>NC_088979.1:126015085-126652282 GCF_963932015.1 Anas acuta
ACTGTGATTTTTAAACAGAGGTCAAAAGTCTGCTTTTCTGGCTGGCTGCTACATGTTGGTGGTGTAGCAGCTCTTGAAATAGAGGAAACCTCAGTGAAATTACATGGTTTAATCATATCTAAATTTGTCTTGAGCTAATAAGTATTTTCACAGTGACAAGTATTTCAACAATGACAAAGATGCAGAACATAATTCTCACTTCAGTATGAGTCCCTTGCTGGATGTGGTCTCTGATTTTATCCTATAATCAGACTCCTTTCTTTGTCAAAATATTTGCCAACTTGTCCCCTCTCCAAGCCCCTTCTGCATTGTTGCCCTGTGAGTGGGACATCACTTGACTGATTTGTTAATGCTTCTCTTCCTCACTTATCTGAAAGTCCCACTTTTAATTCAGTGCTTGCAATGTTCAGCTGATAATTGGCTAGGTAGAAACTGGTGTTATTTAAGCTACTGCTTAAAAACCTCATACGTACAAACTATGAACACACCTTATAAAAGTGAAGCACAGGTACACTGACATGGGCCTACTGGGTCAGCCTCATGCTCTGTGTCATGAGGTGTCTGGTCTCCATCACTGGGTAGCGTTAGCCACACCAGAAGAAGGTCCATCAACAACTGCAGAAATGTCATTGGAACCGTATCAAGACAGTTTCTTCTGAACAGTATTGATCTGAAATTGCTAGGGAAGAGTAGAGAAGTAGAAGGCTACATTATTTTCATGTCAATTATTAAGTCCATGCTGACAGTTAATATGCATATAATTTCTAATTTCACTGAGTCTAATGACAGCTTGTTGCAGGGAGTTCTATAGTATTAACCTATTGCAAGTACTGCTTCTGCTGTTTTCCATCAGCCTTTGCTGTGTTTGATATAGGTTGTTATAAACTTATGAGATAGTGAACTGTCTTTTACTCTTTTTATCTAGATACCCACAAGGCTTTAAATAAGAACTGTGAAGGGGAGGAGCTCCCATATGCCCATTTGAACTGCAGTTCAAACATACCTGTTTGTTCCATCCCATTTATACCAAGCTGCATATGTGGAGATTGATAAACACATATAGGCATACATGTATATAAACAATACTTGGTGTTTAGGTATTTTGGGGTGCAGTGAATGGTAATAACCCTTAAGGGTATAGAATTGAATAGTTTAACTGAAGGTTATGATACTAAAACAATCAATTCATAGGCTTAATTAGGGCCAAGAAAAAAAGAGTAAATTCATAACTGTCAATGAAATACTTAATGAAAACCTTCTAGATGACAGAAAGATGAACTAGTCGTCCTCTGAAGTCACAGGAGGGATTTGCTTCTTGTTGTGAGAACTCATTTTGATAAAATACTTCTTTTTTTTTCAGTATTCTTTAGTTAAGCTATTGAAAATAGATGAATCTTGGATTGGATTGTGCAAGAAAGGTGAACGTTTCTACTGGGAGAACGGCACTGCTTTGAACATGAACTTGTAAGTTCCTTGTCATTGAATAACACATACCAACATACTGAGAATACCATCAAGTGCTTAAGCAAATAAAGAACTGGGGTTTGTAGCACAATATAATTTCTGTCAGCATTTTTTTTCCGATGGGACTTACAACCATGACTTTGAAAAGAAACTCTTTGCAGTTATTACTGATCTAAATCCAAAAGTGCCAATGAATGGAGAGAAGTCTGATTCAAAAAAGATGTTTTGTTAGCTCAGCACAGTAAGATGTTATTGATCATCCCTACTTACTTTAATGTCTATATGTTTTTCAGTACCTAGTGTAGACATTTCAACTTCCAGATCTTTAAAGTTCTTGGTTTCTAGTGTGATCCTTTGTTCTCATCTTCCTGAAATGCACAATATCTAGCAAAAGCTGTTTCAGTATGGCTTATGATGGTGTTGTCTTATGTAGTTGTAGTTGAGGCATTCATTTTTGTTAGCTATCAGGAGATAGCAATTAAACCTGTGTCTGAATGGATCTATTTCAACTGTCCTGAACTTCTGTCAGATACAATTTTTGCTGTTGTAGGTCTCCTGCAGCCCTCTCTTTGCCTCTTTGCTCTCTTTTAGACCTCTGCCAAGATTTTTTCCATCTATAAATAATTTAAAATAACTTTTTGTTGCATCATACCAAAGCATGATCTGTCATGATGTGTTCTAAAGATGTTTCATTTGGAATCACCATTTCCTTCTTTCTCAGCAGTATTCCAACCTATGACCAATTCTATTGGTGCAGTTCTAAAAATATTTCATAGACTAGTTGTTATTTATTTCCCTCAGTTTCTCATTTCCTTTACATTGCTGTCATTTTTCAGAGAGTATTTTTAAACAGTGGTGGAGGTGCCATGAACTCACAGACATCTTTTTCTAAACTTCCACCCTCCCTAGCACCTTGCCTTTCTTAGGAATTTTGAAGAAAAATACTTGTGATTGGAATTTCTCCTGGGAGTCACTTTTTCACTTTCAATTTATACCTGTCAAGATTATTGACATTATTCAGTGCCATCAGTAAACAGTTTAACCTGTTCTTCTATTTTTGCCTAGACTGTTCTGTCTATTGTTGGAATCCAAATTTTAGGGGAGATGGGACTTTGGCCAGACCCAGCATCACCACTGTCAAGGTTTTCTTATTCAGTACAGGTCCCAGTATGATTTCTTCAGATATATTGTCTGTATATCGGTAGTTTTAGCAGGTCACCTGTTACACTCACATTATTTTTTTTTTTTAGGAATCAGAGAGAATGAAGTGACAGGTAGGAAGGAATCATAGAATCATAGAATGGTTTGGTTTGGAAGGGACCTTAAAGATCATTTACTTCCAACTCCCCTGCCATGGGCAAGAACACCTCCCACTAGACCAGGCTGCTCAAAACCCCATCCAACCTGGCCTTGAACACTTAACAGGGGGCATCCACTGCTTCTATGGGCAACCTGTTCCGGTTCTTCACCACCGTCAGAGGAAAGAGTTTCTTCCTAATATCTAATCTAAATCTACCGTTTTTTAGTTTAAAGCCATTACGCCTTGTTCTATCAGTATTGAGTCCCTCAATACTGAGTCCCTCACCATCTTTTCTGTAGACTTCCTTTAGATAATGGAAGGCCACTATAAAGTTTCCCTGGAGTCTTCTCTTCTGCAGGCTGAACAACTCCATCTCTCTCAGCCTGTCTTCATAGGGGGAGCGCTCCAGCCCTCTGATCATCTTCGTTGCTCTCCTCTGGACCCTATCCAACAGGTCTATGTCTTTCTCGTGTGGGGGGGCCCAGAGCTAAATGGAGTACACCAAGTGGGGGTTCATGAGAGCAGAATATAGGGGGAGAATCACCTCCCTCAACCTGCTGGCCACACTTCTTTTGATACAGCCCTGGATACTGTTGGCTTTCTGCACTGCAAACGCACATTGCCAACTCACGTTGAGTTTTTAACCACCAACACCTCCAGGCCCTTCTCCTCAGAGCTGTTCTCAATCCATTCCCCATCCAGCCTGTATTTGTGCTTAGGATTGCCCCAGACCAGAGGCAGGACCTTGTGCTTGGCTTTTTTGAACTTCATAGGTTTGCATGTGCCCACCACTCTGGGTCCCTCTCAATGGCATCACTTCCCTACAGCATGTCAACTGCACCACACAGCTTCGTGTCACTGGCAAACTTGCTGAGGGTGCACTCAATCCCACAGTCCGTGTCACCAACAAAGATGTTAATTAATACCAGTCCCAATACCTGCCCTGAGATATACCACTCATCACTTGCCTCCACCTGAACATTCAGTAAGTGACCACAACTCTTAGAGTGCAACCATCCAACCAATTCCTTCCCCACCAAGTGGTCCATCCCTCAAATCCATGTCCCTCCAATTTAGGGATAAGGATATCATAGGGAGGTCCCAGTTGACAGGAAGCTGGCAAACATTTTTTCAATTTTCAAGAAAGGCAAGAAAGAAGACCATGGAAATTACAAGTACTAAGGGAGGTACTAATTCTAGGTACAGGTACTAGAGGAACCAGCTAGGAAAGGTGCCCTCCTAGATCTATTACTTGTGAATAGAGAGGATCTCATGGATGAAGTGGAGATTGGTGGGCATTTTGGCCATAGTGACTGTGAAATAAGTAATCAAATGTAAAATTTTCGGTGAGAGGAGGAGAACTGCCACCAGAACTTCAACCCTGTATATGGGGAAAGCAAGCAGATTTCCATATGGAGCTGCTCAGGGAACTGATGAGCAAAGTCCCCCAGGATCTTTTTTTTTGGAAGACATTTTTCTGAAGGCATTGGTGCCCATCAGTGCTACTCAGTTTTAAGTACCATCTCTTATGAGCACAGGAACAGGAAATTCCAAAATGTTGGAAGTCAAGCAAGCAGGACAGAAGGTTGGCTTGGCTGAGCAGAGTCTTGTAGACCTTAGGCAGAAAAAGAAAGTGTGTGTCCACTGGAAGTGAGCTTGGGTGATATGGGAGGTCCATAGAGATGCCGTTCACCATTGTAGGGAGAAAATTTGTGTGGCCTCAATTAGAGTTGAAGTTGGCCAGTATTGTGGGGGCTCTTTTAAAGGGCATTTAAAAATATGACTTACAGTATCCTTCTGAACCAAATATCCAAGATACATCTAAATAAAAACATAATATGATGGGTGAACAATTGGCTGTTGGGTTAAGCTCAAAGTATTACAGTAAATGAGGTTATTCCAGGCTGGTGTCCAGTCTCCAGTGGGATTCTTCAGAGCTCCATTTCAGGGCCAGTTCTCTTTAATGTTTTCATAAATGACTTCGATACAGGACTTAAAGTTGTATTAAGTAAGTTTGCGGATGACACTAAATTGGGAGGAGCTGTTGTCTGTGTTGAGGGTAGAAAGGCCTTGCAGAGAGATTCTGACAAATTAGAGAGCTGGGCAATCGTCATCTCTATGAAGTTTATCAAGTGCCAGACTCCACACTTGGGAAGAGGAAATGCTGGCTATATTTACAGACTAGGGGACAATAGGCTGGAGATCAGCCATATGGAAAGAGATCTGGGGATTTTGTACTATGTACTTGAAGAAAAACTTCTTGACATTTTTTCATCCCTAGTCAAGTTCAAGTTCTAGTCAAGTTCAGAAGTTCAAGTTCTTCAGATCATCTTCAGATGGATTAAGCATCTTCATAAGAAAATCAGACGGCTTTTGTGAATTTGTCATAAGCTGCAGACATCCCAGATTCTGCCACTGTTTATATTAGAAAATGTGAGGGATAAAACAGCTCTGCATCAGGCCTAACAAGCTCCCCCCTACCCTTTTCTCCTGAACATTTTTGGCCTCAGTAATTATAGGCTGTGGATATCATAAGCTGTCTTTTGTTTTTCCTCCTGTTACCGTGTGGTGTCTGTTCACAAAAATGGGGATTTATGCAGCAGTGCATGAGCTGAATGGGCTTTTCTAACAAGATTTGTTGCTCACCTTATTTTGAGCAGCTGAAACTAGCATGTCCCAGGGGACAAAAGTCAACTGGAAACTACTTCAGTGGAAGTTTGTTTTACAGCAGGCTGAAACATTTGGCTCTGTAGTAGAACAAATTATTTATTAATCTTTTTCCTTCCTGTATTTTTTCAGGTTTCAGATACAGAATCATTCTGAGTGTGCCTACTTGCACTCCTTCACTGTCTCTACATCGGCTTGCTCTTTGCCCAGGCGCTGGATCTGTACCTATTATCCCTAAAGTAATAACTCAGATCTTCTTGGGATCTTGATAGTTAAGATGTTTTTGTCTATTGTACAATCACTTTGGATAAATGGCAGTCCTGACATGGCCACAGACTTTTGTACCACCTGAAAGCCTAAATCAGAGAGAAGAAGGCTCCACACCAGCTTCCAGAAATGTGCTCTCCATAACACACCAGCTCTCCTGTCCTAAGACAGAAGAGGAATATTCTTGGTCCTATGCAGATCCTCTACAATGGGTGCTACTCGTGCTGGCTGCTGAAGGTGAAGGTGCAGTGGGATTCCTGATAGTCTTCTGCAGCATAATGATCTCTTTAGTGTTCTTCTTCGTCTCAGCTCATGGTTTTGGGGATGCCCGCCAGCCAGAGATACTAACCAGCTGGCACAGCTGCAGAAGCACTAAATCGGGGCTATTCACATTCTCCAAAAACTGATGTTTTTACAGTGCTTACTCACTATGTTAGTACACCATTTCCCCATCTGCCAACCTTCTGGCCTCACCCTCAGACCCAAGCATTTTGACCCTCTTACCTCCTTTTATTTTTTGTCCTAACTTGTGAGCATTGCATTTTTCTGCTTATTGCCTTTTAAATAAACCAATACACTAACTCTGCATTATGAACAGTCTGTGGCCATAACTGTAGAAAACAATTCCTGTGACTGCAGAAAGAGGAAGTTCATTTCTTATCAGAGGAAATCCTGCTAATAAAATGTTTCCTACTGCACATTTCTGGAACACAAAGTGCAGAAAAAAATCCTCTGAGCACGTAGCACTGGCAGTCTGGGACATGAGAACTGCAACAATCTGCTGGTAGCTAATATCCAACCTAAACTTCCCCTGGTGCAACCTGAGGCCCTTTCCCCATGTTCTGTTGCTTATTCCCTGGGAGAAGAGACTGACCCCTGCCCAGATACAGCCTCCTTTGAAATAGTTGTAGAGAGCAATAGGGTCTCCCCTGAGCCACCCTTTTTCTAGGCTAAATAACCCCAATGTCCTTAGCCGTTCCTCGTAAGACTTGTTCTCCAGACCCCTCACCAGCTTCATTGCCCTTCTCTGGACTTGCTTGATCACCTCTATGTCCTTCTTCTGTAGTGAGGGACCCAAAACTGAACACAGTACTCAAGGTGCGGCCTCACCAAAGACAAGTACAGAGGGACAATCACTTGGCCCCAGTTCTGGCGGCCACACTATTTCTGATACAAGCCAGGATGCTGTTGGTTTTCTTGGCCACCTGAGCACACTGCTGGATCACATTTAACCAGCTATCAACCAATACAAGTTGCAGACATAATACATAAGAACAGTAAGGGGCTTTATGAAAAAAAAGGGTGTCAGCCTCCTGCTTATAACACGATGAGATCTGCTTGTAATCATAGTGCTAGCAGACAAGAGTGGTTTTGGATTTGTGGACACAAGGCCACAGAATCTGTAAATCAATTCACAGATCTGTAAATCAATAAGAACTGCTCATCTAGTCATCAAACTAGTCATCTGAAACATTTGAAAACTTTGTTTGCTTTTGTTTTTCTTTTGATTGTATAAGAACATCTACATTCTATTAAAGCACCCATATTGTCCTTTGATCTGTATGATAAAATGTCTAGGTAGCTTCCTGCTTCTTTGTACAATGTCAGTGCCTCTTACAGGAATTCTGAACTTAGTTTATATGAAACATGTTTTTGAGAAACCTCATTTTGCTACAAGTTTTTCTCTAAAAATGTTCACAATATCATTAAAATCTTTACAAAAATGCATTAAGTTCCAGAGTTAAAAGAGCTTAGTTTCCCAGCTTATTTGAGTGATAGCAGATTACTTAGATCTGCTAGAAAAAGTAGTTTTCAGACATGTGAAGAGATTTCTCAGACATAACGCCTAAACACTGCAAAACTTCACCACTTGTGTAACCAGAAACTCTGCATTCTTGTGGTTCAGTACTTATACAGCATTCTTATAGTTTATGGGAGGCATCACTGAAGGAACAGAATTCTACGGCATCTAGAAATCTGACAGGAGAATTTACTCAAAGAAACAATGGATCATGTGATCAGTTTTTCTTAGCTCTTCCCCATGTTACTAAACATCTATGGTTCCTAATGATCTGAGTGACAGTTGGAGAAGGCCACCACTGTGAGCACAGTGGTAGAGATGGTGAGAGGTCTGGAGAACAAGCCTTACAAGGAGCAGCTGAGGGAGCTGGGATTGTTCAGCCTGGAGGAGACTTGGGGTGACCTTATCGCTCTCTACAGGTAACTTAAAAGAGGCTGTAGTGAGGTGGGGGTTGGTCTATTCTGGCACATGCCTGGTAACAGGATGAGGGGGAATGGGCTAAAGTTGTGCCAGGGGAGATTTACATTGGATATTAGGAAGAACTTATTTACTGAAAGGGTTGTTAGGCATTGGAATGGGCTGCCCAGGGAAGTTGTTCAGTCACCATCCCTGGAGGTCTTTAAAAGATGTTTAGATGTAGAGCTTAGTGATATGGTTTAGTGGAGGACTTGTTAGTGTTAGGTCAGAGGTTGGACTCGGTGATCTTGAGGTCTCTTCCAACCTAGATGATTCTGTGATTCTGTAATGATTCTATGATTAAAGGACTGGAGCAGAGGATGTCCAGAGGCCCCTTCCAACCTAAACCATTCTGTGATTCTATGATCTTGCCTGAGTTTTGGCCAAAGCTAGACCTGAAGAAGCTGTATTTGAGAGCCAAGGCTTCTTCTCACTGTAGGCTGCTCAGCTGTACAAAATACACACAATGTGCAAGGATTCCTCCATTTAAATACATCAAAAGCAGAGAGACAGCTCCCTGGCTGACAAAAAGAAAAACACAGAGGTTTAAAAGTATGCAGTATCTAGGGGAGGAATGGACATAGCTTAGGGGAAGTCATGTCTCATCACTGATCTGATGCTTCAGACGTCTGTAAACACAAGAACAGCACATTTTCATGTTACTTTAAATATTGCCAAAATCAGAAGAAACATCTTACTCTTCAAAGAAATCTGCATTGTCAGAAAATGGCCTCAAAACAGTGATACTGAGACTGGCTTTGTCTAACAGTAGGCCTGACTCAAATTTGAGTCCATCAAGAGCAATTAAAATGAGGTATGAATATAGTACACACAGTATGTTTGGAGAACTGGCAACTTATGCATGCCACCAAGAGTGCAGTGCTGTGAAGAAAAAACAAGGAAACAAACAAACAAACAGAATTGTTATTTAAAATATCGTTTTAATTTTAATTTTAATTTTAATTTTAATTTTAATTTTAATTTTAATTTTAATTTTTCTTTAGTCAAATCAGTGAAACCTAGAAGCACTCAGTAGTCTTCCTTAAGGTAAAAGAATAGGCATTTATTTTACCTTGCTGAATTTCAAAGACTAGATAGAAACATTAGAAGCCCATGAACAAAAGCACGTTTTACATTTATAAAGGAAAATGGTTGAAAAATCTCAGCAGACAATTTGTGGTTTCCTATGTGAAGCTTTATTCTACATGTTAACCAGATCAACACACAAGTTGGGGAACTTATTTGTGTTTATGGTGGTGGAAATAATATGAAAAGACAACACACTTGTTTGAGAGTTCATCTAACTACCAAAGCAAATTGAATAAGAAGGGAAAAAGGCAATTTTGGAAATGTTCCTGGAAAGCTCCCTTTATAAAAAAATCTATTTCACAGCCAGGTCTATTAGCCATATTTATGAATACTTTTGTATTGTATGTTAAGTGTCATGCAGCAAACTTGTTTAGCAGCAACCTTAGGTTTGCTGAGAATTTTTGTGCTGGGAAGATTCTTTTTTCCGTGAACTGTCAATATGTTATAGCAACATTTCAATGTGTGATGAAATACAATTGATTGAACATAAGCATTTCTATTTTGCCATTAGTGATAATTTTTTTTAAACAAATGAATGAGCACTGGTGGTGGGTTGACTTGGCTGGCCACCAGGTCCCCACCAAGCATCTCTCTCACTTCCCTCCTTAACAGGACAGGGGGAGAAAATAGAATGAAAAAAATCATGGATTGAGATAAAGATAGGGGATTGAGATTTTTCACCAATTACCATCTCAGACAAAACAGACTTGACTTAGGGAAGACTAATATAATTTATTGGCAATTAATAACAGAGTAAGGAAGGCAGTGAGAACCAAAAAAAAAAAAAAAAAAAAAAAAACACAAAACCTGAAAGTACACTACCCCCATCTTCTCTTCTTTTTAAGCTCAACTTCACTTCTGACTCCTGAATCTACCCCTTCCTCTTTCCCAAGTGGCACAGGGAGATGGGAAATGGGGTTTTCAGTTCGTCCATAATACTTCACAGAATCACAGAATCACAGAATTTCTAGGTTGGAAGAGACCTCAAGATCATCGAGTCCAACCTCTGACCTAACACTAACAGTCCCCACTAAACCATATCCCTAAGCTCTACATCTAAACATCTGCTCCTTCATCTTTACTCTCTGCTCCTGCTCCAGAATGGGGACCCTCCCACGGGATGCAGTTCTTCCTGAACTGATCCTGCGTGGGCTACCCACAGGCTGCAGTTCTTAAAGAACTGCTCCCACATTGGTCTGTAACACAGGGCCCATCCTTCAGAAGCAAACTGATCTAGCATGGGTCCCCCATGGGCAGCAGCTCCTGCCAGACCTCTTGCTTCACTCTGGGGTCTCCACAGGCTGCAGCTCCAGCCTGGGGCCAGCTCCTGCAGGGACTCTCCATGGGCTGCAGCCTCCTCCAGGCCAAATCCACCTGCTCCACTGGGAGCTCCTCCACGGGCTGCAGCATGAAGATCTGCTCCATGTGGGACCCAAAGGCTGCATGGGGACAGCCTGCGGTGGTGGTTTTACTCAGATGGGTGGCCAAGCTCCATCACAACCACTCTCTTACTCCCCCTCCTCAAAGGGAAAGGGGGAGAAAATACAATGGAAAGGACTCAAGGGTTGAGATAAGAACAGGGAAATCATTCAACAATTATCGTGACAGGCAAAACACACTCAGTATAGGGAGACAAAAAGATTTATTGCCTATTACTAACAAGCTAGAGAAGTGAGAAACAAAGGAAAGAAACCAAAAGCGCCTTCTCCCCATCCACCCTCTTCCACCTTCTCTGCCCAAGCGGTGCAGGGGAACAGGGGAATGGGGGTTGTGATCAGTCTATAGCGCTTCTTCTCCGCCTCTCCTTCTCAGCCACTCTCGTCCCCTGTGCTGTGGGGTCCCACCCACAGGATGCCGTCCTTGATGAACTGATCTGGCATGGGCTTCCCACAGGCTGCAGCTCTTCAAGAACTGCTCTGGATATGGGTCCATACCACAGGGTCCATCCATCAGGAGCAAACTGCTCCAGCCTGGGGTGCCCCACAGGCAGCAGCTCCTGCCAGGTCACCTGCTCCTGCGTGGTCTCCTCTCCACAGGCTACAGGTCCGGCCCGGAATCTGCTCGGGCAGGGGTCTTCCACAGGCGGCAGCCTCCATCGATGCAGGGCCACCTGCTCCACCGTGGTCTCCTCCACAGGCTGCAGCATGGAACCCTGCTCCACCGTGGTCTCCTCCACGGGCTGCAGGGGGACATCCTGCTTCACCATGGTCCTCACCACAAGCCACAGGGGGCTTCTGCTCTGGTTCCTGGAGCACCTTTCCCTCTTCTTCTTCACTGACCTTGGCGCATCCTGCAAGGCTGTTCCTCACTCCTCTCACTCTCCCAGCTGCTCTGTGGCAGAGTCTTTGTTTGTTTATTTGTTTGTTTGTTTTTCCCTTTCCTAAATATGGTTTCATAGAGGTGCAAAAATCATCACTTATTGGCTTGGCTCTGGCCAGCAGTGAGGCCCTTACCTTACATGGGGCAGCTTCTAGATTCTTCTCACGGAAGCCACCCCTATGGCCCCCTGCTACCAAAACCTTGCCATATAAACCCACTACACCTGCTCCACCAGGGACATCTCCACAGCCTGCAGGGGAATTTGTGCTCTGTGCCTGGAGCATCTCCTGCACTGACCTTGGGGGCTGCAGGGCTGGTTCTCTCCATACATTTTCTCACTCCTCTCTCCCATCTGCTGTTGCACATCAGTTTTTCTTAAATATGATTTAACAGAGGTGCAACCAACCATTGGCTTATAACACAGAAATACTCTATCGGTCATAGTAAATAGAAACTGTGAGTTTCTCTGATCCTAAGCATTAAAACCTAGTTAATATTTACTTTCTGATCATTTCCAATTTTTAGTCTTTATCTCTCCAGTTTCAGAGTCATCACCCAAATTGTCAGTCAGCTATTGGTCTTTCTGAAGGTCCTATGACTGCAGATAATTTGAGCAAAAAAATCAGAGCTCTTGCCACAGCTGCACATTTTACCATAATTTTTTCTTGAATAAAAAAACAATCACTGTGTGATAAATGGAACAAGATGGAACTGCTACACCATCTGCTGTTGATTCTAATTAGCATAATTGATATGATTAATATAATTATTGTAATGTAATTAGACAGCTTTAATGTCATGCAAACTGATTTAATCAACTCTTTATTTAGAAAGATAACTCAAATAAATAATGTGCCCTGACAAATGGTATTCAGTTCAAGTTTTAATGTGTAATTTCCCCTCATAAGAGGAGGGGTTTTAAAATCACATTATTTTTTGCAAGTATTGGAGGTTAGGGAAAAAGGAACATGGACAATGTTTAAATAATAATTGTTTGATTTCATTATGGAAAAGTTCTTGTATTAAAGCGTGGTGGGCTTATGGACACCATACAGAAAAACAATACCTTGGATAACATGCATGAAAACCAAAATAGATCAGGACAAAAACCATAATTGTCACTCCAAAGGTCCAGACTGGGAGATTCTTTTACCATTTTCCAGATGCAAGCTAAAATACTTTTACAGTCTACAACTTCTAGGTCTACAGCTTCTCATTTTAGAAGACTGGGTATACAGTGTTTGTCTGAAATTTTTGCTAATGGAGAGAATAAAAAAGAAAACTGAAAGTTGATTTACTGTCCGTTTCAATAGTGAAGCTATTTTAGATAATTGAAAGAATAAAAACTCATGCTATGGAAATTTTCCTTTGCTGAGAGAAAGAGATTGAACTTTTGGAATTCAGAATACCTGTGCAAGAAATTCCTTGGATATGTGTCTCCTGAGTCCACACTGAACCCAGTTCAGGTGGATACAGATACATTTTTCACAGTTGCCACTGATGGTTATCACTCAAGCAGGGTTACGGGTGAAGAGTCAGGCTGGGGGACAGGCAAGGGTAGTATACTGCCACAATGGGTGAGGCATGATTTCCCTCTAAATCTAAATGATAGTTCTCTAGATCTCATTTGAGACCCTTAAAAATTAGAGCCACTTTCCAGTTTTCTGACATGGATATTTCTAAGCAAGTTGTATAGCAGTATTAGTGGCTTGGTTGTCTGCTTGCTGGGTTTCTTTACACGTCTTGGATGGATAGCATCTGACCATGTCCCTTTGGGTGTATTAATTTTCCTGTTTATTGAATAACCTGTAACACTGACCTTCTGAACTGAGGCACACCCTCACATATGTGTCCCGTGAAGAAAATTTAAGTACAGAAACCTCACCAAGTTCCTCTGTAGCAAACACATGTAACACATCCACTGCACATGTTGGACTTCACAAAATAAAATAAAATTATATAGCATATTTTTGCAGCTTTGAAGTTTTCTTTCTGCTGAAATAAAATGTGAAATGCAAAGTCTGTTTGAGAAACAAGAACCAGAATAGAAAAAAAATATATATATAGATAAAAAGCCAGTTTTCTGAGCATGCAAAAATAAGAACTAGGTTGTGATATAAAATACTATGCACATCAAGTCTAAGCACACACTTAAAGAATGCCATGGAGACACTCTCATTGAAATGTCTGCATGCCTACATTTTCCTGTATTGTTCTTCTGTCTTGATGTTTGGAACCAAGTTGCATGCTCCATCCCTCTGTTGAGAAGGTGATCTATATTTTCAAGGCTCTTGACTGTCACTTACCTCCCTGCAACTTTGGTTGGTTCTACTGCCAACCTGAGAGCAACCTTGAGCTTAATTTAACTTGCTAACTTATTTAATAAACAATTCTGTGTTTTTTAACCCAGCCTATGCCACAGCTGGAAGACACTACCTATAAATGTCTTACTCCTTGACTTTCCTTTGGTATTTTCCCAAAGTTATCCTCTGCTAGTATATAACTAACACCTCAGTAATAGATTAGCAGATGCTGCTATGAGATCAGCACCCATCATTCACAGCATCATTGGTTTACCTTTCTTTTGTCCATGTGCTCCTCCATTTTCTTACTGTATCCACCTATTTGGCATATTTTTTTTTAATTTTATTGTTTATTTATTTATTTTTAGAGAAGTAGCTGATAAGGTTTGACAGGGTAGACTCACCAAGTTGTCATACATTGTACAGTATTCATTCTGTACTCACTCTGTTCCAGAACTGCTTTACTGCAGTAGAGAAATAATAATAATAATGCCATCTTTGGCAGAATGATGTAAAAAACCCAGATCCCTGAAAACTCTGTAACAAGTAAGGCTGCTGAAAGGTTGATGTTTTGCTGCTACATGGGATTTGACATACATGTTAGTTGACTGTATCCTTATTGTATGTGTACTGCTTGTATGCATCAATGGCTTGGTTAATTTTTGGCAGCGTGGTAATTCTTCTAAGTCTGGAAGACTGTTTGCCCTTTAATTGGGTGGGTTTTCTTCAAACTTTATATGTAGATACAGGAACATACTCTCACTTCCACTTTTCAAAACTGGTCTAAGAGTGTAAAGGGGATTTAGTACAAATGAAATGAGAGACTGTAGTATTTGAGCAATGTATTTATCAGACACATGAGTTTTAAAAACTGGTCTGTTCCTATGCAGGAGGAGAATCCACCTAAGAATCCATTTCTGACATTATTCCCACAGGTGGTCTTTTCTTAATCTTTTTAAGAGCTTTTTGAGACAACTCCAAGATTTATCCATCTACTCATTTTGATTTACTAGAAGTTTGTATAGCTTAGAAAAAAAAAAAAAAGGGGGGGGGGGAAAGAAAAAAAGAAAAATTATACAGACTATTGTAAGATGATTGTGGTAGGCTGAGCTTAGCCAGATGTCAGATGCCCACCCTGACACTTCTGCACTCTCTCACTCCCACTACTCTACAGGATAGGTGAGAAAATAAGGTGAAAAGACTCATGGATTTAAGGTAAAGACAGAGAAAGCACTTATGAGTTACTTTCACAAGCAAGACAGACTCAAGTTGGGGAAAATTAATTTAATTTATTGTAAATTAAAATAAAGTTGTATAGTGAGAAACAAAAATATTAAAACACCTTCCTCCCGCTCTCTTTTCCCAGGCTCAACTTCACACCTTCATTCCCAATTCCAATATCCCCTGCACCCACCCCCAAAGAGATGCAAGGAAGGTTGAGGATGGGGGATTCTGGTCAGCCAATGACAGCTCCTCTCTGCCACTCCTTCCTCCTCACAATCTTCCCCTGCTCCATGGTGGGTCTTCTCCTCAAGCTGCTGGGGAATCTGTGCTCTACTGCCTGGAGCACCTCCCGCTCATGCTCTCACATTGGTCTTCACAGGGCTTTTAACCCCTCACTCCTCACACTGCCATGAATGGATTTTAAACTTCTTTAAATGTGTTTTCCCAAGGTAACCACCAGCTTGGCTGATGGACTTTGCTGTGTCTTGCAGTGCTTCCATTGGAGCTGGCTTTGTCTGGCACCGCGCAATCCCTGGCCTCTTCCCAAAGAGGCCACCTCTGCAGCCCCCCTGTTACACATGCCTTGACACCTACTCCCAACACAATGATGGACAAGTATGACCCTTCAAAAAACAGCTGTTGCCAGCAGAATATCCTTTGCGTCAAGGTGCTACAAAGGGGCAAGGGGCCAGGAGCATCAGAGCAAGGCTTGTCAGACAGGGCCTGTCCATCTGCCCCACCAGGAGAAGGCACCTGGAGGCACCAGGACAGCCCCAGCCTTGACATCAGGCACATTCCTGGGATGGGGCCAGGGTAAGGCCTGTTTATGGGCCCATGGGTTGGCCTGGTTGGGTAGAGCATGGTGGTGGGGAGATGGCCCTGCTGGAGTTTCGTTGGGGCAGGGGCTGATGGCTCCAGAGTCTGATGTAGGGTCCTGAGTGCAGGAGATCCCAGTGGGTGGGCAGGTTAGAAATATCTGAGAAGGTTCTAAAGTTTTCAGAGATAGATGGAGAACTGCAAAAAAAATAAAAGAAAAAAGGTTCACTTGTTAATTCAGTTATTCTCTTTTAACTGTTACATTCCTTTTCATGGTCCCGTGACTTCATGACTTCAGTTAAAAGCACAAATGACCATCCACTGTCCCCTTCCTGTTTATAACACTTGTTTGAAACATTTTCCGTAACTGAGTTTGATACTAACCATCATTTGCAATCAATAGGAAGAAGTGACCTTGAGATGGAGAATGAAGAGGGTTACGCAGAACTGAATTTCAAAGCAAGGAAGAAAAACTCCAATGCAGGTAAGCATATAAGCATACACATTTCTCCTTCTATATTCAGACATATTTGAGCTACCATAAAACAATTAAACAAACAAACAAACAAAAACCACCACAAATCTGCCAAAATTTTAGTTGGTGTTGCTAAAAAGCAAATGGTATATGGCTATATATTGAGAAACATGATGAACAGTAGGTAAAAATACCACCAGGCTTGGAGTGTGTGTTGACAGTCCCAGTACAGGATGGAGATTAGAAAATGGAGGTATGGGAGGAAAGCATGAAGCAGTAATTGTCAGCAAGTTTGCAGTTGTCTCAGTTCATCAGCTATTTATATTTTGTCCCGTATTTTTTTTTTCCCTCCAAAAATCATCCAAGGAGAATTTAAGAATAATTTAAATGAAAACCGTAAGACAGTAACTTACTGTCCAATAAGCTTTTTCAACAACTTTTGGAGGGCTTTGTCAGGAGCAGCAGGGGAGAAAATACAAAGATAAATGCTAGAAGGCTTTCAAGGTTACTTTTGCTAACATCTACTTCTATAATGTGATGCACGGGAGAACTCAGACCACGAATATTAAGTTCTCAGAGCAATTAGACTTCCAGGTTCCAAACAGTTAATTAGCTATGATGATAGGTTCCTGAGAAATTCTGGCTGCACTCTTACATAACAACAATTTTTATCAGTAAAAAAGTGAAAGCCAACTTAAGTTACTCAGCATAGTAGGACTAATTTTGTGCAACTTTATTAACATCAATTATGCCAGTTTTGCTATTATTAAAACTTATACTGAAAGTTAATAAAAGTACAAAACCAGCAAAAGTGAGAGAAAAATAAATGGAAAGCTGATAATAAAACCTAATATTTATTTAACTAAGAATTTTAAGTTGTCAAACTTACCAAAATGCAAAAATATGTTGCTGTAATGGAGTAGGTTGAACATTTTCATTTAAAAGAAGCAGAGAGTTAGGCAAAGTGTATGTGACCAAATGTACATAATAGTATGTGACCATAAACACACAGAGTATGTATTGACTAAGTCAGTTTTAAAATGCTCATCATCTCCCTCCATGACTGGGTCCCAAAAGACCACTGCAGGAGCAAACAGGCAGAACAGGAAGACTTCAGGCAAGCAGCTTACAGGAACCGTTGTTCCTTTAAGCGTCCTTCAGGCCACATCCACCTGCTCCACTGTGGGCTCCTTCATGGGCTGCAGGGGAACTTCCACTCTGGTGTCTGGAGCAGAAGTTCCTCCACTTGTGCTTCTACTCCACTTCTGGAGCAGAAGCACCTCCACTTCCTTCTTCACTGACCTGTGTCTGCAGGGCTGTTTCTCTGTACATTTTCTGCTCTCCCAGCTGCTGTTGTACCACAGATTTCTTCCCCCTTTCTTAAATACACACAGAGGTGCAACCGGCATTGCCCACTGGCTCTTATCTGACTTGTTATAGCTTCTGGGCTTTTCTCACACACCCCACCCTTGCAGTTCCCCTCCTACCAAAATATTGCCACATAAACTCAATATACAGTGTGTGAGCTAGATTTAGACTAGACACAGACTAGTCACTGTAGCATGGTTTTATCTCGGAAGTGAATTTGCTGGAGTGGTTAGTAGTGGTTGCAATGCCCTGTTGGCATAATCCAATGCAATATTGACACCAGTTCTTGTAGCACAGAAGAAAGACCACAATGCAGAGCTCCCCTTCCTTCCTGCAGTCACATCCGATCTTGCCAGTGGTGAAAGCTGCAGAGGTGTCCTGAGAAGCTGGGCAAACACTGAGCTGTTAGCTTGTGCTTCACTGTCAGCACTGTGATATCACCACTACCAGAGCTCATTCTGGGTATTTGTGCAATAATCTGAGTATTTACACAAGTCACTTGTTACTGTTTTGCCTGCAGTCCAGCCATTGTGCAAATCATGGCAGAGATAAGATTAGATAACCTAGTTGCCTTTTTGTTGTCAAAATCACTACACAGTACCCAAGGAAGGAGAATGCACACACATGCATAACCATAATATATGTTGCATAGTCAGTGAAAAGAACTGTATTCTATTTACAGAATATGTGCTGTCTAAATAGGGTGGGAATATAAAAACAGTGGGGATTAATTTGAATATTTAAAGACAACTAGTCACATATACAGAATTTCCAAAGTAAGTATGATTGCACGGACAAATGAGGAAAAAAATGTTTGACCTCTGTGCAAAAATGACAGCTAGAAACCAGTCATGAAGTGGAAGTGTTAGAGAAAATGAATTTATCATGTTGCATAAAGTTCAACAGTCTTTTCATGATCTGAAATGCAGCTCCATGCATTACATTTTTGAAATAATAGTGTTGCAGCATAGAACTTTTCAAACAGCTGATTCACATCTGATCTAGATCACCAGTATTTGAAATGTAATAGTTATTAAAGGATATTTACAAAAGATACTTACTGATGTAATTTACTAGATGCAAAACAAGATCTTCATGAGGTAAAATATTTTCCTACACCATTTTCTCTTCTGAGAAGGTTAATTTCCATGAAATGGAAAGTCATTCTTCTGTTGTTCTCTGACTTTATTCCATGACCCCAACTCAGGGCAAATGAGAGTAAGGACTGGCACTGTATGTAATGGAGGGGCTGGACTACATGGAGCTTGTAGTTGGTGATGACATGGTAGAGAGCCTCTGAGTAAAGATTAAGGGACAAACAAATTAACAGATGTCATTGTGGGAGTCTACTATAGGCCACCCAGCCAAGATGATGACACCTATGAATTGTTCTTTAAGGAGCGAAGAGATAACCTAGATCAGCCACCCTTGTACTTTTTGGTGACTTCAGCTTGCCAGATGTGAACTGGGAATACCCCACTGCTGATGCAAACAGGTCCAGGAGATTCCTAAAAAATCTTGATGATAACTTCAAGATTTAAGTACAGGTACTAAGGGAGCTGGCTAGGAAAGGTGCCCTCCTAGATCTGTTTCTTGTGAATAGAGATGATCTCATGGGTGGAGTGGCGATTGGTGGCCATCTTGGCTGTGAAATAAGGAATCAAATGTAAAATTTTCGGTGAGGAGAACTGCCACCAGAACTTCAACCCTGTATATGGGGAAAGCAAGCAGATTTCCATATGGAGCTGCTCAGGGAACTGATGAGCAAAGTCCCCCAGGATCTTTTTTTTTGGAAGACATTTTTCTGAAGACATTGGTGCCCATCAGTGCTACTCAGTTTTAAGTACTACCTCTTATGAGCACAGGAACAGGAAATTCCAAAATGTTGGAAGTCAAGCAAGCAGGACAGAAGGTTGGCTTGGCTGAGCAGAGTCTTGTAGACCTTAGGCAGAAAAAGAAAGTGTGTGTCCACTGGAAGTGAGGTCGGGTGATATGGGAGGTCCGTAGAGATGCCGTTCACTATTGTAGGGAGAAAATTTGTGTGGCCTCAATTAGAGTTGAAGTTGGCCAGTATTGTGGGGGCTCTTTTAAAGGGCTTTAAAAAATATGCTAACAGCAAAAGGAGGACCAGAGAAAACATTGGTCCATTACTTGATGAGGATGGTCAGCTCACAAATAGGGACGTAGACAAAGCAAAGATGCTTAATGCTTTCTTCGCCTCTGTCTTCAACACCGATGGTGGGCTCTGAGTTGGAGGGCCATGACTGCAGTAACCATGAACTTCCAGCCAACCCTGAGCTTGTGGAGGATTTGCTGCTCCACCTGGATGCATATAAGTCTATGGAATGTGAAAGGATTCTTCCCAGGGTATTCAAAGAGCTGACTGATGTCATCACAAGACCTCTCTCCCTTACTTTTCAATGGTCTTGGGAATCTGGAGAGGTCCTGTTTGACTGGAAGCTGGCAAAAGTTACTGCTTTCAAGAAGGGCAAGAAAAAAGGCCCTGGAAATTACAGGCCTGTCAGTCTCAGTTCAGTGCCTGGTAAAATTATGGAGAAAATTATTCTGGAAATTACTGAAATTCAGCTGAAGGACAATGTGGTCATTGGTAAGAGCCAGCTTGGGCTGATGAGGTGAAGGTCCTGCTTAACAAATTTAATTTCTTTTCATGACAAGGTCACCCACCTAGTTGACCAAAGGAAGAAGTTGATGTAATCTTTTTGTATGTAAGCAAAGCTGAAACAGTGTTTCTCACCATATCTTTCTGAACAAAATTACCAGCATACAGGTAGATGAATAATAATGTGATGGGCAAGCAATTGGCTGATGGGTTAGGCTCAAAGTATTACAATAAATGGGGTTACATCAGGCTGGTAGCCGGTCACTAGTGGGATTCCCTGGGGCTCAATATTAGGGCCAGTTCTCTTTAATGTTTTCATAAATGACTTGGATGCAGGACTTGAGGGTCTATTAAGTTTGCAGATGACACTAAATTGGGAGTTGACTCTCTCTAGGGTAGAGAGGCATGGTGTAGAGATCTTGACAAAACAGAGGGCTGGGCAATCACCAACTGCATGAAGCTGAACAAAAGGAAGTGCCAGATTCAGCACCTGGGATTGGGGTAACCCTGGTTATACATACAGACTGGGGGACAAGAGGCTAGAGATCAGCCCCACGGAAAGGGATCTGGGGCTTGATGGCAAATGGAATGGCAAATTCAACAGTGTGCCCTGGCAGCCAGAAGGTTGAACTGTATCCTTGAGTTCATCAGGCATGGCATTGCTAGCCAGTTGACGAAAGTGACTGTCCCACTCTACCCTGTGCTGGTGCAGCCTCACCTTGAATACCATGTGCAGTTTGGGGCCCCACAATATAAGGACATAAAACCGCTAGAGAGCATCCAAAGGAGGGCTATGAAGACGGTGAAAGGATCTAGAGGCAAGACATGTGAGGAGTAGCTGAAGTTACCTGGTTTGTTCATCCTAGAGAAGAGGAGACTGAGGGGAGGCCTCATGGCAGCCTGCAGCTCCCTCATGAGGGGAGCAGAGGGGCAGGCGCTGAGCTCTGCTCTCTGGGGACAGCAACAGGACCCGAGGGAACGGCATGGAGCTGGGGCTGGGGAGATTCAGCTGGACATTAGGAAAAGGTTCTTCAGTGAGGGGGTGGTTGTACTCTGGAAGAGGGCCCCTAGGGAAGTTCATGGCACCAAGCCAGTCAGAGTTCAGTAAGTGTTTAGTCAATGCTCTCAGACATCTGGTCTGATTTTTGGATGGCCCTGTGTGGAGCCCGGAGCTGGTCTTTGTGGGTCCTTTCCAACTCAGGATATTCTATGTTTCCATGAAAAAAATCTCCAAATTATAACACAGACTTTTCTAAAGGCCTTTGACTTGGCATCCAGTGTACAGGTGATTAATTAGTGAGTCCTGGTGCTAAAGAATTTAGCCCAAAGGTCTACTGGTCCTTTGTTGATTGACAGTGTGGGTATTCATAGCCCGAGAACTTTTTTATTTGCACATTACATATGTGTCTTTTTCTTTGCAACTGTTAGGAACTTCAATTCTTCCTTATATCTTTTTACTGTTTGTGAGGTTTTGTTTAGTAATGTTTATTAAATGCTTGCTGTAACATGTAACAGTCATGTTACTTGCCAGAGTGATATCCACCTGATATGAAGAAGCAGAAAGCGGTAGCTTATAACCTCAAATGGATAGGTAAACAGTGAAAACAGATTCAACAAATTCAAACCCAAAAAAACTTTTCATAAATGAATTTGTTAGAAATAATAACCACTTGATATGCATAAGGCAACCAGAAGGGAAAAGAGAACGATCACAAAGCACATAGCAATGTGACAGTGAAGGATATTCCGTCTGAATGATGTCTAGAGAAATACAGATTTATGTCCTGGGTAATATCATATGCCATGTTTATAAAACCATCTTATTTCTTGCAGAATTTTCCTCCAATTCTTCAGCCTTGCGGTATCTTGCTGCACTCTCAGGATTTCTGAATCTTATATTTCTGGGAGCTGTGATTGCATTATTTCAGCAATGTGAGTGACCAGGTGAAATATTTTGCTTTAATTCCTGTGCAATTGGCAGGTGTTAATCTTCGATTTAAACAATTTTTCCAAACACTGTTTTGATATGGTGACAAGATCACTCAATGCTTTCCACAACTGGGTTTCTAATGAAGGTTAGAGGGAGTTATTGGTATTTTGAGGCTGTGGATCTGCAGAAGATCAGTGGCTTTCGGAGGGCAGTTGCATGTTTGGAGTTTATGAACAGATCTGGAGTCTCTCATTTTTCAGTCCCTCAGCCTGACAGTCCCTCTTTTCTTTTCCAAAACTGAACAAATAACCCAGATTTCTAGCCAAAGAATTAATTTTTCAGTTTGTAAAAGCACTTTTATTAAGGAAACAGAGTTCAGTCTGGATATGTGGTGTAACTGGAACCCCTGCTACCTCCTCTTCCTCTCATCCTCACAGCCAGTCTTCACCTCCTGATGCCCATCTTTGTGTGCCTTAAGTTTCAGCCAGTCCTACCAGACCTGCACAACAGGAAATGTGAGCTGTACTTCAGGGATGGTTGAGATAGGAAGCTGGAAGATGTTACATGTAGATGAAATATACTGCTTTAAACAGAAATAAAAATGTGTGCCTATAAATGTATAAATGTGGTCTTTCCACTGTCCACAAAATGTGTGCTTAAGCACTGGCTCACTGCCAGTACTGATCGCAGAGCTTAAAAATCTAGCACAAATGTATGCCATTATCCCTGGACATTCAAACTTTGGCATCAGAAAGAAGTGGCTGCAGTTGCCCTGGAAAAGCAAGTTGAACAAGGTGGTCATCAACAAGCATCTAAATACTTACCAAGGAGTCTAATTTTAGTTTTCTCCTTCAGAAAATCTCAGCCTGATAACCCCAATGTCCAGCCTGCTTCCGGACATAAAAATCACTTTGCACATCAAAATCACCTGAGAATCTGGGAGAAAATAAAAATTCAGAAGCACTTCTGGATATGACTACATTGTTAATGGCAGCCATTCTCCCTTTCTCTGGATTTGAGGCCTGCACTCACACATCAACCCATTCTTTTCTGAAATTAGCTGAATACAGAGTTCAGGCACTAGAAAATCAATGGCACAGCCATGTTATTAGGTTGTTATATACCATGTTTTTAAAAACAAGTTGATGACACAATCTGTGCTGTCTATGGAAGTTCTTTACAGTTCATTAAAATGTTGAAGATTCTTGTCCAGGTGACTTGCCATCAAGTAATGTGTGGAAGTCCAGAGAAAATATTTCTGAAAGTGGCAATATCTCAGGGGAAGATCTCCATGAAAACAACTTACTGACTGCATTAAAGGAGAGTTTATGCATGAATACAAATGGTAAGGAAATAAAATCTCGTTCATAGTACCATAAATGGTTTGAAACTCTAGAAAAGATTAATATAAAAAATAAACACCTGATGAAGTAACCGACCTTCAGATTACAGAATGATAATGTTTATATTGTTAAAGATGTATAAAGTGATCTACTTCAGAGTTCCATTCTTGGAAATGTTAGTTTAAGAAAGAAATTCAAGTGGAGTAGTGATACTGAAGGTCTTTGTGACTTCTCTGTGGGTTCCATGGAAACCAATTGTACTACTCCCAGGGATTTCAGCAGAATGGAAATTTTATCTGTGGCTTCTATCCCAGTTTTTATGTAAATTATTTAGCACAATTATCTAGAGTTCTGAAATATTTAAATGCACAGAGTGATCCCTAATGACTATCCTTATTGCCACTGTAAAGCAGAAACAATGTGCTTTCTTAAAATGAAGTTTACCATCACAGTTTCTGCCCCACTCCTGTCTTAAAGCTTCTTTAATTTCATATTCAGAAGCCTCAGAAAAGTGTGAGTCAATATTACTAGTATCAGTTGTAAATAAGAAAGTGTCAAAATCCATTCACCCCAAACTCTTCACAGACTCCAGATGTGAGCTCTGCCCCATTGGTTGGAAGCTGCATTATGGGAGATGTTATTACTACTCAGAAAGAAGTGACACCTGGGAGAATAGTAGAAAGTATTGCCTAAGAAGAAAATCTGAGCTCCTGATTATAGAAAATGAGACTGAAATGGTAAGCTTGTAAGGCAATCTGTGGTTCAAATACTATTTTTACTTATACCTTGAGAATCCAAATATCACAGCAAAGCTTTCCGTGTATAATTAGAAGACATGTCTAATCCATACATGCTCATAAAAGGCATTGTCAGTGGTAAATGCACTGATGATTGATCTCTGCATGTTAAGAAATGTTTGTGTCAAAAAGACCAGTAGTCCAGATTTCATTTAAATAGATGCAATGATATGCTTATACTTTATCTCCAGCAAGAATCAGATGGAATTTAATTGAAGGATTCTTGCATGTTATATTCCAAATCAAACCCGTTCAGAGCTAAGTTGATACAAAGGCTGTTGCCTTTCTTCTGGGAATGGATCTATTTCTCTGTACTTTATATATTTTAAAATGTCAATATTAGGCTGAGCTGGCAAAATGATCACTTCCTTCCCTGTAAGGAGAAAAAAACAGGTACCTTCAGCTGCTATATTTCAGATCAGCCTGATTCTCATCTAAAATGTGCTTATGGAATGAACCCAGGCAAGGAGCCAAAATTAGCTCCTTGGTTGCTCCACTTAGCCACAGCACAGAGGTATAATTGAGAATCTGAACTAATTTATATGCTGTTTTTCCTTCAATTTCTTGGAAACATTCTCTGGAGTTTTTGGGCATGCAACCCTTGCTGTCTTTAAAATGTTAGTTATCACTGTATGTTACTGGTGCTGGAGTTTTATGAAGTGCCATTATTATGAGAATTCAAAGGCATATACATTTCTTCAGGATTTCTTAAATAAACTGAAGGATAAAGACATTGGCTTTGTTTGGACTGGATTAAGTTTCAATGAAGACGAAGGAAAATGGTTATGGCTCAATGATCCCAAACATCTAGGGCACAGGTAGGTTCATTCTGGAATCAATCAGTGTTGTCTTTACAATGTATTTTCTACTTGCTATGCTGAAGCTATTCAGCCATTACCATGAGAAAGTGAGAATACGATGTCAGAAAAAAGTAAGAAAATGATGTCAGGTGCCATGCTCCAGTCAGGCATCTCAGCCTATCCTGATTTTTCTCTATACAGAATTCTGATCAAAACATGCAGATGAAAAGCGAAATTTGTTGGCAGATTTCAGAAAAGAAACTGAATTTATTAGGAGGTGAGAATGCTGCATAAGCTTTTTTCTTCCAGCTATATTTCAAGTAGGGAAACAGAAAGGATGAAGCTTATTAAACAAGCAAAACCTGTCTGCTTTGTCAGAGAATCAAAAGAATGACAGCATAAAAACAACAACAAAAATCCAGTCTTTGTGGTTTCACTATTTATCTATTCTTTTTTTTTTTTCCCATAACACAAATTCCGAGATATTTATGTCTGTTTTTTGTTTTGTTCTTGCAGTTTTACAATAAAAGGAAGGAAGAAAGAAGAAAAATGTGCTGCCTATAAGCTGACAAAAATGCATGCTGATAACTGCCACTCCCTATACAGGTGGATTTGCAGAAAGAATGCAGTGTTTCTGCAGGTCTAAGATGTTTTAAAGTGAGAGAGTAGGTTCTTTTAAGATTTATAGCATTTTACAGTGGGTAGGATATCTGATGTAAAATTAAGGGGAAATTGTTGACCTGAATTCTGTTATTCTATTTGTGATTAAAATCCAGGAAGATTTCAGGCTTGTTTCTCTCTTCTTTTCCAGATGAAGGTATAAAATCTATGTCTTTGTGCACACTGATGCATGGCCCCTTAGAGCTACAAAAACAAGTAGCCTACCAACTTTAAGTTTAAGGAGTTTAAGAAGACTAAGAGTTGTATAAACCATAGGTAAAATGAGGGTTTTGTACTAGCCTGGCAAATAGATCATACAGCAGACCAAAAGTTGCTACTGCTGCTTATTTTAGATGAAGAGATTATAATTAGTACTATGCACTTAAATGTGCCTGCATATCTTACCTCTGGAGGACCAACATAGGAAGTCAGCATGACTCTGTGAAAGAGCAAGCCAAAATCTTGTATATTTTCAAAAAAATGGTTTCATGTACTTCATTCAGTGCTGCAGAATTTGAAACTTAAAAATACCATAAATACCTCTTGAATTTGGATGTGAGATTCAGTTGTCTGTCTTTGTTCTACTAGTGCACTAGAAATGGCAAAATCACATTTATGGGGCTACAGGGCTATAATCTATTGATAGTCCACTGACAGACAATTTTTACAAATCAGATTTTTGTTTGTTTGTTTGTTTAATTTTGCAACCCTCCTACATCTCAAGGCTACTGATCATGATGGGGCAGTGGATCTCAGAGAAATTTGCTCTTTTCTCTCTGCTCTAACCTTAAGATAACTTGTACAGGTCTGAGAGTAACCTGTAGTTCTTCATTGTTAGTATAACATACTAAGCAGTTTAGTAGCCAAGAGAAATCAGTGTAATGATTAAAATGATGACTCTAACATGTAAAGCCAAGTTCCAAATTGCTGTAGTTGTGGGAGATCACTCTAAGAGGCTCTTCCACCAGCAATGCTGCATTTTGGATTCCAGTAGCAATGTGGGTTCTTTGGTTGTTTACTAAATATCCAGTAACCTCTCCCTTTATGGCTTTTGAGCAACATGTCAGGCTTTAGGTGTAAGAGTAGGATTCTGTAACATTTCTGGCAATTATTTGAAAATCGTTGAAAATTGTTTAGCAATGCCTAAATGTATTGAGCCTAACAGCATACAATTGCAATGATTTCTGTGAGCTGGGTATTTCTTCTGTGGGTATGATGTAAATAAAACCACATCCTTTACCGGTGTTACTTTACATACACATCTATTATCAGATAAATTATACACAGATTATATACAACAATTTGTGTACACGTGCTGTACACAATATTGTTATACATACCTGAAACTATCTGGCTAACTCCTTCACAACAACAACAAAAAAACTTATTTGTAATATTGGAACATGGTAGTATACTACTCACTTAGTTTTTTGAAATCTCTGTAATAGAGGAACTCTTGGTTACCACTATGACCGGTTTTCTATCCAGCCCAGAAGCATACGCTTTTACATATATGTCTTGTATCTCTGACATTATATAACACTTCACAAATTAGCAATCTTCCCATTCCCAGTGTTGTAAATGTATACTTAATAACATGCATTCTTTTTAAAATATATTTTATAATTATTACAGAATCACAGAATGGCCGATGTTGGAAGGGACCTCTGAAGATCATCTAGTCCAACCCCCCTGCCAAGCAGGGTCACCTAGAGCACATTGCACAGGGTCACATCTGGACAGGTTTTGAGTGTCTCCAGAGGAGACTGCGTGGTCTCTCTGGGCAGCCTGTTCCAGTGCTCTGTCACCCTCACAGTAAAGTAATGTTTTTACACATTCAGACGGAACTTCCTGTGTTTCACTTTGTGCCCATTTGCCTCGTCCTGTCACTGAGCACCACTGAAGAGAGTCTGTCTCCATCCTTTTGGCACCCTCCCTTCAGATATTTATACACGTTGATAAGATCTCCTCTCAGCCTTCTATTCTCCAAGCTAAACAGGCCCAGCTCCCTCAGGCTTTCCTAATAGGAGAGATGCTCCAGTCTCCTCATCATCTTAGTAGCCCTACACTGAACTCACGGCAGTACCTCCATGTCCCTCCTGTAATGGGGAGCCCAGAACTGGACACAGTACTCCAAGTGTGGCCTCACCAAGACTTGAGTAGAGGGGGAGGATCATCTCCCTTGACCTGCTGGCAACACTCTTCCAAGTGCACCCCAGGACACCTACCATTGTCCTTCTTGGCCACAAAGACACATATGGTCAGCAATATTATTAATATTATTACTATTTCTAAATGTAATTCACAGAATCACAGAATCACAGAATCACAGAATCACAGAATCACAGAACTGAAGGGATTGGAAGGGATCTCGAAAGATCATCAGGTCCAGCCCCCCTGCCAAAGCAGGTTTCTTAGAGCTGGCTGCCCAGGTAGGCATCCAGACAGGCCTTGAATATTTCCAGAGGAGACTCCACAACCTCCCTGGGCAGCCTGTTCCAGTGCTCTGTCACCCTCACTGTGAAGAAGTTCTTTCACATGGTGGTGCAGAACTTCCTGTGCTCTGTCTTGTAACCATTACTCCTTGTCCTGTCCCCGCAAACCACTGAAAAGAGGTTGGCCAAATCCCTCTGTCTCCCACACCTCTGGTATTTATACACACTGATGAGATCCCCTCTCAGTCTGCTTTTCTCCAGGATGAACAGACCCAGGTGTCTCAGCCTTTCCTCATAGGAAGATGCTCCAGACCCCGTATCATCTTTGTGGCCCTCCGCTGGACTCTTTCCAGGAGATCCCTGTCTTTTTTGTACCGGGGAGCCCAGAACTGGACACAGTACTGCAGGTGAGGCCTGACCAAGACAGAGTAGAGGGGGAGGATCACCTCCCTTGACCTGCTGGCCAAGCTCCTTTTAATGCACGGCAGGATCCCATTGGCCTTCTTGACCATCAGGGCACAGTGCTGGCTCATGGTCAACCTGTCGTCCACCAGGACCCCCAGGTCCTTCTCCTCAGAGCTCCTCTCCAGCAGGTCATCCTCCAGCCTGTACTGATACATGCGGTTGTTCCTTCCCAGGTGCAGGACTCTACACTTGTTCTTGTTAAACCTCATTTGGTTTAACATTCCTACCCACCTCTCCAGCCTGTCCAAGTCTCGCTGAATGGCAGCACAGCCTTCTGGCATGTCAGCCACTCCTCCCAGCTTTGTGTCATCAGCATACTTGCTGAGGGCAGCATGTACTTGTTGATCATCTGCCCTTGATGATTCCCTCATCAAGGTCATCGATGAAGATGTTGAACAAGGCCAGACCTAGCACTGACCCCTGGGGAACACCATTAGTCACAGGTCTCCAGCCAGACTCTGTGCCGCTGATCACCATCCTCTGAGCTTGGCCAGTCAGCCAGTTCTCAACCCACCTTACTGTCCACTCCTCTATCCCATACTTTCTCAGCTTTGCTATCAGGATATCATGGGAGACAGTATCAAAAGCCTTGTTAAAGTCAAGGTAGATGATATTCACTGCTCTCCCCTCATCTACCCAGCTGGTGATGCCATCATAGAAGGCAACAAGGTTGGTCGAGCACGACTTCCCCTTGGTGAATCCATGCTGACTACTCCTCATAACCTTCTTCTCTTCCAATTGCTTGGAGATGGCATCCAGAACAGGCTGTTCCAACACCTTTCCAGGGACAGAGGTGAGACTGACTGTCCTGTAGTTTCCTGGATCCTCCTTGCCCTTCTTGAAGACTGGAGTGACATTGGCTATCCTCCAGTCTTCAGGCACCTCTCCTGTTCTCCAGGACCTTTCAAAGATGATAGAGAGTGGTTCAGCAATCACCTCTGCCAACTCCCTTAGCACACGTGGAAGCACCCCATCAGGACCCATGGATCTGTGTGCGTTGAGCCCTCTCAGATGCTCTTGTCAACAAGGGGGGAGATCTACACTTCCCAGACTCTTTCTCATCCCTCCAGGGTCGAGGAGTCCCGGGGGGGAGTCCTTGAAGCAAAGACTGAAGCAGAGAAAGCATTCAGTATCTCCACCTTCTCAGTGTCTCCTGTTACCAAGACACCCTTCTCATTCAGCAAGGGACCCACATTATCCCTTGTCTTCCTTTTACTGTTTACATACTTAAAAAAAAACCTTCTTATTATCCTTTATCTCTTTTGCAAGCTTCATCTCTAGCTGGGCTTTAGCCTTCCTTGTCACGTCCCTGCAGGCCCTGACAACATTTCTACATTTCTATAACACTTATATACTTCTTGTATACTTATACACTTCTTACACTTATATACTTCTAACACTTCTATAATTGATTAAGATTTGTTTTATATAGCACTCAACATTTTGAGTTTTACAAGTACACACCAGCACATCTATGTATATATATGTTACATGTGCAAACATAGAATCTTAGTCATAGAACAGCCCAGGGTGAGAGACCTGGAAAGATCACGATCACTATTATGAATGAGAGGCATGTCTATCTTCACTGAGAAAAATGGGTTTTCTCCTGATTAGAGATGGGAACACCTGTAATTGATTTGTGTTTTTTTTTTTTGTTGTTGTTGTTGTTGTTGTTGTTGTTGTTGTTGTTTTTTTAACTTCATGGGAATTGATTTAAAACAAAAAAAGAGTATTATGCCTTTTTCCTTTCATATATACATAAGCAACACCAAAAAGAAAGCAAAACCAGCTAAAACAACTGGCACAATACAACTTTGATTCACATTGATTCACTTTGAATACTGGCAGTACCTTAGCATCAGGGACGTGGACTTTTAGCCTTACACTGCTTTGGGGAAGGATCACTTTCTGGACCAAAATCAGCTTCATCATGACAGGATGTTTGGTAAGAGCCTCACAGGCTTAGAGGCCCTCACCCTTCTCTTTTAAGGGCTTGTATTTTTTCTAGAGTTCACATTTTGTACTTATATTTAGTTTTTCTTTTAATTCCATGATCTTCACTCATAACCAGTCTTTATTCTAAGTTGTTTTTAAGATTCAGCCCTTCTCTAGTTTTACATTCCGTGTTTTAACTGAACAGGCTCCTAATTCAGATTTTAGTTTCTTGCTTTTGCCTTTAAAGCCTGAATTTCCTGATTTAGCCTATGTGTCACTGACCGCATTGCCTATATGCTGGCTCATGTGATCTCTTTACAGGAAGGTTTGGGTATTAATGCTTTACATTTTGCAAACTCTTTGCCAACATCTGAGGTGGTTTTATAAAAACGGGTTGTGAGAGCTTGAGTAATCCCATTCCCCAGCTCCTACAGTTCTTATAAAATGGGCTGGAGTATAAGCAAGATATTTGCCAGGACCACAGGGTCACGCATTAACTGCATTCATGGTGTTGTGTGATCACTGGAGACTGCCATCTACAGACTGGCTTAACTCCAGTCTGTGAGGTTAATATTGTTACTCAATACCAGTGAAGGTCTTCTACACTAGAACAGGCTCCCTAGGGAATTGGCCATGACATCAAGCCTGGTGGAGTTCAGGAAGCATTTGGACAACATGGTCAAACATATGCTTTGATTTTGGGTATTCCTGTGTGGAGTTGGGCTCAATCCTTGTGGGACCCTTCCAACTCAGGATAATCTCTGATTCTATATGCGATGTTCACAGAGTTAACTCAAAACAATTAGGCTACTGTTAGGCAATCTGACTGCTAGACAACTGCTGTCACTTCTAAAACAAGCTAAAGTCAGCTCTGGCCAAGGCAAGTACAGACAAATCCTGCGAGATTAGAGAGAAGCCTATCACTTTTTACTAGTAATGGGAAAATCACATTTACTAAGTTACAAGGCTGTCTTATTGTTATTTTCCATGTTATCTCACTGACTTTCTGCAGAACAGTGAACGGTCATTTCCTGTGGATATACTCTGAATATTATGTGGATATCAATCCCAACAACACATAGAGAATTGTATACTGCCATTTATTCACCTGAATGGTTATTTTGCTATTTCTACATTAAGTGCTTTAACCTTTTGAACATCATTCAAGTTTTTCTGTGAAATAGAAATGCATCAGTTTCTGTAAGTTAGATGTCATCCAGCTAGCATACTTGAAAAGTGAAAAATAGTTGTATTTGGATATCCAGCCAAGCCTGGATAGCTTAGTAGCCTACGTGCTTTAACTGCTGTGTAAATTTCTCTGGAATCCAGTAGGCACACAGATGTACAATGAAACATGCTGAATGAGTATGCTGCAACCAGAAGGTAATACTACATTGCTTAACAAAAGAAAATTCAATATAGCCAACCAAGTATTACTATAAAAAATGCAAAATAAGCTAAACAACTGAGAAATGAAAGATTATCCAAGCAGGATCTGTTTTATTCCTATTATAGGCTTTTGATCAAATTACACTCACAGCTTTTTAAACAGAAATGCCGTCCATTTGGGGTGCTAAGTAAACCAAAAGAATACAAAACAGATTTCTCATACATGTGAGGTAACTGGGGATCCCTCTGACCACTACAGTTTTATGCTGAAACCATGAAAGCAGGCTAAGGAGTTCTGATTCTCTAGGTAGTCACTATGAGTTGCACTTACCTGTGGAAAAAAATCACATGCTTTAACTCTGGTCATCAGTTTCTAGCTCTAGAAACCACTCAGTCAGCCTTCTCGTTCATAGTGAACTGCTAGCCTGTTAGCTTGCCAGGTTTGTTTCTCTGCAAAGCGTTACATGGTGCTTTTGTAGAGAGTTGGCCTTGTGTAGAAAACCAACCAAGATCCAGGCTTTACTGCTGAAGCTTCTCCATGGGCTGAGCTCAGCTTCTCCTCTCTGTCCTGTGCCATCCCACGCAGTGTGCTATGATTTTGCTAACATTGACTCCCTTTTAGACTGATAACTGGACCACTACCTAGTATTGCAGGAGGTAAAGTCATATATTTTATTCCTCTTCTTTGAGGTATTTTGATCACCAACTCTGTTCTGGATTTAGATCTGTTTCCTTCTGTTGGATAAAAATATATTTGATTAAAACTTCTACAGTATATTATGAAAAATATTACAGGAATGGTCTTCTTAATGGATTCCTAGCTAGTCCTTATATAAAAAATCTGGAAAGACTAAAGCATAGTGTCTAGTTTCCACAGAATTACTCAAACAGAAGCTGTGAATGAAACCTTTGGCTTCTTGTAAGCTGGTCCCAGGATGCTCTACAGAGCTGTAACTGAAAGAATTAGCCTTTGAATCTTAAAATTTTATACTCAATAATAATTTATTCACAACTGTATTTCTGCCTCCTTGGGGGAAAAGAAAAAAAAAAAAGTGCCACATACTTGCAGTTGTAAAGAAACAACACTAGAGAGCACTGGAAGTTTAGTGGAATGAAGTGTTCATTGCACTCTCACTTGTTCCCTAAACTGGAATGAAAAAACGTGTATTAAGTAAGGGCTGGAGAGCCCCAAAATACAAAATGAACCTGCTGGACTGTTGCTGGCTGTGTCTCAGTCTGTGTTCTTGTAAATGTCCAGAGGGAAAATAATAATAACAACAGCAACACCACCACCACAACCAACAACAACAACAATAAAAATAAAGAATTCAAATAAACTGGGGAAGAAGGGACCTCTTGAATTCTCTAGTCCAACCTCTTGTTCATAGCAGGGCTAACTTTAAGGTTAGATGAGGTCACTCAGGGCAGCACTCTTGTCTATGTGAACTTAAGCCAAGGACAAAGGTGCCACAGGCTTCTCATTTCATAAATAGAAAGAAAATGATAGCCAAAAATTACTGTGACAATAAATACGTACTTTAACTGGCCAAGGAATTTCTGGCTTTACATGTTGAGGGCATTTACAGAAAGAGCTCTGGAGTATATGGGAAGAAGGAATCTGATATTATCTGGATTCAAGCATTACAATTTGTGAAGCAATTACCTGCAAATTAAGTGCAAGGTGCATTCATAATCAGTCTGGCCTACTGAACAGGGTGCTGTGCTGAGGGTCAGGGGTGCTAAGCAGTCTTTTAGCCTCTGCCACCAGCCTGCTGGGTGAGCTTGGGTAAATCTTTTGACTTCTGCTCCTCCATCTGCGTTGTGGGAACTCTGACACACCCTTCTTTGCAAAGTGCTTTAGGAAACACAGTTTAAAATGCTTCCCAAATGGTAATACGCTGTGATATATGAGGGTAAGATACGGGAGTTCTACTAGACCTGAAGAAAGGCAGGCTATGTCTGCATGGCAAAATACAGCATACCACAGAAACCCTAAACACATAGAGGCTTTATCTCCTAAGGCCACATGGCACGATGCTGCGCTGCACTGTACGGATGTACTCAGCACACAGCGTTACAGTTAGTTGCATTGAACCAAGAAGTGTTCACTCAGCCTCAACGCTGTGGTCACACCGGGATGATCTGCAGCTTTGCACCAGAACATGTGCTATGACACCGCAGAGACAATCTCTGTTGTACAAAGTGCTAGATGATGTTGTGGAGATGTATGGTCTGCAGACAGACACACTGCATTTTATTCCCAGCAGCCATTCTCCAATTCACAGTTATGGGTGTTCCAGAAGACCAGAACATACCTTAAACATTGCCAAGCACATATTGCCTAAGGAATAGGTCCCAACTGGCTCACTGACTCAAAGCTCTGAAGAAAAACTGATTCAATGTGTGAGAGTTAGAGAAAGGAGAGAAGGCAATATGGCAGTGTGTTGGAAGGGGTGTTCACCTTCCCAACATGTCATCACCAAACTGGTCAGGAGACTGAACACATTCTTCTGTCCACATATTCACCCCATCACTGCTGAGCAGTGAAAAATGTTACACAATAAATACTCCACACAGCCACATCTTTGGGAATGAACCTGAAGAGTAAAAAAAGAGTTGAAATTCCCCCTTCACACAGCACCTCCCTCCCCCCCCCAAAAAAAACACAAAACACACACAGGTAAAAAGCAAAATGAAACAAAACAAACAAACAAAAACAACAAAACCAACAACAACAACAAAACTGCACAGGGAAGAATCCATCTCACAGACTTCTAATCCTGACTGCTTTGCATTTAACCCAAGTCCCACCTGCTGAACATGAAACTGCTGGCATAGAAATATTCATCCTGCAATCCCCAGGCACAGCTGGTTTTCTGAGCTCATTTTTTTTGTTTCTTGGTAAATCCATGGGTTTACCCTGTTGAGATGACTTTTTTCTTCTTTTTTTTTTTTTCTTTTTTTTTTTTCTTTTTTTTTTCTTCTTCTTTCTACAGTGTGGGATGACAATTCACAGGCTTTCATTCATGGGAGAAAGTGTCTTTGGTTCTAGTCATAGCTCTCAGCACAGCTGCATGCATGCTGCTCTTGCACTGATTGCATTGTACATACAGGTTCTGCTGTTACAAAGCGTTTAGAATAAAAGACTGAACTGGAGATGTATGCATGGGATTCACACATATCAGCTTGGAAGTCTCTGTGTTACAGCTCAACCTTAGGGAAATAAAGGGGTCCATTTTGTTGTCAGAGAAGTAGTTTAAGTTCTTCAAAACATGCACCATGAGTCAGTCAGATGCCTGGGCTGAACATTTTATGGCAAAAGGTGATGAATTCTGCTTTGCAGCCCACATTGCTGTTTTGTCTACTCGTGCCTTCTCACGCAATGGAGGACACACTGTCACACCTACAGATGGGGTGCAATCTGCAGTCGTTATCACATCTGCCCTGTGTGTGACTGGAACAGATAGCTGTGCTCGCACCCAAACATCACCACATGACATTACTCAGCCACGACCGTTAACAGCAATGTGTCTCTGTGCAGTCAGGAACATGTGCCAAGGTGGGGAAGAAGAAGAACCTGAGCTCATTCTTTTGGCTACCTTAGCAGTGCTACTTAAGCCCCAGATAGCCAGACTCCAAATGACGGGCAAGAAATCCTAGGCAACAACACCCACCACCTTTACCTGAGGCAGCAGATGCTGCAAGCAGGTCTGAACTGCCAGGTATCTCCATGCTCTGCCAAACAGTCTGAGAACTTGGGGCCAATGAACCACTCCTCCCTGCAGCCTCTGACATGTGGGTGACTAATGCACAGCAAGCCCTGCTGTTTCACAGGCCTCGCCAGGGCTTATGTGCTGTTGGCTAGGCATATTGGTCAGGTGGCTGGAAGGAAAGATGAGAGTGAGATAAGGCCTCACCTGGAGAAGTCAAAGGACATGATGTGACATGGCTGTGAATCCTAGGAGAAGTTTAGCAACATGGGCACACAACCCAGTTTACAGCTGTGATGTAAACTTGTGAAGAAGCATCAAGGCATTTGGGCAACTTTTTTATTTATTTTTTAACACGGAGGTAACACACCAAAAATACTGTTACAACCGAATGATTAGATGTAAAAAGATGACAGTGAAGGCAAAAATAATCTTAAATAGACTCATCTTGTGAAGCATTTATACTCCAAAATGCATCAGTAAAATACATTGGGCTGTGACAAGCAAAAATTTTGTTCAGATTTTTGCAATAATATTACAAAACTGAAGCTGTGGCAGTGTCTAAACAAACTAGATGAACTCTAGCAGAGTTTACAACAAATGTCAATAATTTATTTTAAGACACATGGCACATAATGAAATATTCTTGCTTTATACAATGTTAGTATGTTATCTGTAGCATTTTGTTAGGTAACATACAAGAAGGGGATTACAGAGAAGCTGGAGACAAACTCTTCTCAAAGGGGCACAGCAAAAGGATAGGAAGCAATAGGCATAAATTACAGCCAGGGAGACTGTGACTGGGCAGAAGGAAAAATTTCTTCCTTCACGAGAGTGGTGCAGCTCTGTTACAGGTGCCCAGGGAATCTGTGAGACCTCTGTCCATGGAGATCTCTAAAACTTGCCTGTACAAATATCTGAGCAACCTGTTCTAGCTGTGGAAATAGCCCTGCTTGGAGCAGGCATTGGACAAGAGGCCTCCAGAGATTCCTTCCTCCCCATATTCCTGCACGATCCTGAGTTGTGCAGGCTGGTAATGCCCCATAGCGCTGGAGACCTGACCCTTACATGGGTAAGGAAAAGGAAACCTTCCCTCATCTCTCTGAGTAGTTGGTTGTTTTGCAGACAGTCATCCTTTGGCTCTGTAATGACCTTTTCTTAAAACAGACAGGATTGTTCCTTCTGGATGTAAAGTGCTATCAGCACCATACAGTGAGGATCAGTGGGTCAGCCATGGTGACCCACAGATGGGTATTCATAAATAAAGTCAGCATTTAAACTGAAAACAAAGAACAGAATGAAAATACTTGCAGAGCTGAAAGTATTATTTCTAAAGGAAATACTTAAAATTTGGTAGCAGTGCAATACCCTTCTTCAAAGTAAGAAAAAAAAAAAAAAAACAACAACAATAACAACAAACAAACACCACAAAAACATAATTTTGCTGTAGAATGGAAAGAATCCAAGAAAAATGCCCTTCAAAGACTTCTATACCCCTATTCCTTCTAGAAATTAAAAATCGTCTTCCTTTTCCTTAACAGTCTTAACAGTGAGCACAGCAAGTAGACCTCAAATCCAAAATGAGAAATGCTTATGGGTGTTTTGTGAGTTTGCTGTGGAAAATAACTATTCATCATTTTTGGGGGTAAGTGAGAACCTTTTAGTCATAAAGGATGTAATTGCCTAGTCTGCACTGCATGCTTATTGAGATTACATCTGTGTTTGAAAATGTATTTCAGCAAGGAGGGAAGAGGAGAGGAGAGGAGAGGAGAGGAGAGGAGAGGAGAGGAGAGGAGAGGAGAGGAGAGGAGAGGAGAGGAGAGGAGAGGAGAGGAGAGGAGAGGAGAGGAGAGGAGAGGAGAGGAGAGGAGAGGAGAGGAGAGGAGAGGAGAGGAGAGGAGAGGAGAGGAGAGGAGAGGAGAGGAGAGGAGAGGAGAGGAGAGGAGAGGAGAGGAGAGGAGAGGAGAGGAGAGGAGAGGAGAGGAGAGGAGAGGAGAGGAGAGGGACGTTTCTTTAAAATAGAAACACATTTTTTTTCCACTTGCTCAAAAAGACTCATGCTTGCACAGACTATACATGATTACATCTTAATGGTTTTGAATCATTTAGGAGAGAGTGATGTGATAAAAGGCTGCCTAGGTGTATATGAAATAATGGAAAGAAAGACTGAGAGCTCATGCAACCTCTTTGGCCTTTTAGCTCTCCTGCTCTCCTTTATGGATCAAAGTGGAAAGAAAAAAAAATATATATACATGTATATATATATATATATATATATTTCTTTTCTCCATTTCAAAGCATAAATATCCTGCTGCAAATGATGTTAAGAACTTCAGGGGCCCGCAATGGAAACTGATTCAATCAGAGGGCAAATGCTTTGTGTCATGATTGGACCAGTCATAAAGTTGGTATGTAGGTTGTCATAAAGCAAACCTTATCAGTATCCAGTTAACAGTATCCACATCTGCACACTGATAACTTTGTGGCTGATAGAATAACAACAATTCAGATATGTTGCATGTAAATCGTACCTGAGCAGTACTTCTGAGTAATTTGTTCCATGACTATCAAAGGTTCATTTTTTCCCTAAACCTTTTTGTTTCAGTGCTTAATGCTGTTACCAACATTGAGAGTAGAAAGGGAAAAGATCAGTAATATAAGATCACAAAAATAAACCTGTTTTTTTTTTTTTTTTAATCTATAAGGTTCTAATAGTCCCGTTGAATGTAATAGAAAATGAGAATAGGGTATGTAACAGAATAGAAATATTATTTTCAATTAGCATTAATAGGGTTGTAAACCCTATCTGTGCTGAATTCTGAAGGAATTTTGTAAGTGGGAATAAAGCACAAAAACGATATAGCTCTTAACAGGAAATTTCAGACCCTTCATGTACAGTATGTCTTTATGTTCTGAAACATTTTTTTTAGGTTATAGAAGGGCCTTACGTTTCAGTTCAAACCTGTGGTTTTTCTTTTCAATATACATGTAGAAGACAAAAACACTGTCATCAAAATATGCTGCAGCAAACACAGGAGTCATGACCAAGGAATTAAAAGCTACTCAGACTTTCTGACTGTGGAGTTAGTGTCAAACAGGGAACAGCTCAAACCACTTAATGAACAGCAACTCTGATCCTAGTAATTACTGATAGAGCAATATAAAAGCATTCAAACACTCTTGTAAAAGACATTGATTGTATTACTTTTTATTTTGAATTAAATGTATTGCACTGTTAGTATAACCTAAATTCAGTTATTAAACAATTAGTGGATTGAGTGGGTTCAAATCTGAATTGCATTTTAAAAGCATTAGCTGTGGTTGTAATTACGTTAGCCCCAAAATGTCTTATACTGATACATATCTTTTTTTTCTTCCTTTTAGGTAAATAAGTTACGTAAAGATCACTAACAGTAGTCTAATACATCCACAAGCCATATTGTACTGCTTTAGCTATTTTGTGTGAACCAGAAGAGCTTTTGTACTTGTGTAAGTACATTTTTTGTGTATTCATAGAAACTTTCCTCTGTTTGGGCCATTTTATATTAATAAAAATAGTGTGTTTTTTATTTATTTATCTTTTCTTCTTCATTTTCTCCTGCATTCTGAAGGGCAAGAGATCATAAAGAAGAGACAGAATGGTGGCTGAAAACAGGCTTTGAAGCTGTATTGAAAGAAGTAACTTCCTTCCTTTTATCTCTTTCTCAGCGTTCCTCAGAGCCATAGCACAGCATATGTATACTTCTGGAGGCAGGCAAAGCTAATACAGGATGCAACCCACTGTATTAAACCTGCTCTTGCCATAACTCAGAGGGATTTGCTCATCAATGGCAGGTGATATCACGTATGTAGATGTAGCAATGCTACCCAGGGAAAGACCACGCACGCCTTCTCGGACTTCAGTTCCAGGTAAAACCTCTAATCAGCTTTTGGACAAACACTGTTTTCTCTCCCTCTGTTTCACTCTCCCTCTCTTTTTTTTTTCTTTTCTTTTCTTTTCTTTTCTTTTCTTTTCTTTTCTTTTCTTTTCTTTTCTTTTCTTTTCTTTTCTTTTCTTTTCTTTTCTTTTCTTTTCTTTTCTTTTCTTTTCTTTTCTTTTCTTTTCTTTTCTTTTCTTTTCTTTTCTTTTCTTTTCTTTTCTTTTCTTTTCTTTTCTTTTCTTCTTTTCTTTTTTTTCCTTCTTCTGTCTTCTCCTCTCTTCTCTTCTTCTTTTCTGTCATTTGATACTAAAAGAATGCTATAACATGCTGTGTGCAGAAGTCATGAGAAGGGCAAGAAGTTGCAGATTGTGGAAGAGAACCTCATGAGATACAAATCAGAGAAGTTGCTCTTAGGTCAGTATTGCTATGGAGCTCTGTCTCAGTTCTGGGCTATTATTTTAAGTAACAGAACAAGAAGAAAAAAAAAAGTTGCAGCTTTTTAAACAAAGGTCACTATTTTTAATATGTACGCTATGTTTGAAAACTGTTAGGATATGCTCCACCAAATTAACCTAGCCCAAAAAATCAGACCAATGCATTTTGTGACGTTTTCATGGAAAGAGGATACTAAACTTAATCAGAAAACTAGTGCCAGTCGAAAGTACAGTCAGTGTTACTAAAGGAAATACTGAATGACTCCTAAAACCCTACTGCTCTTCCTCTTTGATTTTCCCAGAATCACAATAAAGGTCTGCCACCACCTGAGCAAACAGAAAATGCATAAAGGTCATAAGATGATATTTTCATGCTTTCAATGATCATTAGAAATTAATATATTTAGAAGCATTGTATAATGAGCATTTTTAGAAAATATTATGCTTACGGTGAAGATAAATAATGCTGATGATGCTCTGAATGCTCTTAAAAAAATTATAAACTACTTTTTATATTTTTGCAAAAGCTTTATCTGAAAGATAAAAATGAGTTCACTTGAATTAGATACCTAATTGAATAACCTACCTTACACTTTCTATCCGTACATTCACAGAGGCTGTTTGAACTGGTGTAACTTGTACAGCGCAAAGCACAGAGGGTTCGCTCAGAATTTTACCCAGTTTCCAGGGTGATATAATTTATTTGCAAAGGGAGACTGGTGTCAAATCCTGATTTGAAGACATCCAGATGTGTTCCTTGATCGTACTCTCTAAAGGAAATATTGATTTTGAATCAGCCAGGCTTTAATTTCCAATGGAAGTTCTCATTACTTTCTAGATAGTTCTTGTTAAACCTTTAATAGATTTTAGCACTCTGTGATTTCTCACATTAAATTACTAGCCACAGTAGTTAATTCATCTCTGATTCTCCTTTTGCTTTTACATCGTTCATTGTAATTAGCTTTCTAAATAACTCCAGTCATTTTTGTGGATCTTTTGTACATCCACCAATGATTGCATCTCCTTTACAAAATATGGGCATCAGAAATATATATACTCAGTATTACTACAAGTCTCAGGTGTGCTGTCTTAATTATACAGATAAAATATCTTAAATAGTGTTTCCTTCACTACTTATAGATCCCAGTATCATCTTCCTTCACCATAACATCTGGTTGTATTCAAACACATTTTATTCAACTGGGCTTGCATTTACAAGTCTGATGTGTGTCTTAATTAAATGTGTTGTTAAGATTTCTGTTATTTTTAAAGTCTGAAATCTATCGGCAATATTTTTTCTACTTACTTTTGCACAAATGAAAGAAGCACTAAAGAGTATTAGGCAATATTAGACCTATCACCATAGAATCATAGAACAGAATCATAGTTCCAATCCTGAGTTGGAAGGGACCCACAAGGATCATAGAGTTCAGCTCCCTAGTATAAGTTTAGAATATGCTAGAAATAGTCCCTAATGACAATTAGTTCTGTCTTCTTCATTGACATATGCTAACATAGATGTTATTGCAATTAAAGTGGACAAAACCTTGAGATGTATTATCATGCATTAGAAAATTCAAATTAATGATTTCAGCAGCTTATTCCTTCCTTTAAGTTTTAACATTTTTACTGAAATTCATATATATTCATCCAGCTGGCAAGTATTCTTTTACCCCAAGAGGCCAAGCAAAAGCAAAACAGTTGCTTCTACCATGGGAAGAATAGGAGAAAACATAAATACATCCCCAGCATTTTCTGTAATTTTTAAAAATTCAGGGAAAAAAGAAAAAACAAACATGAAATGTGACAGAGATGTTGACCAATGTTCTTGAAACATGCTTAAACTAACTGTAAATACTGCAGTTATTAGCGTTAAGGTAACCCACTGCATAGCGGCCCCTTACTGATGTGCTCAACAATTCTTTAGAGCTAATGAGGAAGAGTTTGTGATCCATCAAACCCAACATAACGAGCTAGGAACTGCCAAAAGCAGCCAATAGAGAGGACCAATGACCCAAGATGCTGCTCATTCAGCCATTTCTGTGTGTTAGATCCTTCCCTACAGGCCAGGAGAATTTCTCTCCAGTGTGGGCTGGGCTCGAGGCTGTTTTGGACAGAACAGCTTCTGCATACCAGACATGCTACTAGCATGTCTCACTCGTCGTCATACCCTACACGAAGAAGTTTAAATGCCTTCTCCAGTTTGAAGACAGCATTTGAAACCAGTTTTCATGGAGAGGGTCTCAGCTCCAAGGTGAATGCACTAACTACCAGCTGATGGGACTGTCTGTGTCAAGTGTCACAAGCTCTCACTTTGGCTCTATGCTGACTGTGATAACAATGAAATGTCCACTGGATGATGCCTATTACCCACAAACGCCCCTTTGCCAGACTTATGCCAGTCTTGCTCTTGGCCAGGGATATCTGGCTATCTTGCAGAAAAAGAAGCAGTTTTAAGATAGGCCGGGTTAAAATTTTACCAGGGAGGAAGGAGAGCTGGCTTGAGTCACCACTGCAAATTCAGCATATGAATACTCCAAGTTGTGGATTCCCAAACATTAGGTAAGACCTCAAATTACTGGGCTATTGGAAAGTCAAACATGCCCACCTCCTCCTGGCTGCATTATGTATGAGCTTTATTAGATGTAATTTACTAGAGTAGATACTAAAATAGTATGGGTGAGGGGCATAGCTAGTTTTTCCTGCTGAAGTATAGCTGCTGTCAAGATTTGGTGCATATGAAAGATAAACATGCTGGAGGCTGAATGTCTGCCAAGGCTCTGCAGAAGTTGAGTAGGTATTTTAAATATGTAAAATTTGGATTTGGGTGTGAATGTATATTTCCAGATCCAGGGCCCAGTTCTTTTTTGTCTTTTCTTTATCTGTGAGAGCTGGATTTGTTTTGGTCATATTATGCAGAGTTTCTTGGAGTTCTCCCATTTACTATTCTTATCTCAAAGGTTATTTATTGAGTATATTTTATTAGGATACAGAAAAAGATTTTAAAAAAGAAATCACTGGTGGCACAGTCACAAAGAACCAATTAGTTTGCAAATGATAAGAAAAACTCAGTTATTGAAAACTATTGGGATAAACATGATGGAGTGGACAAAGTGTTTAAACACTGTTTACCACAATGTAGGAATAAAACATGTCTATGGATATAAACTTGTGAGGCTGCATCCAGAAGAGTGCCAGAAATGAGTTTGTTGTGATCCTATTCCAACTTGAATGTCAGCGCTAGGTCATTACACAATCTGTTGGACTTCAGCAGTTGGTCAGGTGCTCTGAATCAGGACAAGCTCTGACCTAGAGCTCTGAATGCTCTAGCAGGTCATGTTGAGTTGGTGATACTATCTGTGCACATGCTTTGATGGACTAGCAGGTGCTACCACATTGCATGTGCTTAAAAACACATCTAAAAGTAGAAAAATGTTACATAAATACATCAGTTTTCTAACAAAAGACAGTTTGCACTTCCTAGTGTATTCAAGAAATGTTTGAGAGCAACCTGATTATTGCCCATAACTGATTACATACAAGGCATTTCATCTAGAAAAATAAAATAAAATAAAATAAAATAAAATAAAATAAAATAAAATAAAATAAAATAAAATAAAATAATATAATATAATATAATATAATATAATATAATATAATATAATATAATATAATATAATATAATATAATATAATATAATATAATATAATATAATATAATATAATATAATAAAAAAAAATTGGGAGTTCAATTCTATCATCTAACTATCCTACAAATATTTGTAGGCTGCATTTATTTTGCCCCCTATCTACTTGTGCCCCTGGCCATCTTATCATCCACCCTCTGCTGGACTCTTTCCAGCTTCCCCAGACTCCCTAAACTGGGTGGCCCCCATCTGGACACAACATTCCAGCCATGGCCCCAACAGCAGCAAGTGGAGCAGCACAGAAACTTTCCCTCCCCTGCAAGTCAGGGCTCTCCAAACTGAACCACGCTGGTGGCTTGAACCACTGTGATAATGACACACTGCTGGCTGAGATTCAGCCTGGTTTCTTGTAGACCACAAGAGCACAATTGCTGTAAAGCCTGACTTTCTGGTGTGAATGAACTGCCAGGAGCACTCCCAATCTGCACATTCACAAAGTAGAAGCTTCCAGTAAATAGAAATATCTTTCTGCACTTGATGATTTGCATACAGAAAAGAAGTGAAATTTCAGTTTTAGTAAGTGACAGAGGTCTCCACCTAGAACGAGGGCTCCTTATTGCTGAACTAGGTAGGGGTGTGTAAGCATCCGGCAAAATTCAGGTTACGTGGTGTTTTCAAACCACTTGCTGACTTCTGAGGACTTGACATTCAAATGGTCATGTGCCAATACAGCACATATATAATAGAATACAGCAATATAATAGAAATAATCCCTTTTGAAACTTTCAGATTACATGGCTAAGATTTTTTAAAATTATTTATACTGTTTGAAATGTGTTCTTCAAGTTTTAAAGGAAAGTACCTTTATTTGGGAGAGAAAATATTTAGCAATAGTAATACACTTTCTGAAGTATGTATTTTGGAAAAAGTGTTTCCATTTATAGGGGTAGTGCATGTAAATGTTTAGACGTTCCCACTACTGTACTTTGAAAAATATTTACATTCTAAGAAGAAAAATGCTTACAAGCATTTCTTTCTGAAAACAGCTACTTATCTTTACAGTTAAATGTAATTTAGAAATTTTCTGTAGTTCACTGAGCCAATAAATTGTAACACATCAAACAGCAAAATGGATTAGGCAATGTTCTCTAAAACATAGGAGATCTTACCTCTATGAATAAACCTCATTTTCCATTCAGTACTCCTCATTATTTTTCTTATATTAAACCTCTCCACACTTCAGCAACTCATATCAAATGCTACCTCATTTCATCCCAATGAAACTCTCTTCATTTTTTTTGCCAAGTTCTTCTCTGACCAGTGAGACTATGTACAACACAAAGTACTTCTTAAAAACCCAATGATCAGAAACCAAGCATGTAGCACAGAAGCTTATTCTTGATTCAGCTTCATTAAAACCCACTATTTATGGAGAGAAGATCAATGTACCAAAGGTCAATATATTATCCATAAAATTAGCTTTGTTTTGCTTTGTTTTGGCAATGTGCATTTGGAAAGGGATGCCTTAAATCAGCAGGTCCATTCCTCTGCTAATACAGACTTCACATAATGCTCTAGCATAAAAATTCACAAGCCAAGAATGTTCCCCAGAACCACCTTGCTGCAGAAGTATTTCTGTGAATTGCAGTTTTCCCTTTGCGGTCCACCTGCTTTGCAAAGCAATCACAGCTCTGCTGCCCAGAAAGTCCCTATGGTACCTCTTGAGATGGCTTGGCAACACTGGGAAACTTTCTATGGCTGGTACCCAGGTCTTAATGAAACATCAGCCTGGCTGCCTCCTGGTACAGCCACACAGCACCCAATTAGTTCAAGCAAAGATTATGGAGGAGGTTTTTAGTTACTTCCTGACAGCAGCAGGAAATGGTAAGTCATCATCTTGCCTGTTGTTTCTTAAAAAAAAAAAAAAAAAAAAAAAAAAAAAAAGCTGAACCAGCAGCTCTGGAAATGCATGTCCCTTTTTACATGGATTCTGTGTCTCCTGTATAATTCTTTCTTCTTTCTCCACTTAATGGCTCATTCAACCACAAATGTTAGCATTTCCCTACTCCTTACAGGAAACATGATCACGTATGCTGAACTGCGCATGAAGACGAAACCCAAAGGGTGCAGCAGATCAGAGATTTCCGTTTCTGGTATTGTACTATTTTGTTGGTTGTTGGTTACTAATTATAGTTTAGTCTTTCCTATTACCCAACAGTAAAACCTATTATCAAGAATCTTTACATACAATCTCCCAGTAAGGAATTGATTTCTCATTTCACATGGTCACGTTTCTTTTCACTGGGTTTTCAGATTATCCTGTAAAAGTGATACTGAAAAAGATTTTAAAAATATTTTTAGTGCCTTTGTGCCCTGAACTAAAAATTTAGTAAAGGAAAATAAAATTCTGCATTCTTTGAAGAACCCTCCTATAAGTACAGACTCAACTGTATCTCTGCAGGAGCAGCTGTAGGGAAGCTTGGGAAGTAGCCTAATACCCAGAGCACTATTTGCAGTCCCAGCTCTCTACTTGCAGTCTGTGCCCTGAGGGGTGTCACCTTCTCTACTGAAGGACATTTGCAAAACAAGGCCAGAACCACAAAGCTCTGTGAGCTAAGAGGGAACATTGCAAATATATCTCAGGAGGCTGGAGAACAGGGCAGTTTCTCATCTCACCCTGGAAAGATCAGAAAAAAAGTAGTTATGAAAGCATAACTCTGTGGGTTGTGGAAACAACACCTTGACCCCAAATTTCCTCGAGTCCTGCCTTTTCCTGGGTATTACACTCCCAGAAACTGATGAATGCCAAATGGCTGGAGAGATGCTTGACCAACTGTATTTCTCTGTGCTGTGAGGTCAGTGTGGGATCTTTGCCTTTTATGTGAGTTTGGGTAAGTTAGCTTTCAGCCACATGGCCAGCGCTTTAACACAGGAGGGCATGGTCAGAGAGCATACCACTGATCATTCCTGACATCTCCCTGGAATTGCTCTGCAGGGCTTTGCAGGGTGTGAGTGGGTAGATGGGAATAGGCAATGCTTGAAAAAATTATCTCAAAAGAGAAAAAGAGAATTCTTAATGGAATAACTGGCTGAAAATCATGTGCTTTTTCTGACAACAGGATCTTTCAACTTCACTTTCACCTAAGCAAAATAGATGCAAATTGTTGATAAGTAAAATGTCCCCACATACTACAAACAGCAGTTATTTTACATGATTTCTCTGTTGTTTCCACATTAGAAACAGTCATACATGAAGGCAGTGCTATTTTTTGTAGTGCAAATTGCTTAAGCCACTCTTCCCCTTGTCTTTCCAGGCTGCAAACAGCAGCGCTCAACCTGGTTCTATGTGGCACTGGCCCTGGGATTTCTTGTGCTCATTCTGCTGGTCACCATGGCTGTGCTAGCAAAGCAATGTGAGTAAATCCTACCATCAGTTTCATCTCTTCATTATAGGCATGGTTAAACCTCACAAAAACAATGATACAAAACAAACAAACAAAACAAAACAACAACAAAAAAAAACACTTTCCCTTAGCATCACATTAAAGGTGTCAGGTTATACACAGATACAGGAAAATAGATGTGGTGTTCCAAAGGGAACATTTCCTACTTGACATTTAATATACAGAGCACAGATGAAGGAGAATTGCTGCAGTCTATGTCATCATCAATGATGCTGAAAGGCTGTAGAGGCAGACTTCAAATCACTAGAATAATCGGAGCGTCTGACCTTCCTGAATTATGAGTTAAACGTTGCATCTGTGGTGCTACTTTGAGTCTATTTCTATTAATTACTTTGTGGGTTTGAACAAATAATTAAAAAAAAAAAAAAAGAACAAAACAAAACAAAACAAACAAACAAACAAAAACAGACTTCAGGTTGTTTCATTTAATCAGACATCCTGGTACCAGTAATATCACAGCCCAGATCATGTTCTAGTTATTTAAGAACTGTTCCAGAGAATATATTAATTTCCTAAAAGAAAATAGCCTTGAAAATTTTCAGAAAAAAAACAAAACACAACACACACTTCCCCAACAAAAATTCCTACCAAAATATCATTTATTCTTTATACATCCAGCTATCAGATGTGGCATAAACCTTCCTGTACTCACCATATCATTCAGCAGCTACACCCTTTGCCAGACAGTTATACTCACCGAATGTACTCACAATTGAGTGTTCATACCCCTCCGCATGCATATACACACACATCTCACAGTTACAGTATAACACTGTATACAAAGACTGTACTTCCTTGACCCTGTTGTTAATCATAATGTTAATGTTGTTAATCATAATCTGTATCTCTATTTTTATTCTATTTTGTTTCTTCAAGTTTTGGAAGGCAGAGCAGAAAAATCAGATTTTTTTTCCCAGTATGGTCTAAATAACACTGACAATCACGTTTCTTCAGAGAAAACAGTCTCGGTGGTGGTCCTGAAATGGCTAATGGAGGAACTGTGTGAAGATGGAGAAGGTGAGGAAAGTTAGTCCTTTCACACTATGAAAGATGTGCTGTGTGCACACTTCTGTTGTCTCTGTTCCCATTTCTATGACAGCCCACAATTTATGGGAAATCACTGGTACTACCCGGGGAGCACGGTGTTCCTCCATAGGAGAAGTGGTGACTGGATCTACACTAACATTTTAATGACATCAGCTTTGCACTATTTGGTACATACAATTTTCAGTACTTTCTTTGACCTTTCTTTCTGTCAAAGGCTGCTATCAGAAATGTCATCTATTATAGCCTCCCTGTATCCTAGAGAACACTTTCCAGACAATAACTGTTTGCAAAGAGTGGGTAGGATTTAGCTTTCCTACCCTTTTGCAAGAATCATGAAGGGGAAGACCTTACTGGTCTTTTCACCATGGATCTATTATTTATTAGTTAACATTAATGCATTTCTGAGTGTTGATTGTAATGAGAAAAAAAATATATATATATATAGACACTGTTACTTTGAAACATTAAAGGAAACCAGGACAGAAAATGTGAGGGATGTTCCTCACAGATGCTGTGAGTGAAACAGAGAGTGTATCTGCAAATGACAGCATTCACTTCAATTCACTCTAACTCTTTATTCAGCTTGATAGACATAATTTGGACCTCAATAAAGTATCTGTGGTTTTCAGTCACCTCATATGTAATATCTACACACTCTGCATCATGTCCTATAGCATGGTATCTCTTCACAAGGACTTCAACAGGGGAATGAATGTCTTCGCAGCCCTCTAGGTTCTCCCTGTGCATATCCACCTGGCATATCCATCAGGGAGGGGAGAGCGAGGAGTTGTGCAGTGGTAATGCACAAGTGCATAGCATCAAGGCAAGGGATTGTGAAGTTGAGAACAGGAGTGACAGAGAAGCCTTCAAACCTCACAACCTTCCGCTACTGGTGAACCCACTCTTTGGAGTAAAGGTTGACTGCTTTTGGACCAGCCAGCCTGGCACATGAACATAAAATGCTACAGGGCAACTGGAACAAGTAATGGTGTGAGCTAATGTTTCCCTCTCTCCATCTACAGAAACATGTGAGCTGTGTCCGCCAGGGTGGCAACTACACAGGGGAAGGTGTTACTACTTCTCTGAGGAGGCTGTAAGCTGGGATGACAGCCAAAGAAACTGTCTAGCTAAGAAATCCCAGCTTCTTGTCATTGAAGATGAAATTGAGATGGTAAGTCTTGCAGCAGCCCTAAAAAAATGCACAACAAGCATCTACCTTAGCCAAACATTTCACCAGGTGAACCTCCAACTGCTGCCCAAATATCAGGTGTACACACAGCCAAGCAAGAACCTTATCAGGTGCAGAGCATCTGACTCCCTATGGACAGGACTTCATTTCAGAGAGAGTCAAGAGAAGAAATAGAGAGAAGCACAAGAGGAACAAGTGTGGAAACCACCACAGTTTTGACTGGGAGGAGGAAATGCTGGGGCTTCCCACTCATCTCCAATACTTGGCTCTGAGAAGAGAGGTTTGATTTGACTACTATTTGACTATGGAAATTCAAACAGTCAAACCTCCATCCCATTTTTCTTTGGAAATGTGAATATCAGGGTATGACTAAATGGCAGGTCATGGCTCTTCTAAGAAACTCTTTGTTCTTTGAGGAACAAGACTTTACCTTAAAAGTTTGTAGTCTGGCTCACTAGAGTGTGAAACATCATTGAGGCCATTTCCAGTTGTTGAGGGTTTTTTTTGACAGCTGGCAAGAAGCTAATTGGTCTGAGCATCAGCCTAAATCAAATTTCTGTGGGTGGTCATGTGTGTAAGCCACTGTAATGGGCTGCTTTGCTGTAGCTGTATCCTTGCCCTTTCCCTTCATGTGAGGGACTGCATTGAAAGCTGTGTATGGGACAGGACAGGGACCTGAACACAGCAGAAAAACTGTTGCTGGATAACATATTTCTGCTTGTTCCACAGGAATTTATAGATAATAAAGAGAAAGATACCAAATATATATGGATTGGGTCAAAGGTGGAAGATGAGAAGAAACAACGGAATTTGCTTGGAGATCCCAGAGTAAAAGAAAACAGGTGATTACTGGTTGCGGGTTTGAAGGGGAAGGCATCTTTGGCAAAAGCAAAGGTGTGTTACTCTGCATGGAAATATAACTCTGAGCCCAAGCTCTTTTCCCAAAGTATAGACCTAGTCCTGCAGTCTCAGGCACCTATTTTTTGTCTCTTTCACCACCAGTTTAAACAGATCCTGCTGGGCACCTCTGGAAGCAGATTTGTCCTCTGGCTGCAAGACCAACCACAGTCACAGTTTTTGTGTTTATGACTACAAAGGGAAATTGTTACACACTTCTCCCATTAAAAATCACCATCACTGAACTCTCAGTGCGTAGACTGTACATACCACCTCCATTGAATGTGATGTCTATTACACAGAGTTGGTGCCAGGATTCGTGCAGCTGAAGGGTCCTTCTGCCTCTCACTATTACATTGCATTGTGGTTCATCATCATGGCTGTATGCAGAGATTTTCCTCACGTTTCTTACAGTAATGTTCATGAGAATCAATCCTTCAGTGGCCAGACGGATTTATTGTGGGTGCCCATTCCACCTATGCGTGATTGTAGAAGAACTGTACTTCAACATGTCACTGAATGTGCTTTCCCCAATACCCTGACCCAGTATATTACCAGTGTTTTTATCCAGTACTGAATTTAAAACTGACAAGTCATTATATCCTTCTTGTTCTCTCATCAGGTTAGCTACAAGTAGAATTGGGACTGACGAGAACTGTGCTGTTTACAGAAAAAAAAATACGATCCAAATGGATAATTGCCAGACTTTAAAGAAGTGGATCTGTAAGAAGAATGCAACATTGTTGACTCTCTAAGCTAAATTGTCAAACAATAGGCAGAGTTTTTTGTCAGGAGACTCGTTTTGCTGACAAAACAACAATCAATCAATGTAAATATTATGAGACTTATGCAGAAATTTGAATTCTACCATTCTGTGCTTGCTAAGGCCATGTCTGATAAAATCAGGGAACTCAGAAGTTGCCAAGTGTTAGCATGAAGATCATGCAACAGGACTGTGAGTCAGCACGTGTGGCTCTGGGAGTGCTGAGCCTTCCCATGGACAGACAGTAGCAGCAGCTCTTGAACAGACAGGATATGTGAGGATGAGCACTGTGTACATGATCTGTATGATATGCAAGAAAGATGCCACCTGTGAGGGCTGAAGACTGTGCTGGAGCCCACTGCTTTTGTATACGTCCCTGAGGCAGACTTTGGTGAGGCACTTTTTATTTGGGTTTCAATATTTTGGTGTTTTCTGAAGGGCTGGAAGAAAATGATTTTACTAGACAGTGTCTCATACTTATTCAGAGCCAACCTGCATGGCTGCTGGGTATAGAGATACTGGATCAAGCATGAGGTGACCCATAACGCTTGTGGCTAATAGCCTGATGGCTCCCATCTTCTTCTAATGTTGAACCTTGTGACCTGATACAAAGCTATGAGCTAAGGAAGAGATTTGGACCATAAGACAAGATTGCAGAGGAACAGCAGCAAGGAAATGAAGATGGTGGCCTGCCTTTCCTCCTACATTTTGCCCCTTTATGTTGCGAACTCTTTGACATGGAACTCTAAGTACTGCCTGAGAGATGTGATCAGATATTGAAGCTAAAGTTAAGTAAAATTAATGACTGTTGATCTAGTCAGTAAATAAGATGCTTGGTCACTCAATTTTCAGGGACACCACACTATTTCTGGACCTACAGTGAAAAAATGCTAAGAGCGATCTGACTTACCATCTTTTTTAGATTAATATATTTGGAAAAAAAAATGAAAAAAATGTCACGATTAGATTTCAAAGAAGTCACGAAAGTAACTTGTTCCAATTGTTACAAATAACTTAGTATAATAAGAGTAACAATTACTCTAGATTTCTAGCTAGCATGTGTCTTTGAAATGAGTAACCAGAGTGCAAATATTTGCACCACTTTTGAAATATTTCCAGTGACTCATGTTCAATAATGAGGAGAGCAAGTAATGTGTAAACATGGAAATTAAAACAACAACAACAACGAACAAACAACACACATATAGGGGAAAATGGATGTGGAGGTGTAATAAAACTGCTTTCCTCCTGTTTGAAAATCATGTACCTCCACTTGGGTATTCACAGGGCCCTGAAGGCACTAATAGGCCCTAAGCTTCCTGAAAGCCTCTCCTGAGACTCCCACCCAGATCTCCTTCCCATGGGCCCAAGATTATTCAGTCTCACGCCTGGGGTCAGTCTCTGCCTGGGCAATGTCATAGATGTACTGTCTCCAGTCTTGCTTTCCTGCCTCATTTCTTGGATGGATCTTGAACCTTTGTTGTTGGTATCTTGCCTCCTGGATCCCTCCTTCTAAGAATGTTCTAATTTGTCTCCAGTTCTTTTTCCCTGCCTCCTGGATGAACTCTACACCCACGTTATAGTCTTGTCTGTAGCCATGTCTCTGTCCCTGTTGCTCCTGACTGGATTCCCTGAGTGGATCCTGGACCTGCCTCATCACTTGCTTTGCCTGGGACCATTGAAGGACACTGTTATCAGCACCCTGCTCTACCTGCTGTTTTCAGCCCCCGTGGGACTGTGCCTGGTTGATGAGAGCATTGCCTTTGCAAGGTTTGTCCTCTGCTCTTGGCTCACATTGCCTTTGGTATATTCCTATTTACACCAGCTGCTTCTGAACATACCAAGCCCCACAGGTGGCACCTCAGATCTATTGTACAAATCAAGCAATGAATTTTGTATTCCTGCAAATGCTCTTTTCACTACTAGAGTGCGTAATTTCTGCTCTACAAGTTTTATGTCCAGTAACAATACTGAGGGGCTAGGGGGACCTCTGAATTCCTCTTGTCCATACAAAGATGGTCAGCTGTCCTCTGTCTACCTCAAACACCCACTGAAGTGCTTTGCAAACCCTTTTTTGCACAAGTTCACCCAAATGAAAGACGATGATTCTTATGGCAGACTGTATCCCATTTATTTGTATATTTCCAGACTCTAAGAGAAGTTGTGTGTGTGAACTTTGTTTTATTATTACAGCAGCAGTGAGTAGAAAAAGATCTCCTCCTTCAAATCGAGAGGTGAGTTACCAAATCTTATACAGGTGGCTCCCCTACAGAAGAGAAAAGCACATCCTTGTTTCTTCTCTGCTGGATACTTGGCACTACTTCTTATAGTCAAAACAACAAGTTGGTGTATTTAATTTAACAAAGACTTGTGCAAGCGAAAAATGAACACAGTCCAAACTGAATATTTTATTGAAGCAAAGAAAACCAACTCTTCCACAGTATGTTTGAGTCTTGTTCACTGATCCTGATACACTGACTGTATTAGTCATGAAGCACAGCAGTTGTGGCTGTTCAATAGGGAAGCAAAACAGGGAGACTGCATTTCAATATCCTTCTCTTCTGGTATGCTTTGATTAAAAAATACCAGTGTGGCATCTGAGTCCTATGTGATAAAATATCAAACACTTCTGATGTGAAAGCTAATATTCAAAAAGCTCAAACTGAACTGTGAATCTCTAGTTTCATATTCTCAGACAGTGGGGCCACAGAGCTGAGGCATTCTCATACATACAAACTGCTGCCTTGCAAAATCTACTAGTGTAAAATCTACTAGTGTAAAATCTACTTTTCCATGCTTACAGACAGGGTTGCTTAAGCAATTTTTTTTTTTTTACCCTTTCTATTTCAGACAGCATCTCTTCAAATGCCCCTAAAGTTAACTCTTCTACATTGTGCTTACCACAATAAGACACTGAATTCTTACCTTGTTTCATGGAATCATACAATATTTTTTAGAAAAAGACACTCCAAGGCCCTTTTGGGACCAGTTAGGGAGAGTTTCTAAGCTGCCAGGCTTTTAATACAGTTTTTTGTGCTTTTACACTGTCTCTGTGTGGTGAACCGTGCGTGGAAAAAAAGACAAACCACAAAATACCATAACATTAAAATCAAAGATGCTACTCTAACAAAAAATGCACAGACTGGAATTAAAGACCTTGTTAGCATCAAGAAAGATAAGTAAGTCCAATATGGCTTTCAAAATGTAAAGCCTTTAGCTCATGTTTGCTGTGGAGCACATAATTAAAGGCAGATGCAGTTTCCAAGGTATGTTGATTCATACCTGCCCCAGATGTGTGGTGCCCATCTGGAGGGCTGTGGTTAATGTCTGTAACCTGTGATGAGTAACTAACAGACACGCTCACAAGTGAGCTCATGGCATGAAGTACCGCTTTTTTACCATGCACGTGATTGCAACTGTAGAACAAATGTTTCATGATATATTTCATAACACCAACAAACTGACACCCCTCCCTCACATCATGTGGCTCTTAGTGAGTTCTTAGCTGCACTGAAAACAAAGAGAAGGCAGAATACAGCAGTATGTGAGCCTTGAAACTCAGAGACCAGGGAAACTATCTACACAAGAAAGGACCCTCCATATTTTGCAACTCACCTCTCAAACAGCTGTAGACTCATTGAACATTTGAAGACCTCAGAAAACTAATAATATTAAATTAAATTTACAGGCTTCTGCTGACCTGCACAAATAAAAACCTGTTGTGGTGTTAGAATCCATCCATGGACACTGATGGCCAACAGTGCATTTATTATGGACACGCAAAGATGGTAGGGAGGTAGTAGGCGTATGTAAGTGAGAGTTTTAAAGGTGAAGAGATCCTCTTTTGAGATACTAACCGCTTGATGTATCTATGTTCCATAAGCACAACACGACAGCTTTTCTTAAGATCTTTAAAGCTAAAGATTAAGAAGTGAATGTCACAATCAGCGTTGCTGACTTCCTTTCAAACGAAAAAAACAACGTAACTTTCCCCTGCAGAATGTAGTATCAGCAACTAAAGACTCGTTTGAAAAACTGTTGTTCTTGTGTTAAAAAAAAAAAGAAAAGAGAGAGAGAGAGAGAGAAGAAAAACTCAGTTCAGCATGTGTGCAGGGACAGACTTGTTCTACATGGAGAAGGAAAAGCAAGGAAAACGTCTGAAATGAACAAGATACTTTTTTTCAATGGAGAAAAAAACATGCTATTCCAGGGTACTTAGAGCCTACCTTTCTATATGCAGTGTAGACAACTCCTGGATTGCTGGGTTTTATGGCAAATATTTCTCAAACCATGTTGTGGTTTAACCCTGCTAGGCAGCCAAGCACCAAATAGCTGCTCACTCACTCTTCCCAGGTGGAATAAGGGAAAGAATCAGAAAAGTAGAAGTGTGAGAACTCATGGGCTTGGAGGAAGAGAGTTTACTAGTTAAACAAAAGCCACGTATGCAAGCAAAACAAAATAAGGAATTAATTCGCTACTTTCCATGGGTGGGCAGATGCTCAGTCACTTCCCGGAAAGCAGGGCTCATCGTGCGTAATGGCTTCTTGGGAAGACAAACACCATCACTCCAAACATCCCCCACCTCCTCCTCCTTTATCCCAGCTTTTATTGCTGAGCATGATGTCACATTATATGGAATCTCCCTTCAGCCAGTTTGGGTCAGCTTCTTGTGCACCCCGTCTCCTTGCTGGCAGAGCAGCATGGCAAGCAGAAGAGTCCTTGATATAGTGTAAGCACTGCTCTGCAGCAACTAAAACATTGTTATGTTATTAACATTATTTTCCTCCTAAATCCAAAACAAGGCACCATACCAGCCACTATAAAGACAATTAACTCTATTCCAGCTGAAACCATAACACATGTTGAGCTAATTTCTCTGAAATCAGTGGTGATTTTAACAATACTTATGAAGTATCTGTTATTCAAACATCCTAGCTATTACTAATGTAATTAAATATTTTTGTAGCGTCTTACCAAAGACCTTACCTACACTTTCTGCAGTCACTAAATCTTGTGTAATCCTACAGATTTAAAAGGGAAAAAAAAAAAGCATTTAATTGTAGTACTTCATTAACCTCACTGTGAGTAAAGCGAGTTCATATCCCGCCCCTTCAGTTCTTAGCATGACAGACATTGGGTATTAACAAAGATGCTAATTGCACCCATTAAGAGTCAAAAAGCGCTTTCATTGTAACCCATTGTGCTCATGGTTTCTTCAAAACCTCCTTTAAGAACTAAAATTTTCAATATTTGGACTCTACATATAGATGGCATTGATGGAGAAAAAACAAAACAAAACAAAAAAAACACAAGAGTGCCATTATTCTGTATTTAAAAAGAATTTCTGGGTAAATCAGCTCACTAAAGAAGATAAAATGTGGTACAAGAATACCCCCTATCCCTCACAAATTCTATCAAATTTGTAAAATATACCTATAGAATTTCAATAATATAAATGCTCTGAAAACTTTGTAAGAACAAACTGCATAAAACTCCGTGTTTCCCCCCAAATTTACTATACTGTTTTTATTTCACTATGCTTGTTTCAGCATTTCCAGAGGACTACTTCACCAGTTTAGTTAAATGCTTTGTTAAATCTGACATATTTTGAAGGGTTTAAAAAGATTTAAACTGTTAGAAAATGAAATGTTTTCTGGGGTGGTGGCATGAAATGTCATTTCATGTAAACCCCAACGTTATCTTTAAAGATCTTTTCATACTGAAAACCTGAATATTTTATTTTGCTTCAGTCTGGTGTGACTTCTTTTTTTTCCATATGGTGCTTGGGCTGAAAAAAGACTTTTAATGGCACAACATTCGCACACACACCAGTGGAATTCAAAAGCTCTGTAAAGATATTTATTAAGTATCTTTTCCGGACTATTGCACATACCATACCCTTCAGAGCTAGTTAATTTAAAAACATTGCAGGGAAACAAACAAACAAGTTACATATAAATTAACACATAGATTCCTACGGCTATTCATACTGTAGAGTCTTGTTACTGTGCTTATAAAAACACATGCAATTAAAAAAGTGTAGTTCAGAAAAATTATGATCATATATAAATTAACATCTAGAAGATACAAGTTTTTAACAATATCTGTACCACAAAATCCTGTTACAGTACAGTCCTACTGTCACAGAAAATAATGAAGGCATAAACAAAACAATTAACAAAATTAGACAATTAGATTTTCATAAAAATACAGTGAAGGCAAAAAAATTATTAGAAATAGGACAAAATATAATACTGAAAAAAACACTTATAGTGCAATTTTACATTCTTGACAATGAAAGAAACGCAATTATCTTTCCTTCCCTGAAACTACACTGCTCTCTAGTGGCTCAAAAAGTTATTCCACTTGCTTCTTTAAGAAATCCCATGTAGCCTGCGGCATACCACATCACAAAAGTCAACTATGCATGCCTGAAGAGGTGACAGAAGGGCATGGCAATACAGCAGCAGATCCTGTACTTCTGCAGAGTAGCGTATTTCCACTTGAATTAATTAAGCAACACTGATTTCCACCAGATGAGAGGTCACCCCCCCTTATTTCCTAACAAAATACATGGACAACCTCTATGGCCAGGGGCATTCTGTACTAGGTATACTGCCAGAGCTGCCTTAAAGAGAGGGAATCTTAGTAAACAAAGTCCTTTGTTTCCAGATTTTATTCTGAGCAGGAAGTATTTTGCCCTGTTATACATGAGAATTCCTGATCCTTCCTTGTCTAGAAAACCATACAAATAGTCCCTCCATGAAAACAAGCTGATTTGCTTCCTTTAGTTCAATGTCACTTTCTGTCTTCAGTTTACCTTGTAGAATGAATGGACAGAGTTCAGTGGGATTGTGCCCTCATTCTGTATGTTGCTATTGAAAATGATATGCACACAGAACAAAACACTGATAGTCTATCCAGAAATTGACCACTTGTCTAGATTCCTCAAACTCAGATAGGCATAAGACATGAGGAAATCATGAAGGCACATCCTTTATTATTAATTCTCTTATTCTCAATATTTTGCCATTTGCACTAGGGATATTTCTAATTTTACTATATTAATACTTGGACCCTTACTTTTGTAGTTTGAACTTCTCCTCCCCATTTGTGCAAATCCTCAGATAAATTAATACTTTTTATTTATTTTTTTGCTAAGATGGGTGCTGCAGGAAGGAGAGCTTCAGGAAAGCAGCTATACGAATTTCAGTATTACTACCAAGCAAATTAAACAAAATTAATGCAAAATAACAATTACAAAAAACAATGAATGCGATGCAGAGACACACAAGACGCACCCCATCAAACTGGGAGTACGAAGTCCACAATGCTCATGTCTAAAACCAAAGTGCTTATTTCTGGATCATCCTGTATCTGGGAGATACAGAAACCTTTAGGCAGAGCCGCATCACTTTGTATAATACCATGCCTGTACACAGAGCTTCGAAAAGAGAAAGGCAGAACGAACACCTCCAATGACACACCAAATAGAAAAGAACAGATGCTTAGGATCCTACAAGACACAAAATCATGGAAGAAATACTGATGACACAAAAGAAACTACAGGCTGAGCAGTAGCTTAGTAGCTAGAAATATGGGGCAAGAAAATTTATCAAGACCCTGAGAAAAGACATTGAAATGACATTGTGAAAAAACAGAAGCCCCCTCCACGGGCATAAAGTCCTGGCTACCAGAAAACATGTTCACTTCCAGGCAAGAGCTGAAATACATTCCCAGGTCCCAGAGTATACACATATACTGTGCAGATATATCAGAGTTCTACGTGTCAGAGAAGGTGACTTCGCCCACCATTATCATGCTAAGCTAGTACTCAAGCTACAGACCCACTTCCTGGTTAAATAACATCCAGAGGCCGAGACTCCTTTTGACTCAAGATAGGCACAGTTTCCAGAGCCTTTTACCTCAATCCTGCAAGGGAAAATGAAAGATACTATTACTTTGACAGCCAGAATCAAATAATTCAACAGAGAAGAGAGAACTAAAGGGATTACGGATTCTTTTCATGTAACACCTGATTTACTATGGGCAAGGCATGGCATGAAGATGATATCTTGCTCTCTGAAGAAAATGCCACAGGTATCATCTTCTTTTATGGGGGTCTGGCCCCCAGAATACAAAACCTAGGGCTGGCAGTATTCCTGCATCTTGCCTAGTGGTTGCTTAATGTGAAATACATCCCTAGAGCAAATAATGGAACTTAAATTTGCCCTTCTGAAAGACCCTGGGCTATCAAAGACTGGCTCCACCTTTGACTCCCTTGGCATTCTGTACAGCTAAAAAGTTTCAAGAGAAGCTGTGAAACAAATATTTTTTTTAATTTTCCTCTTCCTCAGAATTGAACAAGGCACTATGGTTAAGGGGCTGGTGGGAAATAGGAAATGAATCTCCATTTCTGCACCACAGGTGTGGAAGAGGTAAGGGCCTCCTTCACCAACTGTGTGTTAAAATAAAGCGTAATAGCGTTCAGTGAGTAGGCTAACCAAGCTGGAAAAGACAAAGGCCAACCTGCCCCAGTGCTAACATGAGTCTTACAGTTCATGTTCTTAGACATCAAGGTACTCACTCTTTTAAAGACAGGAGGAGCAGTTTTAGGCATGCACAGAGGCAAAAGTCTAAGAATGCAAAGAACTTGTTTCTGTCACAGGCAGGAGTAAGCAACAGTGGGGAGGACTGCAGTTTCCAACTTAAGATGCCTACATTCTGCTTACATCTCCTATTAAATGTGTAAGATATTTGTCAGATCAAGCTTGCAAGTCTCAGGGAGGAACAGGATATAGTCACGCATAACTAGTGATGTCAAAAACCTTAAAAAGTGAAAAATCTAAATACTCAATATTAATTTCAGACTTGTGAAATCTCAGTGTCTATCACTGTCATTGGTTATTCTACAGACTCCTGCCAGCAGCTGCCCCAGAATGAGATGCAGGACTCTGAAATGGTGGACCAGCCATTGGTGGGAGGAGCAAAGCACCCCCACACGTGATGCCTGTGAGAGAGCATAGGGCAGGTACCACAGAGTAGCTCTTACAACACAAATTCACAGCTTCACCTCCCCCTCTGGAACCCTTTTTTTTTTTTGTGTGTGTGTAAGCATATACCATAAGAGGTATGAACATATCTTACAAGCCTCCCAAATACCTTTCCTATAAGCCTCTTGCATTGTTCTTTCAAACTCTATTCTATGATGAGGAATTCAGGTTATTGGAATCTTTCATCCCTTTCCCCATTACTTCAGTACCTTGGTGGTCTCAAGATTTAACTTTCACTTTGCTATACTGTTTGTTACCATGACCTCCCTTCTCATTTTGCTTCTGAATCAGGTGTTACAGATTTATCTCCTAATTTTCATCATCAGTTTTACCCAAACTATGTGAAATCTGTATTGTATTCCTTGCTGTTTCCATTGCCATCTGGACAGCATCATTACAGGTATTTCTTTCAAGTCGCTATCTATACCTCTATGTTATCGTATTTTGGTCCTCTATAATCTAGTATCACTAGCAAAAAACAACAGCATTGACTCACAGCTTGTTATCTAATGTGCTCCCATTTACCCAAAAGAATTCTTCATTTATTTTATGAAGTCCAATCCATGGGTCTTGCTTTGTTATCTTCACCATAAAACTCTGCAGGAATAAACACAAAAGAAGTTTTGCATGTTCCATACAGTTATCAGAATATGAAGTCTTTGATGCAAGGCTCGAAAGCAAAGCAATGATCTTGCCTTTCTCTCAAAAGGAACAGTATTAAGGACTAAATCTACAGGATCTTGTGTGATTCACCTTACGGAAAAAGAACTTACAACTTGAACAGAAATAAGCAGACTAATTTTAAGATTATCCCTGCTGCACTCAGATATTGTAGCAGTAGAAATGCCAACTACAAGAATCCAAGTATACTGCTGAATATTAAGAACTACTATGGAACTGCATTTATTCTTTCTCCACGAGAAACTCTTCAGAGAACAATGAGCACCTTTGCAGATAATGCATTTCTCCATCACTGGTATGTCTTCATCATATTGAATTTTTATTACTAAGTAGCAAGGATTTGTGATGGACATTTTAGAGGGAGATGAGTGAGGGTAGAACCTTGCCACAGTACATAGAACAGGATTGTCATCTGCACCCAGTATAGCCATGACACTGGTATCTGTGATGTGATCTATTGACATAGGGAGAAACTGTTTTAACATAGCAAATGCTATCAAGGTCTATTAACAGATATGGGAGGATATATTGTCCTAGGTCTTTTTACTAGTATGATACAGAAAAGGATGCTCTAAACTGCGGTTAGAATAATTATCTCCTAACACCAAAAGTCAAGACTAACACATCTATCAACTTGTCTGTCAATCTATCTTGCTAAGAGAGAACAGTTTTCGTCTAATTAAAGTTACCTAAGATACAACGATATTTACGCTGACAGTTGCCTTCCGTGTGAGTACTTATGGCTGTGAACAGCATAAAATTTAACACAGATAAGCCTTGGGGATGTTCTAACACATCAACTGTTCTAACACATCAACTGCTAGAACTGACGTTTGCTGTTTGAAGGGAAAGAGGTACGCAGCTTTCTGCTTGCTGTGACTTGTCACAGCCTTTGCATCAGAATTAAAACTGTTCAGCTTACAAGGCTGGAAAAACTCATGGGTGTATTGTGCAGTATCCTAGAAGAGAGATGGAGTGAAACCAGGATCCCTGCTTTGTTCTCTTACCAATTCCTGAAGATTTTCGATCACCAGGAGGGAAGCATTGCGCAATGAGCAGAAGTTCTGACTAGAGTTCCAGTTGGCTTCTCTCTCTGAGAGGTAGTAGCATTTCTTCTGGAAATATAGCCAATCTGATGGACAGAGTTCCAGGGATGGACAGGCAGGAATATCTTTGTCCGAAGAATGGTTTACTGCAAAAAGACAGAAACCTATTTCTTCCAAATGGAAAAGGTTTCTAGAGCTTTTTAGCTTGCTTTGTGGCTGCACCATCTAATTCATCTCAGTCTAACCACTATATAATTATCTCTGCCCAGCAGAAATATTTATTGCAAACTAATTATGTACTCTAGCTCCCGCTAACAAATCTTTAAAGTGATGATCACTGCAAGTCGGTAGAAGTAACTGGGAAGGTAATAACTATGTATGCTTTAGACACTCATCTACAACTTAAATGTTTCTGACAATTAAGGCTTTTGTGAGTGTTTCTTTCTTGCATTGAATCAATAACTTTGTTTACTACAGTGTTAAGGATTACAGAGTGGTTGCAAAAGACAATTTTGCATTTGTTTTCCCAAGCTTGGATTATGATCAACAGCAAGGTTATAGAACTGAATGTCAGAAGCACACTCAGACTAATCTGAGCACTCTCTAACTATGGGAGTTATTTCCCCAGTATTAGACCACAGTTTTAAACAGCAAGGCATGAGCCGTGTAATTAGCTTTGAAACAAGGTAAGGTCTGAAGAACCCTCTTGTGAGGTCCTGGGGACTTCTGACCATGCAAAACTCTAATTTCTAAGGCTAGTTATATGTTCTTTGCAAGTACCTTACACAAAGTGCAAACGCTTACCAAAGTGAATACACAAAATCAAGACGACAGCAGCAACGAGGATTCCAGCAACACCTCGCCAGAACCAGATATTTGCGAACAGACCTGAAATAAATAAATAAATAAATAAATACGAGGAATTTTTAAGAAACATACGGAGTTGAAGGCAGGAGCAGAGCCCAGGATCCCCGGAGCCGTTCCAGAGGCCACCCTCTGAGGACAGGAGGCGAGGACAGCGGCCCGGGTGGGCGCTGCGGCCCTATCCCCGCCTGCCCGCAGCCCCCGGGAGCCCGGCGGGCGCCATCTCGCCGCGGGGCTTTCCAGCAGCCCGGCGGCTCCCGGGACACCGGCGCTGCCCCGGGACGCCGCGGCTCCCTTCTCCTCGCCCGGCCGCAGCCCAGCCGGCAGCCCGGCCGCCAAGCTCCCTCGCCCCATGCACCTCCAGCCTTGCGGGGCGCCGTCCTCCGCTCCGGGGAGCCGCCAGCCCCGGGGCGCCCCATGGGTGCGGAGCTCCTGCCCCGCCGCGGGAGGAGATGACGGGGCCGGAACGGGCGGAGAGACGGTGCAAGGGCTGGACGTGGGGCCGCAGGCTGGGTCGTGAGACGGGGCTGCACGTACCGGGAGGGTTGGAGCTCCGCACCAGTGTTTCGTGCGGTGTCTGACGCGCGGTAGCTGCTTTATTGGCGACAGATCCTGGCTGTGCGGCGAGGTCAGATGTCCAGGGGAATGGGGAATGCAGCTCCCCGTGCAAGGCTGATGAGGTGCACACCTAGTGCGGGTTTGTCCAAAGCATGCCGCCATCGGTACCCACGCAGAAAACCTGAGAGAAAACCATGAACATAGAAGGTTATGCATTATGCTTTCACTGTGACCTCCAATTCCTTTTATTTGCCAAGAATATTTAAGCGTAATCAGTTGCTGATAATTATCCCCGGGTGCTTATCTTTGCAGATAATCAAGACCCATATAAACTTTATGCTTCTATGCATATAGACTTACGGTTGACTTCAGCTTTGGCATGTGGCAGCGGCTTGTTTAGGCAATGTGCTGGAGAGCTGGACGTGCCAGTATTCCTGGGATGACACTTGAGAAGAGACAGGCAAAAGGGTAAAAAGGAATAAAAAAAGTGTGTGAAAACAATGCTTTAAATACGTTGGCTTTGGGGAACTTAGGGAACCAAAGATTCCCAGAAGAGGGGGAAGGGGAGATGGAAAAAGTAATGGATCCAGAATGCTCAGGATATATATGCTTTAAGAGGTTTTGGGAGAACTGAACCCAGAGGAGCAGAGAATGAGAGGAAGGTATGGAATTAGGACAGCAAGAAGGGTCAGTACCTGTTTCATATTGAACAAGTTTTGCATAAAAGACAGGGAAACACTAGTGTATGCACAGCTATTTGTGCATCTCTTTCTAAGAACAAGTTTCTCAACATTTATGCATTCTTCTACTTCAGGCTGTTTAATGATAAAACTTGCCAAGCGCCTCCTGACTTAAGCAAAACAAAGCAAATCTGAGAACATAAACAACCCTGGACACTGGACCATCCACTTTCCTAAAATCAGATAGCGCACTACCTGGTTTTAGTCTTAAGAATGAAATGTCTCTTAAGTGGCTCGCTCTCTTTTCATTCAGATCCGCCTGCTACTGTGGTCAAAAATAGTTTACTGTGGCTTATAACCACAGAGAAGTCACAGGTATCCATTTCACACTTACTCACCCGCTGCTATTAATGACATTTTCAGGTCATTCTCCAGGTTGACAAAGAAACTGAGAATTTACATCTTCCGTTGTGAATCATTTGATGCTTCAAAATGGCTATCCTTGTTACCCTAGATGCTTCCTTTACATAACTGAGACACTTGACTTTTAGTTTCACAGATCAATTTGGCAAATACACCTCCTGACCAAAGAGTAAGCAGCCTGCTGCTGTTACTGAGGAAGTGTGGTTTGCAAAGCTCCCCACATGAGCTAAAGGCTTTGGAGGGGGACAGTTGCTGCTGACCTACAGACAGATGAGTTGGGTGTTTGCAGCAAGTGCTCAGGATGATCTTGGAGGAGAAGGGGAATTTATCCTTGTACCAAAGCAGAATGCAGTGCATAGGCTGAGTGCAAGACAGACACTTGTCAAACCCACTCTCAGCTGCTAATATTTAGGGCAGCTTTCAGTTCTTCTTTCTGGCACCTTACTGGCTCAAAGCATATGGGCTTCTGTGAAGGTAGGCCTGCAAATTCCTCTGCAATGGTAACTTCCACAGACATCACTGGAGGCTGTTGAGCTGTCAAGGACAGCTGTTCAGAAAAGGTAAGTGCCTATTTTTGCAGGAAAAAAAGTCTCCCATTAGGCGTTGTAATGGCCATGTATTTACTTAGCTGTGTATTTTGTTTCAAGAAATGTTCCCACGTTTCATAAAATGAAGATTGAACAAGAAGATAAGAATTTGATAAAGGCAAAAGGCAAACATACCCTCCAGACAGAATCACAGGGAGAAAATGCAAACATTCTAACTAAAAATGTGGCATTTTCTAAGCAAATTATTTTCTCAGAAAAACTACTTGGCCCCTTCAATGCTATGAGTCTCATGGGAATGACTCAAAATGTTTGATGGATTCTGTGATGCCACCTCCTGCTTACTGCTGTAACAAATAAACTTTGATTACCTTTTCTCACCCATTAACATGCTACCTCTAACTTTTCAATTAAGCAGGGAGAAATCACTTCAGAACAAAAATTTGGGGGATAGAGTGTTTACATTAGAAATATCTGCATTGTGGTCACAACAGTGTACTGCTGGGATGCCCTAATTTGACTGGAACTAAATAGCTCGCACGCTAGCAGCGATTTAGCTGTGATTGCACAGCTAGGCTGGGGGAGCTAATTTATCCTGCTCTTGGTTGATTTTATCAGCCCATCTACCTCCACAGTCGATGGAAGAACTGCCAGTGAGTTAAAAATCTTCAGTTGGCCCTAAACAAGGGCTATACCCTAAACAAGATGTTAATTTTTGGGGTGCTGTTGAAACTGTAGTAAACTCTACATATAACATTTGAAAAGTGTTTATTTTTCAGGATCAAATGGTTTATTAGAAAAGTAGCTAAATGAATGTGAGTGTGTTGTGAAATAGTACTTGAGGAGCACTAAGCATGTGCTCCTGCACTCAAAAGTGCAGGGCTGAGAATGTTGCAGCCAGGTCTCTTACATCAAGAAGGCCAGTCATTCAGCAGTCTTGCAAAACATTATTTTGGAATGTTTTGGAATAGGATGCATAAGAGAAAGGAATCCAGATATGTTATTAGCTGTGTTTGCATTTTTGGTGAGACTAGTATTCACCAGGATTGTTATTTACTTATCTGCAGCACTCGTGTGTTAGAATTTTGTAGAAGACATAGCGTCCATCACAGAATCACAGAATTGAAGGGGTTGGAAGGGACCTCGAAAGATCATCAGGTCCAACCCTTCTGCCAAAGCAGGTTCCTTAGAGCAGGAAGCTTCCGTCTTTAAGAACTGACAACATTAACACTGGAAATGACCCAAAGGAGGATGGAAATAAGTAGGGAGGGTTGAAGTACATAAGAGAAAGCACCACAGCAATATAGTTACATGAAAGCAATTAACAATATTAAGGTTAATAAAACAAATAAAAATATAACAATAGGTGTGACAGGGAGATTATGATAGAAACCTCAAATGACCTAAAACATCAGACTTCCTCTTTGTCATTATCTGCAGAAGCTGATAGACTGGATATCAATAATGATTAGTAGCTGTATTTCCTGTCAATGTTATCTTTCAGGAAAGTTCAGAATTTCTTTATAGATAATGTGATTCATCACAGAGCAAACACAGCATCTAACACCTTGAAAAGTCACTTACCGTTTGAAGCCTTTGCAACCACAAACTGTGAAAGATTCCAGTGCTGTGAATCATAGATTTTGCTAGTTGAGGTTGGTGTCATGTCCCCTGTATGGATAACCATGTTAGAAGTTTCTCCCCAAGATGTCTGCAGGCTATGCATCTGCACCAGGAAGTTCTTAGGGGCCAGCGCGTGAGACCATGCAGCTACACCATCAGCCAGAGACCTCCATTGCTTCTACTGAGGTCCACACACGACCAAAGAGGAGAGAAAAGAAGCGTGTGCAGTGCTCACCTATGGCTTTTTAAAGTGGTGAGTCATTCTGACAAGGGCTTGACAGAACTACTCAATTCAGTTTCCTGTTCAGCATCCTGTTCATCAGTCTCGTGGTTGCAGCTGGTGGAGCTGTGCACCTTTCTTCACAGGAGTGAATAATCCCTTCTCTGCTTGTCAAGGTTTCTTTTCCTGTCCCTTATCAGTTTCACAGCTTTTCTTCCCCACATTGCCTGCTGTAGCAAAGGTACTGTAGCAAGAAGTACTGTCCTCCTTGGTACCAAAGCAAAGGAAGGAAGATTTACATGAAGTGCTGAGTAAGAGAGCTGCATGGGGTGGTGAGTCTGTAGAGATCAGACCATCTCATGATCTTATGAGTATGTAGCCTTAAGCTGAAGAAAACAACAAACCCATATGCCGTTGATTTCTATAAGCACGGTGATATGTTCATTGTTCTTTACCATGTTCTTTGTACATACTTTGTACAGCTTGTTTGCCGTTTTGACAACAGATCTACGTTAGCAGTACCTAATGCATAAACTTTATTTTTTAACATAAAATGTCACAATTCACGTCTTATTTAGGCCTCTGCATTTCTTCACTGTCAGCTCAAGTTCTTAATCGCCTAGATAATCCATGGTACCCTGAAAATTTTGCTGTGTCAGTACTTCCTTCTTCCACGCCAGATTATATTAAATTAATATTAAATATTTTAGCAACATAAGCAGATTAGGTCTGCATTAGATATATTAAGTAACATAAAGTAATGGTTATTACATAAATATTTAAAATCAGAGTGAGATGGGAAAAAATAACCAGTGTGCATTGCGTATGAAAGTAATACTTGACCTGTTTCTGTTTAAAATACTTGTGTTTAATGAGAGTGAGATGGACAAATGTGCTACCAGTGATCTGGAAACCAGGCATAGCTATAAAACCAGAATGTTTGTTTCTTTCACATCAGTTCCTGGACAAGACTCTGTATACTAAATACCAATAGCAGCAGGTAATTTTGCCAGGAAGAGCCTGTGGTCTAAATAGAAAAGTTCAGCATAAGAACAGAGAGAGAAATGATTGTTTTCCATATTTTATGGGTGAGAATCAATGTGCAGAGAGCTGAAGTCCTCATGGCTATATAGTGAATCTACAGGCGGGAGAAAGGAAGGAGAAGACTCAGTTGTGTGCATCATCCTTCCTGTCACAAGATTAACTTAAATAAATAGATATCTGCATGAAAAGGAAATGGTAGAGCAAGTTGTTCAAAATAATTTTGTTATTGAAAGGACTGTGATCTCGTGGTCTGCAAGTAACTTGAATACTTCTTCCTTTCAATTTAAAAATCCACTCTAATGATACTTAAATTTACTGGGTTAGGATATTAAACAAATATATCCCAGAGTTTAATGCAAGAATGAGGCCAAGAAAATCAAATGCTTTTTGAGCTGCCTGCATTTCTTGGATCCTTAATATTTGGAGCATTCTAGGCAATCCAAAAGATTGTGTTAGAGGGCCAGTAAGAAATGCAACTAAATGGTAAGAAACTGTTTTTACATCTTTCTCACTTACCACCTTAGATCCACAAAGAATGAGGTGAAAAGCAAACTGCACTGGAATATGGATGATTTCTTTCAGAAATATCAGTGCAATGCAGTCTGAAGGACTGTTTTCCACCAAGCCTTATAAATAGGTTAATAACAGCCCTTTCCCCATCTCCTCTGTAGCCAAAATAGTCAACTGCATCACATAAATTTATATGGTCTGCAAGACAAAAGCAACTGAGACAAATATTACACTATAAGATCTGTGAGAAGAAAAATGTTTGCCAGTCAAATGCCTTGTGCAAAATATTATCTCCTCACTACAAGGAGGGAGTAATACCGTTTTTTGTTTCCTGTTTTCTTAACTAAAAATAAAGAGTAGAGGGAGGGGGAAGGGATAAAGAAGGGCAAGGCAACAAAGCAGTTCATGTATGTGTTCACTCTGTTCTTCAGTGTCATGCTGTTTTTCAGTGTCAGTTTTTGTGGGGTGTTATATGGGGTATGATGGAAAGAGTCAGCAGCTCCCATCTCTTTAGGTGACTGTATTGGGCTTAAGTTGCAAGGTTTTGGTAGCAGGGAGGCTGCAAGGGTGTCTTCTGTGAGGAGAGTTCAGATGCTGCCCCGCATTAGATCAGAGCCACTTGCAGTAGGCTCCAAAGGGACCCACCACTGCCCAGAGCTGAGCCAATAGGTGATATTGTCTGCACATCTGCAAGAGCATATTTAAGAAAGGGGAAAAAAAAAATTGCTGCACAACCGCAGCTGGGAGAGTAAGGAGTGAGAACCAGCCCTGCAGTCCCCCAGGTGAGTGCAGCAGGAGGGCAGGAGATGCTCCAGGCAGGCAGCAGCAGTTCCCCTGCAGCCTGTGGAGAGGCCCCTGGTGGAGCAGGCTGTCCCCCTGCAGCCCATGGGTCCCACATGGAGCAGATCTCCACGCTGCAGCCCATGGAGGAGCCTCTGGTGGAGCAGGTGGATGTGGCCTGGAGGAGGCTGCGGCCCATGGAGAGCCCCCGCAGGAGCAGGCCCTGGGCCGGAGCTGCAGCCCGTGGAGAGGAGCCCACGCAGGAGCAGGGGGTCTGGGGGGAGCTGCCGCCCACCCGTGGGGGACCTGTGCTGGGGCAGTTTGCTCCTGGGGGATGGACCCCGTGGTATGGAGCCGTGTGGGAGCAGTTCTTGAAGAGCTGCTGCCTTTGGAAAGCAAGCTCAGTCTGGTAAGGATGGCATCCTGTGGGCAGGATCCCACATGGAGCAGGGGCAGAGTGACCGAGAAGGTGTGGTGAAGATGAAGCGAAGCATGAGAGACTGACCACAGCCCCCTCAGGGGGAGGAGGTAGAAGAGGGTGTGTGTGTGTGGGGGGGGGGGAAGGTGGTTTAAGTTTTATTTTAGTTTCTCACTGCTGTAGCTTTTTAGTAATAGGTAATAAATTACATTAACCTCCCTATACTGAGTCTGTTTTACCCATTATGATGGTTATTGAGTGATCACCCAGTACTTATCTCAATCCTTGAGCTCTTTTCATCCTATTTCCTCCTTTCCCTTTGAGGAGGGAGAGTGAGAGAGTAGTTGTGGTGGAGCTCAGCTGCCCAGCTGGGTAAGCCACCACAGTGACATGGGCCAAGGTGGCAGTGTGTAGGTCAGCATGCAGGTGCAGATGGTGTTGGAGGCATGGGTTGTGGTAGTTCCTGTGGCTGTAGTGAGGGTTGTGGTGGTGGTGTTAGCTCTCCTGCTTCTACTTCTGCTCATGCAGGGAGGATGATAGATACCAGGAAGTGAGCTCTGTCTAGGAGCAGGAGTGCATACCCTTGCAACTGTAGCAATTGGCATATCCCAGCTATTGAATTGCAGAAAGTGAGGTCCAGTCCTTCTTTATTTTCTGGTCACTATTGTTATTTCTTATTTCCGTTCACACGAGTCCATTTTTCATCCATACCAAGAATAGGTGCTTTTTGCATCCTACCTCAAAAATGGGGTTTGAGCAAGAATAAAAACAGCACGCAGAGAAGACAACTGATTGCAGAAGAAAAAGAATGAAAATAAACTGAGAGCAAAGACTTTAGGGTTAAAAATAAGGAACTAGAGAAGGACACCAAGCAGAACACCACCTGCTGCACCCTTTGGTTTCGGAAGGCACCCTAACAGCCAGCAGACATTGACTAGTAATGCTCCCATACAGACCTAATAGGGTAAGAGAACTGAAACAGGGGCTACTTCTGTCATAGTCCCACAACAATCTTTCTCCTGATGGGAGGCTATCTTGGTCAAGCCAGCAGGAACTTACAGCCATATTAATTTCTGTGCTGCTCAGGGGGAGGATGTAGTATAAGAGGGTGGATGGCGGGGAAGGTGTTTTTAGTTTGCTTTTAGTATTCACTGCTTTAGTCTGCTATCAATAGGCAACAAATTACATTACTCTGCCTCACATTGAGTCTGTTTTGCCTGTGACTATTATTAGTGAGAGATCTCCCTATGCTTATCTCAACTCACAAGCTTTGTTTTAATTGCATTTTCTTACCCCGTCCTTCTAAGGAAGGAGAGTTTAAGTGTGGTGTGGTGTAGCTTATCTACCTACTGTTTTGAAACTACCATAGCAGGAAATGGCTTTGTGCTCTGTACAGAAGCTTTTGGTCAACACATACACATTTATTTAATGGATCTGTTAGGATGACCACTGATGGTCAGCAACTCTTGACTTGCCTGGTCAGAAAATTACCATACTTTGTTCTCTCCAACAACTGTTGGCTGATCCCATGATCAGAGATCCACTTTCCATTTTGATGTTGCTGACATATTTGGTGTTATGCTCAGGATAAGAAAGCATGGAGGGAGGTATTCTTCCACATGACTGCCCTGCTGTGTAGTGGAAGGGAAGGTAACCACAAAAGAGAGGTTAGTGGAAAACAGTGTTGACAAATGCAACTGTAAATAGATTCACAGCAAAAGCACACCTCACACTGCTTGGGTGGGTTGCAGTCTTAGAAGGGAACTCTAAATCCTCACCAACCTCATCCTATCTGCTGTGCAATTTAGAGTGCTTTAATATTTCCTCTATGCACAGATCAATGAAATCATGATACAAATACTTCCAAACTTCAATTTTAGAATGTGCAAGTTTGGAGCAAGAAAAAACAATGTCTATCAGCTTGTATGTTTATTTTTGACCAAAATACTTAAGTACAAGCAAATGTTGCTAATCACGGTTGGCCTGGCAGGTGTCCAGGTTTGCACTTCTCCAGTGCCATTCTTAGGGTACAATTTTGAAGACTTGAGAGATGGACATTGGCCAAAAACCAGAACATATCATACCTACATAGTGGTTGTAACAGTGGTTCTTTTCCGCTAGCCTTGCAGTCTGCCAGTGCCAGGGCAGTTGCAAATGAACTCTGTAGTTCCTAGCAGGCAATATTTTCACTGTTTAGCATATGCATGAAGTTCACTGCATGCTTAAAAACTTCTGCTTACCATGCACAGAGAGGCAGGCTGCTTAGAAAGACCCAAACAGAATAAAAAACAAGTGATAAGGAAGTCTGGCACATTTTATTAGGAAGAAGTATTACCATCCCCCTTGTTCACAGTACAGGTTGTACTGAAGGAGTTTCCTTAGCTCTGGTATCAGCTACAGGTGTCAGCTCACACATGTCAGAACTTCCTGATACAAAGCTAGAAGGAAGTGTCTGTGATACCTCAAAATCCTTCAGAGCTAAGGTAATGGTTAGACGGCATAGCAGGATACATGTCAGAAATGTGGAAGACATTCTGCATAATCAAAGGAAGCACTGCAAGGAAAGAGCTTGCCCTGGTAAATCTACTGTCAGAACAAGGGCTCAGCATACGTCTGAGCCAAAGTTCTCAGGGTCCTCTCAGCAAATATACACATCTGGAGGAAGGTTTGACCAGGTAGATAGCCTTACTCTTTGTACTAAAATATACAAAATAACTATGATCTGATCTGATCTAGAGTATTTGCCTAAAGGTCTGACTCCACTACAAAGTCATTCTGTCTTGGGAAATGGAACATTGTCTGCTTTATGGCATTGCATTTGGTGTAGTCATCCAAACAGACCTTTTCCCCTGCCCAGACTCCACTAATAAAGTAATAATGGCCTCCATTCTACCAGAAGAAGCAGGTTTCCAGGTGGATCGTGGCCACTGTAAGGCCTCCTTACGCTTCCCTACCTGCTCAGGGCTCAGATACACGGGCACCTTTTGCTGTGCTCATGCTCCTGCCATCCACAGTCAAGCCTTTGAATCCATACTCCCTTCCTTTGTGGATGCTCCCTCTTGCTAGTTGTCTATTCTCCTCATGTTTCTTTCCATGTTCACCCCAAGAGGACATGGCACGTTAGGCAGGACCAGGAAAGTGCCTGACCTGCAGAAGCGAAGGACAGGAGGTCTCAGTACACTCCGCCTGTGCTCAGGGCCACTTTCCCATACGTCTGGTGTGGAGAAGCACAGGTTATCCTCTGCACCTAAAAGCAGGTGCTTTAAGGAGAAGGCAGGCAAGAGGTGTTCCTGGTGGGCAGGGCCTAAGCTTTATAAACCAGGAAGATATCGGATGTTTGTTTTCTTGCCAAGTTCCCTCCCATTTTACTGCTCTCTTCCAGAGCCTAAGGCTCCTCCTTTGCCACAGAGGGGTGAGTTTAATGAAACCATCCACCCCTGGGCAAGTGGGAAGGGCGTACATTGCCTCTTTTTCTCCTGGTAGCTGTCAGTGCCGCTGCTGGCTCTGGGAGCTTTTGAGAAGCCTTCGTGTCTTGCCTCATCCCAGCCAGTGAGTAAGTGCTTCTGTCCTCTGTGTAGCTCAGCTTGCTTTCAGATGGTGGGCTGTGATAGGAGATGTCCAGGGAGAAACCCCACACTTCTCCAGGGGGATAGCCAGGAACATGAAGCTCGCCCCAGGGGCTTGGCTGCTGCTTGCAATCACACTCTTGAGAGCAGGGGTGCGTTTCAGTGAAGTTTTTGGGCAGGCTACCATGGTGGGGATAAGAAACAGAATAAGGAATCTCCTCAAGCAGCTGCTGTGCCATGCAGTTTGTTTTCTTCCCGAATATCTCAATTATTAATGTTTGCTCCACCCCTCCCCCCTCCCCCCCCAAGGCCCTAGATGTTCAGCAGAGGCTGTAGGGAGTGTAACTGACCTCTTGCACTGCTTCACGTGCCCAAAACACGAGGTGCCCCTTCCTGAAATACAGCTCTTATGGAAGATGCATGGGGAGGAAGTGAAACAGAAGAAAAAGCAGTGCCTTCTGTCCCTTCTAGAGAGGCTGAGGAAGCAAAAGCAATTAATTCGTTGTGACTTGGGGAGAGTGTAAAATGCTCCCAAGCACAGACTGCAAGACCCTGAAAACAAAGATGGCTCTTGCTCAGGCTCCTGTTCTCTCTGCCGTTAGTGTCGCTGTTTAGTTTTGGTTTCACATCCTCTAGTAAGCTCAGCAGAGGGAGTTCCTTTTTGATGTGGAGGAGGAGGAAGGAAACAAGAAAAGAGAGTTTAGCATGCAAGCAGATGGCAAAGTTAAGAACGAGGAGACTGGCAACATTCAAGAACACCATGCGCTGCTCATAAAGTTCTCAGCAAGCTGTTGTGTCTTATTCTGGTGCTGGATTTCTAGCTCTGCAAGAGATTAGCATATTTGTCATTAGAAGGCCACAGCTGGTTATTTACAGTTTTGGCAACCCTTATTTCTTTTTGGCTATCATAAGATGAACTTGCTTGAAATATTACATTCCAGATCTTTGTGAAAAGTAATGTTTCCCAAGCCTAATGAGGCATTGGGTGATACAGGTAGCAATACAGAGCAGCAGTACCTGAGGCTTGCTATGTCCTTGTTGTCCATGGGGAATTGGCAACTTGCACTGTTGTTTTGGAAAGGTCAGTGTATTCTCCCCACAGCTTCTCCAGTGTGAATGGAGAGATTTTTCAGATAGAATGGATTTTTCACACAAAGAACAAAAACCTCCATAGCAATCACATCTAGATTTTATAAAGAGCTTCAAAGCAAACTGTTTGATTCCTTCTTATTTTGCATAGCTCAGCTAAGTGAGGGAGTAGCCATCTGAGAAGGTTCGGTTATGATCCACAGGACTTCCTTGTGGCCTGCAGAGGGTTGCTGTGTTTAGGGTACTTGCTCTGCTTTATGCCTTTCTATGTTGATAATAGCAAAAGCAGATAACAATATTCTGTACATTCCTAATATTAAATCCCAAGCAAATAATACCATTTAATACTATTATAATATTTAATATATGAAAATACTATTATAATATTTATAAATATTTTATAATATATATATATATACACTATAATATTTAGAATCATAGAATCATAGAATATCCTGAGTTGGAAGGGACCCTTAAGGATCATCAAGTCCAACTCTTGACACCGCACAGGTCTACCCAAAAGTTCAGACCATGTGACTAAGTGCACAGTCCAATCTCTTCTTAAATTCAGTCAGGCTCGGTGCAGTGACCACTTCCCTGGGGAGCCTGTTCCAGTGTGCAACCACTCTCTCTGTGAGGAACCCCCTCCTGATGTCAAGCCTAAACTTCCCCTGCCTCAGCTTAACCCCGTTCCCGCGGGTCCTGTCGCTGGTGTTAATGGAGAAAAGGTCTCCTGCCTCTCGACACCCCCTTATGAGGAAGTTGTAGACTGCGATGAGGTCTCCCCTCAGCCTCCTCTTCTCCAGGCTGAACAGGCCCAGTGCCCTCAGCCGTTCCTCGTACGTCTTCCCCTCCAGGCCTTTCACCATCTTCGTAGCCCTCCTCTGAACACTCTCCAACAGTTTCATGTCCTTTTTATACTGTGGTGCCCAGAACTGCACACAGTACTCGAGGTGAGGCCGCACCAGCGCAGAGTAGAGCGGGACAATCACCTCCCTTGACCTACTAGCGATGCCGTGCTTGATGCACCCCAGGACACGGTTGGCCCTCCTGGCTGCCAGGGCACACTGCCGGCTCATATTCAACTTGCTGTCTACCACGACCCCCAGATCCCTCTCTTCTAGGCTGCTCTCCAGCATCTCATCGCCCAGTCTGTATGTGCAGCCAGGGTTTCCCCGTCCCAGGTGCAGGACCCGGCACTTGCTCTTATTGAACTTCATGCGGTTGGCGATCGCCCAGCTCTCCAACCTATCCAGATCCCTCTGCAAGGCCTTTCCACCCTCATTCGAGTCCACAACTCCTCCAAGTTTGGTGTCATCAGCAAACTTGCTCAAAATACCTTCTATTCCTACATCCAGATCGTTTATAAAAATATTGAAAAGTACCGGCCCTAAAATGGAGCCTTGAGGGACCCCACTAGTGACCGCCCGCCAGCCTGACGCAGCGCCATTCACCATAACCCTTTGGGCCCTGCCCGTTAGCCAATTGCTCACCCATCGTATGATGTTTTTATTTAGCTGTATGGTGGACATTTTGTCCAGTAGGATCCTATGGGAAACCGTGTCAAAAGCCTTGCTGAAGTCCAAAAAAATCACATCAGCTGGTTTCCCTTGGTCCACCATACGGGTGATCTTATCATAAAAGGAAATCAGGTTAGTTAGGCAGGACCTACCCTTCACAAACCCATGCTGGCTGGGACCAATGACTGCTTTGTCCCCCAAGTGCGCCTCAATACGTTCGAGAACCATCTTCTCCATGATTTTACCAGGCACTGATGTGAGACTGACAGGCCTGTAATTGCTAGGGTCTTCTTTCTGACCCTTCTTGAAAATCGGCACAACATTTGCCAGCTTCCAGTCTACCGGGACCTCTCCAGACTCCCAGGATCGTTGAAAAATAATTGAGAGAGGTTCCGCGATGACGTCCGCCAGCTCCTTCAGCACCCGGGGATGAATCCCATCCGGACCCATGGACTTGTAGGGATCCAGGTGGAGTAGCAGATCCCGCACACGTTCAGGGTCGGTTGGGAGTTTGTCATCCCCACCGTCCCGGTCCTCCAGCTCAGGGCACCCTGGGTCCCGAAGCCCATCATCGGCATTGAAGACAGAGGCAAAGAAGGCGTTAAGCGTCTCTGCTTTGCCTATGTCATCGTCTGTGAGGAGATCTTCCCTATCAAGGAGCGGCCCTATGTATTCTTTAGTTCTCCTTTTTCCATTCACATATCTAAAAAAACCCTTTTTATTTTCTCTCACAGACACAGCCAGCTTCAACTCTAGGTGTGCTTTAGCCACACGAATTTTCTTCCTACAAACACGAACAGCATCCCTGTATTCTTTCCATGTCACCTGGCCCTCCTTCCAGTAGCGAAACACTCTCTGTTTCTGCCTAATCTCCATAAGAATGTTCCTGGTCAGCCACGCCGGCCTCCTGCCGCGCCTGCCTGACTTGCGATATTTAGGAATTGCCTGATCTTGTGCTTCTAGGAGGCATCGCTTAAAGAATGACCAGCACTGGTGGACATCAAGGCCTTCAAGAGCAGCTTCCCAGGGGATCTTGCTGACTAGTTCCCTGAGCAGCCTGAAGTCCGCCTTCCCCATATCTAGGGATGAGGTTTTGGTGGCACTTTTCCTTCTGTCACCGTAAATTTTGAACTCAACCACTTCATGGTCGCTATGACTGAGGCGGCCACCAATCACCACATCTCCCACCAGACCCTCTCTGTTTTCTAGCAGCAGGTCTAGGAGGGCACCTTTCCTAGTTGGCTCCGTTAGCACCTGCACCAAGAAGTTATCATCTAGGTGCTTCATGAACCTCCTGGATTTGCTCGTGTCAGCCGTGTGGCACTCCCAGTTAACGTCTGGCAAGTTGAAGTCCCCCATAAGGACAAGGGGAGTTAATCTCGAGGCCTCTCTTAGTTCTGTAAAGAATAATTTATCGGCGCTATCGTCCTGGCCAGGCGGTCTGTAATAGACTCCCACAACGACATCCCCTTTATTCGTTCGTCCCTTGATCCTTACCCAGAGGCTCTCAACTTTGCCATCGCCGACCTGGAGTTCCACACAGTCCAGCCCCTGCTTCACATACATCGCCACCCCACCACCTTGCCTACCCTGCCTGTCCCTCCTGAAGAGCCTGTAACCGTCTATCGCAACACCCCAGTCACAGGACTCATCCCACCAGGTTTCGCTTATGCCGATGATGTCGTAGTTGCGGGACTGGGCCAGGACTTCTAGCTCATCCATTTTATTCCTCATACTGCGTGCGTTCGTGTAGAAGCATTTCAGGTGCGTCTCCTTACACTCAGCACCTTGTGGATCTAACCGAAGGACCTCACTGGCACACAGCCCCTCTGATTCTAGCGTACCATCCCTTAGGTCTTCACCGGCGTGCCTGGTTTTAGCCCCTTCCCCCTTCGACTCTAGTTTAAAGCCCTATCTATCAGCCCTGCCAACTCCTGACCAAAGATCCTTACCCCTCTCCGAGAGAGGCCCATCCCATTCGGTGCCATCAGGCCCGGTGTAGCATAGACCTTCCCGTGATCAAAGAACCCAAAGTTCTGCCGGTCACACCAGTCTCGAAGCCACGAGTTTATGCGAACAGCACACCTTTCAGCTTCGATCCCCCCTATCGGAAGGACAGAGGCAAACACAACCTGCGCGCCTGAACCTCTAAGTTGTCGCCCCAAATCCCTAAAGTCTCTTTTGATCGCCTTCGGACTTCTCTTTGCTACTTCATTGCTACCAGCCTGAAAGACCAGTAGCGGGTAGTAGTCAGTGGGCCGTACCAGGCGCTTGACTTTCTTGGCAACGTCCCTGACCCTGGCCCCAGGGAGGCAGCAGACTTCCCTATGGGTAGGGTCAGGCCGACAAATAGGGCCCTCTGTTCCCCTAAGGACAGAGTCTCCCACAACAATCACCCTCCTGTCTTTCTTGGTGGAGGCAGTCCTGAGGCGTGGAGTCGACCTCCTCGCCCTAGGAATCCTCCTGGGAACACTTTCTATCTCTTCCTCAGTTGCTGTTGATCTCTCATTCTCCATTTAATACTAAATACTATTTAATACTATTAAATACCAAGTAGATAATCCAAGTAGATAATAGTTATTACTAAGGAACTTGCAAATGCTTAAATGAAATATATGGTTACTTATCATTACTATAATAAATTAATTCAAATTCTAACTAGATGAAACACATTTGCTCCCAGAAATAATACCACTGAGTTAAATCAGATCATGAGTCAGTGCTTGAGTGTGAGTGAAGTTTAGAGTATTGATCTGAGTTGAAGCCAGTGACTGAGCCAGATGCTTGATAACCCAGTTCCTGAACTGAGAGCCTGTCACCAATATCAGTGTTCCTGCACTCCACTACAAGTGTGTAGTGTAGCTCAAGAAGAGAAGCATGGACAGGCAGAGAGAACAGTTTGCATTTTATTTCTGTCTTGTATTTCTATGTGTTTTTATGCTGAGTAATTTCATCATGTGTGATTTCATGTTTTGCTTTCACAGAAAAGAATGATGGATTTCAAAGAGGAAATTAAACCCATTTCTGATGTATGTATTAAAGAGACCAGTTCTGCATTATCTACAAGAGCAGGAATGTCAGATCTTCAAGGACCACTGGTGCTTCCTGAGCTACCTGCACTGGGAGCCCATGAGACTCACCACATCTTTGTCAGTTATAGCAACACTGATTCAGCCTGGTCAAGGAACTTTATCCAGAGTTTAGAGACTATGATTCCTAATCTGAAGGCGTGTTACCATGAGAGAGACTTTATACCAGGTAAAACCATAATTGAAAACATGGTTGAATCCATTCAAGGAAGCCAGAAGATAGTCTTAGTTCTCAGCCCTGACTTTGTCCAGAGCAGGTGGTGTCTTCTGGAAGCCAATCTGTCTGTCTTCCAAGACTGTTTGGGAAGGAAGCCAGTGATCCCCATCATGTTAGTGCCTTGTTTTGTGCCACTGCACCTCACCCATTTGACTTATCTTGACACCAATGATGTCCACTTTTTAGATAAAGTTATCAAGGTGATTTGCACTCCCAATCACAAGATGAGGAATGCCACCATGGTTCCTTATAGCCCTCCATCCCTCTACAATGGGAAGTCCCTCCTGACTCTACCTGCAGTGGATGACCAGGTCGTTCCAAAATGGAGAGGAGGCACATTCAGTGAGGCACTGCCTGACCAGCTGAGTATAGTCTGTGAAGATACTGAGGTCTACAGAAAGGCCATCCAGATGATTAATGAGGTATCTTCTAGGGTATCACCTTGTACCTCAATCAGTGTTCTCTCCGGGATTGCAGTTAGCCTATTAGGAAGCTTATTTTTGCTAGTTGGTATCTTATTATTTGTTGGGTTTGATCAGGACTCTGGTGATTCTTACGCAACTTTCCTGGGCTGTATTATGATCTTTGCAACTCTGTGTACCTTTTCTGTTTCGTATAATTGTGTCTACAACTACAAAATCAAATCAGCCGATGAGAAACTTCTGGAGATGTCCCATGCTGCTGGTGAGGCCAACTCACTGCTGATAAAGAATTCCCTTCTGGTTGGCTGTGATTCCCAACTGAAGCTCCAGTTAGTCTACATCTCCCTTGAGGGGTGCAGGAGTCACTTCACAGAGACTTTTGGAGAGGGAGAACCCTCTGCTGAAGAGATGTTCCAGAGAGCCTTGCACTATTTCTCCTCTGATTATGCCTGTTGTGTAGCCAAGAAGCATTTCCAGTTCTCTGGCTTGGGGACAACACCAGGACACTGGGATAAAGGGCCTTGTTTTTGCCAGTTTGTGTACCACTGTATGGAGAAAGGGTCCTGGCACTGGAATAGTGATTATCATCCAGATAAAAGAGAACTGAGTTTGGATTAGATGCTGGTGAGGTTATACTTTGAGCAGCAGGTAAGATAAATATGTAATGGACACTGGTCCTTTTTTGTCTTGACAAAAAAGAGCTTTGGGTATAAGAAAGAGAAAGGGGATTATATTCTATTTCCATTTGACCCTCGAAGAAATGCAACACTAAGGTATTTACAGGCAAAATATCTATGGTGTCAATGTCACGGGAAAAAAAACAAGTTATTTGTTCATCTTCTGAGGTAGCCGCACTCAAATACAGCCCACTTATATACTGCCCACAAGACAAAGGTTAGGGGAAAAAGAAGCATAAACCACAAGGTGGTTGTCAGTGCAGACATCTAGGCGTACAGAAGGTGTCTTGCTGAAGGCTAATAAGGGGAAAAATGTTCTCCAAAGAACATCAGTTCCCCTCCATATCAGGCTTATTTGCAGGGGAGGTAAAGTGTCAAAGAGAAGACTGGTTGATTTAACTGTCTCTTGAGCACACCATGTTCTTTATTACATCCCCTCTAATTAATCATGTCTGTAGGTTATACAAATACAAACAGGACAAGCACTCATCTAGTCTTGATAAAGCCCATAAGGAATTGCCTTGATGTATGCAAGTGTGGAGTAGGGAAAAAAAAAAAAAAAAGTACTTGTGAAAAGTGCATTAGTGGGCAGAACTGAACAGCAGTGGAATTACCAGAGATTGCTCTTCCCTTCTGGAATGCAAACTTCTTTAGATGCACGATGTATGTGATGCTCCCCTTTCTTTCTGGTCTGGAGAGCTCCAGTGAGAACAGCTGAGAAACTCCAGTTGTCTGTCAGAAGGATGAAACCTCATTTCATCCTTTTCAGGGGCAACATTTTTAGTCCACACAGAGCATTTACCAGGCTGATTTCTTGCTACATCAGGAAGTTCTCTCTTCAGCATGTGATTGGCTCTGTGAACTGCAATGGTTACTTTCAGATAGCAGTTATCACGTATATGCATTTACAAGAAAAGGAAGTGGATGTTATGCAGGGGCCTGTCTTACTGTTGCAAGGACAGGGTCTTAAAACAACTGCTGAGAGGAGCCTGGGGCAGTTGCGCTGTTACTCTGTTAGCGTTGGGCACCACAGTTCATGTGACTTCCCAAACTGAAATTGCTGTCAGTACTGAACCATTCTATGATTCTATGAAAATAAAATAAAATAAAATAAAATAAAATAAAATAAAATAAAATAAAATAAAATAAAATAAAATAAAATAAAATAAAATAAAATAAAATAAAAATATGATATAAATATTTTGAGGCACATTAAGAACATGACAAAATATTGGGGTCTGTATTATTGTTTATTACAGTACTGAGTTTCCTGGCATCTGTTCAGCAAAATAGGATCTGGGTTTGCAGATCCACTTTCAAGGAGACTCAAACACAATCTAAAAGGTAATGCTGGGGGTAGGCCTAATAGGTAATTATGCCCAAGGATGAAGTCTAACAATAGGGAGAATTTGTGCAGTTATAATATTGACATTGCTTTGCCAACCAGACTTTGGTATGGATTTCCTCATACCTACAACACATATTTCAAGAAATTTCTATGCTTGGCTAAACATGTCCTCCAGCCTGACAGGTATGAGAAGGGGTTAATTTTCACAAATAATATTTAATAATCCATTGTAGCACTCTTAACCCATTGGTCTGCAGGTCACAGGCAATGTGATATAGCTACTCAATTCATAAACCTCTCACATAGTCTTGCACAGTGGTACTGGTAAGGTGGATGCCTTGGCTACTTTGTTTCTGCTCCTGGTATTGAGTGGTTAGTTCAGACAACAGTAGAAGCATATTATGCTGATTATAATGCATAATGGAATAGGCAAACAGCAGTCCTGAATGGATGTCCACAGCTACAAAAACGTAGTGTTTGCCCTGCTGGGCTGGCAGGAGCCCTGTATCATTGACTTGCCGTATTTCACTAGCAAAGCGTCATTTAATTGAGCCTTTAACAGAGGGAAAAGATTAAATCAGGAACAAGTAAGGCAACTCAAACAGGCTTCTTGCAAAGCTTGTAATGACACTTGTTCTCTCTTCTTGGCAGCCCATCCTTTGGCTGCAGTTGCTCGTCACTCCCCTGAAGCTGTGTGTATTTGAGTAGCCCTTGTCATAGTATCTTCTATAGTTATTCAAACTACTACAGCCTTGTGGACAGTTCCAGAGGCATTACACTTTGTAGGCACATCCACATATCACATCCAGATTGTTTTTTGCAAACTAATGCAGTATATTTCTTGTCACAGTTCTTTACCCCACAGAGGTTTTACAATGCTGATAAACTCCTGTGTGTTATATGTGTCCAATATGCCATCCATGTCAGTAACACCTTGCAAACAACTTGGTTGTTGTTGTATGCACGCACACGTCCCTCTGTACAACTGAATGTTAAATGGACCATATACTGTTTGTCCTACTGCTTAAATTGGCCTCACTGGTATCTAACACTGTTTATTTCCATTTTGGGTTATAGTTTACTGCTTGCCACCCACAGTATTGTATGCGGCCAATCTGTCAATTACCCATGCAACATGTTTCTGTTCTTCTGTTAGATCACCATACAGCAGGACCTCCTGCCTATAGATGGATGGTTAAAAAGTTATTGCCCATTCTGTTGATTCTGGGGAACGAAAGCAACAGCTCCCCAGAAGGGCAGCATGAGCATAAGTGATGTTGGGTTTACCTGAAAGCATACCTTGCTGCAAATAGTGTTTCCATTTAAAGTGGGTAGCCTGAAAGTAAAAGGTCCTAAAACAGTTTGCAGCACTCAGACCCATCAATATATCAAAGCCAAGAAAACATCTATATATAGGAGCTTCCAGAACCATGGTGCAGATTTATCAATAGCCAATTTAAAATGGCCCACGAATCCCCCCCCTTTTTTTTCCCATACCCCCCTAAAGCTATCACCCACTGCTCTCCTCCCCAAGGCCACATTATCCTTAGGGATACATAGGGATGTCGGTCCCCCAGGTGGTATGCTCCAATGGAAACATATGGTGTTTCCATATGATGATCTCATCTCTCCAAGGAGACCATGGCCCTGTGACCATACACAGATCTTGAGCTCCTCCTGTTTATTTCCCATGCTTTGTGCATTGGTATACAGGCGCTTTAGGGAAGCAGCAAGTGTAGTTACCCCTAGAGGGACACAAGAAGATTCCAGATGGGGTATTGGGAGCAATACCTACTCTGAGGAGCCCTTGGACAATCCTATGGGACAACTCAGAGGTTTTTCCCTACTATCTTCAACAGTAACAGTAGTGACAACTTCCCCCAACCCTTCCCTGTCATATCTAACTCCCCTCCCTTTCCCTATCAAACCTAGTTTAAAGCCCTGGTAATAAGTCCAGAGAGCTTGCTCCCCAGTACACTTGTGCCCCGCTTGCTGAGTTGGAGTTCATCAGCAGCCCACATACCCAGCTTCTCAAAGGCCTGCCCAAGATCAAAATACCCAAAGCCTTGGTCTAGTCTCCACCCCCTCAGCCAGTCATTTACCTGTGCCATTCTCCTTCTTTCTGGGTCCCAGTCACCCATCGGGAGGACAGATGAGAACACTACCTGCACCCCTGATCCCTTCAATATCCTTCCCAGGGATGGAAAGTCCTTTTTAATGTTAAAGTTATCTAAAGTTTGGTAGTTGCTAAGCAGCAGGTTGAATTGGTCAACACACTCCTTTCTGCTCACCAGTCTTCTGAATTCATCTCCCTTACAAAAAACTGTTTGTATTTTATTTATCAAAAAAAAGAATAGGGTGTATTGAGGTCTAGTGTAGAAAAACTGCTATTTTTTCTTTTTTTTTTTTCCCCAGAAAACTCCATATTTTTCTTTAAAACTACACTTAGTCCATCTCCACTGTTCTCTAAATGTACTGTATTCTCTCAGAGGATTCCTGCACAGTTGAAAAAAAATAATATATATATATATATTTAAACATGTATTATTTTTCTGGTTGTTTGATCTTCATGTTTTGTCCCAGACCTCATAATAACAAGGAAACTTTTCAGAGGGTTAATGTATATATATGTGTCTACACATATGCATATATACGCACATATTTTCTCTTCAACATGCACTCAGCCATTTATGTTTGTTGATTCTTCCATGAAGGGATCATTCAGGTTATCTAAAATCAAACCATGCATGGGGGGGAATTGCACAGAAATCATGCTTTTATGTCAGTGGCGTCACAGACAAAAGTGGAAGAGACAACTCATACCAGCCAGAGAAGTGAGGTTGGAGGAATATTGCCCCGTTCAGTAAATGAGCAGAATAATGCAGTTAATCGACCAAAGACCACTTTGCTGTGCATCTCTTGTAGTTTAGACTTGCCAGATAGTCTCTTAGGTAAAGATGTTCTTGTCTCTTTCTCCCCCAAGACATGGTGGTTGGGAAATCTAGTATTTCCTGATTTAATTTCTTTCAGTTTGTGGAATATTATAACAATATGTGACTGCAATGTAAATAGTGTATGGTCTTAGCACAGACTGTAGGGAATATTACTGTTGCAAGAATAGGACAATTTGGTGCAAGAAAAGGGCATTTTAATTTTAAAGCTGCTGTGCATTTGTGTGAAAGCTATCCTAAACCAAAAAAACACTGTCTTTTGTTGGCTCAGCTGTGAATACGATGCTACAAACAGGGCTGCAAAGAATGGGCCTTCTGACAAAGGAGATGCCTAGGATGCATCTTTGTGGTAGACTTCAGCTTTAAGAAGACTTCAGGACATCAGGAAGATGTCTTTGTCCTTTCTCTAAATTGTACTGCTTTTCATGTCTACATAGCTACTGTCCAGAATGTGATATGCTTTGGTTTTGTGCTTTGAGTGTCATCTCCCTCCTCATAGTTTTGGCTAAGTCATGAGTGTAGTGCTTTTACTCAAGAGCATGCTTTCCTTTTCAAAAGGGCCACTTTTTCAATTGGGACTACCTTGGGTTCACGTTGCCCTTCATCAGAGCCAATATAGCTGAAGAGATTTTTCTTGAAGCACACTTGGATATAGGTCTATGAATATAGGACAAACCCTGAAGAATACCTCTTGAGTCATAGAATCAAGAAATTCTTCCTGATGTCCAATCTAAACCTCCCCTTATGCACTTGAGGCCATTTCCTCAGGTTCTATCACTTGTCACCTGAGAAAAGAGGCCAACACCCACCTTGCTACAATCTCCTTTCAGGCAATTGTAAAGAGTCATGGGATCTCTCCTTTTCTCCAGACTAAACAACCCCAGTTTCCTCAGCCGCTCCTCAAAGCTCTTGTTTTCCAATGCTTTCACCAGCTTCATTGCTCCCTTCTGCACACACTCTAGAAACTCTGTATGCCTCTTGTGAGGGGCCCAAAACTGAACACCATGTTTGAGGTGCAGTCTCACTAATGCTGTGTACAAGGGGACAAATACTAACCTAGTCCTGCTGGCCACACTATTTATGATGCAGGCCAAGATACCATATGCCTTCTTGACCACCTGAGCACTCTGCTTGTTCATGTTCAGGACCTGGCACTTAGCCTTGTTGAATGCCATTCAATTGGACACAGCCCATTGATCTAGCCTATCCAGATCCCTCTGCAGAGTCTTCCTGCCTCAAACAGATCCTCAAACAGATCAACACTCCTGCCAAATTTGGTATTGTCTGCAAACTTACTGAGGGTGCATTCAAACCCCTCACATGGATCACTGATAAAAATTATATACAAAACTGTCCCTGTTATAAATTCTGAGTCAATTTAGCTTTATAAGATTTATTTATGGGGTCAATAGAAGGGAAGTAAACAGTGCTGGGTGTGCAGGGAGTCTGGGCTCCTCCTATACACACACACGTTACATCAGGCGGCCTGTTTTTATGCTCCTAGGCTAATACATACTCATTACTACTTCTAGAAAAGGCAGGGTTATTATAATTAGTTCCCGGAATCTGAGCCCTCCCACTGGTGCATGCGTATCAGTCTCCAGTGGTCCCTCTGGGGGTCTCTTGTGCTGAAGGCTCGTAGTCTTCCTCCCAGGCTTTGTCCTTGTCCTTCTCCTTTGTCCATCTTGGCCAGATATCAGAGACTTGTGCAGCGTCCCATGCAAGCTTTGTCTTTTAGTCATCCGTCAGCTTTCCCCTTCTCCTTAATCTCTTGGCTGGATATCAGAGATATTGCGTAGTGTCCCATGCAATAGTCACAATAGTTAGCAGTTATTCTGAAACCCCCCAGATATCAGAGACTCAAGGTTTACCCTTCAAGCCCTCTATTGACACGAATTGCTGGAACATTCCTTACATCCCTAAGGCCAAGCCCTGGGGAATGTCACTGGTGACTGGGTGCCAGCTGGATTGAACCCCATTCACTAAGACTCTCTGAGCCCAGTTACTCAGACAGTTCTTCACCCAATGAACTGTACACCTGTCCAAGCCATGAGCAGACAGAGTCTCCAGGAGAATACTGTGGGACACAGTGTCAAATGCTTTACTAAAATCCATATCAAAAACATCCTCTGCCTTTTCCTCATCTACTAAGTTCTCAGTCCCAGGTTCTTCTTGATAATGGTCATTGAGTGAAGCACCCCGGAGCCTGACCTAGCCAAATGACAGTTGACCCATTGCCCAACCACAGAAAGAATTAAAACCAACCTTGTAGTTGTCTGCTGTCACCTGCCACTGAAGTTCTGAGAGGTTAGGTTTGGATTGGTGTGGGATTCCCCTGCCCTTGGCATCAGGATGAGACCATGACCAAGGCTGAGTTGGTGTGAGTTACTTCACCTTTTCCTTGTGGTGGACATGCCAAAAGCTAATCAAAGTCTCTCAAACTGTAAACTTCAGGTTTATTTAAAATGTAAGATAACAAATCCGGAGAAAGATAGACTTGTGAGCAAAGGAAGCACTGAGGCTGAGTAAATAAACCAGTTTAAATCAAACTTCCTCACTTGTTAGATATTTCTTTATAAACAGTGTTCTCTTCTTACTCCTGTGACTTTCTGGATTTGAAGGAATTCATGTAGTCCCACAGTGACCTTAGGGCCACTTCCTCGTTTCTTTCACCTCTGATATGTAGCTCTGATATGTAGTTCTGCCACTTTCTGAAGCCTCCGAACTTACTTTAGGTCCAGTGGCTCTTAGGGAAGTGATATATCTCCTACCCCCTTCATCAGAGCCCACCCAATTAAAGGACAGCAGCTAGAATATGAAAATTAAAAGGCAGCTCTCTTTCAGACTTCTATGTAGTACAATGCAGAGCTATCTCCCACCCCCTTCAGAAAACTGAGTACAAACAAACAGCCCCATCTTCCTCTGAAATAACAGTTTAGACTCTGGTTTCAGCCATTGAGATTATTGTGCTACATTTATGTTCTTACTTTGTTCTTTGGTGATTAAAGGTTAGTGAAGGAACTAAAAATATGCTTCAAAGGAGACTTGATGAATAAGGCCACTAAGAAGAGACTTCGGAATGTGCATTCAAGTAAGAATGAGAGAAAGTTTCCTGCATGATTCTATGTTCATTAGCCTTGGCCACAACATTTTGAATAGCAATTGTTGATTAAGAAAAGCCCTTTATCTTTCTTTTCTTCCCTTTTTTCCCCCTGTTTTTTTTTTCTCCTTCTTCCAATGAGTAAGCATGCCATCACTGTACTTCATCAAAGAATTCATAAATCTTTCTCTCTTTCTTCATCCTGCAGATGCTGGAGAGAGCCATGAATTGACTTTGACACAATTTGAAGTAGGAACGTTTCTGCCTCAAAGGAGATGGTAAAAATGACAATCCTTAGAGTCACAAAAGCACCAGAGTCCCAAGAACAAATGAAAGACATTGGAAGAGCTCTGGTAGCATTCACCATTTGCTGGTCATGTCTCTGCTCCACTAGTACCTCCTCTTTCTTGTATTGACTCTGACATGTCAGTGCCAGAAAAACCTTCATGTATATATTTCTCCATTTTCCTGAGTAAACTGTGCACTTGTCTACAGGATCCAAAATATAAATACGTCTTAAGCTTCACTTGCAGCTGCAGGAAATGCTAGTGCATGGCAATGATTCAAAGCGCCTCCTTATGGACAAGGAGGACTGTGGATGTATAAGTGTATATGCATGTGTCTATGAGAAACAGGATCTGCACATTATCACACCTCTCACCAAGGCAGGACTCATCACCAAACAGTAGTTCCCTAAAAGTCAGGCATCTGATGTTAGCAAGTCATCCAGGTTCCTAATGTGTAAAAATTAAGGCTCTTCCAGAGGCTCATCCATCCAGTCTTTGACACTTGTTTTAGCAAAGAATGTGCTAAGCTTGGCAAGGTGTCTAGACAGAAGGATGAGAGATTCCTTTGATTAGATATTTAAGCAGATAAAATGAGACAAATTCCATCTGCTGTTCCTACACAAAGCTGGGAGTGAGGTTCCTACTTGAATCTGTTGTTTGTTGCTCCTCTTCTGCCTTTTCTGAAATACTTGCACCTTTTTCACACATATTTTTTGTTGTTGAGGTTTCACAGCAAGGTGCAGTTGACACTTCGCCAAAGCCAACAACAGTGCAGAAGTAGTCATGAGGTCCTGTTATATTAAATCTGAACAGGGAGAGAAAGTTAGATTTAGTTTCATTCCTGACTCAGTTAGATGCAATAGCAGTGAATAGTATCATTTACATGAAAGACAGTGTGTCACCTTGCCTTGCAGCCTATGTCTTTGTCAGTAGTAAAGGAGACTGCCTCATTGGAGAGTCTCCCTCCCAGCTCCTTATTTTTTTTTCCACCCATCCTCAATAGAAGTATATGGACTATGCTTTCCCATGAAGAGACCTTTCTCTTCTTCAGTATGCTCCATTCAATGATGCTAAGATCACAGTCCCTTTTATATCTGCCTGGTGTATCCTTCCTCCCTTCACTGAACTCCATTTAGTCAGATACCTCCTTTGCCAGCAGAACTATAGCTGTGCCCTGTATTGCCGTCCTGATCTGACATGACTGATTCAGCCATTGACTCCCTTTGAATTGTCATTCGGACGTACTGTAGCACCAGAATCTCAAGGAATCAGTATGCTTCAAAACCCCACTTCTGCTTGCACACTGTGTGGGCCCTGGAGCATTTGTGACAGTTTCTAGACATTCATCACAGTGATTTGCTGGAATAAGCTTACATGTCTGTGCTGTGTTCTTTGCCGTTAATCCACTCCCACTTCTTCTTGCTTTCATTGTACCGGAGACCAAGTAAGTAGTAATCACTCATTGATTGTGAAATAAGGTAATCCTAGAAAGGAAAAAAAAACACAATGCTAATACTTCCAAATTACATTTTCTTCACCAGAAGTGCACAGAAATTTTAGTACTAAATAGCCAACATAGAAAGAACAATATGGATCTAGCTACACTATCTCTTTCTGCAGCTTCAGAGGCTGAATTATTTCATTCTTATTTAATCTCATCCCTCTTCCTGAGGCTTCTTAGGAACAGACTAAATAAAATAATAAACTCCTGATACTATTAAAACTGTGACTTAATACCTGAAGACATTTTTCTGTTCTGACTGTGATGGGAAGGCCTCTTCGTTTTTTCTCAAAGTTTTTCTCTGACCAAAAATGTCTGTTTGACTCATTTGGTCTTGGTTTGTGTGCTAAATCCCATTAAGGCATACATCATGTAGGAAGAGAATTTGTTCCTTCCCATGGGAACATGTTTGAGGAGAGAAGCTTTAGATGCAAGACTTTAAGAGGGTAAGATGCCAAAATACATCTTACTGTGATGGCTTTTTCTACCTTACAGAGGTGCTTGGAGTATGTGAGTGTTTATAGGTCCCCAGAGACATGTAACATAAGAAGACACCAGTAGCCCACGAGATCTTTGGCATACAGGTCAAACAACCCTAGAAGCAGGGTTTCAGACCCATGGATTTAGATCTCACCAGTTCTTTCTTGTTGTCAATGGTCACCAGTTCTGAGTGCATGCCAGTACATTCATCATGGAAAGCTGTCCAGTTCTTTCTTTCTGTAGTTCGAGAAAAGAAGTAGCATTTTTCCCCATTTCTTTTCCAATGTTGGGGGCAATCTATAGGAGGGAAAAACGTGGAAAATTCCATGTTCAAACAAATAAAATGATCCCATTAAAAAAAAAAAAAAAAAAAAAAAAAAGGAAATTACAGCCAGAAAAGTACCCTTGTGGTTCTGTTCATAATTTTCATCAAGCCTCCAGGGATCCCTGCCAATCTCTGTAGCTAGTACAAGCTCATTAGTCTCTATGCATGAGTCAGAGAAGTAGGATCATGGACAACATTATCCAGTCTTTTAAAACTTTCCTCAGGAAGTAAAGAAAAAAGGTTGAGGCAAAAAGCAGCTTTTGGTTTTCAAACCTCTTATTTGCCTGTTTCAATATATGGCAAAAGTGATGCTACTGAAAGAAAGAATATTTCTCCCTGTTGCTAGGAGCAGAAGGACAGAGAATGAGACTTGGAAAGGGTGATACAATTCAATGAGACAGAGACTGTGTAATAGAGTTTTGTTGGTTACTCAGCAGCCCTTAAACATCAAAAAGAAATTGCACTTAATTAAAAGGCTAAGAACGAAGGGGTATTTGAAAGCAATACATACACATTGATCCAGCATGCTCACTACTATGCTGTGATACCAAAAGGACCATTGTATTAATGTCCATTCATCTAGACAACAGGCTCCTCTGCACTAGCATGAAGGGAGTAAATCAATTCTTCCTCCCTCTGAAACAATAATGTAGTGTTGAGCAAGCATACTTTCAAAGATGAAAATATTGCTGTTTGGACTTGAGAGCATATTCTCTGAGCTATTTTTTTTTTTTCTTTTTTTTTTTTTTTTGGTCAGATTAGTACTTTTATTATTTTATTATTTTTATTATTTTTCGTCTGAACAGAACCAAGAACCCCTCCTAAAAGGCAATCCAACAGGTACCTGGAAACTACCTTTTGAACCATGGATGATTACCTACCTTGTGCCTTATCATAGGTTATGGAGAATGTTTCTCTGTCCTGTGAGCTTCTTGTGGTTGGATGGTCTGGGAATAAGATGACAATAATTTCTGTTTTAAATAGCTGACCATTTTGCCACAGAGTGTCAAAGCTCTTCTAGGCCTTTTTGATCCTCACTATCATTCCACAAAGAATATCTACGGCTCCCCTATTTCCTCCTCCACTGAAAAAAAATGGTAGTACTATTCTGTGGAGCAGATTTCCAAAGAGTGTTGCACCCTGAGACCACAATGAGACAACAGCCTTCACTGTAGGTTTTAAAGCAGATGCCCAAGCTCATATAACCTTATTTTCACAGAATTAGTGGCTGAGATTCCATAGGACATGGTCCTTAGGGACAGGGGATCTGATCAGAGCTGGCAACTATTTTAGGATATTTTCCTTAGAGAGCAAGAGCTCTCTATTTCCATATGCAATATATCAAGCAAGTAGGAAAACAGCATGGTTGAACAAGAACCTGCTGGCCAAACTTAGACAAAAAAAGAAAGTGCACAGACAGTGGAAATAGGGCCACGTACCCTGGGAAGAGCACAGAAATGCTGTCTGGATGTGAAGGGATGGGATCAGGAAAGTCAAGGCTGACAGAACTAAACTTGGTGAGGGATGCAAAGAACAACAAGAACGTGTTGTTAACAAAGTTTAAAAAGGCATCTTTGAGGTTATTTGGAGTTGGACAAAAAATGTATTAATAATCACGGTAAAGAAACTATAGACTATATAGATTATAGTGGTAGAATTATTATACTTGAAACCAGAATCAATACATTCATTGAAAACAGACAAACTAAACTAAACTAAACTAAAATAAAATAAAATAATAAAATGAGAAAAAAGATTGGATTCAAGAGAGTTCTGACAAACTCGTAGCAGAACAGCATAGTTCACACTGTTCATGGTTCAGCATGATATGCAGGTTTCACATCTGAGACAAACAGTAAAAGAAACAAAATATTAAAAGAAAGAACTTCATTTTCCAGCAGTAAACTCAAAAATAAGATGAGAGAAAAGAAGTGGAGTGGCATTTAGATTATGTAAAGTGCAAACAAATTCCTTTAAATTCCCTAAAACTCAGGAACCTCTTTCAAATGTACTTTCATTCATATTCAGTTAAAGATTTCTGGTGTTATAGACATCCTAGTGATGTTATACAAGATTATCTCTGAAATATTCTCATGGGTAACCACCATAATATCATTATTATTTCATTTTTACTTTCTTTTTTTTCAACATTTTTTGTATTTATTTTATTTATTAGATTAATTTGTATTTATTTGATTTATTATTAATTTGTATTTTTTGATTTATTTGTTTAATTTGATTTGATTTGATTTACTGTTTAAAATTGTATGTTTTGATGATTGTGCTTCAGATTTTTTTTCTTTTGGAATTTTTCTTTTGGAAACATAGAATGGAAAACCATTCAACTCCTTTACAGACTTCTCTTATGACCATGGTTTGTCAACAATTACTGTCCCAAACCATCAAACTAGCCTTCTGCTTCTACTGGTTTTACTCATCATGATTTAGATGTTATTCTTTGGGTGAGCCACAAAAAAATTGTAGTTATTATATTTTTAGCTGAACTTACACAGGAGTGTCAGCCCCACCCCTATGACCAGTAGGAGGATTATCACAGCAATCAATATTCCAATACGTGTTCTGGAACAACAGTTTTTACCTACAGAGAGAAAAAATAAGGATTAGGAAAACAGCAGTGGTAGGACCTTTCATCGTCATTCAAAAATGTCCTTTCCAGGCTCATATTGAGACAGCCCTTTCAAGTTAGTCAAAGTTTTTCCCTCTGATGTTTGTTCTTCTTGTGCATACCTGTTGTTTTTGTTTTTTTTCTTTCCTATCATAGGTATTCAACTGAACACTTCTGATACTGCCTAGAATACTATGTTAAATTCTGCTGTACCTGATGCTAGAGTTCAGTGCTCTTTGGCATCCTTACCTGCCCTCTCAAAATATTAGTGAAGGAAAACCCAATCAGCCTACCAACAAAGGTCCTGCCATATCATCTTTTTTCAGAAGTGTTGAAGTGTCTCATCTTTATGTTTTGACAGTTGTTTATGTATTTTTGCTTTTGGATTCACTTCAAGGAGATCCTTGCATCAGTCATTACTCTGCCAACTCAGTGGGTACTGCAGAGCACAGGCAGCTTCAAGAGGGTCAAATGATATGTTTGGAAGCTGTGTGAACGCAGCAGACACTGAATTAAAGGGTAAAGGAGAGCTTTCCATCACTTCGACCTTCACGTATCTGCTAGAGTATTTTACTCACCACTTCTGCTGTCTTTGAAGTTTGTGATGTCCGTTTGACCACTGGGAACTGTAGAACAAATGTAGGTTATTCCTTATATCATCCCTAGATCTTTAAAGTAAATAGCTTTATGTAAAGGAGGAGACCAACCAAGTCTTCACCCTAACTGCAGTCAATACTCGGTCTGTTTTGTCTGATAACCTCATTTTCACACGTGCGTATTCATTACTAGTTGAATTAGTAAAGTATTAAAAAGCTGTCATATTTAATACAGTATTAAACTAAACTGCTTTTAAAACGGTCTTTGAAAGAGAATCAGCAACCCCGGAGTGAAATGGATCCAGGTAAATTCAGAGGCCAAACTGAAGATGCAGAAGCAGTTTTGGATGCCAGAAGTGGATAAATTGGTCAATTACTACTATGGGAGCTATTGGAACGGGCGTGTGCCCAGGCAGATTTGGCTGTACCTCACTGTAAATCACCTCTGTTTCTAATTGTTCCTGCTGGGCAAAGCGGGTGAGTTGTAAACTTGGTAGTTCATTTTCTGCTATATCCCATGATCTTTTTGTTGTGGTTGATCTTTCATGCGGACTTTTTTTAAAGCTGACAGCTGGTTTTATTTGTTTGTTTTTCCTTTTAGGAATCCCTTGAGCTCTGGCTCAGCATGTAGATCAGTCCTTATACTCATAGGCACTTCAGTGAAATTTAAACCCGAGTCACAGCTAGACTTGATTATCTTAGAATTCTTTTCCAGCTCAAGTGATTCTATGATTCTATATACTAGAAGCCTAAGAAATAAGATGAGAAGATCTAAAATGTCCAGCCCTAGACTAAGACACCCAATCACCAAAGAATCTGATATTTGTGTCATCCAAGATGGCCTCAAATATCAGATAACTGTACATATCTGGAAGATGTTACAAAACTTACATGAGATCTGTGGTCTTCTAGATCTGCCTACTGAATGCAGACAGAATGTGCTAATACTTCCCAGGTGGTTCTCAACACTTGCAGTTTGTTAACCGAAGAGCACCCCAGTATGTATATGGGAAAGTGCATAGAAGGAAAAGGGACAGCATAGTACTAGACTACAAAAGGGAAAATAGAGTGTTAATGGATAAAAGAGGAGAACTACATAGAGGAGAGGGCACTTATAAAAAGGAAGTTGAAAAGTACTGCAAGAAGATAATAAAATTTATACAGGCAGAGCATATATTATTAAAGGATAACATCCTGGCAGCATGTGGACAATATAAGCCACTTACTAAGAATGATCTGGGAACAGATAAAAGGAAGCAGACAAGGCTATTAGAAACAGATGGTAAACTTTACAAAGCTGTAAACATCAAATTTACAAAGCTCTAAACACCAAATTAAAGAAATAGAAAGTATCATAAATGGTGGGAAGATAAAAATCATATATAAAAATAATTAGACAGCTAGGAACTTGAGAAGCAAAAACCATCATAATTGCCACTCAACCTGTCTTTAAGCACAATGAGAGAAGGTAACTTTTTGGAGCTTTGTAGGCCAGTGGATTGTATGGTATTCATGAAGTATTCAGACGACAAGGCTATAGCAGAGAAGCTAAATTAATCCTTTTCATCAGGGTTGACTGAATAATAACTGGGTGGATCTCCCATTTCAGGACAGTTTTGTGTGAAGAGTTTCTTTAATATGGCCCAAATACACAAATGGGTGCAGTAAAAAATCCCAAGACAAGCTAGGTGTGAGACAGCTGGATTACTAATGCAGTTTTGTAATCCCTCTCTTAAAACTATCTTTGCACCCAGGAATTAGAAGGCAACACATCTAATGTGAGCCAAACCCACAAATAAATAAATAAATAAATAAATAAATAAATAGAGTAGATCTGTGAACTTCAGCTGATCACACAATAACAGAATCATTTAAGTTGGAAATGACCTTTTCAGATCACCTACTTTAACTCCCTTGCTCAAGCAGGTTCAAGTAGAGCAGCTTGCTCAGGACTGTGAGGTCAGGTTTTGACTATCACCACAGATGGAGACTCCACAATCTCTCTCTGGGAAACCTGTTCCACTGTTTGACCACCCTCAGTGTAAAGTGTTTTCTTTTGTTCTGAGACTGTACCAGGGAACCTAATGGGTACTATAATATGGTACCCACTATAAAATCCTGAATATCATGGAGACCTTGGATTGGGTTTAGCTGCTTACTATAGTAATACAGTAATAGTAGGCCAGCTCAGGATAGACAAAAGCAGCTGGTTCATCATTGCATATCTAAAAGAACTGTGGATCTCCTTGTCAAAGGATGTTATAGAAATCAGGGCTTTGTATGGAATCAAGGGGAGATTGGGCAAGTTCATAAAAGAGAAATCCACCAATGGTAAGCAAATAGAAACAAGTCTGCCTCAGGAAGTCCTTGAGTAGCTGGATGCTTGGGAAAGTTATTACAGGAAGATAGCATATATGCCTACCCTCTTACTTGTCAGTAGTTGTACACTTTTGACTGCCATTGCAGATAGAGGTTGGGCAATGTGATTTCTTGATACTGCCCATAAATCTTGTGTTCCTATGCCAGTGAATCCAACAAATGTTTAGTTTCATAGAATACAACACATCAGCTGCTCCATACTTTGGCTACATAAAGCAGTCAAGTGTATGTTCCTGTCTCCATGTGGTTTTATATCACTTCATTTCTTGAAAACAAGGAATGGACTACCCTCTTCACATTGTTTAAATTCATATCAGTTTAACAGACAGCTGAAAACTCACCAGATGATGCACAGCTAGCTATAACACTTGTGTCTAGGGATTGCACATTCAGTTCTGCGTATGTAGAATCTAAAAGCAGGCAAAAATAATGGGGAACAGAAAAAGAAGAGAAAAAAATTAAATGTAATAAAAATAACTGCAATTATGAGAAATGATAAACACATGGCAGCAACTGATGCAATTCATGTGACAGTGTTTAACTGTGACACAGTAATATGTTTGCCCATTGCATTCAAACAATAAAGGACTTTTTATAAGCAGAAAAAAGATCTGTTTTATCATCAGTTCAGTGTGGACAGTAACAGAGGAAACATGAACACACGCTTTAAATCTAAACAGAAGTGGAAAAAAAGGTCTAAGGTCTCTGACTGTCTCACCCAATTTACATACAAACATGAGTGGTGAGAGTGGTTACAATGAGGAACCAGACCTGAAAGCTACAGTTCGTACAGAATTGGAAGGGGTTATTTAATAACGAGATGGTGAGGAAAAGCTGAGAACTACTCCAACATCTGCAGATAATAAATGGAAGAAGGCAGGTGGGGAAGGAACGTGTAAAAATAAGGTAGAAAAGAACAAATATGATGTTGAAATTTTATAAAATATTCAAAATCATCCTGACATGCAGCACTGAGCTCCACTGTTTATATCACCATACAGAATTAATATCTTCTATGATTGTAAGTGCATTCTTCTGCTTATAGAATTAATTTCATTCCTTTGAGATTAATGCATTTGATCCCAGAAAATCTGCTGTCATAGCAAAAATAGCAAACCAGAGGGAAAAGAATAGAGAAGACATTTTCTAAGCTTCTTTGTGTAAGATATTTATACTTACTGGGAGATACAGTGCATAAATTAAATGAACATTTACAGGAAAATAGTTCATAGGGGATTTCCAGAAAGAAATATAAAAATGCTATTTAAACTGTGTAAAAGCTGTAAGTGGGAGAACATGCATTAAATTGTAAGTAAAATGGAACTTTCAATCAAGTGTCTTCTATTGTGGTTGTATGTCAATCTAGCTGTGAGTTAATCATTTGAAAGAGGTGATGGGAACACTGTTTCTTGGAGCATTAGACACTCCAGCCACCTAAAAATAGATGCCAAGGGATCACAATTTATGCAAAATTCAGGTGCAGGATGGCAAGAAATAGGTATTACTATTCCTGTCCAAGAGATAGTAATGTCAAACAGAGAAAGAGGAAAAAAGAAAGAAAAGAAAGGAAGGAAGGAAGGAAGGAAGGAAGGAAGGAAGGAAGGAAGGAAGGAAGGAAGGAAGGAAGGAATATGGAGATGAAGTCTAAAATGTCTATAATTTTAGGATGTAATATTATGCAGATGTAGCAAAAACAGTGCAAAAATTTACATAATAATTCTTACTGCTAAGATAAGATTTAGGTAAGAATTTTGCAAGATCATTGTACTAAATCAAACCAAATCTGTTCATGAAATATTTTATGCTTATTTTATTAAATAAGCAGCATGTACTGGCAAGACCAGGAAGGAAAAACAAAACAAAACAAAACAAAACAAAACAAAACAAAAAAAAAAAAAAAAAAAAAAAAAACAATGCTTGCTATGCTCAGCAAGAAGCATTGTACTATGCATGAGACTGCTTCAAACAGTGGAAACATTAGGAACTCAACCCTCTGATCAGTTTGCTGTAAGAATCAGAGCATGCTACATAAGAACAGACCTCGGTCGGGATCGAGTAACATTCAGCTGTGGAGTAATTTCTTAAATTGGACCTCTTAATACCACACAAGAAACTCCCCTTCATATTTGCACCTTGACAAATGAAAAGTAGACCTTATAACAAAAAAATGAGAAGTAGACCTTATAACAATTCCCTTTATTCAGGTTAAAAAAAAATAAACTAAAAATTGACCCCACCTGTAAATTTTCCACAGCTTTGCCCTCTATATTTCCATCACCCCCTTTGGGGCTTTGGTGCTACCCTCTTTCAAAATGAAAGTGAGGGAGGTTGAATAAAACAAAGCTCAGTGCAGCCAGATTGACCTACCTTGGACGTTGATGTCCTTCTGTAGCCTAGACCTGTTTGATTCAGTCAAGTTCAAGTCAGCATAGATGAGATTTTCTGACATTCTTATTCCCACGTCTTTTTTTTTCCTTTGTTGCTGTTGAAAAGTTGTTCTCTGCTGTAATGGGCTTGTAACTACCCTCCTCTACTTCCTCAAGAGGAAGTTCTTTCTTTCTTCGGTCATACAGAAGCCAATAGTGATAGGAGAAGTTTGATTTTAACTGGTCTTTTTATAGCAGCATGTTAAGGGTAAGGTTGCAAGCCTTGATATGATGACCTTTGTCTAGAAGGGGTTATGGCACTCTTAGCATTTTCAAATTCTAATTCTAAGTTCCCCTTGTATTTTGAAAAGGCAGACTTTGTTAGATGAAATGGGAAGGAGAAAAACAGAACAGATTCAGAAGTGAGGTCTGAGAAGCAGAGTAAAGCTCTGAGTGTGGACCTGCAGCACATCATAGGGAACAACCCTGAGTTGTTCAGGAGGGAGTGCTCTCAAAAGCAGACATTTGTAATTATGATATATTTGTTCCTGATCTGTAGAGAAATGTACTTGATACTGCTGAAAGAGGAGCCTGCCACACTTCAGGGTTTTGTCTTGTGGCTACAGCTTTTTAAATCCAGAAACATCTGAATTCCTGTGTCCTGAGGAATGTGGGTTTTATGCAGCTCACAAACAAGTTCATCCCCTCTGTGGGTAACTTCTGAAGGCAAATTGGGATTCCTAAAGTGGGATGGCTCCAGCATGTTTCAGGAAGGGCCAACGGTGGTTAATTTGAAAAGACAGCAACTAGAAAAGTTTAGCCTAAACACAACAATCCCCAGACTTTCCAAGCTTTTAATCCCCATATGACTGATACTTTTTTAGAACAGGAGATGGCAATTATGTGGACTGTGCTGTGAATCACTTTTAAAGGGAATGTTCATAGCAGCAATTAGCAACTGAAAATACCAAATTTACTATCATGCCCTGAAGGCAAATTGATCTGCCAGGAGAAACCTCCTGCCCTCATTAAAGTACAAGGGATGGATAGCTCTGTACTTTTGGCTTCGCCATGATTTAGCTACACTGTGAGTGAGAAGAAATATGATATATTCCCATAGGAATCTGAAGGGGAGGGATGTTATTATTATTATTTTCTAAGTGAGAATTGTGAGAATTAAGATAATGTTACTAAGAAGAACACAGTGATCTCACTAATATATTTTATTTGGGATACGACTCTGGATGTCCGGATGATTCTCTCGGAATCTTTTGCAATCCGGGATTCTCCTCATGAGCTTGCCTTCAAAGCAAATCATTTTTTTTTCTGCCCATGCTTCAGTTTTAGGTAAGATTATTACTAGCTATTAAATATTCATCAGCCCAATGAAGAAGGAATTACACACTGCCACTCTGTTGCTTGCTTTTAAAGTCAAAAAGTGTTTTTACCTGCCATATGAATTATTGCCAAAATAAGAAAAAACTCTGCTTTAGGGAGTGTAGGGAGAGAATTTGTTGGAGACTTCCAGTATGAAACTTGAAATGTGGAAGAGTCAATGTGGTGACCAAATCTGTAATTCTGAAATTTGTGCCAGAGGAAATGTTGACATGGAATGTCTGTGTATACCTGACTTGTAGAGTGAAATACATACCATACTCATAGCCAAAAAGTGACGCCACCAGAGAGCTACCACGGGTAGAGATCTCTGAAGAGTCAAGGAATCAAACTGGCTAATGATAGCTGCTCCTGGTGATGACAAGTATTTCACCAGAACTGTCTGAGCAAACCTGGTCAACTGACAGTAACAAATCCATGATCCTTCCCCTAACAGTGTACACATCAGAGATTACATCAACCACAGTATGCATTCTCTCATAAAAAAGAAATATTAATCATGATTATTTCTGTTGTCAACTTGAACTCTACTTTTGAACATGAGGAAGAGAGAACCTGATGGCAGGTTGTACCAGTATAAGAAGAGGGTCTTATAAGTAATCACATATGAATATATACCATGAAAAGATTTCTTCTGGTAGTCTTGTTCTTCCCATGGCTATAAAAGAGAAACCATGAAGAGGACTGTGAAAGACATGATACAAAGAGAATGGACCAAAGAAAGAGATTTGTTTTCATGATGGGTTGTCAGCTTGTGAATTATGTTAAACTCTAGAAAAGTTACTAAACCACACAGAGGAGGTATGTGTTCTTTTGATATCTTGTGGTCTGGCCTGTTCTTCCTGTTCAGATTGGTTTGGCTGGGATGGAGCTAATGCTCTTTGTAGCAAACTGTGTGATTCTGTGCTTCAGATTTGTGGCTAAGACACAAATTGGTGACACACCAATGTGTTAGCCATGTCTGAACAGTGCTTGCACAGCCTGAAGGCCTTCTCTACAAGTGCCCTACAAGTGAGGAGTCTGGGGGTGGGCGAGAAACTGGGAGGGGACACACCTGGAACAACTGACCCAAACTGACCAAAGAGATATTCCATGCCTTCTGATGCTGTGCTCAGCAATAAAAAATGGAGGGGGAAGTTTTTCCAAAGTAACTATGGCTTGGGGACTCATCAGGCATCAGTCTGCTGGTGGAAGATGGAGAGTGATTACCTTTGCATCACTTTGTTGTTGTTGTTGTTTTGGTTTGGTTTGGTTTGTTTTTCTTCACTTGTTTAACTGTTTTTATCTTGGTCCACAAGTTTTTCTCACTTTAACCTTTCCTATTCTCCATCCCGCTGATGAGAGGAGTGAGCAAGGATCTGGTGTGTGCTCAGGTACTAGTTGGGATTAACTGACCACACTATCTGACGTGATCTGCTGTATTCCCTGTTTGCATTGTTATAATTTCATTTATTTATTTATTTTTCCTTTGAAGGACCTCTATTTTACTTGCAGCTGAAGAGCTTGTACTGTTTGAATGTCATCTGTTAACTTGACCTATCAGTACAGAAAAATGGCTTCAGGAAATGTGGATACAGTTCAGGGACCAATGGAACTTGGAACCAGAAAACTGAAAAACATTTCAAATTTATTCTTGATGTTGTTCTCCTCTACCGCCAGTTGTGTTCTCAGCAGCATAAATCTGTCTGAACATACTGCAGATGCAACGGCATCTTGAAATACAGTTTACAGAAGTCAAAATGTGGTCAGGCCATTTTACATGATTTTGGGTTCCTATGCATGCTATAAAGCTGTTGCAGTCTTCTCTAGGGCATCTCAGCATACACCTTCAGTCTACTGGAACTGAGGAGCTTAGCCTACTGAAACTGAGAAGCTTACTGTTTGGCCATGAAATCTTTCAGATTCATTCATCTATTGCTGCACTTAAAAAGTTAGCCTGCTTACTGTGAAGTCATTCATGTACGTGACTTCATGTTGAATGACTAGTGCTAATGTACAAATGAGTAGATGAGTAAGAAGTCATGCAAAGCAACCCAACACATTTGACCTATATCCTTTAGTTTGATGTGTCTCATTCTTCAGATGCTCATTTTCTCATTAATTCATAATGTCTTGTAACCTTTTTAAGAAACATACAAGAAAAGGCAAACCTTGAATAAAGTAAAAAAAAATATGGCTGTATTGTTTTCTGTTTCATTTCTCTCTTTTTACTGTAAAATGTTTTTATTTTTTTATTTTTAAATTTTTTTTTTTAGGAACTATAAACTGTGGGAAATTACTCACAGGAAAGGTGCTTTTGAAATTCTGCCTTACAAGAAGAAATATCATTGCATGTAAAAAGGGAAATTATTGTTAACAGAAAAAGATGGTTTAGAAGGATTTGGAAAATATATCATTCTTCTGCTACACTTCACATCATGCTATTTGACATCATTATGGAAAATTTTTGCCTGTAAAAACTTCCAGCAGAACTCCAAGTTCTGTGTTGATATGCTACAGATACCACATTGCAGCAGGTGTCCCTTTGGTTTAAAATGATGTTTTTGTCTTCCATAGCAGAACATTTGAGTTGTTAATAAAAGGTCTGTGTTCTGGATGATGGTCTGTCCCAGGACATACTATGCAGCAAAAACAAAACAACCTTTACTTCATCAGGTTCAGAAATCAGCTTCACCTCCTTTCCACTTAAACATTATATATAGAAAGCTCTTCTTTTAAACAAAATATTTCTACTGATAAAAGAATGTTTAGGAAAAAACTAGAAATGAGAATATCTGCTTTTCACTTTTCCCAGTAATACATCAACTTTTATTTTTTATTTTTTATTTATTTTTTTTAATAATGTTTTATATGAACATATTTTGGTTTGTGAAGAATATTTTCATGATATTTCTTTGAGGATTCCTAGCCTGCTTTGTAGAATATCATGACAGGGTTAAAGTTGGAGAGGTTCTAAATTTAATTTCAGAGTCACAGTTCCTTAGGTGTCACACTGCAAGAAAATATCTATGTACAGTTAGAAAGGAAAACAGGAAAACTTCAGCATGATAGATTAGCCATTACACTTGCATATATTTAATGTCAAGGCATGGGATTCTTGAGTTGTTCTATATCTTCACATTTTGATGATGTTTCAGGTCTATTAGTCAATAAATTGCCTCATTATAGCCCAGCCATAAATAGCCCAGCCATTGCCTCATTATTACCTGGCAATCAGTAGATAAATTCCCTGGTGTACAGTCATAGGAATACATACTTTAATGCTGGATATGGCACTACTGGCTTTACATTCAAATATATTACTTGGATTATTAATTAAAATGTTTTAATAACTAAGGAGCCTAGTTTTCTATACTGACCTAAGTGCAGGTTGTGAGTATATAACTAGAGATTAGATAACAATTACTGAAATATCTGTGAGCAAATATAGATCATAACCCATCTATGAAAGCTCTGGATTTCATAATTAATCACCAGCTATTCAATAAATGACATCATATTCCTGTCTTTACTGCATTATAGTACATTGTTTTTGTTTGTTTGTTTTTTGATTTAGAACAAACTACAATAGAAAGTATTTTTCATGAAAATAAAATAAATGCCAATACACACAGAACCTATTTCTTCCAAAGGGAGAGAATATGCTATTATTTAAGTATCTTCTCGTGTTCACATTGGGGCTGGAATACTCTGATATCACATGGTAATTACAGTGACTTCTTCATCAGGCCAATGATTTGTTCTAGTATTCTGCCCCTCACTTCCTATACTCAGAGGAAAAAATAATCCAAGCAAACAACAGCTGTGTGAGAAAAAGAAGAGGAAGTGAAACAAATTCTTTGGTGGTTGAGGATTCAAAATTGTGTACTGCGGTCAAACGAAGGTTTGCAGTAGCTCTCAGATCTGACAGTGTCTGTTGCACAGAAACATTGTGACAGACAGCCCGCTCTGGAATATGAATGTCTCTGATGAGACCGCTCTCATTTTTCTGGATTTCCTGGGGATGGAAGGAAAGAGGCAAAATAAAATTATAGTTTCTCTTTTTAAATAAGTTGGGAGCCACAAAAATTCAGATAGCACTGTAAGTTTTGGATATGTTTTAGTCAAATTTCTTGTCTGGATGAGTAACTAGTCATCTCAGAAAAAGTCATGAACAGAAGAGAAGCCCTCTGAGAGAGGAGAAGATGGATTTTACATCCTTTCTCAGTTTAAGAGATTTTTTCCCCCAATTTATCTGTAAAATCAGGCTGACATGTAGTTAGAGAAGTAAGGCTAGGAAACCATGTCCCATGAGATTGAGCTTTCTGGATCATCCTAACTCCCATGTTGCTTGAGGGATCTTCAGCATTACTTTATTGTTTATTGCATCAAAAATACCCTTCTGTAGCATTACCTGTTAAGCACTGGTATATTACTGAGATGCAAAAGTGTTTGTTTGTTTGTTTGTTTGTTTTTTCCACTGAAGAACATTTAACTCTTTCAGAACAATGGTAAATGATTATTAAACATCTCTTGGACAGTTGCTTGCAGTTGCAACCTAAGAGACGGGCTTTCATAATTCAAGTACTCTCTTTCAGTTCCAATAGATAAGCTGTAGATAAGCTATGATTAGCTGGTATTTCTCACGGTGGTGTGTGTTGGCTCTGTATTTCAGCTGTGCTTAACTCTCAGAATCTCAGAGGTGACACCAACCAGAAATAGTGCAGAAGGGGGACTTACATTAATGGTTTTAATCACAACTATTTGATCTGCCTCCTTGGCTGCTTTCTCTGCAGTTTTGACAGTTTCGTTGTTCCAGTCAACAAAGTCCATGGCCATCATTCCTTCCACTGCACTGAGGAGGGAGTAAGGGAAAATGGGGAAGTAGAGAAGACAAGCAGTGAGGAGGAAGGGGAAAAAGAAGAGATTTTTAAGGTGATGGAGTTGATAAATTCCTGCAACAAGGGAATTCAACTTGACAGATCCAGATATGTGGGTATATCTTCCCTAAGACCATTTCATTTACATTCTCTTTTCTATTTACCATTCTTGATAGCTACATTTTGCTCTGCTACCTCCAGAAACATGCTGACTCAGGACTCACTCTGAGGCCTCCTGCTTGAGTACATGCGCAACATACAAAATGTCAGGGTAGCCCATACAGCTGGAGATGTTGTTACGAGGGTAGTAGAAGAGGAATGAGAGACACATCTCATTCATGGTGCTTGGCCCAGCCTGCAAAGACATAAGGATGACTCAGAGGCCTGCTGAGATTCAAAGGGGAGACAGCTTCTCCTCAGGAAAGCACTTATCATGCAGATTGTGTGTGGTGAAAAAAGAAGAATCTGATTGTCTGTCAGTTAAAACCAAAGAATCCTCCCAGCAGTTCAATAAATAGGCTGCTCTGTAATTTTATAACTTAAACGTACTTATTTTGTCTTTTCAAGAAGACTACCGTATTTGTCTTTCAATCTTAAAGTCTGAAACTTTGCAAAGTTCTTCTGAAACATTACGGGAAATATCTGATATATCTATAATATTTGATCTCTACATTGTATGTGCTCTGAAATAAGTCAGTTATGAAGCTAGAGTATGTCAATAATTGCTTATGTGCAGTGTTCTGCAGAAGTGTACATGTATAATTAAACTAGTGGTTGAGATCTGAACAAGAAGAGTTAAAAAGAATTACTTTATATTTTGAGAAGTCTAAATAAGATCCAGCTGCCAGATTAGTTCACTTTCTGTATTTGACCCAAACTGTCCACTAAATAAAGTTGTTCAGTGATTGAAAAACAACTTGGCTGCAAGTTTCTCTACTTGCATATGACTTTTTGGATGAGGGCTAGCTTGTATGGTATTAGGTGCAAGACATCTTTGGGATCCACTCATAAGCCTAGAGTAGGAGGGTCTTAATGGTGAGCTACTCTCCAGCCACAGCACAACCTTGCAAGGCATGCCTTTGTATGTCTGATGTTGTGTCTAGCACTAAAAGCATTTGACAGTGCCATATTAGATTTGCCCAAAGGATGTTAATGGGGCTAAACTAGTTTTAAAAACAATGGAAAAATGGTAGGTAGAAAAAGAAACTTACAAAAGTAATCCCTGACCGATCCAGTGTCTGAAAGTTACATTCGACCAGGATCTCATCCCCCTAGAGAACAGAGTAGGTCATTCCATCAGAGCTGTACAGACAGACCACAGACAACAATCACATGCAGGAAAGAGGTCAAAGCCTGAAGTGAAATGAAGGACAGAATATGTCAACATATTCTAGCATCTCTGATGCATGCCACCTCCCCAGCTTGCTCCCCCACAGCTACATTCCAGAAGAGGAATGAACATACTGGTTTGATTACAAGGATTTCCTTCATGTCCCGAATCTCCTGCAAGGTGAAGTCATACTTGTTGTCCTCACAGATGATCCCCAGCTGTTTTTCATTCCTGGCAAAGATGTACAAGGGGAGATGGTTATAATGTTTGCAGAGGGAAGTGTGAAATAACTGATTCCCGGGGTTCCCGGATGAAATAAATGCAGCCAAGGAAAATCCCATCCAGACATCATGCTTGATCTCTTTTTTTACATAACTTACACAACACATTTTTAATGATGGTCCCAAACACACAATTCAATTTTATATTTTTTTTCCTAAAATTTTCTGGGATCCCAGAATTAAGAACTCCACCAAAAGAAAGATTCTCTGACCCTAGCACACTAGAGCTGGCAAGCTCTGTAGACCCTCCCTTGCAGGTGCATCAAAAATAAATTAAAGTTAATTTGATATTTCTATACTGCTATTTTAATTTTTATTTGTTATCTCTAAACTGGTTTATGATACATCTCCTTAGGTGGCCTTTGCTCAACTTGAGCATTGTTAATCCATCAACATTACAAGTCGTTAGCTCTTGCTGAGTACTTCCAAAATGATAAGAAAGAAGATGCTTTGTCACATAACGCACAGTTTATGTGTATCATGTGACTCGCATAAAGAGAAGGAGCCCCAAACTACTGCTATAATTTGGAACAACATAGCTTTACCTTCCTCACTTTTACTTGCTATGGGTGCTTTGGCACATAAGGATATTTTGAAACTAAACACCTAAAAAGGAGAGAGACCTGTGCTACCAAAGCCCTGAGTCAAAGACTCCAGAAAAAAAGCTACCTTTCAGAGAGAAACTTTCAGCCAGGGACAACCACAGAAAGTCCCTAAATTGTTATCAAGGATAATCACAATCTGCTATAATTTACCAAGACCAACTTCCAAACAGGCTGAAGGCTCCACTAATTAGACAAATAATTGAGAACAACATAGTCATCCTACAGGGGAAATCCCAGAAAAGAATAATCACCCCCCACAGCTCACTGTGACCGAATCAGATCTGTTCAGAAATTGTTTCAACACTTGACTTTCTGGTTTGGAACTTGTGCTTGAGGTGACTTCAGGGCATGGTTCTAACATGGTAAAATCTGTAAGAGTCTTTTCTCATATATATGTTCATCCTAAGTGAACTGAACAAATAGGGTAAGGAGTAATGGTTTTAAACTAAAAGAAGTTAGATTTAGATTATATATAAGGAAGAAATTATTCACTATGAGAGTGGTGAGGCACTGGAACAGGTTGCCCAGAGAGGTTGATGATGTCCAGTTCCTGGAAGTGTTTACGGTCAGGTTGGATGGGGTTTTGAGCAACCTGGTCTAGTGGGAGGTGTTTCTGCCCATGGCAGGGGCATAGGAACTGGATGATCTTTAGGGTCTCTTCCAACCCAAATTGTTCTATGATCCTATGAACTCTCTAGACAGAGAGGTCTGGGAATTTAGTGTGAGAGCACAGCCACGTAAAGACCAAGCAATGCCAAAACTTCTTAGCATTCCAATGGGACCCACATCACATCCCAGATGCATCAGTGATGCTGTATAGACAGTCAGAGAACTTCACCTTGAAGCTGTCACAGTGAGCACTCTAATATTATAATGTTGCTGGAATGTCTTGAGCTACACCCATATGGCTAAGCAGCATAGGGTCATGGATTGTTCTCAGGCTAAATAGAAAGGTCTAAGTGCCTGACTACCTGTAAAGTCTGAAACATGATGGTCATACTGGGTTGTTCTGAAATTAGAAACCTAAGGAAGAGAAAGCATTCATACCTATGCTACCAAGCACTTGGACCTCTGTTACGCCTTTTTGGCCTAAAGCACAACTTTTTTCTTCCCTCCCCCTTCAGTTTATTTATTTATTTATAAATTTATATTGGTAGAAGTAGTGTTGAAACAATATGCTGCAGACCATGATTTGCTATTTTCATAGCCTAAAGTGAGAGTTCACGCCTCATGGCTTGTGGTGTGATCAGACAGTGCATAGGGGAGATGAAATCTTTAGAGTGGGAGGGTGGCAAAGGAAACCAAACCCACTAGAATTTTGCCTATACAGTCCACGGGAACTGGTACATGCAAGCCACAGAAACGCAACTATATAGCCTTGGGGTGAGTCTGGCAAGCAGGTCCAGACATATCAGAGCACCTTGTTGCAGCTGACCAGTGTAGAAGAGCAGCAGTGCAGTGCTTGAACTCAGTGCCTGGGGCTATTTTGTTTGACAGGACATGCAGTCCTACTCTTTCATTCTTCACTGAACTTGTTTTCAGAGCTAGTTGTTGGCACTACAGTTCAGACTCTATGGAGTCTCCTGCACCTTCAGAATGGAAATGACCCCAGGAGCAGGATTCTTGTCTGCTCTGACCCAAGAGTCAGTGACTGAGCCCATGGCAGGGGCAAGAACATGTCTCTTACCTGTACTGGGCAACTTTCACTCCTCTGCCAGCCAGATGAGTGTGAAGCAAGTAGGCAAAGACGTGCAGATCTGGAACTGGTGTCCCATTCATCTGCAGTCCAAAAAAAGTGGGTCATGCCTCCCAGTCAGAGCTTTGCAATACACGTTCAAGCCTGCCCATCAAGTCAAAGGCTTGACTGAACCTCTCTAAACGTAGCATTTAAAAACAAAACAAAACAAACAAACAAACAACAAGGTTTAGCTTGTTTCCTCATGTAGGTTGTTACTGTAGAAAAGTTCTGGCGAGCCTTTCTGAAAATTTCACTTTAGGTACTTTAAAATAGGTGTCTGAGTCTGTGATTTCTCAGGCTGGGTACTGTAAGTAACATTTATATATAAGACTGAACAATCAATGGGCTATTAAGAGAATGACCAAAGTGTAAACCAGAAAAGTTTCAAAGAGAATCGTAATAATTGGTGAGAATAAGAAAACCAAGGTTACCTCAGGGCTCATATGAAGGAGCAAACCTCTTATAGGATGTTCAGTTAAAATGGTAAAACTTTTAAAATTGTAAAAATGTAAAATCACTCAATTAAAAGTAAAATTTATGGGAAATTTTCAAAGGTAGGGAAATAGTAACAAATGTAGGACAACAGGGAGAGGAAGGAAAGAGTCCAAATTTACTTAAGTAGAGTTAAGGTCAGTGTACTAGGCTGGCCAAGCCTGGTACTTGACCTCCGCAGTCTGTATATACTAACTTGTTACACTCTATTGCTAATTATTTTCTGTGTGAGTGTGCCTTCTGTACTACACATATGTAAGACCCGAGGTCCCTGCAAGACACTGCATAAAAGGGGCCTAGGTCTGGACACAGATGCTGGAAGGACTTACAGTGTGAACCAGAAATTGGAGTGACCCAGTAGTACGAGTACTGGTGAAAGCTGCATGAGAGTATGTACGTGTTTCTCTAGTGAATTTTAACCTTGATTTGCCAGATAGCAGGAACAGGACTGGGTCATTTGTGTGCTCACAAGGGTACCCCCATGTCTGTGCTCACCCATGGGGTGCCCATAAAGGTACTGTATTCCTGTCTATGTTGATCTGTTGGTGGCCAGCTGACACCACTCTCTGGTCATGTGTGTTTGGGTGGGTGGGGTGGAGTGGAGGATGTCTGTGTTTTTGGCGTTTGCCCCCAGCCTCAACTGGGATTAGGAGCAGTGAAAGGGGTATCTAGTAGTCCTGGAGGTGGTAAATCCCCTGGATCCCACAGTCCACTGGAATTGACTGTTGTAAGCAACCCCATGGCAGTTTTTAGAGGGATGTGAGCTCTCTGCCCTAGAGGTATCTTCTTGACCTGAGAGATTGCACCACATCCTCCCAGCCCAGCACGCGCCTTCCTGCACCAGTACCACATGCCTGTGGTAGGACAAAATTCTCACATGTAGTGGAACCCTCCCTTGGGGTCTTGGGAAGCTTTATGTTTTGGGTCTTGGGGAGCTTTACATTCTTTGTTTACACACACACACCATTCACCTAGATGATGTGAATGGTTACTTGAGCCATGATTTTGACATGCTTGTACAGCTCTGCCAATGCTCTTGGGCCAAACCCTGGGTCTCTTCTGAGCAGTTTTGCTAGAAAAGTTATTCTTTTTGCAACAATCAGAAATGAAAGGAAAGATGGCACCCTGCACCAAATAGCTTTTGGACATGTCTAGAGCAAGATGAAAGACCAAAGTGAGAAAGATCAAAAAAATCAAGAAGGATTTCATGCCTTTCCCCCACACTCACTTCATCAAACTGGCTTGAATTGCAAAGGCCATAAGATCTGTAGGATTCTGCTCCAGGAGGAATGAAATGCACAGGGAAGGTGAAGATGCCTGTTTGCAGTATCCCCACATCATACTTTCGTACCTCTGGTGTATAGTAGATTCGTACCCCTGAGCTGTCGATCAAACCTTTAAAATAAAAATAACCACTCCTTCAGCAATGACTCTAGAAACATCTCTGGTTTACATGACCCATTTCCATAGTTTTCCATTCATTCTGTGCATGTCTGAATCCTCACCTTTCTCAGCTCCCAGGTCCACATCCCCAGTCCCCTCAATACCCAGATAGTCACTACTTGACTCTCAGCACCTCTCAGTTTCCTCTTACTGTCTGAAAGTTGTACTGATCAATACACGGAAGAATTTCACTCAGTAACTGGTTCTTAATTGGTATGTAGGTGAGGTCTGAGACTACCATCCTGCTGCTGTTCTTTGTCAGGCAACTACCCAACATTACCCACCTGATACCAAGTCAAAATTGCTGTAATGGATTTCCAGTCGGACATACTGAGGGTCCCAAGGTGTTCCGATGGAATATGCAGCATCATCTGGAAATTGATAAGACTTGTGGAGAAATAAAGTTACATGAAGTAATGAGTAATTTTAACTCTTCTCTCCCTTTTTATTTTTTATTTTTTTTTCTGTTTTTGGACAGAGTCAAAATATGGAAACTTAGAAAAATAAAGTTTTGATTTTCTTGCATCTGTGAATATTGAATTTTTTTTAGACTTTATTAAAAACCAAAATGTTGTCAAAAATTGTTCCTGTTCTAATTATTTTTTTCTTCTGAACTGCAATAAGGAAGACTTTTCAAAATTTATTTTTCCATTATTCTTTTGCTTGGTTTCATTTTTATTTGTTACTGTATTCTATAGGATATTTATATAAAGTATAAATTCTTGCATTGAATTTCACATCAGCATTGGCACTGCATAATTCTAAATCTAAATAAAATGAATGTGTTTTGTCTAAAATTCATCTCCTACATCTTTTCCTCCCCATGTACATCCATACCATAGAACCACAGAATACATTTTGCTCTGAGAAGTGAAGTAACCATCACAATATAGATGCTATAATTTGTGTAACCCTGAGTATTAACTAAACCATTCACCCATTGCACCAATTTCACTGAACTTTTAATTTTATTATGCTGAAAAACAAGTGGAGCCAGTAGGAATGAAGGCAGCGAGTAGTTACACTCCTTTCTCTTATGCAAGATTAGCCAAGGAGAGTTTTGTTACATTCATGTCAACATTATTAAAAGGTCAGAATTAAAGCCTTACTATTTGACATATAATAACTGTTCAATGCCTGTATGATAATAACATGCACATACACTCCATGTATCAACAGCTATGTAGAAATCAACATCTTCAACTGATGCCACAGATGACTTGAGTGAGAATAAAATGAGAGACCTTCAATTTGACTGGCTCTGCAGGACAGTGAGGTGTTACTGGATAAGATGACAAAAAGGGTTACCACTATTCACAAGAAATAAGGAAGAGAATGGGCCCCACAGACTTACCTCTCCTCCAACAGCCCAGCCCACAACCACCTGAGAGCACAGGGCAAAATCTGGATTGGCTCCATAGCAGTCATCTATGCCACTTGGTAACACGCTGGCATTGCCACAGGCGTAAACCAGAATATGATGAACTAAAGTTATGTTGTGGGGAGTTATTACAGGCTCAAACTGTAAGCAAGATAAAGAGACAGAAAAAAAAAAAAAAGTTATTTTCATTCCTAAAATATTTATTTCTCAAGCAACAAGGAAGAACAGCTAACCACAGCTTGGGTGAACAGAAAATCAGATTCACAAGATGAATGGCAAACTGGATGATGGTTTATCTACTAATTTTCATATGCATCCAGCAGAGTCCATGTTTTTCAGAATTTAATTGCATTTTCCTCTAAAGCATGTTTCTTTAATCAGAATTATAGGGATGTCTATTTGCCCTACTATTTTGGGCAGTGGGATTCCAGACTGGAAATATAACTAGTTTACCTCATGAACCACTTTACTGTCTGAATAGCAAGATAAAGAACCTTGACCTTGGATGCTTAATCTAGGTTCACTGTAACTTGCTGACCCCTCAGTTGTGCCAACACAACTATAATCAAGATAGTTTAAAATAAACCTGCAAATAACCTGGATCTGTTTATGAATCATTGAAGTTTTATTAGTACCAGTGAGATCAGGCCTCAAAATCCTGATGTTACCACCAGAACTGACTAAAACTCATGAGTTTGTTTTGTCGGCTTGTCTTTTTGTCCTTTAAATTCTCACTTTTCCAGTCCATGTAACTTCTTCATTCTGAAATTCTACATAAATTCATTGGAACATCTCTTTTTTAAACCTTCAAAACCTACAAGATTAAGAAGGGTTGCGTGACATTAAAGAAAAATTATCTTAATTTGAGAATTAATCTAGGTTTGGTAAATTCATGATCTTTTCTTTTCTTTTCATATTCAATCTTGAAACTGCTTCAAGTGTTAATTTTGCCTTTTGTATAGATATGCTTAGAAATTTCCAAGAACAGAAGGAAAAGTCCTTGAATTCATTTCAAATACAGAAAATTCTGCAGGCTCCCTTTGCTCTCAAAGATACTGATAGGTAACTTGGCCTGAGTTCATTACACTGAGAGAATCAGACTTGTAGGAAGATTTCTTCAGGCGTGATGTACATAAAGACAAAGATAATTTCAAGGTTAGAAATGAGGCAGAGAATATTTTTACGCAATCCAGACAAATTAACTGGCTCATCCCAATGGCAGTGAAGGACACGTGGAATGCTCCCAGATTTATGCTAAAAATGCTGTAAGGGACAGACTTGCAGGCATAATTGAAGGAACAAGTCTGTTCTGTCCTGTTTTTTCCCCAGTTTACCTTGTAGATGTGGTGTTTCTGCTTAACCCTGGGCAGTGGAAGAAAGGTACAGGCATATTTGGTTTCTTCAACGGGAACAGCAAACTGTAAAAGAAGCAGACACATAAGTCACCTGAAGATTCCTCTGGCAACACAATAACATGTGCAGGAAAGTGGAGAAGCCAAAAGAAGGCTGTGCAAAAAGAACAAAAAAAAAAAAAACAGAACTGGACCCTGTTCCTCCAGTCAGGATGGAGAGAAAGGTGATGCAGTTAGCAAGAGACTAATGGGGTTCTGGTAGCAATCAGTGAAATGATTCTTGAATGAAGGTTCAAGAAGATAAGACTCCATTCTGGTGAAGAGAAAATACAGTGGTCAGCACCACCAAGTCTTAACAACTAACCTGTTCAATCAACAATTTTTAATTCCTGTATGTCTAGAGTCTCAAGCACAGCACATACATATATCATTTCTTTTCTGAATAAGTCTGTCCTCCTCCCCTAACACATCCCAGGTAGCCTGCTCCAGCATTCCAGTTCACCTATCCACAACTCTGAGCAAGCACAGCTTAGACATTGAGCCTGGGAGCTAACTTTTTTGTCCAATACTTACGTTGTCCAGCCTCAGGTCATAGGTGAAGAATATTTTAGGGTCAGTTAAGTTGGATGGACTTCTGTATCTCATCAAGAAAAGAGACTTAGAAAATTTTTGGCCCTTAAAGAGTTGTACTGTGTCATCAGTGCCAAATGCAGTAATGAGACGTGCTGTGTCCATCTGTAATAAGAGTGTTTCATTGGAAAATCTTAATTCATTCCCATCAACGATAAACATGTAATTCACCCACACCATCTGCATTATACTGCTGCACACATATTAAAATCCAATACAATACTAACCATCTGCAGTTAAAAGTCACCTGTATTATAAACGTGAATGTTTGGTATGTACGTTACACATGGGCAATCAGGCAATATATCAGAACACACAACAGAAACTAATCATTATAACACATAAAATTTGCCTTGTCCAGGCCCAAAAACAATATATACATATATTTCTATATTTGTGTGTGTATATGTATCTATATATATACACACACACTTTTTTTTCCTTACAAATAAAAGGTGCTGGCTTCAGAAACTTTTACTAAGAATTGCTACAAGACTTAAAAAATGCTAACAAGACTGTAGTACCATGATTCTCCATTAGCAGCTAACACTGACCATACATTCCTGCCTGGATCTGCCCCACCATGCAAGAACAGCAGTAGCTTTGGAAGTCTGAACATTCTTACCATTTAGAATGGGATTATATTTCTTCCAATTAGTGAAGGTAATTAGGAAGGTCTGTCACTTCAAAGGAATGTAACTATTTTTTTGAGCGTGTATTTGAACTCTGGAAAAATGTTGAATATACACTTACCTCTGGACAAACATTTTTGTGTAGACTAAACCTGTATTCAAGCTTAAGAAAACACTGAGACTTACATCATCACAATTATTTGATGGAAAACATTGTAAGAAAATATAAAACACATCAATGGGTGAAATGGGCATTATAAATGTGGCCATATGATACCATATTTTTCTTCATATTCCTGTAACTTTACTGTTGTGAGAAAATCTTGTTATTCTCAGATCTTATCCAGAGAAACTTGGACTACAGTGGGACATGAGAGCAGTTTGGTTTGGTTTGTTGTTTGACCAGTCCCCTTCCTTACTGTGATATCCAGGTCATTTGAGTCACATGTCCGGAGGTGGCGCTTGAACAGCATGGTGGTGGAGGTTTCATTCTCTGTCACTGACAGCAGTTGGTAGTCCTGGCTATCATCTTCCTCAAGGGTTGCATCATCTACCACATGAAAATCCTGGAAAAGGAAGAGTGGTAGAAGCCATAGAGAGGAGAGAAAAAGAAGCCATAGAGAGGAGAAAAAAACTTCCTACACTCCAGGAAGTCATGTTTCTAATTACTGTTGGTGGTACCTGAATAATCTAAGTATTTCTTTCACCAAAAAACCTCCCCCATTTTCACCGCCGATTTCCAAAAATAAATCAAAGATAACTCCCATCCAGTCCTGCTACATCCAGCTTCTCAAGGGAAGAGAAGCCCCTGGTGTCCCATTGCCCAGAGGATGGCCTGGATAGGATGGGTCCTAGAGGATCTTCCCCACTCCCTGACAGAGGGTATCTCCTCCTGCATACCAGGGTATTCTAGCACATTTGGCTAAGTTACACAGGAACTGTGAGGTAAAGCAAGCCCTGATGAAAAACAGGGGTAGTTTAGATATGAAATATTTGGGGCATACCAAAGCTTCTAAGATCACAATTTAAAGATAAGTATTTTGCAAGTTAAGTACTTTGAAAAAATATGTAAAATTAAATATATCATAAAAAAAGAGAAAAGCAGTGAACAGCTGTAGCAACAATAAACAGAAATCCAACATTTTTTTTGGTAGTTTTCCCACCCATTGGTCATTATTCAGATAATGAGTTTGGCATGGTTGAAGTAAAAAAGAGGATTAAAACAAAAACCAAGGATGCAAGAAAAAGGATTAAGGGAAGAACACAAACAGAAAGCTCCACATAAATGCCATTTATGTTAACTAGCAAATTTTTCCATAGTCTGTTTCATGGGTTCAGGAGAAATGACACACATCCTACAACACATGTAGATTTTTGTGTTCAGTAATGTGCTTGCTTACTATAATGTCTCCAGATTTAAGTCATTGGGACATATTTTCTTATATGTAGTAAAGCTGATAAAAACTAGGATGTCTGTGGGACTGAAGTGATTTTCTAATTTAAGTGAAGAACTCCAGCTACCAAGGCAGAGAAACTATGAAAATGTTAAATATTTAATCTGAATATTATGGAAAGTTTAATATTAATAATTTTGAAACTGAATACTTCAATTTCTTATTTTAGGATGTACCTTTTAGGAGTTGTTAAATGCTTTCATTTTACCCTAAATTATTATTATTATTGTAATTACTCTTAAATAAAGTACAAGCAACAGTTTCTTCTAAGTTGTCCATATTATTTCCCTCCTGTAGTTTCATTTACCCCCATAATTCATTGCATCACAATCAAAAGAAGATTTAAAACTCAGTATTACAAGAGCAGTTTTGCAAACAACTAGACTATAAGTGAAGCTAGCTACCTCACCTCCTCCAAAGTTCACTGACTTTAGAAAATGTAGACACATTTCATGCAAAACACATTTTGCTGTTATGTGAATAGGTAAAATAAAATGTCTGAGCAAACTAAAACCACTTTGAATTGCAAATATTTAATCAGTGTACCTTCTTCTTTTCCTGTGTCTGGATAATACTAAACTATTTCTCTTTCAAACAAACAAACACACCATTTTTGTGTTTAGCACCCTAATGGGTATTTTCTTCATCTGCAGTTCAGCTGTCTTAACATCAGGCATCTAATCTTAGTTATTGCCTTTACAGTCAATGGAAAAAATCATCAAGCCCCAAGGGTGTTCCATCCTATTCCTACTAGAGCATTCAACACTGCCAGGAAGAAGCCACCTGTGGAGGTGAACACATCTCTCCACTTACTCCAGAAGAAACTCAGAAAGCTAGTTCAATCTAGATGACTGCCTCTCTAACAACTTTACTTTGGTAGGAGGACTCCCATTCACAGTACTCAGGTCAAAGCTAGGCTCCAAGGAGGTCTCTTCCACTTTGCAAAGCTAGACCACAATTCTGATAGGCTATGAGCTCCTACACAAAATCAAGACAGCTGAATGCATAAATGGCAGAGAGATGTGAAAAGCTGTTCTCCCCATCCGCTCAACATCTGTAGTAGGCAAACTATAATTTTCTTGTATTTTATTTAACCTTTGAAGAGGATGAAAGTGAGAAAAAACAGAGGAATTTCACATCAGAATCCTGTCTGAAGTAACTCTCCCAGCAGCCTTTTCTAGTTTCATGGTAGGTGACTGCTTTGATCAAATCTAATTGGTTATAGCTGTGGTTTTGACTCACAGATGGGGTCAGTTTATTTGCCTAACAACAACATCTAGTGCCATCTAGGATATCATAGTGTATGTGAGGTAGCTGCATGGGGATAGCAGCCATGATACAGGACCTGCAGAAGACCTGGGACCTTTTGGACTCTTTCAGGCAGAGGCTACTATAGCATCTAAAATGGTCCCAGATAGCTTTAGATGGTTAAGCCCATATGCTCTCAAGACAACACACTGATAACATGGCCCTTGGCAAAGAGGGCTGCAGAAGAAGACTTTTCAGAAGGCTTTTCAACTTACAGAGAAGTAGATGCTGCCATTAGAGAAGACACCTCCAATCACAATGTCAGATCCAGGCAACTCTCCATGAGGGCTGAATCCAAATGCCACCCAGCCTGTTGTGTGAACCTGCAGCTCAAAAGTCATCATCTCCTGTTCATCATGGTCCCAACGAAGGTATACCATGTTTAAAGGATCCAGGTAGACAGAGAAACGTAAGAGTGGAGGTGCAGGCTGACCAGAACAAAACCATGTGAGGAACAAGAGGAAGAACATGCCCCTTATTCTTGAGAAGAGAACAGACATTATCCACAGGACTGCTGCAATTTCTGTGTTCTGTTGATACCCTGAGCAGCTATTCTGCTGTGAGGGGCCCATCTTATATGGAATTACATGAGGCTGGCCTGTTGCCAGAAAGAGGAAGTGGAAACTGGCTGTTTTATATCCAATTTAACATTTAAGAAAGATCAACATCTTACATAATAGTCTTGGCACCCTGCCTCTGTGAAACTATACTAGTCCATTCCATGTACATATTACAACATTTTAAAGAGCTGGTTTGTACCACACAGCCAAAAAAAAAAAAAAAAATTTTTTTGTTTTACCCAGTACTCCTTAGAATAGGTGAACGATGCCTCTTTTCACGAAGGAAAAAGGACTCTTCTGACTATGTGTCTTTCCTTGCAAATGCTGAAATGAACCCTGACTGTGCTACCTTATTGCCTGGTGCAATAATTATTCGAAAGTTTGTGGGGAAAAGGCTGGTGAAGCTTTAGCTCCTGGTTTATCAGCTATGGTGAAGCTATATAAAGAAGCTATCCTGCAGTAGCAGTCTGGACTGGGGCTATATGGACAAAAGGCCCTATCATAGAATCATAAAATTGTATGGGTTAAAAGCAAACTAAGGTCCCTTAAAGATCATCCAGTTCTAGCCCCCCTGCCATTAGTAGAGACATCTTCCACTGGATCAGGCTCCTCAAAGCCCCATCTAAACTGAACACTTCCAGGGTGAAGACTTACACAACTTCTCTGGGCAACCTGTCCCAGTTCCTCGTCACCCTCATAGTGAGGAATTTCTTCCTTATATTTAATCTAAATCTACTCCAGTTTAAAGACATTACTGGTCACTTGTCCTATCACTACACTCCTTTGGTAGAGAGTCCCTCCCTACCTTTCTTGTGAGGCCCCTTTTAAGTACTGGAAGGCCACATTAAGGTATCCCCAGAGACTTCTCTTCTCTAGGTTAAACAACCCAAATTCTCTCAGCCTCTCTTCACAGGAGAGGTGCTCCAGCCCTTTTATCATCCTCGTGGCCCTCCTCTTGACTCGGTCCAACAGGTCCATGTCCTTCTTGTGCTGGGACACCCAGAGCTGAATGCAGTACTCCAGGTGGGGTCTCATGAGAGTAGACTAGAAGGGGAGAATCACATCCCTCAGCCTGCTGAGAATGTTTATTTTGATGCAACCTAGGATAAATTGGTCTTCAGGACTGCAAGAGCACATTGTTGGCTCACACAGAGTTTTTCACCCACCAGAACTCCCAAGTCCTTCTCTACAGGACTTCTACCCATTCATCACCCAGTCTGTACTGATGATTGGGATTGCCCTGACCCAGGTGCAGGACATTGTATTTGGCCTTGTTGAACTTCATGAGATTCACATGGGCCCACTTTTCAAGCCTATCAAGGTCCCTCTGGATGGCATCCCTTCCCTTTGGAGTATCATCTGCAGCGTTCAGCTTGGTGTCATCTGAAAACTTGCTAAAATGCACTAAATCCCACTGTCCATGTCACTGATGGAGACATTAAACAGTACCGGTCCTAGTACAGACACCTGAGGAATACCACTTCTCAGAGGTCTTCACCTGCATATTGAACCATTGACTGCAGCTCCTTGAGTATAACCCTCCAGCCAATTCTTTATCCGCTGAATAGTCCATCCATCAAATCCTTTTCTCTCCAATTTACAGTCAAGGGTGTTCAGTGGGACCATATCAAAAACTTCACACAAGTTAATGTAGATGACAGCCATTGCTCTTGTCCACCAATCTTGTCATTTTGTCTTAGAAGGCCACCAAATCAGTCAAACCTGACCAGCCCTTTGTGAAGCCATGTTGGCTATCTCCATTCACCTCCCTGTCTTTCATCTATCTTAACATGGTTTCCAGGAGGATTCAGAGTACTGATAAGAAAAACAAATGCCTCAGCAGGCTTCCAACAAGTTCTGCCAGGAATTGCCTTGTGAATCTCATTTACAATTTGTCTAGTTGCATAATGCACTACAAAACATAGCCCGGGTCTATGGATTTTGAAGGTTGTAGTTCATTCTGACTTATGTGCTAAGAAAGCCTAGAAAAGCCCGTTTGTATTATTCTGCTGAGACAAGTGCTTGTAGGACAAATGAGTAACAGAGAAGGAGAGATATCTAATCTGATCTTCAGGGATAGGGTTTAAACAGATCACATTGCATACAGATTTCTTGGATCCCCACTTACATTGTTGACAGTCTTGCTGTAGGCAGCAAGTACATTTGCGGTTTCTTTTATGAATTATGTAGTACAATGCCAACATTTTAAAGCTTCTCTGCTCCAGAGAGGCCCAGCACACTGTTCTAGGGACACCAGCCAGGACTGAGGGCTGTGATAATATAGTAGGACAAAAGGCTAGGATATCACAGGGTGTCAAAACTGAGGGACTTCAGCCCTCATGTGGGGAGAACCCAAGACAAGAGTTAATGAAGTAGAGGGAGGGAAAAAGGGAAGGGAATATACACAGCTACAATGAGGATGCTCTGCAGACCTGCTGGTGTGAGAAATTTTCATCATTGCTAGTTCTCTATTCTTCTAAGCAGAAAATCCCTTTTTTACACTGAGAGGAGTAAGGTATTAGGGAATGGAACTGATACACTGCTGGAAGACATGGTTATCCCAGGATTACAAAGAGGGGTGGCTTAGCTGTGTGACAAGGATTAGAATTGCATGGTTTCTTTGATGAAACAGGATGTGGTGTTTGCACACCACTACTAAGGGGCATGGGAGAGAGATTCAGGAACAGTAAGATACCACAGATTAGCAGTGAGCCACATGCCAAAGATGATTATAAAATGACAGAGGAAAGAAGATAACCCTTCCTTTAGAAAAACTAAGTGCTCATGCAGGAGCCAAGTGTGAAAAGAATGAGGAGGGTCAGAACCACAGGGCACAACAGTACTTCTGAGGATCTGTCTTATGTGGCAGATGGAGACACACAGAAAGAGGAGGAAGTAAGTGATGTTGCACTGCATTTTCTATTTGATATACATCAAACTCAGTGTACAATAAGAATATTGACTGCAATGGGCAGGTCCTTAGAGGAAAGGGCTTTTTCCCAATGGTTCCTCTCAGGTTCCTCATGATTGCCTTGACATCTTGGGTCAGTGAAATCCCCATGTTCCTGAGTGGCTGCTTTATTTCCAGTGTCTCTGCCCAAGCCTCATGCTAAGCTGTGTATGTTGCTCCATTCCCCAAAGCTTCTGATGGGAGAGGTGGGGAGGGAGACCTTTCCCCATTTGGAGGTAGACACATCTACTGTAGTGGTAGTTGATTGATTCCTATGTATACATATGTATAAAATGTTTCTCAGCAGAACAAAGACTCAGTTGCTTCTTCTGTTTGTCTTTCATCAACGCAGATGAATGTGGCCTCCAGAACTTAGGACCACCTCATCTCATCCCAATCCCTCCCAGCTTTTAAGTACATTTTCTCATCTCTCCCTAGAGCCATTTCAGCCCCTGCCACTTTGTTTCCTGTCCCTTCCAGCATGAACCCCCAAACAGTCACACACTACAGTCATCAGAGACTGGCAATCCATGACTCTGGGCAGACCCAGGTGGAAAATTCACACAATAGTTTACTAGTACAGGCTTCCCACGTGGGTGGACAGCCAAAAATTAGTAACATGTTTAGTAACATCTAGAAATTAGTAACATCTTGACAACTAAGAGGTGTCAAGATGGAGTCTGAGAAAGAATTCAGTAATGGGAGCACCAAAAGTAACAGTATTAAAAGCAAGCAAGCAAACAAAACATCTTGGGCTGTTCTCCTTGGGTTCAGACTTTTCCAGTGACTCATTCTTGGGACAAATAAGATATACGATGACCTAGGTGATAAACGAGCTGAGCACTAAATGCCTCAGAAAAGGGACCTGCCATTCTTCTCCTGTCCTTGGCTCTGGAAGAATTGGACTGCTGCTTCTCAGGGAGACAGGGTGAGGGGTCACCTTGCTGTTGTTCCCACCCAATGATTTCTCCCTCAAGCTTTCCCCTTGACCCAACTGCTGAGTCTTCCCTCTCCCCTGCCAGTACACAGATTGCAGTTGACCTCTCCTCTGGTTGTTTGTAGAGGAAAATGCCTGACACGTCCCACCCTACACTCAGGTTCTTGATTTTTCCCAATGGTATAGAGGAGAGAACATAACTATGGGAAGACAGATAGGTTGCTTAATTTACAATACAATTAAGCAAGCCATCATTGAGGATCCACTATTAGGTTTCCTTTAGAGAACATTAGGACTATGTGTAGTAGACTTTTTTTTTCTCTGGATGGCTTTTGCAGCTGCAGAGGTTGTGCAGGGTTCCTCTAGTCCCATGACCTGTGGGGAAACAGAGCTGGGATGGGTAGTGGGTGTGGAAGAATAAGGAAGATCCTGACTGACAGGCAGTGGCTCAGTTCTCTGAGTGTGGATAAACTTACTACAGCTTGTAAAGTAGGTATTGTGTTACTGCTGAGATGCTCAGGAAAAGCGATTGCTTCACATTGTTGGTAGCCATCTTGTCCCCTCTGGTCATCTCCAAAGGTAATGTCAGTAGGTCTTAGCATGGTGTGCACAGTCAGGAAATCAAATTGCTGTTCCTGCATATCCTGTCCTGGCTGCATTGATTCAGTAAAACAATTACTAAACTTAAGCCTTTTTTTTTTCTTTTTTTTTTTTCCCTTACTTTGAGGTAATGTTCCACATAGCTCAGCCCTACCTGTATATAAAATAATATGTTTTTTCTTGTTATTTGAGTTGAGGTGTGGCTCTGTGCCCAGGTTAGGCTACAACATTCTAGATCTAAAGAGAGATCTTATCACTGTCACCCTTTGTTCTATGAGATTTGTTCTTGATGAGCTTATTACTTTTTTATTGGGCATTAAAGAGCCATTAGCAATGCAGTCGAAACAGAATACACGCAGCCTTTTGTAACGCTAGATGGCATCAGAACATTAGCGAACGACCCCAAACGAGCAGACAGGCATCACCTCGTGAACAGCTGCACTTCTGCGTTACTCCAGCTGGGGCTGCAGTGTTCCAGCATTGCCACCGATGACAACTCTATCAACCCTGAATAAAGGAACCAACTTCAGGATCCCACACGAGTAAGAGAAGCGCACGGAAGTGAGGATCCGCACGGTTTGGTCTTGTCTGATCTTGGCTCTGGCAGTGACTGTTTGACTTACAGCAATTACACTTAGCCTCCTAGGAGGGGCAATGTTTTTTTTTTTTTTTTTTTTTTTTTTCCCAAAATGCATTAAATTCCAGAAAAGCAGCAGAGCCAAGGTGCATGTATTATCATTAGTTTTCACAGACGTTTTCTAAATGAGGTTTCAGGGAGAGAAGGAATACACCTCACTTGTTCAACGAGCACCTATATTTTCACAGCTTGATTTCCTACAGATTTGTGTCCTGCATCCTGTAAATACCAACTTCTGCAACAGTGCTGGTTCCTGCAACTTCTCTTAAACTCAGTGGTATCAGTCTGCAGGTAGCTCAAACAGAGCAGGAGTCAGAGGAATGTTCTCAGTATTTTGACTTTCCCTTTACAGCTCAAAGAACTGGATGCTACCTATATCTGGGACTAGATCTTTCTACCAAGGCATTTCTATCTATTTCTGTCATATCTGAAAAATAAATAAATAAATAAATAATCCAACAGTTATCTAAAAGAGGCCTTATTAAGAAATACTTGGACAGTGGAAATCACTGTGGAGGCTGAAAGAATTAAAAAATAACAGCAGGTCAGCAAAGAAGGGAAGACAAAATACAGAAGAGCCAGTTAGCTACAGTAAAATGCCATCTAGCTGCCTACTGTGAATAGGATAATCACACTGAATTTCAGTCTCTGGTGGCTTTGTTTCTATATGCTCCGGATGTCTTGAAAAAACACAAACATATGCCAAGAGAAGCAATATGATGCTGCTTACTACAAAAAGCTATTGAAATGTATTAATTGTGAATTAATGGAAGAAACTGCAGCTCCAGAACATGAACCCGTACATTAGACTGAGTTTGGGGCTTCATTATCACTAAACAATACTATCAAAAAAAGGTTGGTATAAACGACCCCAAAACCTTGTCTCTAAGGTACAGCAGACAAATACACAAGTGCAAAATTGTGAGAAAACAGATATTTTAACTTGGAGCAGCCTAAACAGTCATCAAGTGAACATACCACAACAAAGCTGGAGAAGGAACAGCAACTGAATAGAAACTGTACAATTTCTTTTTCCAAGGAGATAAGAATCTGACCTTTTATGTTACATGCTATCAGGATAAGTACTCTTGCTGTTCTTAGTCCACAAAGAACCCTTGCACTTAAATGGAAACCTTTTGCTTCTCATCTTCTGTGTTACTTTCAAGAAATATCCAAAATATTTTCCAAACATCTGCAAAAACCTATCTGAATATTCCCTAACACTGCTGATGAGTCTAGCTCCATTCCCATCAGGGCCGGGATTCCTTCTCCGTGAAACATGGTAAGGACTCTGTGTACCTCCCACTTGATACTCACCCTCTTTAGGTATTGTGTAATCACAGAAATAAATGCAGTGCACAAGAGAATTCACTTTTTCTGGCATATCCTTCCATGGAAGAACAGAAGCTTTTTATAGTCTTCAGGAGAGTTCAGCTGAACAGGAGTCTCTCTGAAGCCAGAGATACAGACAATTCTGGCACTGCAAGTTGGCCTGCTTGTCAGTAACATCTGAATCACAGCAGAATGACATTTTACTGCCAGAATACCAAGACGCTTAATCACTCAATTACACCCAATAATGGGCTGTTGCCCTGTTGGGTCACTTATCTTCCAGCTGTGCAGTCCTGAGTCCCAGGACTTGCCTGAAACCCACATGAATGGTCACTTTGTATTGTGCAGCCCATTTTCTCTGAGATGACTGTTTCCATTAACTTTATATTTGGCAGCACACCTACAGTAGGACTCTTGTAATGCAGTCGCCTCTGCACCCTATCAGACGCCTTGTTTATTCATTGTTGTATTAGAACTGTGTAGGGAGCACTTTCCTGTTCTCTGGGTTTTTCTTTTGCACATAGGGCCTGCGGGAGTTTGCTGTTATGGTAACTCTTAACACCGACAATCACCTAGCTCTCTTGGGACTACTATTTTGCACTGTTACAGCAGCAGCTGCATTTTGTATGACAATTTCCTCACTATGTGCTTTCATATTTTGCAGTACTATCCATAAGCCACAGTAAGGTAAATGAGTCATAACGAGGTGTGTGCCACAGAGATTAATGTTTAAATTGAGCATAGAAATCACAGGGTTCCTAGAAATCTTGTGGGTTTTGTTTGTTTCTGTTTTTTTTTTTTTGTTTGTTTGTTTTTTTTTCCCGGACTATTAAGTTCCTATGGAGAACAATTCCCATGAATCTAAACAGCTTGCTTTAATTCCTTTTTCTTGTTGATATGAGTATTGAGTGAAGTCCCTGAAGAAATGGGCATGAAATACCACCCTCTGTAATTGTGGAAGAGCAAAAGAACATAATTTACGTTCCTAAGTCTGCTAAGAAAGTGCGACAATGGCTTCCATCTAGTGCTTCACACAAAAAAAAAAGATGAGCTAGAGAAGGAGGAAAGTGGAGATGCTGTGTTTGATTTCTATGTTTTATACAGAAGTAAATCCAGCAAGCCTATCTGTGAATTATTCCTTATTTATGCTGTAAGTGAAAGGATTCAGATCCTTTAGTCAATACATTTGTTCTTTTAGCTTCAGGAAAACCTAAAATTCAGAAATCTGTTATAACATCACGAACAAGCCACTCTGTCTCTACAGTCTCCATTTTATTGCTGCTAGTTGTAAAGTATCTCTGAACATAGCAAGGATGGAGGTGAGGAAAATGAATGTTGTTCAAATTCTTTTTTTTTTTTTTTCCTGGACTATTTCAAAGTAAAATGAACATTAAATAAACCTACAATATGCACAGTCCATGTTCAGACAGATACAGCTTATATTCCTGAGTACAAGTACCTACAAAATACACCAGGTATGCAACTGAACCAATCATTACTTGTACTCTGCATTACTTAATTGGTGGGAAAAAGAAAGAATTTTTTGGAAGAGCTGTTTCACCACTGTGTTCTGCTTGATCGTTTTTGATTGGCTTTTCTATTTCAGTATCCAAAAGTTTCTCTGGAATAGCATGTTTCATTGTGGGATTCTGTACATCATTTTCTGTTGTTCCTGTGGAGGGCACAGTGAGAGTCAGTCTTTCACCCAGTTCACTTTTCACATTGTCAGCTGTATCTTTCCAGATATTTTCTGTAATAATAAATAAATAAAATGATAGGGTGAGACTGTGGATTATCAGCAGCAGCTAAACACACGATCACTACAAACTCGGAAAAAATCAGTTGAAAATTTCTGTTGTGATCTCACAACAACCACTGCTGCATTCTTTGCTCTGAAAGTGAAGTGCACTATGGTATGGTGTCAGATACCATAACTATTTTGCTGTGAACAGGGAAAAGCTTTCTCTGTGAACCTTTAGTGCTACCTGTCTTCTTGCTGGGAGCCACTACAAAAATAAGTAATGGGCAGATCTATTTCTGTAGAGGTAAGAAATAGTTGCTCTATTCACTAGATTCCAGAGACTGTTCATAATCTGCATAGTGTGTACTATCACCTCACCTTACATCGGTCAGATGCTATGAAATATAAAGAAATACCAAACACCAATATAAATGCAGTTAGTTTTCCAGGTAGACATGCTTACGGATATTCTCTTTTTTCTTTCCTGGTGTAGAGAAAGAGCCATCACTCAGCTTCCTTGAAACCTGCATTTTCTGTTTTGCTCTGCATATTTTTGGTTCCTGGATCCATGCATGTTTCATTGCTTCATCTGGAGTCATGCGCTGAGCAGGTTCCCACCTTAAATCCACAGTAGGCAAAAAGTTATTCAACAGTAGCTATAACTGAAAGTTAGTTTAAGCCAAGAGGTTCAGTATTTGAAAGCCATGCCATGAGGCCATTTTTTGAAACAAAAGAATTTTAATGGAAAATAAAGAAAAATCTTACTTGATCTTCTCCATCTTTCTACTTGCTAAAAACTTTTTACTTACTTCAGCACTATGTGCTTTGCTGATCTCATCTTTGCTTTGATCTGTAGCATCTAGATATTTTTAAATACACAAATGTGCAGTTTATAGTGTTATTAGGGTAGGGACCCAACTGAATATTTGTTTCAAAGTTTTCACATTCTGTCAATGCAAGCTCCAAGAATGCGAACACAAATCAGACATAGGGTAATTCATTAAAAGATAAATCTTCCTTAATTTAGCTGCATCTGAAACTAATATGGAGAATTAGTTTAACAAATTCATGAGAGATCTTATTATGGAAATGGAAGGTGATATTTTTACAAAATTCCTAATTTTATTTTACCTTCTCACATTCATTCTCTCACAGGTTTAATTCACGCAGTTTTCACATCTACACATTCACAAATACCAAGTGTTCTGGCCGAGATCACTTGTGTGTCACACAGATGACAAGAGATGACATCTACCGAGTCTTCACCACACCTCTGGGGTTGTTCTTGACTAGTGACAGTGAAATAGTCCTTGGACAGACCTTTCGTATCCTTTAGAAGTCACCTGGCGTTTAGGCGTTGTCCTCCACATAAGAACCTTTCCAACTTTGATCTCCATAAGTGTTGGAATGTTGTGCAAGGTAACTACTCATCGTCTGTTTTCACTTGTAGATTTGTAATGTGTATCTGTTTTGTTTGCTTTTGACTAACAGGAAAGTTAATGGTGTGGGTGATATTCTGCAACCTTTCAGATTTTTCACTGCTGGTCACCTGTGCTGTGGTATCACCAGAATGCAGGCTTCCTGACTGTCCTGGCTGTAACACAAACACTGCACTTCCCAGCTTTACAAGGGAGACCAGTGTCCTGGGAACGGTATCATTTGTTATCAATATGCACAATTCTTTGGGCCCTCATTGTGCTGTTTACTCCAGTGCTTAAGCAACCATACATTTCCATTCACACTGCATTCATAACAATCCTAATATTTATGTCACAAATCTCTACATTAGTTGCAGGGTGTTTCATTCTGATTTGCCCAATATCAATGCTGTTTAGAACTGTACAGAAATGAAGTAGAAAAAAAAAAAGATGCTCTTGCCATCACAAGAGCTGACTGAATTCTTTTTCAGTCTCAAGTTTTCATCTGCAAAATGGGTATATATATGTTGAACAAAAATATCTGTGAGGTCATGGCAAATGTACAAAGCTGCTTTGGAAAAACACAGATTGACAACTTCAAAACACCAAATAGATCAATTCTTTCTGTCACCAAATGAGCTTTCATTTCAAACCTATGAAAATTAAAACAAACGAACAAACAACAATAACAACAAAAACTGCAGCATAAATGTTTTTTGTGACCTGAAATTACTTGCTTACAGGTGTCTTTGCTTCACTGAAATTGTTTCTAAATTTTATGATTCAACCAGCAAACCAAAATGATTCAATGATTCATACAGCTTTAGCAAACAGAGAACATTAAAAGCAATCTTCTTGTGCAAGACACACGAGAAGAGGTAACTGCAAACTAGGTTGGATTTCTCTAGGAAAATAACCCATAACTGCTAGAAAGAATTTTACAATGTTAAACAAGGCACAAAATACTAGCCTTGCATAAGGCAGAGGTAGCACTGCAAAAGGCGTGGAACCAGCTTCTGCTGCCATTACAGTTCAGTAAAAATTAGAACAAAAGCTTACTCTACCTATAATAAGAGGTAAATATTTAAGGCAACCAGACACAAGTTTGTTCCTCTATGCTCAGTTTTCTCATTCAGTGGATGAGTAAAACTTCATTAGTAACCACCTCCCAACAGATTTCATTTTAACTATTAGTAAAATGACACCTCATACCATGGAGTCTCACCATGTAAAATGCTTTGTAACCTGACCTCTTTGGAAAAGCCATGATCGTACTTGAGCCATGAAATAGCTTGCCTTCCCAACAATAATTCTTTTATAAAAAAAGTCCCAATGACTTTGTGAAGACAGATGATATGCTGCTGACACTGAAATATTTCTCCCTTCCCCCACACAAACACAAAGACACCTTGCCATTAATGCTCTCAACATGAGAGTGCTTTGTATTTGGAACAGGTTGCCACAGTCTGTGGATTCTTCCTCTCTGGAGATACTCAGAACCTAACAGGATGAGGTTCTGAGCAATCTGATCCAAGTTTGCCCTGCTTGGACTTGCCCTGCTACTTCCAGGGACTTCCAGAGGTCTCTTCCTGCTACTTCCAGGGACTTCCAGAGGTCTCTTCCTACCTAAATTATTCTGTGGTACTATGTAAAAAGTTCATGGCATAGAGAATCTGTCTGATTCCTACCTTCTGTGAAGACCGTAAACATTTCCATGTTATTTGTGTCTAGCATTTTAGAAAATTGTGCCAGTCATCAATTTCCTTTAAGAAAACATTTGTATACTACTTGCCCTACAGTAACAAAATTATTGACTGGAGTGAAGTCAACATATTATCTTAGAAATGACAGGACCTGAGACATATTAGGCTCTTCTTGCATTCTGAGATTGACTGATTTATAAAACTTTATTTCAATCTTAAGAATGGAAAAAATATGGTCTATCTGATACTTCAGATCAGATCATTCTTGAAACGTACATTGTGTTGCCGTCAACGAGAAGTAAGTATAACTATGGTAATGAAAAAAAAATCAGCATGCAGAATACAAGGTAACACTCCAGTAAATATGCTAAGCAATTCTCCACACTAACTACCACAGTCAAGAAAGAAGTGAACAAGCAAACAATACTATTGATTCTGGAATGGAGACATGCTTGAATATACTTTGCCCTTTTATCCTGTGCAACGGGGAATTTCTATAGCATATTATAACCAAAAAGAGTCTAATCTCACCCTCGGAACATACATACTGACAGTGAGATCGTTGCAAGCAGATATTCAAAGAAGCAGAACTATTTTCATACATATACCATAACATACCATCTGATTGCCATTTCCAAGACCTAGCACAGAAAATATGATCAAGAAATTCAGGTCAGCTAAGTTAGCTCCCAATATATCTCCCACTGGAGGAAATTTTGGAAGACTTTATTCCCACCAGAGTAGGAGGCTGATTTAAGTACAAAACCAAACTTTGATTTGCAAATATGCACTGCCTTGGGACAGTGCATTATCATTATTTGTGTTAATCAGAATCATAGAATCACAGCCATAAAATGGGTTGGGTTGGAAGGGACCTCAAGACCATCCAGTTCCAACCCACCTGCCATGGTCAGGGACACCTTTCATAAGACCAGGTTGTCCAAAGCTCCATCCAATCTGGCCTTGAACCCTTTCATGGATGGGGCATCCACAGCTTCTCTGGGCAACTTGTTGCAGTGCCTCATCACCCTCATAGGAAAGAATTTATTCCAAATATCTAATCAAAAACTAACTTTTTAGTTTAAAACCACTATTCCTTGTCCTATCAATGTACTTCCTGATAAAAAGTCCATTCCCAGCTTTCCTGTAGGTCCCATTTATGTGCTGGAAGACTGCTATAAAGTCTCCCCAGAGTCTTTTCTTCTCCAAGCTGAATGACCCCAACACCCTCAGCCTATCTCCATAGAAGAACGAACCTTTATTTTAGATAAAACAGAAAGGATGAAATACAAAAGGTCTAAAGAGACGAAAAATGTTGCTTTTAAAGTTTAGTCTGCAACATCAGAGGAAGGAGAGATGTTTTTAGACATGACATTTTTTTTTAAACGTAGCTTGAACTAGTCCCTTACACTGAGTCTTTTTGTGCAATTATTTTTCACTGCAATAAGCTGTGAGTATCTGTAATAGCTACCCTAATAATACCATGAAGGGCAAAATAAACAAACAAAAACACACACACAAAAGCCAAAAACAGATACAAAGATTTTAAAGGCACAAGACATTGAAAGCAAGTTCAAAACCAGTCTGCTGCATGTAAATCAGAACTATGAACTCACATTAGACATCCTTTCAGAAAGTCCAAGAAACCAGCATCATGAGTTTTCAACACTGTGCTTAAATCCTTTGAGTCTGGGCATCTCTTTTTTCCCTTGCTGTTGGTTATGGATTTAGGAAAACCTTTGGAATCTTAAAAAATAAAAACGTGATAAAAAAAATCACATTAAAAATCTTGACCAAAACTTTAAGAGTTGCAAAAACAGTACGCATCCATACCGCTAATTCCAGTTTTGTCCTGTTCAACTGATTATCTGTCAGCATTGTGGCAAACAATACTGGTTACATCCTAGAGATGGCATCTTACACTAAGTGTTAATTTTTTCCTAAACCACATGATATCCAGAGAAGTTAACTTAGTCTAAACTAGTTTCCCCAAGCCTGTGTTCCTTTCTGAAATAACATCTTTTAAGACGTAACAATGGAATGGATTTCCCAATTTCTTCTCTCTCAGCTTGGCAATATGAGGCCCGTAAAAGATGAAGAACAGAGGAACACATTCATTTGTAGGCCTAATGTTATCAATTTGCTTTACCTCAATACCTCTTTCTGAAGGAAGTGTTGTCAGCTAAGAAGCAGCTTAAGTTCTTCTAACCCTACTTTCTACCAGTGCTCTATCAGTGATTAACGAGCAGAGGAGTCCAGCAAGGAAAAACAAACAGAATCAGTTACCAAAGAATGTTCGCTTCCTTGATGCAGCCTGGATAAAATCAGCTGGTGGAAGACCCAAAACCTTCAATACAAAAAAAAATAAAAAATACATGGAGTTACTGCTCATTTCATAAACATACACAACAGCCATCAGGAGAGATGTGATATTTCACCTAACACCATTTGAAAAGAAGCTGAATGTAGCAACTGACTATGAAATGTCTAAAAGCCATTTGCTTTTATATATTTTATTTTGGAAGGAATTAATGGATTCCCTTAAAGTTGTCTGCACATAGAAAATGTCTTCTCATAAAAGTTGACATCAGGATCTTCATCCACAGAGGGCTCTAAGAACTAGCATTTCTGTTAATAAAATACATCGTAGGAAGCCAAAGAGAGAGATGCTGCTGTTGAAAAATCTTGTACAAACTAACATGGCACTAGAAGGATGAGAGTTTGGGGCTGAGTTCAACATCAGATTGCAGTGTAGTGGTTGGTATGCAGCCGCTTTCATGGGTCAGCTTTGCACCTACTCTAACATTTGGTAGATGATCTGAGGTAGGATATACGTGTATCACACTACATTCCTGAAACAGTTACAAAGATGACAGAGTCAAACTCTTTGGTAGGCAGCCAGTATAAGAAGGGGCAACATCCACAAACTGTGGCTTGAGAAGTTCAGGGTGACGATGAAGAAAAACTTTTTCACCAGGAGAATAGAGCAGCATTTTAACAGCTCATGCAGACAGGTGGTAGAAACTCCAGACTTTGAGGTTTTCAAGATTTGCTAGACAAAGCCCCAGCTGACTGATCAGCAAAAATCTCACTCTCAGAAGGAGCTTGGACTAAAGACCTTGACAGATTTCACTTGACTGTCAGTTCTGTGATCTCTGAGAGAAGAGGAGCCTGTTATATAATTTGTATTGCTTTTCCTTCCCCCTAGATATACTTCTTCTGTGGTAGCTTCTCTGTACAAATTCTGAGCAGATTAAAATGTGTTTCCTTCAGAAGCAAGACAGTGAATGTACAAAGAAGCGTTTAGCACAAGAAATAGAAATAACAATTTCTCGTTAGAACCTATCCTTTCAAAGTGTCTTGTGGCTGCAATAAACCTCTCTCTAAAAGGCTGTATCTTCATCAATTATACTTCTTCATTTCTTGAAATTTCTTTTTGTTGCTGGCAGCACAGTTTATCAAGTGAGTATGTAATTCAAAATACAATCCCAGAAGTTACCTCCATGATGCAAGCAAGTTGGTCAACCTCATTTTCCCCTGGAAACAGTGGGTAGCCTGTGTAAAGTTCAGCCATGATACAGCCTAAGCTCCACATATCAACAGCCATGGCATAAGGATGACCAAGAATCACTTCAGGTGAGCGATAAAACCGGCTCTGAACATACGTGTACACTGCAACAAAAAAATGTTAAAAAAAAAAAAAAAATTGACAAGAAGCAAAATATTGTAATTGAGACAGAAATGTGGATTCCAGATTCCACAGTAAAATTGATATCTATGTTCAAGCACCATATATCTACTCTAACTACTAGCTCCCATTAATGGACTGCTCACACAGGCTCTGAAAACCTTCCCTTATCCCATTCTAAAATCAATGAGCAATATGTTTAGCACTATTTTATTTGAAATCATACTTCAATAGGTTTTACTGAAAGAAACTCTTCTTCTAATGCTGTGATTCAGCTTACTCTGTTCACTTTCATACTTGCAGGTCTTCCCTTTGAATGAATCAACAGTTCTTCATTATCACTATCTTACACTATAGGAAATACTTTTTTCTACTGATATCTAGGGAATATCTCCTGTTGCCTTCTTATTCCCCTGTTCATGCATTATTGTCTGAGCTATAGCCTCACAGCAACTATCAAAAATCACATTCCAAGTTTGGACTCCTAATGAGTAGATTTATCCTTTTGCCTCTTGTCAGTTCAAACAAATGAAAACTATTACAGTATACAAGCACTGTTATTTCCTTATTCTTATCAACCTGATTGTCACTTTATTTATATTTTTGCAGTTCTTTATATTCCCATATATTTGATATCTTTCTGGAAGGAAAGTGCCCTGAAAAGTTAGTTCTGCACAGCATGCGATTTCACCAAATCTGCACAGATAAAGAGCACCATGGTGGTAATCTGTGCATTTGGCCAACTGTATAATTGTTGGCTGTTTTTCTGTAATTTTATCACAAATAAATAACTGATTTTTTTGTTTTATACTCTTTAATACTGTACCAAATTGAGGGTTGCACTGAGTCTTGCTTCAGCTGACAGAGTCTCAGTCATAATCCTTCTTTCTTTCTACTGATGTTTATGTTTCAGTTTGTTACTATCTGCAAATATTTTAGGCTGTGTCTTCAGATTATATTTTACTCAAATATGGGAAAACCTAAAATGATGACCTGCTCCTACAAAACTGTGATGCAAATCTAACGGGCTGAATCCCAAAATATAAATGAAAATGTTTGGTTCAGTTTATATATCAAACTTTCATAGGAAAATAAAGGAGTAATTCAAGACTAGTTTTGGTTTTAAAATGTAGTCTAGATTTCTTTCTGTTTTTCTTTTCTGTTTCCTACCTCATTGTATTCATCCAAAAAGTGCCCATTTTTTAACCATTCCACTGGGAAAGGATCTCTGGACCTATCCTGATCCTACAAACTATTTGTTAAATCATGTAACTGGGATTATCTGGATAGGCCCATTTCAGCTAACCATTTTTGCAAAGGCAATTCTAAGTTCAACAGCAGTAGAGGGTTGATTAGGCTTGGGACAAAGAAGAAACATGGTAATAGCTTATTTATTTCCTACAAGTATATGTTCCACCACCAATGGCTGAACAGCTTGTCAGATTTTGATTAGGGACATAGGCCACCATATTAGATCAATCAAAGAATTAGCTTTTCCCACATTATTAAAAATTAAGAAAACTTATTAAGAAAATTACATCAACTTGACTTTTCTGCAAACCTCTTTGGTGTTCATAGCAGCTTGATCCAAAATCAATAACTTTAACTGAACCTTGGCCTTTGTGGTATAATAATATGTTCTCCTAAAGGGGGAAAAATCACAGGGAAAAAAAAAAAAAAAAAAAAGGTTAACACCCCATTAGGTTAGTGAACACTTGGGTAAAGAAACAACATATATCAGGTCTACATTTATCTGCATAACAAAAGCTTAAAATTTCATCTTCCCTGAGAACGCATTTGCTAACATGAGTAGGCAACCACATTCAGGAATGTGTGCAAAAGCAGAGGGGAGATTTGTAAACGGACAGTTTGAAGGTTAGCTAGGCAGGCACACTGGTCCTTGACATACATTCCAAGCCACTGCACTGCACAGTGTGTGGTGCTATCAAGGCACCAGCCAGAGAGACTACTTGCTGTGTGAGCAGAATGAGCCCCTGCAAACCCATTGTTATTAACTTAGTAAAAGGCAAACTGTATCTGGTCACATGATGATCTAACCAGAACCATTATTTTTGTAAACACAGAAAGCCTTTGCCCCATGAACAAGTTGTAATTCACATATCTTCCCTCTATTTCTTTCAACCTTCACCAGACTCTGTGAGCCTATCTCTTTCCACCTCACAATAGTGTGGTGCGGAGATATCAAAGTAGCAATGAATTACAATGTTACAGTCCTACCGACATATTAGCTGGGTGCTGATAGAGTAGTACTGTGTGCCTACAGTTCTAACTTGAAAAGTGATTCCTATACAACTAGCTCAGGAATATCTGCATCAATGAGGAAACATAGCCTATTAGCTCTCTGCTGGATAGTTGAATTCTACCCTTGTTAAAAATCTCTTGAGATCAAGAATTTCCTTTGATTTTCTTTCTGATCATACGGTCTTTTCCACTTCTCAGCAGAGAGATAGCTACGTTTATCAACAAGTTTTATACCTATTTTGCGTCAAAGTTTTGACGGACTGAACAGTTCCCAGATTGTTGTCAACTAGTGACAAAATAGTTTCTTGTGCTATTAGATTCATAAAAATAGGAGATAGGAGGAAGATGCTGATACTGATGAAAGTCAAGACAAGGACTCACTTCCCCAACCCAGATGGTCTTGGTCCTGTTATGGGATGTAACCTCTCTCTGCAGCTAGCTATGCTTCCATGCTCATGGTAGCATTCATTCTCTAATACTGAATCCCTTACAATGCAAAGAAACTGATTAATGGCAAAACCAGGTTCTGGGGCCATTACTTACCTAGCATGAAGTCCACAGCAATTCTGTGCCCTAACTTACATTGAGAAATACCATAGGAGGCAGATGTAATAATACATGTGAGCTTCAGGTAACAAAAATTCAAGTCATGAAACCATACTTAAAGAATGAGAACAAAATTCTCTTTCAGTTAAACCATTAAGTATTCACTAATGTCACTCTATTTAAATGCAGACTATACTCATTGATATTGGTAACCTTATTTCATGGCAGTGGCTGCCTGGGAAGAGATTTCCTGTTAGGGCAATTGTTTCAGATTACAATATTTTGACTATCTTGCAAGCCTCACTTCTCACTGTAAAGTGGTCTGCTAAAGATGTTGGCACGACAGCGGGTAAAGACAGTACTTGACTTTTTGGAGTTCTGAGTTAGATTACATTACGCATAGTGAGAGCAAAATTCCATCCTAAGCATTTTCACTTGAGAGATGATTTATTTATTTATTGGTTCATTTGATGATCGGAAAAAAAAATCAAGAGAATGGTTTACCTGAAATTAAAAGATTAAAAATACTAAAGAATTTTCTTAAGAACAGAATAAAAAATTCTTAAGAATTAAAAAGAAAAAAAAAAGAGAGAGAGAGAGAGTTAAGACCGGGGCTTAAGGAGAATGGAAATGTTTCATCTAGCTTGAATGCTTAGCAGATATAACAGCAAGAATTGGATCGCAGATATTCCTCCAGAAATACGTAAGCATCCTGAATAGTGTATTATAGAATTGTTTTGTTACTTACTAGAATACTTAATTTTATAGTTACACAGATGAAATTAAATATGCAACAGGATTAACCGGAAACAGGTTACTTTGAGAGTAACTTATATTATAATGCTCCTCATATTGAATTATTTAATTTCACAAATACCTTTTTCTGTCTCTAAGCAAAAAGCCATTACCTGCATTTGATCCATTTTTGCACATATTTTGGCAGCCACAAAACCAGGTATAAACTGTAGTAAAGAAACTGAATCAACAGAAAGAATCACTTAACCCTAGTACTAATAACATCTGACAGAAATTTTAGCTTCTGGACAAATATCCTACTAAATGTTAATGATTCTACTGAGTGTTCCTCTCAATCAATAAAAAAATAAGATTCTGTGCAGAATAACACATTAGGAAATGACAGTACTTACAGGTTTCAGATCACAGTGAATGATTCTTTCCTGGTAGAGCACTTGTAAACATCTCAGCACACACTGAGTGAAGTGTCGAATTAAAGACAGACTGAAACCTTGGAAATTGTTCTTTTTGATCAACTCATACAAATTTATTCTGTGAGGATTGTGGGGTTGGAAGAAGAAGGCAGAAAGCAGAAAAAAAGATTAGAGAACTTATTTTTAACAGCATAAATAATTTCGAGTGCATTAAGAAAGTATTTTGTCTGTCTTCCTACCTGAGGGAGGAGACTCATGAAGAATAAAATGACCTAAGTAATTTCCTCCTTGAGAATGATGTTCTGCATATAATATGCATAAACATCTCCTTGAATCTTCAGATCTAATGAGGACATAATGTCCATAGACATGCTTGCTTACTAAACTCCATGCTGTTATGCAACTGTGCTGATTTACACCAAATAAAACAATCATTTAGGAATTGAAAGGAAAAAAAACATTGTCTCTTTTCTCTCTCATTTATCTTTGTTTTGGCACCTTGTATAAATCCATTTTGTCTAAAAAGCCTTAAATTAGTATTAAATTATTCTAGATAAATAACCCATAAATTCAGGTCTTGTTAGGTTCTTAAATCCCTCTTGTCATCATCGTATCTTAGTGCCTTCCAGTACTGCATTAAATGATGTGACTAGCGTTTGCTCATGTGAACAGTGCCCTGAGAGCTTGAGGGTGCCACAAGCACCAAGCCTGGGACCCCATGTCAGCACCATAGCTGCCGACCACTGCCCCAGTGAGGCCAACAACAGGGCCGGGCTCCAGCTCCCCAAGGCCCAGCCTATGGACCCATGGCCCAGAACAGCTTTGGCCCATCCCCAGAAAGGTACCCAATGCCTGGACTGTTTCTGGTGTTTCTGGTACCTACTGCACCAGGTAGGCACCAGGCCCTGTCATGATGGACATGGGGAGCCTCTGATGCTCACAGAATCCTTTCAGGAGCCTCCACAGCCCTGGGAGACCCCAGCTCCCATGCCACGTCAAGGGCATACACCAACTGTAGCTTTCTGCCTTCCCCACTTGCATGTCTACTAGTTCAGACAAGGCTCATTCCTTTGGAAGTAAATAAAGTTACCAGGACTTGATGGAGCACAAAGTTCACAAATTAAGGGTTTTTCGTTGCATTTTAGAAGCATTCAAGAATTTATCAGGCAAATATTTTTTATGACAGCCAGAGTCTGCTACTCTTCTGTAAAAAGCTGCATATGTTGACTATACCATGAATGTTTTCCTGTGAATTTTCCATAGCAGCTTTCTGAAAAGACTCATCTATGTCTTCCCTGGAGACAAGTAGTCAACTCTTTTCCTGTGTGTCTGACTGACAGACTTACAAGCAGCAATTAATTACAATTAATTTAGGTGTATTTGAGATCAAGACTTCCATATGATGATGAAAATTCAGCAAGTGCTATGATACATGCAGCAACTGGGCTGTTACTTGAAGAAATGGGAAATTATAGGTAAACATAATTATAATTTGATGCCCTGATTATAAGGAGGATGGTGAATAAAATGGTCTGACTTCCTTAAAGTTTATCCAAAATTCCACCTGAGGTGTGTCCTGCAGCATACATTCACATAAAGCAATATTTTATAATAATTTAACATAATTCATGCTTCTACACCCTGAAGTTTACCAGTTCTGAACTCACAATTTTACTTATAGGTATCTCAGAGAAAAACACTTCAATACATAGCACAGAAGATAAGGAATAGATCATGTCATTGTCTATATAAGGTCTGAGGGGGCCTTTTTCATTTCATCTTTGCTGATCAAAGACTCAGCTATGCAGTTTGAATTTAGACAGTATTCCTTTCTTGGAACATTGAGAGATACAAATTCTTCCGAAGAAGGCATTAAAATGGAAGCTTGTAAGGCACAAGATCTACAATGCCCCTTAAGATTTATGTAAAGGAAAATACACTTTACCCCAGCAGTTCAAATGAAATACAGAAGTGATTGCGAAAGTAGAAGTATTCCTTCATGTGGATAATATTGTGAGTATCATCTTTGTCCTTCTTCAGAAGAGCATCAAGGATCTTAACTTCCACCATAGCCTGGCTGTGAAATCTGCAATATCATATGGCATCCAAATGGATGAATCATTAACTCAATCTAAGTTTATTGCAATACAAACACTGCAAACACCACAATTTTACTATAAACTCAATGTGTGAGACAATTAAAAATTCACCATTCACTGTTAATTACTTTAAATTTGATTCACTGTTGTTTCCTAGTCTAAATATACCAGTCTTAGATAGCACTTAAGAGCAGATATTTTGAATTGTCTGAAAAAAATAAATAAAGAAAAACAGTTTCAAATAAACATCCAGAGTAAAAACCTGATGCTTTCAAAATCCATAGGAATGTTTACATTTACTCAAACAGAGCAATATTTCACACATAGCACAGTGAGACTGTCAGTTTTGAAGAACGTCTTTACACTCGGTGTTCACTGAGGGAAAAAAACTTAACAGTTGAAGCTCTGAATACAGCTCTTCCTGGAGTCAACAGCATAATTTAATGGACTTTTTGGTTCTTGGAAAAGCAAGGAGGAGGTTAGAAGAACTGCCAGCTTGGACTTCGAGAGGGTAAACTCTTTAGGAGACTGGTTGGTGGAGTCCCTTGTGAGGCAGTCTTGAAGGGCAAAGGAGTCCAGGAAGGCTGGACACTCTCCAAGAGAGAAATCCTAAAGGCACAGGAACAGACTGTCCCCATGTACCAGAGGACAAGCCCACGAGGAAGAAAGACAGCATGGCTGAACAGAAACCTTTGGCTAGAGCTCAGGAAGAGAAAGAGTGTTTATGACATTTGGAAGAAGGGGCAAGCCACTCAGGAAGACTATCATGATGTTGTGAGGTTGTGCAGGAAGAAAATTAGAAGGGCTAAACCTCAACCTAAGCTCAATCTGCCTTCTGCCATAAAGGAAAATAAAAAATGTTTTTAAAAACATAAACAAAAAAAGGAGGACTAAGGGGAATCTCCATCCTTTACTGGACGTAGGGGGAAACAGTAACAAAAGATGAGGAAAAGGTTGAGGTACTTAATGGCTTCTTTGCCTCAGTCTTTAGTAGTAGGACCATTTTTTCTCTGGGTATCCAATCCCCTGAAGTGGTACATAGGGATGGGGAGCAGAATAAAGCCCTCATAATCCAAGAGGAAATGGTTAGTGACCTGCAACACCACTTAGATGTACCCAGTTCTATGGGGCCAAATGGCATCTACCCATGGGTAATGAAGGAGTTGGCAGAAGTGCTCACCAAGCCACTTTCCATCATTTATCAGCAGTCCTGTCTTTCAGAGGAGGTCTCAGCAGACTGGTGGCTAGCAAATGTGATGCCCATCTACAAGATGGGCTGGAAAGAGGACTCAGGGAAATACAGGCCTGTTAGGTGCTGGTGAAGCTCATAGAGCAGATCATCTTGAGTGCCAGCATGCAGCACACACAAGACTAACAGGTGATCAGGCCCAGTTAGCATGGGTTTATGAAAGGCAGGTTCTGCTTGATGAACCTGATCTCCTTCTATGACAAGGTGATGTGCTAAGTGGATGAGGAAATTGCTGTGGATGTTTTCTACCTAGAGTTTAGCAAAGCTTTTGACACTTGCTCACAGCTTTCTTCTGGAGAAACTGACTGCTCATGGCTTGGATGGGCATAGGCTTTGCTGGGTAAAAATCTGTCTGGGTGGCAAGGCCCAAAGAGTCGTGATGAATGGAGTTAAATCCAGCTGGAGGCTGGTCATTAGTGGTGTCCCCCAGGGCTCAGCACTGGGGCCAGTTCTCTTCAATATCTTTATCAATGATCTGGATGAGGGGATCGAGTGCACCCTCAGTAAGTTTGCAGATGACAACAAGTTGGGCATGAGTATTGATCTGCCTGAGGGTATGAAGGCTCTACAGAGGGATCTGGATAGACTGGACTGATGCACTGAGACAGCTGTATGAAGTTCAACAAGGCCACATGATGGGTCCTGCACTTGGGGTACAACTACCCCAAGCAGTGCTACAGGCTGGAGGAAGAGTGGCTAGAAGACTGCCCAGCAGAAAAGGATCGAGGGTGCTGGCTGACAGGAGGCTGAACATGAGCCAGCATTGTGCCCAGGTAGCCCAGAAGACCAATGCCATCCTGGCTTCTATCAGAAACAGCGTGGCCAGCATGGCTGAGGAAGGGATTGTCCCTCTGTGCTCAGCACTGGTGAGACTGCACCTGAATTACTGTGTTTAGTTTTGGGCCCCTCACTACAGGAAGGACATTAAGGTGCTGGAGTGTATCCAAAGTAGGACAACAAAGCTGGTGAAGGATCTAGAGAACAAGCCTTAGGAGGAGTGGCTGAGAGAACTGGAGTTATTCAGCCTAGGGAAAAGGAGGCTCAGGGGAGACCTTCTCTCTCTCTACAACTACCTGTAAGGAGATTGTAGCAAGGTAGGGGTCAGTCTCTCCTCCCAAGCAACAAGTGATAGGACAAGAGGAAATGGCCTCAAGTTGTGCTAGGGGAGATTTAAGTTGGATATTAGAAAAAAAATCTGCACTGAAAAGGTTGTGCGACATTGGAACAGGTTGCCCAGTGAACTAGTTGAGTTACCAGCCATAGAGGTATTCGAAATACACGTAGATGTGGTGCTTAGTTACATGGTTTAGTGGTAGATTTGGCAGTGCTAGGCTAACCATTGGACTTGATGATCTTAGAGGTCTTTTCCAACCTGAATGATTCTATGATTCTGTTTCTCATCTGCTCCTTTGACTTCAGTTAGCACTAAACTCAACTGACAAAACTATAATCTGTCACATAAATGAGAAGATGTTTCTTAGGAACATAGCACAGAATTTTCCACACTAAAATGAGCGACTGGAGCCCCCCAGACTATTCTTGGTGTTTTGAGGTCTTGTAGGAAAGTAGGCTCTCAGCAAACAGTTGTACTGGGCTGGTTACCTGTGCTGTGTATTAACTGTGCCACAGATAAGAGACCTCTCTGTAAGTATGGAAAAACTGTGGCTGCTTTCATAGACTGTGTCTCCACTGGGTTCAGGCTAGTTCTGAGACCCTGACTTAACCTTTCTTCACTCTGTTCTGAGTGTGTTTAATGAAAACCTATGGTACTGGAGGCTTGGTTTTGCTTTGTTCACATTATCTCAGTTTGTCACTGCCTATATAATAAAGAGCTGATTGTATTGGTTTAAATTCAATGGATGTCTCACCTTTTCTTATTCCTTATTATTTTCAGTGCCACTAATTCATTGGTTTTATGATCCAGGCATTTAGCCACCTGCCCAAATGACCCTTTTCCAATGACCTCCAACACTTCATATCGATATGCAATATGGTCATGTAAAACCTTCAAAAGAAAACAAATAGTTCAGATTCAAACAGCAAGGCAAAGATCATGTTTTAAAGTAGTTCATGAAAGAGGCTGGATTTGTTGCAAGTGATGTCTACATTAAGCAACTGTAAGAGAGAAAAATAACAAGTGCATGGTTCATTAATCCACCCACCTTGCATCAAGCCTGAGGAAAAGCGGTTATCTCTTTAGGATTCTCTTCTAAGCTTTACCATGATTATTACTGATGTTTTTGCTATGGGAATATTTACCTTCAGGAAACAACATTTATCTCACATTGATCCCTTAAGAGTCGACAGTCACTACAAACTTATTGATCTGAAAGTGAATACCATAATGTTTCCACTTACCTTCAGGTAAGAACCATTCTCATCATCATAACAACTATTATTCTGGGCTTCAGGTAAACCTTCGATCTTTTTAGCTTCCAGCCCAAGAAACCATAGCTCTGGATAATTGAAAATTTCTTTTTGTTCATAGACTGTTAACTGGTTTCTAAAATTTTTCAAGGCTTCTAAATTAGAAAACAAGAAAATAAGAACAAAAATCAGAATCGCAAAATCACAAAATAGTTTGGGCTGGAAAGGACCTTAAAAATCACACAATTCCAAACCCCTGCCATGGGCAGGGGCACCTCCCACCAGATCAAATTGCTCAAAGCCCTGTCCAGCCTGGCGTTGAACACTTCCAGGGGTGGGGCATCCAAAACTTCCCTGGGCAACCTATGCCAGTGCCTCACCACCCTCTGAATAAATAACTTATTTCTAATGTCTAACCTAAACCTACCCTCTATCCGTTTAAAACCATTATTCCTAGTTCTATCACTACAGCCCTTGATGAAGAGTTCCTCTCCAGTATTCCCGTAGGTATTGGAAAGCTGCTATAAGGTCTCCCCAGAGCATTCTCTTCTCCATGCTGAACAATCACAACTCCCTCATGGGACAGGTGCTCCAGCCCCTTGATCATCCTTGTGGCCCTCCTCTGGACCTGCTCATGACTTGCTATTGGTCCATGTCCTTCTTATACTGGTGGCCCCAGAGCTGAATACAGTACTCAAGCTGTGGCTAAATACATTGTCAATGGCAAATTGCTTTAACAGTGGAACATTTTAGAGTAAAGCATATCTGTTTGAAAATGAGGTTGAGTAGATGGCTGCTAGAGGTTCCTTCCAACCATAATTTCTATGATTCTATGTTGACATTTTGTACAAAATTATGTTTCTTTTTCTCTCTTTTCTGACCTACTGTTCTATGTTCAACAAAACATTCATCATCTCTCAGCAAGATTTTGAGAGCTGAGGTAAAAATCATTTGATTTTGAGCAAAGTCACATACTCAGATGTTTTTGGAAATCCCATCTGTTGTCTATCTGTTTCAGTAAGCTTCACAGATTACATGAAGAACTGTATGCTTTTTATTGATTGGATTGACATATTTATGAAATGGCAGTAAGCTTTAGTTAACCAAAGCTTTTAAGTACTTGTTTTTCTAACAAAAAATATCAAGTTCAAATGCATGAGGTTGGGAATTAAGTGGGACCCAAATCTGCTGTTCTACTAATCCTGATTCTACCTGTACAGAAAAATTTCTACCTACACCCCCTTTTATATCATTTAAATCTAGACAAGTAAACAGAGATTGTAAATCAATGTGTTCTCTAGGCATGCACATGGGTGTTTTGTTAAACACTAGCAGATTTCCATCCATTAATGCAGTGATGCTAAATCATTTGAAGACAAGAGGCCACTACATTTTTTTTTCCAAGCACTGTTCGTAAAAATAGGTCTACTCATCCAGAAACCTTCTACATCTGAGGAATCCCAAAATGCAATTTAGCCCACATAAATAAAATGTGACACAGTTACAAGCAAGTGGGAAAAGTGTTTTATCACCATAATAGAATACTGCTTCATGATCTGTCATAAATCTTTGACAAATGTAAGTTCAGTTTTATAATATATAAATTTCTCATTTATGTATTTGTGTTAGTCTATTCATTTTCATATTCCATTTATTGCATTCTCACATTGCAAGTAGAATTGTTAGGAATCAACAAGCCCATCCATATTCCTGCCCTTCAAATTGTTTATTAAATATTTCATGGAACATTTAGCAAAGAACCTCTCATCAGTGAGTATCCTGGTTGCATACACTCACTATCTATACACACAACCTGTCACTCTAGTCTTTTTAGCATGCTTTCTTATAGTCTACCTGAAGCAGTCATAGGCAGCTTGACACTGGTGCTGGTGTTTTCCAGTTCTGATGATTTTCTCTGAGCTCTGGTATCATTTTCAGAACGACTATTTAGAAGGTTAAATTGTGGAAACTTACTTATAATTCCATTTTCCTGACAAGCAAAGAAAAAAAAAAGTAAATTTATTTTCAAATATTTTCATTTTTTCTACAATTGTGAAAAAAACAAAAACAAAACAGCAACAACAAAACCCCAACCTACTACATTCCTAAAGACAGGACTACAAGAGCTGGATTTCTTGAGTGATCTTTGTCAATTTTGTGCTGAGATAGAACACGTATGCTTGGAAACAAGAACTCACCGAATACCCCAAAATTCTGCCTGTAGCACTGTTGGACCACAGAAGGATACATTTCTAAATAAAAGAATAAAGTTCATTTTCCATGTTCATTCAATATATGGGTACTTACATTGTATAAATGCTAGAAACCACCATGGCTTGATTACGCTGCCTATCTTTTATGAGCTAGGATAGATCTGAGTACGGTCTTCCTGGTATGAAATGCAGCAAAGATAGTCAAATAGGCATTTTCTATCTCTGATTTCTGTATGGACACATTGAGTAGAGTTGTGCTAGAATCCATCAGACTGCTTGTGCAGCCTGCAGCATTGCAGAGACAGCAGTGTGGGTCTGCACACCTACACGATTGCAATACAAATATCCAGATTGGTAGGAATGAGGAATGAATGGGCTCGTAGGGGTGTGGAAGCACTAGAAGGAACAAGTGGTGTAAGAAATGATATAAAGATGCTATCTATATCATCAGGTCTTCAAGATTCCAGCACATGCAGTTCACAGGCCTTCCAGAACAGGACAGCCTACAGAATCAAGTCAGAAGGACATGATGGAGGGTTGGATATAAAAGGAAGACAGATAAAGACAGAAAATAGTGTGCTCTGGGATAAGAATAGAAGGTGTGGGGTCCCAACCTATGTTCTCAATCCCTTCAATGAACGGAAAAGACTCAGCTAGAGAGGATACATTCAGTGCATAAATACCTGGCTGAAGCTACAGGGAGTGATTTGTCTTCTATGTACACAGGATGAGGAACAAGGACTGCTGAGAAGAAACAGAATCCAACTGATAAAGCAGGGCAAGATTACCTTTGCAAATAGCTTTGCTAACCATGCTTAGCAGGGCTTTTAATTAGGTACATCAAGGAAGAGTTTTCATAACTTAAAAGGCTCTGATACTCATGGGCAAGTTCACTCACCTAAACATTTGTTGAGATAGCAATAGCTATCCAGGAGATTTATGGACTGTGGATTTAATGTAGATGATCTGAGATGCTCTGCTGGACCTGCTGTTCTCAAGCAGTATTGCTCATTTCAACTGACTGATTATATAAAGGTCAAAGAAAGGGTAGTTTGGCTGCAGTGACCGTATGATTGTGGAGTTCAAAATCCTGAGAGACATGAGTGAGACAAACAGCAGAACTACAAACCTTGATGTTCAGAAAAGTACCTTTTCAATTGTTCATGGATCTTCTTATAATCCTATGGAAGACTGCCCTGGAGGGCAAAGGAAACCAGAAGGGTTCATAAATCTTCAGAGTAGATCTCTTTGAAGTACAAGAACAGTCCATTCTGACATGCAGAAAGTTAAGCAAGCATGGTTGAAGGCCAGAATGGATGGAAATGGAGCATTTGATCAGGCACAAACACAGTAAGGAGTACAAAAAAAGTGTAAACAAGGATGGGTTATCTGGGAACATATATAAGCGGCACTACACAAGCACACAGTGATGTTTAGGAAAGCAAAACCTCAGTTGAATTTGCAATTAGCAAGGAATGTTTCTCTAAGTACACCATCAGCAAAAAGGAAGGCTAAAGGAAATATGAATGCACTGCTCAGTGGTGTTTGAGACCAAGTGACTAAGGACATGGAAGAGACTAAAGTACTAGATGCTTTCCATTGGTAAGTTATGCCCTCAGGCCTGCTATGTCCCTGAGTCAAGGAGCAGAGTTTGTGGAAAAATCTCATCTACCTGCAGTACATCAAGATATTTCAAGATATTTAAGAATTACATAAGTAGCTGGATGTACCTAAGTCTACAGGACCAGATGGGATGGACTTGAGAATGTGCAAAAAGAGCTCAACGTCATTGAAAGGCTGCCCTCTATTATATTTGAAGGCCATGGCAGTTCCTGATAATGTGGAAAAGTCAAACATCACACATCTTCAAAAAGGGCAAGAAGAAGGATTCAGAAAACTACAGGTTGATCAGCCTTACCTCACCCCAGGGACTGCTATGGAGCAATTCCTCCTGGAAGCCATTTCCAACCAAGTAAAACACAAAAAGCTTGTTTGAAACAGCCAATATGGATTTGGCAGAATAAATTGTGAAGAATTTGTGTCTGAACAACCTGATTTCCTTCTCTGATGAAGTGACTGTCTTGGTAAATGGGGGGAAAGCAATGGATGCTGTATACTTTGACTTCAGCAAAGCCTGTGTAACTGTCTGTAACTGAATTGGATGGATGGTCAGGTTTCAAGGACTGTGATCAGTGGTAATTGCTTACCAGCAGCCACCCTCAGGGACTGATACTAAAGCTAGCAGTCTTAATGTGTTCATCAATTACGTGGACAATAGATGAGTTCACCCTCTGAAATCTGCAGGCCATATCAGGGATGCTATCCAAAGAAAGGCCAGCAGGCTGGAAAAATTGGTTAATGGGCATCTCCTGAAGTTGAATGAAGACAAATGGACTGTTAGTGTTAGGCCAGAGGCTGGACTCCATGATCTTGAGGTCTCTTCCAACCTAGAAATTCTGTGATTCTGGGATTCTATGAAATGTGAAGTTCTGCACCTAGAACAGAATATTCCCTAGTAATAGAACAGGCTAGGAGACAACGGAAAGGATAGAGTTTTGCAGCGAAGGTCCTGGGAACAAACTGAACTTGGGGCGGCAGTATGCCCTGCCCCTTCCAGCAAAGGAGGCCAAACACATCCTGGGTTGAATTAGCAAATGGATAGCCAGCAGGGAAGTCATTCTCCCCCTCTCTTCAGCATTCATAACAACACAGAGTGCTGAGTCTAGGCTGGGGATCCCCAGTACAAGAAAGACATCAACCAACTGGGGTGAATTCAGGGGAGAGGCCAGGAAATGTTTAGGAGCTTGGACCACATGATGTACAAAGAGAGGCTGATGGAAATGCATTTGTTCAGTCTGCAGAAGAGGATGCTTCAGGACTGGCTATATTGCTATCTACAGTTACCTGCCAGGATGATATAGGGAAAGCAAAGCCAGTCTCTTCTCAGGGGTGTGTGGTCTTAGGACAAGATGGATAATGGATACAAATCACAACTTGGGAAATGTTCATTAGATATTAGGAAAAACATTTTTACTGTACTGGTGGTTTGCTATTGCAAGAGGTTGCCCCAAAAAGCTGTGGACTATCTATCCTTGAAGATACTCTGAACACAGCTGGGCAAGGCCCTGAACAACCAGTTCCAAGCTTGATCTAGTTGGAGTGGGAGGTTGTGCTAGATGTTTTCCAGAAGACATTTCCAACCTAAGTTATGCTATTATTCTTTATATATAAATAAATATATTTATAATTCTTCAGCCTTTGAGAAAGTCCTGACAACTCATACAAGAGGACCAGGATAGAGACACAGAAGATCAGTCTGTCTGGGTGCCATAATGATACAAAAGCCATATCCCAAAACCAGCACATGGCTGCCAGCACAAGAACAACCCAGTAGATGTGATAGAGACCAAACCGTGGGCAGTCCTTGTCCATCACGTCACTGCAAAAAGTCCTGATGGGATACATGCATCTTGATGCTTGTGAGTTTTGGATTAAGAACGTGTTAGTGTGAGTGAAAAGTTTTATTTTAAAATCATCTTCCAGTATTTGCATCTAGCCTTGCTGCTTTTTTTTTCTCCCCCCCCCCAACCTTTTTTTTTTTCCTTTTTTTTTTTTTTTTTCTTTCTTTTTCAATATTGACTTCTACAAAAGCAGAGCTGCCAGGTATGAGGAGCACAACAGTTCAAGGACGGGGGGAAGATGGAAGAAGGAATACCAAAAGTGAAGACAGCCCAGGCAGCTCCTGTGAGGTTAGGTGTAGGTGTCCACTAAAATCACAGGAGCTTTACACAATCATGCTGATAAGCAATTTATCTGTTTGACTATTTATAGTTCTTCCTTTTTCTTTTTTTTTCTTTTCTGTAACTGAAAACAGAAACTGATGCAAATGTAGGCTTTAAATTATTTATCTCTTTTCCCCAGAAATACATTTACGACATTTTTCCACTGACACTTTCTTATCAATACTAGAGAGAAGCTGATTAGCTAATGAAAATCAAGATGTTTAATAACTTTATAACTCACCTGAAGAGGGGGGAGCACATTCTGCAAGCTGGTATTTGTTATCTGACACAGGCTGCTTTCAAGAGGGGGAGGGTTTGCAGAGTCTGCAACCAAACCATGCTTTGCTTGGCCTTCCAGATGTGGGAAAGAAATAGCACTGTGACTGACTTTCTAAATAGAAAGCATAAGTAAATATTACATAACATCCTAGCAGGCAATTCTGTGTAACAGCTTCGAAAAACAGAAGTATTTAAAGCCTTGAAATGGTGTGTATGGTTCACTTCTGACACCTAACGGTGAAAGCAAAAAGGGCAGATACTCTCCAGCAGCTCCCACTTGCACTAACACGCAGGAGGAGGTTGTCTAGGCAATCCGGCCGCCTGGCACCTTCTGGGGCATTCGAGTTTCCCCACAGCAACACCTGCACCCAGCAACAGAGGAGTGACTGCCTCAGGTGGAAAAGGTGGTTGGGCTGGGAAACTGAACAGCCGCTCCAGGCCGCAGGAGTGGGGAAAATAAAGTGTATGTAGGATAGACACGAAATGTAAATGGTAAAAAACTTCATTAGCTGTCCCAGGTGGCAGAAGAGAAATTGGGACTGAAAAGGAGTCACTGAGAGGGTCTTCCCTGTCCTGTTTTCTCAGCATTTCCTTCCCCCCTCATTTTCTATACAGTTCTCTTTGTCTAGGCACCGTTGTTAACATTTGATTTGTTAATGAGAAGGCGTGTTTTGTGCAAACTGTATTGAAAATTAGATGTTTATAATCATTTGAAAGTTCCAGTATGATTAGTCTTTCCTTTAGACTTGTCCCTTTTCTTATTGTAAAATATGTCTATAACACTCGTTTTCTAGAATCAGTCTTTTAAGTATGTGGTTCTATGAATGTTAGGACCTCTAATATCTTGGATATCTAGAATGAGAGAAGTCACCCTCTTATCAACAAAGAAAAAATTCAAGGTAGACTGTTTTCTTTGGCAAACATTAAAAAAAAAAAAAAAAAGATTTGAAATAGATCTGCAACATAGATCTGATCATCTATGCCCTATAAAATAAATGACTGGGTCTATTGAGTTAAGGCTACAACCCATATGAGCCTGTGAAATTTTTGTACTGGGAAAAGCATATATTTTTCAAACTTTTGACAGCAACAGAGAGGTTTGATATTTTTCTCAAAAAGCAAAGAAGCAAGCTCTCTATCAAACCATCTTGAACAAGTAAGATTTTTTTCCAATACTATAGAAGAGTCTTTAAAGCCTTAGAACTGAGATTCCAGGGAACTTTTCATTACATCTTCAGGAGACAAAAGTGGCTGTGGGCAGGAGAAATGCCTCACATGTTATTGAACAGCTATCAGAAAACAAAATACTCTCAGGCACTTGGGACAAAGTCATACAGCTACAGGGAAAATGGAAGAGGGCAGGGAATACAGGACTTTTCTATGCTCAGATTTATTTATTATGTGGAATCTTTTAGGAAACAAGCATTTAGGTATTCTTTAAAGTCAGCTGAAGAGCTACCTACCTGATGGAAGACTCTGTTAGATCCCGGATGATCACTCTCTTGAACAGTCAGCTGAGGCTGAGAAAATGTATCCACATGAGAAGACTGTAAACATGAGATGATGCTTTTTTAATAATAATAATAATTACTCTGGGAAAAAATGCTTTTTTTTTTTTTTTTTTCTTTTTCTTTCCTCTGTGGCAATATCTGTGCCAAAATAGTGTTTGAGAGAGGACCACAAAAGCTGCTGAAAACACACTACTCTCTGGCAATTCCCCTCCCAGTCGAACAGCTGTTTTGTGGGCAGGTGCAGAGACAGCTTGCTTTGCCTATTGTGCTTCTCAGCATGCTTGATGTGCCCATGTGGTCAACAGAGGGGAAGGGGGGCCTTTGCCGTCCTTAAAAATATGTGCTTGAAAGTATATAGTGAGTGAGCCTGCTTGGAAGGACAACTTTACAATGCCTCATAAGGTAGATTGTAAACCCATCCATTGTTAATAGCAGAATTATACTAATTCAACTTGTGGTAAAGAAAACACATATCAATGTTTAAATTTACTGAGATAAAGAAAAAAAATCCAATTGGTTCCAAAGGAGAGAGAATTTTACAATAATAGAAAAAGAAACATGGGGAAAGTGCTAAGTAGCTTGTCATTTTTAAGATTCTGCTGGTGCTTTATGCAGTTTTCTTACAAACATAAATTGCATTGCACTGTACATTCCTGTCCAATATGAGACTGCAGTGAATCGAAGGAAACTGTAAGATAATTTGGATATTGAAACACAATAGCAGCTTGGAGCTCTGCTCTATAGACTCAAGTGAACCTCACCAGCTTTGGTCAAATATGCTTTCTTGTCTCTGGGCTCTGTAAGGCATAACTTCATTCCATTCATAATCAAGAAAATAATCTTTAACCAAGTAGGCACAACAATTCCACTATAGGATTCTTGAAGTAGTAGAAAAGCAGTATTTTCTCTAAAAGCAGAGGAACTTGGAGGCATGGGAGGGAACTTTAGTTTAGTGTCTCAAAAAAAAAAATAATTTGCAGCCAAAATTGTCATATGGATGTAAGCTGAAGATTAAACATACTTCAACAAAGCATGGTATTCTTCCTTACCTGTTTTGTAGCCAGGGCTTCCATGGCCTGTACCTGTCACACAGTCTTAAATGTGCAGAGCACCTGATGAAGAGAAGTCACTGCTCTTTGCAATTACATTTATTCTATCCAGTTCCAGGATCAGTGCCAGAGGATTGTTATTTAAAGGCCTTTGTAGTGGGCTTCAGTAAGTCCACATGAAAATAAGTCTGCATATGAGAGGAGTATTGCTAGTGTTTTGTATGGGCCATAAATCACCTGCCATGATGCAGCCTAGCCACAGTGAAAGGGACTCCATGCCACTTTCCTTTAGACTCACTGTCTGAAGAATCATACACTGTAAGTTCAAAACTTCCCAACAACAAAACACAATAATTGTCCCAAAGAGAAACACTGGATTACTGCATCCTACATATGCATTACCTAGAGCACAATATACTTCTCCTGGTGCTCCAAATGTCCTTGTGATCACTATTTTCCAGTGTGAATTTGAATAGATGAATATTTGCCAGAACATTTTCACATACAAACACTTTGCATGTAAACTACATATCGTGCACTTCAGTGCAGAACCAGATTTATTAAGAAGATGAGTCTGGAATCCACACTCGTAACTATACCAGATGTATCGACCCAGAACTTAATACATTTAACTATTGATTTCAGGACATATTAGATTTCTTCTCACACCTCATCCATACTTTATTCCCAGATAGTTTTATTTTTCAGTTTATGGACCTGATGAAAACATTACATTCCATTTAGAAAGAGTTTCTTAAATGCTGTGTGCTTTTCTGACTACAAGTCAATACAATGTTAGGCTTTTAAAGAGAAAGTCATCACTGAGAAGCAAATAAAGATAGAGTTGACTTCACATACCTGTACAGACTGCAGAGTCTTCACTCTAAAATGGCATTTTATTTCTTAGCAGTGATTTAAAAATGCTATGCAGTGATGCCTATATTATTAAATATAAATTTCAAAATATACTGTATTTACTAACATAGCATAATCAACTCACAAAATGACATTAAAACTCAGCAAGAGCTAAGGAAGCAAGTGAGTGAACTCCAGGTCATGATGCTGCCAGAATTCCGAATCTATTTAATTTCTATTTACTACAGAAAAGATTAGCACGATTTTGAGATAGATCGTTCTCCTTTAATACTGCAAAAGCAAAATCAGTCCATTAGCCCATGGCTGTGCCTTTTTTTAATTGCAGAAAATTGTGATTCTCTTTGCCTCTCTTTTTCTAAACCTTCTTATTAAGGATGTAGAGCTCTTCAGTACTCTTTGGGAAATTTACTCAAAACACCTTAAAATCAATAGCTGACCAACCCTCATAAAATAAACAGTTAGATAGCATATAGATAGCATTTCAGAGGTTGGACTCGATGATCTTGAGGTCTCTTCCAACCTAGAAAATTCTGTGATTCTGTGATATACATTTACCACTGGAAAAACTGATCTGTGCCTACAACAGTCCTGCCAGTACCTGACAAGGGAGCAGATGGATTTAAGTCCGCACAGTGACTTACTTGATAGTCTTGATCCAAATGACCCATCAGCTGCTGCTCTAGCGAAATCCTGTACATTTAGTAATGGGAACTACAGCTGAGCTGTTGTGCATGGTTTAATCTGGCAGATGCACTCTAAAGAAAAACTGCAGCAACTGTTACTATTCCATTCCACTTCACTCCTGGCTGTTGTACTCATATAGCACTTGGCCTGTCCTACAACTAAGATACATGTAGTGCACTGCAATCCCGAACTACAATCTCCTGCTATTCCAGCCCTTCAAATCATGTATTACTGGCTATTACCTTGCTAACTCCAATTGTCATTCAAGAAACAGAGCAGTGTCCCCATTCGCTACGTAATTAATTTGCAATCACAGGAGGCACTGAGCATCCACCATTCTGCAAAATCAGAAAGTGTGACGCTTTTTTAGAATACCCAAAATGTCAGCTTTTTTTTTTTCAGTATTCAATTGACCAGAAATGTATTAGAATTTTAGAAATGATAAAACACATAACTATATAAAACATAGACTCCATAGTTTCCTTGATTAAATGGACACCTGCCCACTATCAAAATCGAATTAAGCTTGTAGAATACATACACAGAATGCAACATAATGTTAAATCATGCAGCATATTCAAAAGCCATAGCAAATACATATTTGCTCACTCAAAATACAGCAGGAAAATAAACATTTTCCTTACCTTGTCAACTATTTCTGTCAGCATAACTGCAAGAGCCATTAATTGCAGGACAGAGGCTGTTTATTCCATTTGCAAAACACATTTCAGGAAGCCCACCTTCATCTAGTTAGAGCAGAGCAGGCTCAATTTCATACACAGTACCCTGATCAGAAAAAAACCCTTCTGCTTGGCTTCAGATTTAAATTTAAATTTTTATCCCGGAAATATGCCAGTGACTATTAGCTGCTCTAGTATTCTTTTGGTGGCCATCTGTTCCCTTTCTCAACCTCCTTCTAGCCAAATATAATTTTCCATATTTATCATGGCAAGTCAGTAATAAGAAAGACAAATATAACAGGATTGGCTGTTCTCCTTGCTGTCTCAGTCTGTTCTTTCTTACTGAGATCGTGTGCTTGCGAAACCAAAAACCACTTGAAATCATATTTTTTCAAAGCTTGTCGCAGAGACCTTGCTATACATTGAGTTAAATCTAGTCACTGAGACTGTCAGCTTGGAAAATGAAAATAGATTAATACCTCAAGGACTCATTTCTCATTGTCATGACGTTTCATTTACTGAAGACCAAACTGTGGCACCTTTGTCTGGGGTTCTTGTTAGCATCAGTACAGAGCTTCTCTGACCTGTGAGATAACGAGGTTCTCATTTTGGTATAAATAGTGAGATAGAGCTTAGCTGCCATCCTGTCTTTCCCTTACCTCATTTGGGTGTAGTGCATTTGACGGGGAGCACTGGTGGAAGTGATCCTATCTCCCCAACATCTTATGGGAATAGCTAAGACAGAAAAATACCATGTGCTCTCCTCCTTCATACAGTCAAGGAATGGCATGTTCCCTGCCGGTTCTAAATCTGTCGACAACCCAGAATAGCTCTATTTTCACTCAGAAATCAGGCTTTACAAAGAAGAGATACATGCTCACCCACAGAAGCTATTCTAGAAGACAGCCACCTTTGCTGATGCTTCTGGATGAGTTTTTCCACAGAGCTGTCAAAGGACAAGCAGCTATTCTTTTGCAGTCATGGAGGTCCAAGCAATGCCCTTGCATAATACTATTGTTGTGGTGCACCATCCTAAAAGGCAAATCACTCTAATTTCTATCACTTCCACTTCTCCATTCTCCCCAAATTGGAGCTCTCCAGTCAACAAATCCTCCCCAGAATTACACCTCACATACAAGAAAAACAACTTCTCATTGTCTAGCCAAATAACATCACAGACTGTCATGCCAACAGTGCAGGTTTAGCCCTAGGAATGCATGGAGATGCCATGTGCTGGAATACAAATGAAACAGCACGAATATGCATCAAGTGTGTTCAAGCTAAATCACTCCCACACAAACATACACAGACAAGCAGGCATATGTGTGCACATACAGCTAGCTACACTCCAGCTATTGTCTCCCACAGGTATATCAACCATTTCTGAGTAGCTTTCACAAAGGTTCACAAGAAGGGATTTAACTAATGTGGTGTGAAAATATAAATTTGTGATGCTGGAAGTTATCAGTCCAGTCCACTGTGGATATCAAGTACATGTACTACACAGGTGGGAAGTACCACTAATGACACTCACAGCACTCTGCTCTTACGACCAGATATAAGAGATATAAGAGGAGATATAAGAGGCAGGGTATGTAAGAGAAAGCTGTACACCATATTCCCTCTGGTTTGTTTGCAGTGCAGCCATGTTTTTTATTAAAAGATGTGTAAGACAGCTTTGCATAGCTCAACAACCTTCTGGGCCTTATTGTCCCATCTCAGGTTTTGACTCTTAACTCATTAAGAAATTATTAACATTCCTAGGATAATTTACATACAAGGGAGCAAAGGATGTATCCGGTCATTAAGAATGTCCTCTATTTTCTTTATTTTTGTTCCTCATAATGTTTCTATTTTCCTTATTTTATTTTATAACATTCTTGTAAGTATATTCAATTATTTTTGGGTGTGTGTCAAGTCATAGAGGAATAAAAACAAATTTTAGGATCATTCTTTCTCATGCCTGAAGAGGACCAAATAATTTTTCAACACAAGAAACTACTGTAAGGTTTTCTCTTACATTTCTCAACAACACTGTCAAAGTGAGAGAAACCTGCCAGGATTCTCATGACCGGAACTTGGTAGTAAAGTTAAAAGTGCAGTCATCTGAAGTAAAAAAAATACGCATAAAATGTTTCAGCTATAAATTACAAAGCATTTTTGTTAAGTTTGAAGGAAATATTTATGGTCTTTGTCTGTGTAACTATTAACAAAATACCCATTTCTGACAGATAGTTTACTAGAGTGCTTAAGTTCAATAGTAGATAAAGTCCTCGTGGATGCCATCACTGGCTGTGATCATCACATAGGCAAACCCTTAACTACAATCCTATTAAGTTCAGCAACATCTCTGTGAAATAGAATAATATTAAAGGTAAAGTAATTAAAGAACTTGCCCTGTGGTGGACTAGGCATTTTGGAGTGGGAAGAAGATTCATTCCAACTTAGCCTAAATGTTCAAGTTAAACAAAGATCCCTGCGGAAGTGCCTCTGACTTTTTGTTCGCTCGGCTTGAGAAGGAGATTATGCAAGTAATGTAGATCAGGTATCTCAAATTTTATATCACTAAAATTAGATCTTATAAATTCTGCTCTTTATACACTTTACTGTGCACCTCCTGCACTGCAATGCACCTTGTAGAACTAGTACCACTAAACAAAAGAGATACCAAATCCTAAATTTGATTTGAAAACATTTTACTTGCCTACAGTCATTCCACTGATTTGACTAAAGACAGAAGATACAAGGGGGCAACAAACTGAACCCTTTGTGTCCAGGTCCATGCAGTGGCTTACATAAACGCTTGACCATTGCAATGGAGAAAGTGAAATGCTGCCACTGCAGACTGAAGCAAGTATGGTGAATACAAGTCCCTGAAGTGACTGGAGTTGCCAGAAAACACAGTTAATGTTTCCTAAATCATTCCTGTTTTATTTGTTGTAATAAAGCATATAAACTATGTCAATAACACTACTGCTTAACCAGTGAAAAGGGAATGGGTGATTTAAGATTTGTGTGCATAAACTCGGGCAAAGATTGCACCAGATGAACCAACGCGGGCAAGTTTACTGGAAATGGAAAAAACAGTTGCACAATTTCTGACTTCTTTAGTGTATGTCTTCCACAGGAGAGTGCAAAAGCTTGGTGAATGATAAATTCACCTTTTTAACATTTAAACTATTTGCCATGAAGATGCTTCTCTAAAGCTTATTAACAATTCCTGTCATGGTTGGGATATGCTCCTGCTATTAGCAAACAGGAGAAACAAATTCATAATGCTATTCAGGTGTAAAAAAGCTCTGAAGATAAATAACAATCACATATGAGGAAATTAAGCACTGTGTAGCTAAGAACATAATTATCAAAACTTTGAAAGATAATTTCTAACATCAGAGCAAGGGTCCATGACCAAATTTACATAGAATCTGGGTACATGGGGATTTTCCAAACAACTGTTTGGCTGTCTAAAGCCACCAGGACTGTAGCAACATTATAATTTCTAGGAAACAGGCTGGGCAAATAAAGAACTTAGCCTAGAAATCAGTGCTCAAACATTTTTTTTTCCTAAAGCACCAATCTGTTCTTAGGACTATTCCAAGAACAGAAAATATGGTTATTCCTGGACTCACAAGCCGAAGAGGAATCACATGAGAAGCAGGAATTGGATATGTACCAGATAAGCTCATTTAAATCAAGTGGGGTACACAGACAAAACGTAGCTCCTAAACACATTGAGCAGTCACAGGGGAAAATATATATATATATATATATATATATATATATATAATATGAAAATAAGATCGTTATCATGATGGAAAAGTATTTTTCACTTTCCTATGAAGCCCTGAAAGACCTGCAAGATCTTTCTTTCAAGAAAGATCATCAGCTATTTCTACCAGTCTGCAGGTAATGTTCAGGAAACACCTGTCTATTCTTGTGAAGCAGAAGCTAGCATGGTAGCGTGGAGGAATCAAGATCTCCCAGTCCTTGTATAGTTCATAATTGCACTTACTAAACACCTTCCCAAATGCCATTGATTTCAAGTACGCACTTGTACATTTAGATGGCTTCCTAAATGGTGCCATCAGTGGAGTTTTCTATAGAGCACTTTTTTTCCTCTCTAAAATAAGAAACAGACTAGCTGTTTATAGGATATAAGTTAAAATTTGTAATAAACTACAAAGCCTCTCATGTAAATGAGAAGATCAGTATGAAATCTTTTGCAGAACCCTAAGTACTCTGAGATTCTACAAGTTAATCACTTGCTTAACATTTATGCAGAAACCTGTAAGATACTCCTGCAACTTAAAAACGTAAGCATTAACTAACTTCACATCATTAATGATGTTAATGTTTTCATTAAAAAGTGACATGTTAATTACCCTTTTCCATACAAATTAAATTATGATTAATCCTGAAAAAATATATGGAATTGATAGTAGACAGTATAATTGATCAAACTGTCTTCTGTTTTCTAGTATTTGTTTATCATTCCACACAAGAGGTATATCACACAAATGTACATACTTTAAAGAATAAAAGCAAATGCTAACCATTATTACCTTAGGCTGGATTCTTCTATTTCTTCTCATTCGTAAACAAGAATTATTGAAGAAGCTGAAATCACAGCAGTTTTCACTGCTTCTTTCTCTCCCCATAATGACAAAGCTCCATGTTTTAAATCTGTCTCCATTACATTGTTCTCTTGTACCTTAAACCTGATGTTACTGTTTGTCTAATCCAACCTTGCCATACAGGTGCCCCTGTGTCAGTAATAGCATGGGCTGTTTGATGATTTCCATGGGTGAGCTCGCTGAAATTAAATCACATGTTGTTTTACCACAGTTCCACAGCATTGTCACAAACCAAGTAATATTAAACCAAACTGAGAATATTAGCATATTTGCTGACGTGCTATGAAACCTTTGAGGACCTAGCACAAGCACAACATGTTCATCAATTAGGCTCAGCATGATTGCAAAACTGTCCCTTGAGGCACCACAAGGTGCATCATTTTCTTTTTTTTTCTTTCTTTTTTTTTTTTAATTCCTTTCGCAAAGACTCAGACACAGATTTAGTTCTGCTAAAAACAAACTCTATAATGAAGGTAATTCAAAAGTAGTTTGTATAATTCATAGAGTTTTACTGTAAGTCCAAAGAGTGTCCCCATGCATTTCACTCATGGTTTCCTCTTAGCCCTCAAAAATACTTGTGATCTTGGAGTGACTATTTCTAGGTAGCTCTGTTTCTGCTTAGGCTTTAATCCTCTGTGGGCTCTAACAACCTTTTAGATACTCCATCAGCAAAACAAACGCTTGCAGAAGGAGCGGGTTTTGCTTGGAATACAAAGGGAAAATACTTCAGTGATCTTTTATTCAGCATGCTGTTATCTAGTTTTGTACTCCTGACAGGTTCCATGGGGGAATAACTAACACTTAATCTCAATTCATTATTTTCTGTACTTTTCTTGAGGAATGATAAAGCAATTTGTATTTCATAAAGAGCAAAAAATGCAAACAAAATCTTTGTCAAAGTGAAAGAAAGATTTAAAAAAGCAGAAGAACAACACAAACTTATTACAATAAAGCCACAGTGGGTTTGGAATAAAGTTGAGAAAACTCCAAGTCTCCTTTTGGAAAACACTGAAATTTAAAACCATTTACATTTCTTATAAGTTTATAATTTTATATATTATTTGATCCTTGTTTCCACGTTTATTCATGGAAAATAAGATTCAGAACTCCAGAGACACTGAAGTTACATTTTCTTCTTAATCAATTTTTATTTTCTTTGTAAATTTGAAAAAAAAACAAACACAAAACACAGCAAAACAAAACACAAAACATGGGAGGAGGAGAAAGAGAGGGATTAAATAAAGACAAGTGGAAAAGAAAATCTAAATGCCAAGAAGTCAAAAACCCAAACTGTTTTAATATTAAAAATAAAGATCGAAACACCATACCTCTTCCTCAAAAACAATCTCAAAGCTTGTGAAAGATTTCAGAGAAACAGCAAAGGTTTTGTTTTGGGAGATTCTGCAATAAAAATAAAAAAAGGAACAGCTTGCACTATGAAGACAATAATGAACAAATTCTGCCTTTGCCTTCATATTCTGCTACCGTTCCCATCAGTGAAGTGTTCTGCTTCTAGGAGTCAAATTTAGAGCTTTCCAATCAGACAAGAAAAAGGGATGGGAAATGGAGCAACTGTATGAAATCAAACCAAATAAGTTTTTGTGAAGTCTAGAGAAAGATGGATGATTCCTCAGATCCTGAACCACAGTCACTATGAACTAGGCAAACAGAAAAGTGAGCTTTCATTCAGGCACTGAGAAACTTGTTATGGCTCCTCCTAGTTTTCACAAACACTTACGAACCTCGCAATCAAAAGATGCCAAATAACTGATCACTTCTGTATAGGTTATGATAGGTTGATGATTTGTCCTCTCTCTAGGAGAGGTCAGATTGGCTCTCATTCAACACTTGAAAAAGTCATACTGATCTGGGAGGAGAGTAGAGACAAGTAAGTGAATCTACACCATCTCCTATTATTGCTCAGCACATACATGGTGCATGGCAGTGGCCTGACATCAGTACACTGCTAGAGCAAATACGCCAGCAGGAAAATAACAGATGTTAAGAGGCGCTGAGTCTGCATGTAAATTTAATTTTTACCTCCTGCAAGGGCATAATTTGATTTGCAGTTCTGAATAACTGAATGGGTATATATAGCAAACGGAAGTCTGAGCAGGCTGCGGTCCACATTTCCCAATTTGCTGACTAACCATGTGTGTCACAGTCCCTTGAGAACAGTACCACCTTCCTAGAAATTAAGTCACAGAGCTCTCTGCTGTTACAGCATCTCCTTCAGTGTTTACACGTTTGCCCACTTTATAATGGATATAATATCCACTGAATAGACCTCAGGCCTATTCAAGCAACAATGCCACTGATACTGCATGCTCTCCCATATCTTTCCAATATACATTAGACTAATATTTTAATGTCAGTCTTGCAATTTATTTATCATGAATTTATTTATCTCCCTAGAAGTTTCTAGGACCCTGTTGCTAATCATAGGCCACGCCTCTTCCACTGCTATCAGACACAATTTCTTCATACAGATGGTGCCTGAAGTAAGATCATAGAATCACAGAATAATAGAATGGTTTGCGTTGGAAGGGACCTTAAACATCATCTAGTTCCAGCCCCCTGCCACAGTCAGGGACACCTTCCAGTAGACCAGGTTGCCCAAAGCCCCATCCAACCTGGCCTTGAACACTTTCAGGGATGGGACATCCACAGCTTCTTTAGGCAACCTCTTCCAGTGCCTCGCCACCCTCTGAGTGACGTATTTCTTCCTAACACTGAATCTAAATCTTCCCTCTTTTAGTTTAAAGCCATTCCCCCCTTGTCCTATCCCTACACTCCCTGACAAAGAGTCCCTCCCTATCTGTAGGCCCCCTTTAGATACTGGAAGTCCACTATAAGTTCTCCCTGGAGCCTTCTCTTCTCCAGGCTGAACAACCCCAACTCCCTCAGCCTGCCCCCAACTCCCTCAGCCTGCCTTCATAGGAAAGGTGCTTCAGCCCTTTGATTATCGCCATGGCCTTCCTCTGGACTAGCTCTAATATGTCCACATCCTTCTTGTGCCAGGCACCCCAGAACTGAATGCAGTACTCCAGGTGGGGTATCACAAGAGCAGAGTAGAGGAGGAGCTTTACCTCCCTCAATCAGCCGTCATGCTTCTTTTGATACAGCCCAGGATATGGTTGGTTACAATTAAATCATTTGTTGATTAAAAGCATACATCCAACAATTTAAGGCCTCCACTCCCTTACCTCTTCCCCCCTCTTTGCTTGCACGCTGCTAGTATGTATCATTCACTACACCTCTGCTTCTTCTGGCTACCTGTACGGAGCAAAACCCTTGGCTATATATAGACAAGCCTATATACAGACAAGCAGCTGCAACACTTCTTTACAGCTGGGCACTTCACTTGGGCATTAACTTTGAATATTTCCTGCAAGTTCTTACTTGCCATAATTGAGAGAGTTGTGCCTCAGTGGATGGATTTCCTGCTGGTCAAGGAACTGTATATACAAAAACAATGAAATAAACGCACACAGGTTATATAGTCAGGAATTGTATAAAATTTCTCATTCTGTTAGGCAGGCAGATAAAGGTGCAATACAAGGTGCAATTGTATGGAAGGAGGAAACAGGGTACACTGTATATGTGTACTGTAAATGCTGTTCGTCCTTAGAAGATGATCTTCCTAAGCAGATCTAATAATTATGCGGAAGTATGTAAAGTCAAGATGCAGCTTCTGGGGACATCCCTCTGCCTACAGTTTGCTTTTGACTAGCTCTGAGTTGCTCCCTCTGGATGTTTCGAGTCGTTCTGCCTTCCTGCAAGGGCTGTACATGAAGCCCAGGGATCTAATTTAGGAAAGCTAGACTACCTACTGCTGGTATCTGCATTCAGATGTTGCAAGGTATCTACATTTAGCTACAGAATTTAGAGGCAAAAACCTATTTTCGTACATGATGAAGACACTTCGGCATTTCAGAAATGCTGGTGCACGGTAAGCAGGGTGGTTTGTTGCTATCCAGTCCCTCCTGCAGCCAGTGTATCGTTTAGGAGTCCATGTCCAACTCCTTCCCCAGATCAGCAGTAGCACTGAGCCTCTAAGGAGGCACAGCACTACGATTACAGCCAGACGTACATAGGTAATGTAGTGTGAGGATGAAGGGGCATAAGGCACAAGAAGGGTCTGAACTGTTTCCGATAGTAGCAGCACTACCATCCCTGCTGCATCTCCTCAGGGTGATAACAGCTCCTGGCAACGTTTGACAAAAGGGAAAAGTGAGCAAGCCTGGGAGACCATATTGATTCACCCCTGATGTTGATGTGTGTCATCAGCTGGCAACCACCAGCCTAGAGAGAGATTTTTCAGTACCTGGATACCACAGGAAACCCCTGGGATTCAGGCTGCTGCCTGCATTTTGTGTGCTGTTATCAAATTCTCACTCAATCCCTTCATCCAGGTCATTGATAAAGATACTAAAGAGCCCTGGGGAACGCCACTAGTGACCAGCCTCCAACTGGATTTGACTCCATTCACCACAACTCTTTGTGCCCGGCTATCCAGCCAGTTTTTAACCGAACAAATAGTATACCAATCCAAGCCATGAGCAGCCAGTTCCTTCAGGAGAATTCTGGGGGAAACAGTGTCAAAAGCCTTACTGAAGTCAAGGTAGACCACATCCACAGCCTTTCCCACATCCACTAAGCACGTCACTTTGTCACAGAAAGAGATCAGGTTCATCAAGCCGGACCTGACTTTCATAAACCCATACTGACTGGGCCTGATCGCCTGCTTGCCCTGCAAGCATTGCGTGATGACACTCAAGATAATCTGCTCCACGAGCTTCCCCAGCACCAAAATCAGACTGACTGTAGTTTCCCAGTTCCACCCTCTGGCCCCTCTTGTAGATGGGCGCCACGTTTGCTAGCCACCAGTTGACTGCTACCTCCCAGTATGTGTACTGTATCTCAGTACACATGCTCAGTTTTAATACATCAATCTCACTGTACTAAAGATGGTGTGCCAAGAAGTCCATACCTAGCACATATGTATTTCTACTGTTAGTTTAAATTTAAGAAAAAATTAAGTACACATTTTGCCTCACTTTTTCTTGGAAACGAGGAATATGCTAGAAACTATGTCCCAGTGGTATTTCAGGAGAAATATATATCCAATTAAGAAGCTTCCCTATGATTTAGAGGAAATATTTTAGTAATACCATCTTAATGCACATTATCAAGACACAGAATATTAGGGAGATTTCTAAGAAGAACTATTAAATTAGCTGTTACATGTTGCTGTGCAATGAATACTTTAATTTGAACTAGATGATTTCAGGAGGTTTCTTCCAACCTAAACACTTCTGTATCACAACTGCAATATCACTGCTTACAACTGCATCAGTTGACAGGGAAAGACTGACTGATATCATCTACCTGGACTGGACTTCTGCAAGGTCTTTGACATAGTCTCACAAGACATCCTCATCTCCAAACTGGAGAGAGATGGATTTGATGGGGGGACCATTCATTGGATGAGGAATTAGCTTGAAGGCTGCACCCAGAGAGTGGTGGTCAATGGCTCCATGTCCAGGTGGAGGCCAGTGATGAGTGGTGTCCCTCAGGAGTCTGTCCTGGGACCAGTACTGTTTAATATCTTTATCAATGACATACATGAAGGGATTGAGCGCACCCTCAGTAAGTCTGCAGATGACACCAAGCTGAGTGGTGTAGTTGATACAACAGAAGGAAGGGATGCCATCCAAAGGGACCTGGACAGGCTTGAGAAGTGGGATCACGTGGACATTCAACAGGTCCAAGTTCAAGGTGCTGCACGTGAATTGGGGCAATCCCAAAATGAGTACAGACTGGAAGACGATCTCATTGTGGGCAGCCCTGCAGAGAAGGACTTGGGGGTTCTGGTGGACAAAAAGCTCAACATGAGCCTACAGTGTGCACTTACAGCCCAGAAAGCCAACTGCATCCTGGGCTGCATCAAGAGAGGAGTGGTCAGCAGGTCGAGGGAGGTGATTGTCATCCTCTGCTCTGCCCTTTTGAGGCCTCACTCCAAGTGCTGCATCCCGGTACGGAGCACCCAGCACAAGAAGGATGTGGATCTGTTAGAACAGGTCCAGAGGAGGGCCACAAAGATGATCAAAGGGCTGGTGCGCCTCTCCTATAAAGAAAGACTGAGAGAGCTGGGGCTGTTCAGCCTGAAGAAGAGAAGGTTCTAGGGTGACTTCATTGCAGCTTTTCAATACTAAAAGGGGGCTTATGAAAAAGACAGAGAACAACTTTTTGCTCTGTCAGATAATGACAGAACAAGATGGAATAACTTTAAACTAAAAGAGGATAGATTTAAATTAGAGGTCAGGAGGAAATTTTTAATTCAGAGGGTGGTGAGGCACTGAAATGGGTTGCTCAGAGAGGTTGTGGATGCCCCATCCCTGAAAGTGTTCAAGGCAAGTTGGATGGGGCTTTGAGCAGCCTGGTTTAGTGAGAGGTGTCCCTGCCCATGGCAGGGGGGCTGGCACTAGATGATATTTAAGATCCCTTCCTACCTGAGCCATTCTATGATTCTATGATATACACAGAGGTTGTGCTTATCTATCTTTTTACTGGTATTACCACAGTTGTCTCAGTTTTTGGACAATAACACTCATTTTCTTACCCTCTGTCAAAGATATCCCCTGCAAATTCAACAACAGAGTAACAATATGATAATCAGAACAGTGATGTCATATTACATGTTAGCAAAACCAAAATTTGGTCATAAACTCTTTTTCCCCTTACAGGGAGAAGCACAGAAAACATGAAGAGTGTACAGAGGAGTTACTGCAGTATATGATGGGTAATACAGCTCAGGAATTATACAGATCAAAATTTGGGAGCTAGGCACAGCTCCCACTTTGGAACAGGCTGGCTGTGATAAGTGAAGGACAGAATGCTTCACATCTCTTTAATAACATACATCCCCACCCTTTCAAGAGCAGCTGGAAAAATCTGCCTCCAGATTTCTTTGGCAAGAACTATGAATCAAAGCAAACCAAAAAGGGGAGCAGGATCTGATCTCAGAGGAGATGAGCTCACTCATGTTCCAAAGCATACATAGATCAGGAGAGAATGTGAAAACTATAATCACTTATTTTTTATTATAGCTTCACTGGGGCTAATGAAGATACAGTGCACAAAGCTGATGAATGAGGAGAATCAGACTTTCTGTATACAAGCATATAAATTAAAGATGGAAAATATATCCCATACAGATCATGTTTTTTTCTTTAAATGATGGTTTCAAAACTATTCAGTGCTAAATCTGTATCGTACTGACTTAAACGTTCCCAGAAACTTCCCACTTCACATTTACAGTTCCTTTGCAGATGGCCTAAATTCAGCCAGCTCTTAGTAAATTCTGCCTTTGCTTTACGACCACACCTGAACCTTCTTCCGTAAGTCCATCCTGTTTGCATAACACTCACTGTATGGCTCTGTCACAGAGGCAGATGAAATGGATGGGGGCAGCCAGACAAGGCACAAGAGAACTTGTTGTAAGTAGCAGGAACTTGTTTAACCTCTAGTTTACATCCTGTTCTTTTCACATTCCACAGGGTGCAGCTATTCAATAGGAAGGTTCAACAAGCATTAATACTTCCAGCAGCCAATTCATTGGATCACTGATTTCCCCCAGGAACATGAGAACAGCAGATTAAAAACAATACCAAAACCCTGACAATAAGTAAAAGAATAATTGTCAACAGTGAAGCAGAGATTTTTACTGCTTAGAATGATCATGATCACAATTTGGATAATTCAGGAGAGCTTGACTAATCTGGCAAAAGTGAAAATCACAAGTATCACTCAACAGAGATCAACGGTATTGTGAAATCAGCTATGAATTCTGTATTTAAAGACTTATGAACATTGTATTGACAATATCAGGAATACTGCCATTAACTAAAAGCTCATTTAAGATCGAAGCCTCCATTCTGCACTCTCAGGATTCTAGACACCTGTGAAACTATTGATATGAGGAAGTTGTCCTTCATGTCAAATTTAGTACAAAATTTATACCATTTTGAATTTTTCTCTCACTCATATCCTATTGCCACCTCTACAATTCTCTCAACCACTGATTCCTTCACTTTCAATGCCATTTAGCAAAACAAACAAAACAAAACAAAAAAAACCCTACTTCCATCACGTTGGATCATCACTGTTCTCCTGGTCCTTCACCAAAATCCTTCCAATCTGCTTTGTAATTCAAGATGTGTAATGCAGCACAACACAGTTTACCTACTAGTGGTGTTTAAAATATATGAACGATTACACAGAACGACAACTTTGTTTTGTATTATTTGTATAAGCCTGGATCAGGGAAAAAAAAAAAAGAAAAAAAAAAAACCAACAGGAGGAGAAGAGAGGATTATTTGAGAATCAGGATTAAAAATCTTGCATTATGACTATGAATTTTTGTTTCCACTCAGAAAACCCACAGTAGCAGGTCCCCAGTCAATAAACCTTAGGGTCTCCTTCAGCCATCAAGGAGACAGACCAACACACCTCAGAAATGTTTGGACAATCTTTGGCAACAACAGCAGTAGGTGGTCGAGAGTATGTTGGCTATGTCACAGAAGTTATGCCTTTTTTTAACATTAGGGCTGAGTAACAACAGCAGCTCCTCCTGTTAGAGGAAGATGGTACCTCACTGAATATGAGGTACCAGGCTGCAGAAGAAGGTGGGATCCAGCTGCTTTTCTCTCCTGAACAGCCTATGCAGGCAAAGTCAGGAAAGAAGCAACTTCTTGTCGCAGCAATCAAATATGTAATAGAAACTGAGCAAACCAAGCTGGTACTGCACACCCTGCAACCTTGGGGATGCTCTCCCACTCCTTAGAGGAAGGTTTGGTTTAATGTGCAGGAAGTCAGATTTTCCTGCGCTGCTTCAAGTACAAGATCGTATTTGTACTGGCCTTCATAAGGAACACAGAAAAAGAAGGAGGGTTTGGTTGATTATATACCATCTAGCCCTGATCGATTGCTGCCTATTGTTACCTAATTTTAATACAGTGAAGCACTATAGCATTTTGAACTATTGGTAAGTTAATGCCTCTGATTTCTGAGTTCTACAGTTTTCTTACCTGTGGATGTGTTGGCTGCATTCCTTTTCTTGATGTAACTATGTTGGGGAAGATGACAGATCTGCTTTTTCTTACATTTTTTGACTTGTAGGTGATAAGTTTGTTCCTACAAAACGGTGACAGAAACTGCATCAGTCAGACCCCACTCATAAATCACACCATGTTTCTACCCAGGTAGTGGTTGAATTATTATGCTTCAGAAAATTATACCAAACATTTGGAAAATAATTACATTTAAAACTTATATAATTGTTTCATTCAGTTATTAGTAATTGTAGGTATTTCCTGAATTAATTTATCTATGAAAAATATTAGACTAAAATTGAATTCTTGATATACTTCGATGAAAGTTAAAATGATTAACACTTATTAAATTTGTATTTGTTTTTCTATTCTAGACATTTTGGATTTAAAAGAAATAGTTGTACAATATAACCTTAGAATGCCTGCCAATTGCTGCTTTTTTTTCCTGTTCAGTAAAACCTATTATGCATTTAAAGGGCTGCACTACACGTTATGGCACCAATACTGTACTGTAATATTTTATTTAATTAGTGATAATAGTGGGTTTTTTTTAAATATATATATAAAACAATTATTTTCAAAGAATCATAGACATCAAATAGAGGAATGATTTATTGATCATCATCAAGTCAGTGCATTGATGTTTACTACAGGAATTACATTAGAATCCCACTTTGCTAAGACTCCAGTCTGGAAAAATCTAATTGTAGGCTGTTGATAACTGAGGGGTGCCAGTCACTGCCGATGCAAGTACGATGTGTTTATCTGAACGTTCTCATGCTTGTTGTGCCTTCTGCTGAAATACTACAGTCAATAAATCTACAGCAGATCTAAAGAACAGTTAACTACACTGGCAACAATTACCTCAGTCTCACTGACTGTCTAGTTATATCCCTTTTTAAAAATTTAATGTAATGCACTATTTCCATTCATGTCTTCTGGTGTTCACATGTCTTGACTGTTAAATAAGTATATGCTTTGGAAATACAGATGTTAACCCTACTGTACGCTAAAATAATAACAATGTACTGCCCTCTAATGTTGATTTCCTGTATGCTGTTACAAACTTCTGTTTGTATGCTAAGGACTATGTACTTATGTCTTACAGTTTCTGTTGAAACAGGATTTAAACAATTTTTCTAAAATCCTTCAAAATTACCATAATTAAAGCAAGATTCATACAGATTTGTTGGATGTAAAAAGCTATGGGATACCCAGGTAAATTCTCTCATCTGTTCACGAAAGGAAAGAGAAAGATAATTGTTATCTTTGGTTCTACTTTATAAGATGCTTCATGCAGATAAACATTATGCATCTTTCATGTTTGATCAGTTCTATTGCCTCATATTCAGATGATTTCTTTAAGAGTCTAGGAATTTTTAATGACACCATAAATATGATTACCTTGGCCCCAAGGACTACAATCATGGAAAAGAGGTTGGGTGATTGAGATACCTGGACACTATGTAGAGAGAATTTTATATATACTAAGGAAGATACAGATTTTGTAGACTGCCAGTTAGTAAAGCTTGTAAGTCTTTTTAGGGTATTATTCAGTTAATCCAGAAAAAAATAATCTTTAGCTTTTAAAAAATTAGACTCATATCCAAAACTAATTAAAGAAAAAACAGGGAGGAAAAAAGAGAAGAAAATATAATTTTAGATTTTCATTATCCCACTAACCAAGCGTGTGTGGAAAAATGTGCCCAAAGTCTTTGTTTAAAACGTGTACACACATCCTGAATATTCGGTGTATGGGGAGTGGAAACATTCAGCACAGCTGAAAATAATCTTAATTCAAATAAGATCTGTTTTTTTTTTTTTTTTTTTTTTTTTTTTTTTTTTTTTTTTTTTACAGCTTCTCACTTCCTCTCACAAGAATGATGTCACACATGAGTGGAGACAGACCAACAAACAGTTCTTTGAAACTGTCGGACAAACTATTTTATAATGTAAAGAGCAGGTTTCTGCATAGGGGATCACAGGAAGTGGTAACATTGGTTTTTCATCTTTGTGGTTTGCACTGATATACTTGGTAAAAGAAAGATGAAACAATAGAAGTGATCAAATGTGAAAGACAGGTGATATTTAACTCCTTAGAGATAGGGCATCTTCTAAATTACATTCAAAGCCCCTGCCTAAAATTCAAGAGCAGTTTAACCAACAGCAACCTTTAGAATTGCATGGAATTCCTGATATAATTGGTCTCAGGAAATGACATTTTGGCATTTTTGTTCGTATTACAAAATTAATGAGACAAGGGTTGTTTCCCTATTATATTCCATGGCTCACCCACCCTTCTTGTTGATCTACTCAGAAGATAATGTGTGAAATGTTCTAAGTATAGCCAATACAGACAAGGCAGAATGAGGGCTGAATTTCAGAAATGAATCATATAATGAATTATCCACAAGTTGAGAACTTCTGAATCTTTTTTTTTTCCCCCCCAGAAATAATGAAAGCCTCTCTCAGGATAGGATTAATGAATTCTGCTTCCATGCTGGGGATTCATTGCTCGGAATCTCTTCCACAATCTCCTCTTACCCCCAGGAAGTGAAATTTCACGGGTAGTTTCTGTTACAAGTTCTTAGGTATCTTTTGGTGAAATCAGACATACAAAAAGTCCAGTGCAGGGCTGAGTTTAAGCATAGAAACAAACCCTAAACACATTATTTTCAAGAACTTCCCAGTAGAAAAATATTTTCTCTAAGCATATCCAAAACTATGTAACTTTTCTCACAAAGATTACTCAAACTATTCCTTTAATTTACTATTCATCAGTTACAACTATTTTATCTAACCCCAACATCCTCAATTATAAATAAAACAAAGTCATTGTATACAATTATATTTTTCTTAATGCTGTTCATTATTTTATATCATTAAATTACACAGACTAGAAAATCACTATGAAGAAAAAACATGTTCTCAAAACCAAATAAAGTGTTTTAATGAAGACATGTTATTCTTCCAAATCAAAATGTCTAACTCCTTTTCTGTACTGTGGTATTTCAACACCATAGAAATAGTTACCTATGACCACATTACATCAACTGTTCTCTGTATGCCACAAATTCAAATTCATTGCAAAATCCAGGCCTCACATACACAGTAAAGATTACTTTAGCACACTTTTAATCTAATTAAAGCAAAACTCTTACAGAAAACAGATGAAAGTACTTTACAGATTGCAAATGGAGAGCTCTTGAGCAAGCATAAGTCAGTGAACATAGATGAGGAGCCTATATCTAAGAGCTCAGTTTCCATTATGATGCTGGAGTTTTCAAACACCCATGAACAAGCCTGTTCAGCATCTTCTGAAATGCTGTGTTCATCCACATCAGGAAGGCTGAGCTCTGCTCCAAAGCATCAATGTTAATTGTCATGTTGTTGTTGATAGATCTTAACACAGCAAGACATGTCTTCCATGTGAACCACCATCGTCTAAAAACAGGATTTACAGGACTCAAAAGTTTGAGGCTCAAAGCATGAGCGGGTGCAATAGTTGTACCCCAACACAGATTTATACCACCAATCAGCAGTACTTAACTTTAACTGCTGCTTTGTAGGTTCATTCTGGTCTTGCTTGCCTGGCAATTTCTTCCTCTTTTTTTCTGGCATTATCACTACTCTCAAAGAGAGTAGGAAGTGAGAAATGCACTGATGACATAGAAGGTCTGTAGGTACATAAAAATGCTTTATAAATATTCAAAGCAATTTCACACTTTTATGTCCCTGAATTTTAGGCATTTTTAACTTTTTTAATGCTTTTTTCAGAATAAGCTTATTTATCAGTCTTGGAGCATAGTGTCTCCAGGCTGCCAGAATTCTGAAGTGTGTCTGTGATGCAGCCCTGTTCTGCATGACCAACCTGCATTCCTGTGGTCATAGCAACTGAACCACACAGCAACGCAAAGACAGCTTTCACCTATGTTATTGTTGATTCCACCTCTAGGAACACAGTACATCTGGAGCTGCCATCAACACTTGAAAGGAACTGTTGTTCTGAAGTAAGAGGTGATCTCTAGATCAGGCAGATTATCTACTGAAGTCAGTTGCAACTGGAAGGACTTGGCAGCAAAGTTTACATCTAAAAGTAGTGATCTATTCTTTAACAACCATGTTGTCACTCTGTTACTAATACAGATTCACTTCAGAAAGAGCAGATATGTGAAAACTAGACTCTGACTTGTTAAAGGATGCACTATCTTTCTGATTGCTTTACAAACTGAAATCATATGCATTCCACATCACACCACCATGCAACCGCTGGAGGAATGATACATAGAGATTTCTGTGTAATGCTGTTTAATATTTAGAGTAGTAAGAAAACTGTAAATTAAATGTACTTTTCAGAGAAAAAAAAAAGCAAGTTTCCCAAGACTGAAACTAGCTGGAATAACACAAACAACTCCTGTTACTACCAGGAGTACAAACAAATAAAAGACCAAACTAGTTATTGTAACAATTACAGCATCCAAATCAATGTGACCACTTCTGACCATGCTCTTTAATAACTCAGGACAGAAAAGAAAGTCTTACGTAAATAACCCCACCTACTGGCAAGACCTGTTTTATTCAGGTTGGGTACAGAGTGGCCTTGAAACACAAATAGGAACATTTAACTTTTACCTTGCACAGGCACTTTTTTTTCCCTCTAATTGCCTATATGGAACTTGACCAACCTGCATTCAGTGAAAAAAAATATATATATAAAAAAGCATAGAAACAACTGGAAAATCCTCATGAACTGGAAACACATACAAACCCAACAGTCCCAAGGACCCAAGGCAGACTGCTATGTCATTTCTGAAAGTATGAAAACGCCAACACTGAGACCTGAGCTATGCAAGTCTCAACTGTATGTTTAATGGAAAAAAATAACAAAAGATACCAAAACAGGATGAATGGAAGGTCAGTGAAACCTGGGATTCCTAAATCTACTAATTGCAGGAATATCTTTTGAAAGCATTAATATTGAGGAAGTATTTTCCATTGTTATGTACATTTCCCTGCATAGCAGGAAAACATAACATCATGAGATCTTAATTTATCCTGAAAAAAAAAAACAAACATAAAAGCAAAACAATTCATGATAGTTTAATTTCAATAAAAAGAAACCTGGTGACTGTGATGCAGTGAGGGACCATACAGATGTTCTTTTGCGTGACCATTTCTTTCTTCTGGAAAGAAAATGACTGAAGCATGAGTGGAGGGTAGCAGATTGGGATGCTGCATTGAACCACCCTGGGGCCCTGGGCTCCCCATGCTTCCTCTGTTCTGCTGCAGCTGCTTATCCACCATACATCTCAGAAGGGGGCTAGTTAAATAAGCACAAAAAGTCAATCAAAGAGAGGAATAACACAACGTTCACCTCCTAGTTGTCACAAGCATTATTCTTAGATACCTACCTTTTCCTGTGGGTACTTCTTTTTCAACTTTGGAAGCAGTCTCAAGCTCATCTGCTGATAATATGCTGTAAAGCTCTATTTTTCTGATGCACCATTTTAGCAAGTAAAGACAACTCACAAATGAGGCAGACAGGCACCAGAGACATCAGGCAAATGCCATCCCTAAACTCCCTTAGTCCAGTTTACCAGGCCCTAACTCACTCATAGCTATGTGATTTCATGCCAGGAGTCAGGCATCCAAAATGTGGATAAAGTGCAATCATAAGTCACAACAATGGTTTCCTTGTTTCTGAGAGACACGCTTTGATCCACAGATTCTTTTTAAGTCCTTCCATAAGGCAACGTGCCTATTATTTTTAATACATAAGTATTTGTTAGTATCTTGTTTTAATCATTTAAATACTATACAGTTAAAAATTAGTATCATACCGTATTTTTACTCTAAGCAACATCATGGTTTTACCTGCATAATTACTGTGAACAACAGGCCCATATATTCTTTTAACAATATCTTGTATGTTAAACAACCTGGAATCTTCAGTTATGTGAATACAACTCACTCGTTCATGACCAAATCCTTTAAGTAATACAGAACCAAAAGCATCTACTGTGGCATCTGGAATAACCAATATGCTTACACTGGAAATTATTTATATTTGTGGACTATTTATGTCTAAAAGCTCAGTCTTATAACGAAGTAACTGTCACTTCAAGTTTTATAAAATTCAATAAATATGCAGGATATCACAGTCTTCACCAAAGATCAAGGAGCCCAAAGCAAAAACCTTATTGTCTGAATCTAAGTGATGTTATTGACTTCAAGTACATTTTTCACACGCAAAAATATTTGCAGGACTGTAGCCAAAATTTGGAAATGAACTTCAAAATTATATAATGTAATCTTAGTAATTGATTTTATTAAAGTATTTTATTTTACCTTTTTTTTATTATAGCATTCTAAATACCATTCATATCTATATTACATTTTAAAAAAAATAATTAATAGAAACACATAAATTATGCAAACACTAACAGATTTTGAGTGAAGAGAAACTTTCCAAGAACAAAGGGGTAGAAGTAATGTCTCTTCCCATAAATTTTTTAAACTGTAACTTTCACTTGTGTTAAGAATCCATTTGAGATATAAAAATCCATAATTGACATAGTATTTCTGACTATTGCCACATTCAGATAAGAGAATGACAATTATTATAAACTATCTCAGAGTATAACCCATAAAAGAACTGGTGACCAGATCAGATGTCACCATGATTAAATAATATTATTCAATAGCACCTAGGGATGCCTTGCGTTTTACAGAATAAAAACTCTGTAGTATTAGAAATGTACATAATAACTGTCCCGCAAAACAGATGATGCCATGAAGCTTTTGCTGCTCACTGGTTTTTTACTCTCTACTTATAAGCAAAACGCTTTCCAAAGTCTTTTGTGAACACAGTTCTTCACGTGATACCTTGTCAACGACCAGTTAACCACTGGTAGCGCTGGGATGCAGTGGTTTGACTCTTGCTAGTCTGGAGAGGCCAAGTCTAAGACCATGAGTAGGTGACTTAACCGAAGCATATTTCCCAATGTTATTAGTGCTTCCCGATGCAGCTGAAAATAATTTTAAAACAAAAAGAAGGTGTAAGCAGTTTTAAGAAAAGAAAGCCTAACTCCTGTCTTTTTATAGCATTCAGAGCAGAACAAAAAAGTATTATAAAGACATTGTAATAAGGATAGAACAACATACCACAAAAGCACATAAAAATCAGCATACTTGCAGGGAATCAATCTATTTGGGAGCCAGTGCAGCAGGTATGGCACAGTTTTAAGTAACAAGCAACACAACAGAGAAACACCACCACGTGGCACTGGACAAGCACAAAAACATTGTTCCTGGTCTACTGTGCATTTTCAGGTGCACCACAACAATCACAGAATCAAACACAAAATCAAGTGACAAAAGAAGGCTTGAGAGAAACGAGTCAAACAGAACATTAATGTGTGCATTAAAGGAAATTAACTATTAAGGAAAAACAAAGTAATAGTTAAGACTCAGCAGCAGCACCTTAAACATTCTGATAACGTAAAGCTTCTAAGTATTTGCTTTACTAAGGCAGTTAGAATGCTTCAGCACATTATTATTATTTGTTCAGAATATATAACAATACAGCATATCAAGAGCTTTCTTTATCTCTGGTATAAGAGAGACGAGGCCACAAGACAATCTCTTGATTAAGATCTGCTTCACACTGGAAAATATTTCATTATCCTTCCCACATAAAGGAGTTAAGGATAATGCTGTAAGAGGAAAAGAAGCACGAAGACAGCTTTTTTTTTTTTTTTTTTTTTCCCTTTTTTAACCTAAGGTTAAAAGAATACCTTGCATTTTAAGAGGGCAGTAGTTGTTCCAAAATGCTGTTTGTTTGTTTGTCTGCTTTAAGTGTCTGTAATTCTTTACTAAAAACAACCAATGTATCTTTTTACAGTTACAATCTCACAGGTACCTGGTGGTATCCATTTAGGCTTCTTCTCTGTTACAGGACTTGATGCATGTAAAGGTCTTCCAATTGGTTCTGAAGAACTGGACATCTGTGTTGGCTCAGATTTTAGTTCCGTTACCAGTGAAGAAGGAACTACAGGCGATACTTAGAAAATAAAAGCAGCCTTAGAACAATACTTTTACAGAGAAATTGTCACACTATATAAGATGATAGATAGATCCCTTTACAGCAAGACTTCTGTGAATTGAGTGAAACGAATATGTTAGTAATGCCTTATCTTCCAAACAACAATATATATTTAAACAGTCAGTCCTGTTACATGCTGGAATTTCAATACTAGTTTGTAAATAAGCACTATAAGAATTTCTTGTTAAAGATGTTCCAGATGCTAGATTGCTAAGAGCTAAGATTCTTCAGTCACCTATTCATAGCAAACTATTCCCTGTCATAAATAAAACTAAAGATAAACTAAATTATGTATTGCAAACTCAGTATTGAAATTAAAAGACATTATCAAGTCAGACACAAGATGAACACAAGGGTAAAAATTTTCTTAAGCTATTTAGATGAAGTAAATACAGTGAACAACTTAAGTCTGAAAAAGTTGCATATTTAACACTTTCACCCAACAGTTATTAGTACTAGCATTGTTTGGCTAACCTTGAATTAAAGATTCATATATGTAAATGCAAGAACATGCCCTGATATTATATACATACATATATTTATTTTTTTAAATCCTCAGATCACGTAATATTATTTAACCTTTTATTAAAAGCTAGTTTTAAAAAGAAAAACTTTTTTATAGTAAGCAATGTTTGTTTACTATAAAGCCTTTTTTCTTTCAGGATTTTTTTCTCATCGCCGTTTCCCTTTTACTCTGCATATAGCCTTATTCATCATAACTCTGACATCAGTTTGTCAGCTAATCATATTTGTTCCTTCAGGTCTTTAAAAATACTTGTTTTTAAATAAGAAAAACAACGATAAGCATCAAACAAAAACCCTGTCAAACGTACAGACGTTGTTTCTTGTACACAAAAGGAACGTTTCATTTCAAATTCCTAGTAGAAACTTACCTGTAATATTAATCTTGGATGTTGGAGTCTTTTTTTCTTTTTCACCCTGCCTCTTTTGTTTGGTTTCTTTTTTATTTCCTCTGGTTTTCTTCTTTTCCATAGCAAAGTCTTCATCATCATCTTCATTATAATCTGAATCGTCTTCTGATTCCTCATCTATAGCAACGAAAAGGGATTTCATCTCTTTACAGGAAATATAATTTATTATTACTCCAGGATCTTCTAATCTCACTCTGAATGTAAAGAACCAGTGTATTTTAAGCACACAGTTTTGCACATAATTATATGATGAACTGAGAAAGAAATAGCTGTCATAATATATTCAGTATTTACAGATTTATCTTTTTTTTTTTTTTTTTTTTGGAAGTCAGCACACCCTGATAGAAACTGCAAATAATAATGCTTTAAACTGTTTAATTATCAAGTAAAAAAGTAAAAATATCCCACATGTGCAAGATGAAAGAGTTAAAATTATTTGATAGTTCTTTGAATTTTTACATATTCTTGCTCTAATGTGGAATCATAGAATCATTAAGGTTGGAAAAGATCTTCAAGATCATCTGGTCCAACCATCACCTACCACCATTGTCACCCACTAAACCAGTCCCTAAGCACCACATTCAACCTTTCCTTAAGCAAACCCATTCCAAGAAATGCCTCCTCATTTCCAACCTAACCCCCACCCCCAGCACAATTTGAGGCCATTCCCTCTAGTCCTGTCACAAGTTACCTGTGAGAAGAGGCCAACCCCCAGCTCCCCACAGCTTCCTTTCAGGTAGTTGTAGAAAGCAATATGGAAATTTGGAAAAAATGGAAATATGAAGATATGGAAAAAATGGAAAAACACTTTGTCAAAATTCAGCTGCACAAGTCTTATAGCTTTACTATTTAAGAAAGTAACAGACACTGGCAAGTCTTAGAAATAACTTTCTAACAGCAATATCTAGACTATCCCCCAGATATTTTCACTGGTAATTTTGGAAGTATTTTCCAATAAGACTTGCAGAAGTATTTTCCAATAAGACTTGCAGGACAGGACAAAAGATTGGATACAGACATGTTAACAACTGGGGGATAACAAAGAGAGGTGTCTACCATGTTTTCTAGGCATTCAATAGTTGGCTCCTACCAGAATTACAGCGATGGGCTAGACTGGCATCCAATCAGACACAGAAAGGTTTTCAGACAGATCAGAATTGGAAGAAGGAAAGAAGGTAGGCTATGTCTTTACTAAGCTTAAAAAAAGCCAGTACTGAAAGCACTTAACACCTGACAGTTCTCCAGATTCAGTTTTGATGCAAACCTCAGAATACAACTGCAAAAACAAGCACTACAATTAAAATATAATGCTTTGGTAAGAGGGGAGGAAAGATACATTAGAAGCAGTACACACTTTCCTGCATATACAACCTCAGTGTAAGTAATCACAAGTAATCACATTAAAAGAACTCTTAAGCATATGGTTTCTACAGCCTACCTGGTACAGACTCTCGCTCAGAGTCAGTATCATGCTCTCTGTCATCACTGTCAATGGTCAGTGACTTCTTCTGATGCGACAGAGCTTTAGATGCTGCCAACCCTTGCCTACAGCCACTCCTAGGTATGTCATCATCTAGAACCTGATCAAGACCTAAAAAACAGAAGGTGATCTAATTAATCCAAATTCACAGTAACTCTGCTCTCTCTCTCTGTCAAAAAGAAGCAGGTTTTGAGTCTTAGGGCCATGAGCTCATTTTTGTTTTTTGAAGTACACTGTTAGACTAGCACGTTATCTGCACATGTTTTCATGTGATTCTCATTTTATAGAATCACAGCATAATAGAATGGTTTGCGTTGGAAGGGACCTTAAACATCAGAGGTGTACAGAGGTGTAAAGTACAGAGGTGTACTCAATGCCACTTAACTGGCAAAACTGTTCTATCTAGGAATGAAAGTTATCAGTATTTATCTGTAATCAAACTAATGAAAGTAGAGAAGCACAAAAATAAAATCAGGAATATGAAAAAGCTGCCAGTGGCACAGCATATGTTTTGGTCTCATCTACCTGTTGCTTTGACATTTTGGACACATTAAGGGGCAGCGTTTTTCCAATTTTAGGACATTTTAACAAAAAAAATGAATGCATCCCTCAAAGTTAAGAATATTTTAAAATAAGTAAGCTTTTTTTCCACATAGGTGAAAAATAAAATCCATCAGAAATAAGAGAAAAACATATTTAAATGTAAATTTAAATGCTATTTTTGGAAAGATATAATATGAGAACAACTTACCTAAAAGTTCACTGTCTACACTGCAGTTGGTAAAAACAGGTCTCCTATTTTCTGATTCAATTTTCTTACCTGTTTAGGATCCAGAAAATAAAATTAAAAAAATACATTGAACACTAATATTTGAAAATGATGTTTTAAAAAGTGAAGATATTAAGAAGTGAAAAGAGCATTTTTATCTGTCTGTAAACAATCTATTTGAAAAGTCTTATAGAAAAGTTACTTTTCTCACAGAAAAAAAACTTGAATGTAAGAAGACAGGCACAAGCTAGAAATTCTCATTTCTTCATAATGACATCTTGAAATAAAACATGACTTTCAAGCTATTTCGTTGCAAAATAAATTCAGTCATGTCAAAATTCACTACATATAAATAGAGTGTTGCATTGAACTGTAAAATAACCTTGTTCTTCTGAATTTTGCACCTCAAGGATATTTGTTGGTTTTTCTTTGACAGATAAGGCTAAGGCAACTTCCAGATCTCTTTGATAGAGTTTGTCATCCAAGGATATTCTGAAAAAACAAACAGGCTAAGTAATAATACAATGAAATGAGTGTTACAGATCTATCTCTGACTTACTAAACTTTGAGTTCCAGTGTTTGTCAAGAAATTATCATCATACTATGAATTACTTCTTGAAGAGACTTCAATAAAGTAGAAACTAATATTTAAAGCACACTATACTTACAAGTACGATGGTGTTGGAACATTGTATGTATAAGACCTAATAACTGGTATTATCACAGGAAAGGCTAATAACATTTGCTTGAAATACCGCATTGAAACAGAATATTGATACAATACTTTACCATCAAAATAATCAGTTTTTTTTATTGACACTGGCTCTCTATTTTCTATTAAACTTTAAATATGTTTTTTTCTAAGGAGTCAAACTTGTCTTTGTAGTTATCAGTTATTCAAGTCCTTCAGTAATATAGAATTCTTACAATTAATTTGCACTGTAGAAATATCAAGACAAGATCAGACACCTAAATCTGTTTCTGCATCTATGCAGGTAGATTGCTGTAGTTTAAAGCTGTCAAAAACAATAGGCATAGTTCACTACTGACCTCAGGCAACTTTTTCTGACCCTATGTAAAGTTATTATACCCTTGTTTTGCAACTACACCATTAAAGCTGAAAATAATTACCACGCTAATATGTCATATTTTTACTCTCAGCTGTTTAAAACTCTAGAAAAAAAACTAACACAACAACAAAAACCACCACAAATACTACTATTGAAATACAGCTTCTTTCTTCAAACACAGTTAACCACGTTTCAACACTTCTCACCTTTTACTAGGTGCCTGCTTTTGAAATGGAGTTAATTCTTTGTGTGTTATTTTTTGCTTCTCTTTTTTCTCCTTCTTTGGTTCTTTCAGCTGTGTTCTGGATTTTTTGCTTAAAGGTGCAGCTATACATGCAAAGTCTTCATCTATTTAAGAAATAACAACAAATAGTAATTAGGTTTCCTCCAATATATTCTTCCATGTGGCCAAAAAGAAGTCACTCAACCCAATTTCATCATACACTGAAAATAACACCAAACATAGCCTTTTTGACATCAACACTATTAGAAAAAAAAAGAAAAAGAAAAAGAAAAAGTGTAACAGTACTGTTCTTAAAAGTATTTTTAATGAAAATTTAACATGACTTCTTTCACATCTGTTTTAATGGTGATCATTTGTTACCAGAATTTCAATAACTAAAGTTTCACCTTTTCATATACAGAACAATAATTTTTATAATATCAATCATTGTCATTAATCAGTTTTAGAGTCTTGAGGTTTTGTGAATTGTTCCCATTAATGACTCCTGTTCATTAGAAATGTTCCTGCTTCCCTTTTTCTAGCTTTCTCATATTGCCTCTTAGCAAATACAATGTATTTTCTTGAGTTTTCCAAGAAAATTAGAAGGCATAGAAACCACCTTTCTTCCAACTGAAGACACTGCAGTTCACAGTACAAAATAAGGAAAAAAGTACAATGGTCTTCAGTGCTCTCTAAATGCCAGAGAACATATACATATATATATATGATCAATTCTGAGGAAACAAACAAACAAACACAAACAAACCATGAGGGACAGAAGAAAAGTGACTTAACTTTTGTTTAAATATTACAAACGGTCACTTAAAGACTAAGAAAAGTAATGCACCACATTTAAACTCATGAAACTAAAGCTCTGCACTAACCTGCAGGACTTGCAAGGGACCATCAACATTATTTACTTCACCTTCTCCTTCCCATCACTTCACACTATTAAATTCATCTCACAAACAGATGAAGAGCAAGCAGGAAAACAACCAACCAAGAGCAACAAAAAATCCATAGTCCAAATCCATGAAAGTAAGGAAACCCAAATTCAGTACCGAAAACATGTGACACCAATTGGGGTTCAGAGGAAAGAAGGACTGTCATGAAAATAAATAGCCTGCAATCTATTTTTCTTATCAATGAATCTCAACATTTGACTGTTAAGTTCTTACCCAGAACCCATCAAGGTACAGAGCTGCAATAGGAATGTTAGGTCTACGTACAGACAATCCACAATTCCTGACAATATTCTGGTTTACAGTCCTGCGAACTGATCTTCAGGAGGACATGGAACAAGCAATTCTCTCTGAAAACTAAGGCAGGGAAAGAAACAATTTTCTTGCAATAACACAGTGTATTCACTAGTTCCCTAATAAACTGTTAGCATACCCTGGCTTACAGTCATCATATTCCTGTTGAATCAGGACTTTTAACAGTGTGCACAGTTTACTTCCACTAAAAGCAGTAAGTCTTGTTGCTGAAGTGATTCATTACAAACACTCCACTGATGCTTTGGGTAGTGGCATTAGCGTTTGGCATTTTTGTTACATACAGAAATACATCACTTACCATCATCTTCCCCGAATTCCGAATAATCAACAACCTTCTTGCTCCTGTGGCAAAACCGCACAGCGTTAATCATTTGGGAGTGAGAACCCTGACTTGCTAATACTTGACTTCGGGTAACTCAAGATTTTAAGGAAAACAATAACGCACGTCCAGATGTTTTACTGTAAGGTTATTAAGAGCCACAGAAGGGTTTGAGCTCTGCCTCAAAGCCACCCAGCCCCACTCCCCTGCAGGGACACCTCCCACCAGACCAGGTTCCCCAGCCTGGCCCTCAACACCTCCACGGATGGGGCACCCACAGCTTCTCGGGGCAACCCGATCCAGGGCCTTGCTGCCCTTATAGCAAAGGGTCGGGGTCCTGGCCGGGCCCCCTCAGCCGAGGGCGGGTAACGGCCGGGTAACGGCCGCCAACGGCCGCCGGCTTTCTAGGAAACGCCCGCCCCCCCCATCCCTCACCTCCGCACCGGCCGCGCCGTTCCCGCGGCCATGACGACACCACCCGCGCCTCGCCCCGCACATTCGCCACGGGGCGGCTGGTGGCGAATCTGCGCCTGCGGACGCGAAGCTGGCGCCGCCCGCTCGGCAGCGGGGGGCGGCGGGGCGCGGAGGTGAGGCCGGGGCGGGCGGGGGGCGGCTCGGGGAGGGAGGCCGCGCGGCCCGGCCTCGGCTCGGGTTTGGGGTAGGTGGTGGTGGGGGTAAGCGGCTGGGGCTTGGTTTAACATCGCAGAATGGCTGGGGCTGGGTTTGTCAAAAATGAGATTAACATTTATGAAAAATGCAGGTTTTAAAGTTTTAAAAACCAGAAGTTGTTAATTGTTAACAAAACACGCTTTTTGTTAGCGTATTTGTGTATGGTTTTACTAGAATCTAACTCATGAACGTTTTATTGCTAGTTCAGGAAACCAGCTCGAGGATGAAGCCTAATAAAGGAAACGTCTGCATTAGGGAGAGAGACTATGTGTACGAATTCAATGCTGGAAATCAGCACCTAGTGCTGACAGTGCCCCTTAAATTTCCTGTGCAAGAAAATGTCAGTCATCTGCATGGACGCCTAATGCTTCTGCACAACCTGCCATGTTTTATAGAGAATGGTAAGACTTGAATTTTTAAATTTTGAATTTTTAGTGTCACGTATTCATGCCCATAAATCCCTTACACCACACTTGAAGAAACCAAAAGAAAGGTACTTAGTAGAAATGTTTTATTTTTTTTTTAATAGCTAAACATTTAAGAAAATGGCTATCAGTACTAGAAGGAAAGTGCCTAAGTAAAAGGTTTTCAGAAAAAAAAAATCTTTCTATGTTTCCTAGTTGATTGCTGATACTTCCACTTAGATGGTTTTGTTGATGGGCCATTCTCTGTTTGTTATAATAGACCTGAAGCAATCTCTTAGTAAGTTCATAGAAGAGGAAACTATAAAAGATTATGATAGAGAAGCTGAAATGGCTCTGGAAGCAGTGAAATCAGGAAAAGTAGACATAAACCAGCTGGCAGATGCTTGGTCTAAAGCTTATAAAGAGGTAAGACTAAGGCTGAAAAATTAATGTTCAGAATTTGATTTGTGTGTATGTGTGTGCACATGTATGCAGATGTAATCACTTCTGTGAAGGTACAAAATTACATGGAAATTTCATTTTTACAATTCTTACGATTTTTTTCCTTTTATTCCAAAGTGATTATTAGGTATTCACCCTGGAACTTATTAGTCAGTTTTTTCCTGAATTTAACTCATTACTGGCAAAAATTTAGTAGAGTTAAAAAAACAAAACGGAGAAGTAAAATAGATAGTGACTGTCAAACAAAATTAGATCTAGGAGTTATGATACATTAGAATCAAAGAACAAGATTTGCGTTGATCCCATCCAGAATGTCAAACATACCAATGAAGTCTCCTAAAGAAAACTGTGAACAAATTGTATGCCTTGATGAACATGAATAAAATGAAATTAGCTTAACCTTTAAGAAGGAAAAATCTGCATTGGGTGAGCACAGGAATGTTTCAAATAATTGAAAGAGTTTACCCTCTTCTGCTCTGAAGGTTACTATGAATAGGTTAGGCAAACTCTTTAAAAATTTATTTAAAATCTTGCCTCAGTGCAAGGATTATGATTTTATCATCTCTTGACATTTCTTCAATGTTACCATCTAAATTTATCATCTGAATCTGGTGGGAATCACAGCAAATACAAGGATCGTATCAGTATAGAAGAGCCTGCTGAACTGGCATCTATCTGATTATCTCTTGTTAATGAAAAATTGCTTTTCTTAAGTCATTATTGTTGATCACATTGTAGTGACATCAGAGTTTGGTCCTCCTTTCTAGTAAGATGTTTTTCTTTGCGCAGATGATGTTTTGGACCCTATCTAAACTTCATCAAATGCAAATGATGTTGTGCAGATTTATTTTTTTGACCTTAAATACTTAAGATAGTAAGTGCTAAATTATTCTTCTTTTCACGCTGATGGTGAAAATTGATGATTCTTCACTGTTGGCAAAACCATAATACTTCTGCTGCTAGTTGCTTTGAAAGAGAATATGAGAAGAGAGAAAATGATAAAAGCTAAAGCAGAATACAGACAGCTCAAATCAAGGAGATAATTCATGTACGTTGAAGGACATGCATCAGTGTGAATGCCCAGTTGGTTTTGCCTCCCCATTATGAGAGATCATTGTTTTATATTATGTGGTGACTTTAAAGACTTCTCTCTTATAATTTTTAGACAACATTAGAATATGCAAAACCTGAAGAAACCAGCTGGGATGAAGATTTTGCAGATGTTTATCATGATCTGATACATTCTCCAGCTTCTGAAACACTGTTAAACCTGGAACACAATTATTTTGTTAGCATCTCGGAATTAATAAGTGAAAGAGATGTGGAATTGAAAAAGCTTCGGGAAAGGTATTCTGCATTCTTTTCTTCAGTTGTCCTACAAAATACAGGTGCATACTAATGGATGTATACAACTCATATGATAATGCTTGTCAATTTATATTTGCCAATGTAAGCCCTATTTTAGTTTTGTATTTCCCTCTTTAAACTTAGTCATATAATGCTTCGTTTATATTGTTAGGCTCAGCTATCTTCCACTCTCCTCAGGCACTGAAAATTACACAAGCAAAGGTCATCTGATTAGTACAAGGTTTGATTTTTTTTTTTTAAACTTAATTTCCACTGCTGTTTCATTTCCATTCCTATCGGTGTTTTAAGTGCTTAGGTTAAGTATGTATCATGCTTTGCCATTATTGTAATATAATTCAAATAAGAAATTGGAAGTTCCACAAGATGAAAAGATGAGGAAAAGGTTTGAACAAACTTTAATTCAGAAACTCTAGAAAGAGGAAGTTTGTAAAAGTCCTTGTGGTCTCCCCAGTAAGCTTGCAAAGCTGCAGGTGGCTGCTTTGTCCACGAGGAGGAGCAAGTGCATTGTGTGTTTTATTTTCTCCCCCCCCCCCCCCCCCCCCCCCCCCCCGTGAACTAAATAGGTTCCAAGAAATGAATGGACACAAATATATAGTATAGGTACTAGCAACGAATCCTGGCAATGCTTGTGAGATGCCAAAATATCCTTAGTAGGTATGTTTTCTAAGGGGTAGTACCCTTCGTTTTTAAGCTCACAGTATACACCTGTTTATATAGGTTCTTTCTAGTGTACTTCCAGAACTTCCAGAATTAATTTTACATATTTGTAGTTTCTTTCTAACACTTCTGAATATCTTATATATTTCTAATCTGGGGATAAAAGTTGCAGTAGTGTAAGCATAATGGTTTTTACTGCTTACTGACTCTTCTCAACTACATATATAGAAAAAAGAGCACTTAGTATTAAGAGCAGTAATCTTGTACAGCTCCAGTGTGATAGAGCTGTGTATTGACTTCAGTGGAATTTATTGTATCTGCTTGCTGTAATTGTGAAAGTTTGTATTTTGATGACAGCTGAGACTATCCCACTTGAGTGAAGATAATGTCCTACTTACACAGGAGTTGATTTGGAATCCCTGACCCTCAAATTTGTGTAGTGGATATTCATTACTAAGTCTTTGTTAAAGTAAATCGATTCATTGTTAAAGATGGGGTGAATACAAAAAGACAAATGAAGCCAGGGACACTGAGGAAGACAAAGGAGAGACGAGATATTTGGGTGAATTGATGATAGCAGTACAGCCTAGCAATTATAGCTCCCCTTTTTGAATGTAGCTAGAGTTGGAAACTCATCTGGCTGTTAAAAATAAGTGTGTTTAGCCTACTTCCTGGTGTTTACCATGTCTGCATCATTTGTGCTTGGTGGCAAAAAACAACACAAGGAATCGAGTAAGTCCATTTCAAAATAACAGTTGTCTCTGGATTATGGTATCTAGCCTGGGCAAGAGTTAAAAAATTGTATTGGTCTTTTTGTTTTTAACAGGCTTTAGTATCTAGAAATTTTATTTGATACATTGTATGGACTCTAATTTATTCTTAATTGAAAGGAAAAAAAACAAACAGGACTTGCTTTTTAAAAATAATAGCTATTTTAAATTGAAAATATGTATGGTTTTAGCATAAAAGTTGAGAGATCTAGTTTCTAATTGCTTTCAGTAAAAGAAAACTATTCTTCATGTTCTGGGACTGAAAACTTACTGGTTTTTTACTTTGTTCGGTGACTTTTCCATTATTTTTGGATCAAATTGTTAACTCAAAGGAGTAAAATAAATAACTCCTCTCTAACATTGGCAGCATTAAGTGTCTGACTAAATAGCTGTTGTAAAATGCAGTTCATCCATTGCACTGTTATATACTTTACTTCCTATCAGACTCTTCAGAATGTTCCCCTTGTAAGGTCTTCTAGATCCCTCCCCCAGTCCATCCTGCGTAAAGGGATGCTTCTGTTGAGAAGAGCTGTTGATTTTTCTGTGTCCTGGTAGAAAAATAGACAAAAAACACAGTAATTGAATTTCAGCAAGGACAGTTCAGACCACGTATTAGTTAAAATTCTTCAAATAATAAGGACAGTGGAGTGATCCAGATTAGAGTATCTAGAGAAACTGTCTTATCTTGTGGACATCTCTGCAGGAAGACTTGAAATATATGGATTCTGATTCAAAAAAAAAAAAAAAAAGCAGAAAGATAAAGTACTGCGTGACATATCTTTTAGCTATTTGCAGAATTTTCTATAGAACTATGGAATGGTTTGGGTTGGAAGGGACCTTAAAGATCACCTAGTTCCAACCTCCCCACTATGGGCAGGGGCAACTTCCAGTAGACCAGGTTGCTCAAAGCCCCATCCAAACTGGCCTTGAACCCTTCCAGGGATGGGGAATCCACAAACTCTGGGCAACCTGTTCCAATGCCTCGCCACCTGCAAAGTAAAGAATTTCATCCTAATGTTTAAGCTAAATGTACCCTCTTTTAGTTTAGAACCATTGCTTCTTGTCTTACCAGTGCATTTTCTGATAAAGAGTCCCTCCCCAGCTTTCCTGTAGGCCCCCTTAAAGTACTGGAAGGCCTCTGTATTATCTCCCTGGAGCCTTCTCTTCTCTGGGCTGAACAACCCCAACACCCTCAGTCTGCCTTCATAAGGGAGGTGTTCTAGCCCTCTGATTATCTTTGGCCCTCCTCTGGACTCTCTCCAACAGGTCCATATCTTTCTTGTGGTGGAAGTCCCAGAGCTAAGCACAGTGCTCCAGGTGGGGTCTCATGACAGCAGAGTAGAAGGGAAGAATCACCTTCCTCAGCCCGCTGACCATGCTTCTTTTGAGGAAGCCCAGGGTACTGTTGGCTTTCTGGGTTGCAAGCGCACATTGACGGCACATCCTCTGCCAGTTTATTGAAAATGTTATTTGTAAATCTGCATTTCCTTTCCTTTCAGACAAGGAGCAGAAATGGATAAGGTGATGCAGGAGCTAGGGAAATCTCTAACAGACCAAGATGTAAATTCATTAGCGGCTCAGCATTTTGAATCTCAGCAGGTAATCTTAATGTGTTGAACTAGAACACATCATGCAAATAATTGCTTAAAAAGAGAACCCAAAACACTCAAATTATGTCTGTCTTCTTGTTAGGATTTGGAGAACAAATGGACCAATGAATTAAAACAGTCCAGTGCTATCCAGAAGCAGGAATATCAGGAATGGGTGATAAAACTTCACCAGGACCTTAAGAATCCCAACAACAGCTCAATCAGGTATTTAGTTCCATGGTGACATTTATTGCTGTCTCTATTAATTCAAAAGACGTGGTTTTATGTACTCTTTCTTTCAAAATAGCTGCTTAAATAACATAATCCAAGAGAATCAAAGGCAAATAAACCATCATAATTAAATATCTACATTTTTAGACCTTTCTTCTTTGCGTAACATTTTACAACCATCCTGTACAAAGAAATGTTCTCATACACTGAATTAGAGTCTGAGCTGTATAGAGCTTCCTCCTGTTTTGCCTTATTTACATTGTCTTTTTTTGAATGCTTTTTCGTAATGCTTTCTGTTATCACATAATTATATTACACAGAATAATTAGAGTTTAATAAGTGGTAGAAGTGTCACACATTTTGAATAACAAGCCTTTTTTTTAATGTTTTATATAGGCGTCGCTGTACAGCTAAAATATTTGGAGTCTTTCAGTCTGTCCACTTATAGTGAGAGTTGTTTTCTTGTTGAGGATATAGTAGGGAAACTGAAATCTGTAACTTGAGGAGAGCCCTATGCTGTATCATTAGTGTCTACCACCTTCGTTACTATTTGGAAAATGAAAGGAGTAAAACCTGGTGCTTTTTCATGTCTCATTAGTAGAAGAACCTGAGTAGATTGTTTAGATGTATACAGAAAGGATTTATGGGGAAAATGACACCTTTGCTTAAAATGGATGTGAGTGATAAGATGAAAATAGCATGGAACATAAAGTATGAAATACTTCACTTCCTCTTAAGTGTTCACTTTTGGTATAAGAAAGCAGAGTGTATGGAACATGAGGGAAGAGAGAGAGAGGAGGGGAAATATGTTAGAAGATAATATACGTGTAGATTTCTCACTATTTTCCTCACGATTGTGTCTAAATTTCTGTGTTTTGGAAGTCTTTTGCAGTTTTCATGTTAGTCCCAGAATATGTTCCTAGGACTGCATAGCTTCCAAGCTTGTACAGTGTGGCAAACTTGGCTTGACTGGTTTTTTAACCTCCCATTTTGTGTGTGGGGAGGCAGGTAGAAAGAATATCATATCCAGGACCTTCATAAATAAAGTTTTGTTTTCTAAATAGACTGAGATTTTTTCCCATTTATTTATATGTTCATTTCATTATAACTAGGTATTGTGATTCTTATTGCTCAATCGCAAAATGCTTTACAAAGAAGCCTGATGATATAAATCTAATAGTGAAGTTTACTCTTCCTGCTGGTATAAGGATGAAGTGTTACGTACCAGAAGGGCAGAACTTCAGATGAGTAGAGTTCGTTCAAATAGGTTTAGTTTCTTGGCTTCCACAGACTAGCTGAGGAAATTTTGGATAGAGTTTGCAATACGTTGTTCATTGTCAGCAAAAGCTAGTATAAACCTATCAGTAGGTTTCTCATTATTTTAGTGATGAAATTAAGGTTCAGCCCAGTCAATTGAGAGAATCTGTGGAAGGAAATGGAAGAATTTATGAAGAGCAAAGACTTTTAGAAGAAAGTTTTACTATTCACTTGGGTAAGTAAAATAAACTGACAGTAAATCCAAAGATAGTAACTAATAAATTATGCATCTAACCGTGTTTTATTTACAGTACTTAACTATTAATATATTTATTATTCCCAGTTTGGGAGAGAAGTACAATACAGCATAAACTGTATCAGTGTCTACCTACCTGAAAAATACTCAATGGAAAACATTTTAAAAACAAATTTGTATCCACTTTAGCAAGGTGACTAGTATAGAAGAACATGTTAACATCAATACACATAGCGATTAATAAATTAAAATGTGAGTGTTTATTTAGTTCCCAAAAAAAATTAACAGAAAAATGGATGCTTGATTTTTTTTTTTCTTTTAGTATTGTTTAGGTAGTAGAGATTTCTTATGCTGTCTGTTTTGACTGCACTCAAGTAGTCTTTATTTTGTAATTTGCTGATATGCATATAAATTGCATACGTGGTTAAGAACTTACTTTGTATTATTGGTTATACTTTCCTTATATCTTTTTTCACAAAGCTTAGGGGAACATTTTGGTCAGTTTAATAATAATCATGAGTTTCATCTTTTGCTGTTTGTATTAAATACCACTGTATTTAATGATACTGTTTGTATCGTTTATATTTGGTACAGGAGCTCAGTTGAAGACCATGCATAACTTGAGATTGCTGAGAGCTGATATGCTGGATTTTTGTAAACATAAGCGTAATCATCGAAGTGGAGTAAAGCTTCACAGGCTTCAAACCGCAATGTCCCTCTACTCAACTTCCCTCTGTGGCCTGGTATTACTGGTAGATAATCGTATCAGTTCATACAGTGGCATCAAAAGAGGTGAGTCCTCTGATGGAGTATATCGGGTCAGTGAAAGCCAGCATCGCTCTTTGAGACTTGCTGTCTTCTCTCACAAAAAGTATTCACAGTAAAATTAGAATTTACTAGAGTAAATGTTTTGCAAGTGGTATTACAAAAGGGTAGGAAAAGCAAAAAGAAATGGATAAGAATGGGGGACAGAGCTGTGCTAAGTAACTTGAACTCTGATATGCTGTTAACTTTTGTATCTCTGTACTAGGTTTTGCATTTGAGTAAGTAAGGTGTTAGGGTGGGCACTTTAATGTTAATTTGCCTGCCTTACACAAGCTGATAATCAGTAGGGTCTTCTCTCTAATGTTAATTTGCCATGCAATGAAATACTCAAACTGAAGTTTTAAAATTGATAAGCATGTAGCATATTTATACATTTACTTTAAATATCTGTATCACCATAACTTCCATTAACAGGGAACAATGGGAGTAAAATAGGAGTATTAATTACCTACTCTTGGAAAGTTTAATTAATAGACATTTTAAGCGCACATCTTTTGATTAACTGGTCTCTGTTATTGATGATGGTGTTCTAAGCCTAACCAATGACACGTGTGTTTGTTCTTGTTCAAATTTTGGCCACCCAGGCTCTCTATGAACAACTTTGTAGACTTTGCCATCTTCCTCTTGAAATTTAATACCTAAATATTTACATATGAAATGTCTTTTTGACTAGAGACAGTATTACTTTTCATAATTCTAATATGCATTTTCTTGGAAAGGGGAGGAAAGTAGGCTTTGGTGCACTCTGAAAATAGTGTGGAATCAGGCTTGTAATAAGGAGAGGGAAGTGTATCTATTAAAATTCCAGTTCTATTTGTTTTGTATATGGTTTCCAAGTTTAATTCTCACAGTATTATTTCACTCTTGTACTCATTTTCCATTGCTTTTTGTTATTACTGCTTAAATATTTAAATTAACGGTGAAAATTTGTGCATAAATCTTAGATGATCAAGAGAAAATGGACATATAGATAATACCACTAAACACAAAATTAGATACTGCAGCCTCAGCAAAGGGGAAAGTAGAGGGGGGAAATACGGGACTATAGGATAATCTATAAAATATAATCCTTAGTAAATTTTGATTCCTCTTAATTCCAAACAGACTTTGGCAAACTTAACTGTAAGCACTTTCCACAGCTGTCTGCATCTCCATTCTTTTTTAAAATGTTGCATTTAAATTGTCTCTGTTCTTCCAACTGAATCAAATATGCTACTTTAAACCACCAATGAACATCTGGTTGTGCTAAGACCTCAAACTACTAGAGGCAGCAACAGAGGTTTGGGTACGTTTCTTTATATCTACTGTCTGGTGAGAGTGATACCTTCTGGCAAAGGTACTAAATACCTTTGAGAAGAAAATTTGCTTTAAAATTGTTAAATCTGTTTGTTGCAAGAGCACTACACAGAAACCATTCTCCATACAAAAAGGCCTGTTAAAGAAAAATACATGTAAATGTGCTAGGGGCTTCAAAGGTTCATAACATTTGCAAAAAATGTTATAATAGAAGACATTTAAATAATACGTTTATGTTGGTGTTTAAATAGGGAGGTAATGTCATGTGTAGTCTAAATTTCTGGGTTACAAAAGTGTAGAAAATGTTCTGCTTCTGTCCTAAAATGGAAAAACACAAACCTAATAGCTGTTGATTGGCAATGGACTAGAATCACTCTCTAATCTCGAGATTAGCAAAGGTTGATATAGATGAGCTTCATGTGAGTATGCTGTTTATTCAAGTATTTTGCGTTGTTTTGAGCAAGACCAATCGCTCAGCAAACGCTAAATGGAAAGTGCATACAGTCCTACAAAGTCTTGCAACTTACTTGTTTGACCTAATTTGTTTAGATCCATCTTGAGGACCCTAGTGAATGTCCTTCTTGTTTAGTATATATTTTGCTAGTTCAGTTGTCTTACAAACATTTTGATGTTGTGTCTTTGGTGAATCTATTATCCAAAGATGGTTCAGTTTGCCTCAAAGTTCAGGATATATGTGAGATATTTGCAAGACTGAAAAACATGACTGCAGTGTTTTCTGGGTACACTATCTCTTACGATATCTAAACAACGACTAGTAAAATATACCTTTGAAATTGGACTTGGACCCATCTCTGGAAAACAGCTTTTAACAGGAAGTTGAACTTTTTATGATCTTCCAATGTCCAGATTTAATTCGGGTTCCTTTTTGTAAGCTAGAGGAATAGTCTTCTCATGTATTTTGTATTTATGCATTACCTAGCATGAGCCTCTTACATTAGGACTTTGTAGGGCTACTATGACTCAGATTTTAAGTAGGTATAGCACACTCAAATGGTAAACTAAAACTAACTTTAATTTTGATTTAAATAAGAGACTTTTCCTTTTTTTTTTTTTTGTTGTTTCAAATAAAACATTTCCTGGCCTTAGTTTATCTTGATAAACACAGAAAACACAATCTTTTAGAATATGAGCTGCTTCTTTCCTAGATTTTGGACACCAGAACTTAATAAAGCATTTTGAAAATAGACTTTATGATACAGAGGATGTAAAAAGATAAAGGATATTAAGGTTTTCTTTATATCCTGCCTATTCCTGTTATAGCCTGTTCACAGGATTGCATGGTGATCCTCAGATAATCAAAATACATTAAGTACTTTGGGATCTAATCCAAGTAGGTTCCTCAGAAGTAAGTCACGATTGCTTGGTATAGTTCATCTTCTTGATAATTGCTTGTTTTGGCAGCCATTAACTTAACATTGGCAGTGATAACCGTGCATTTTTTTAAAAATGGAGAAAAGGCTGGACATCAGGATACTGCGCTTAGAATATCCATTACAGGGGCAGTATGTTATGATCCTAATTATTAATTTAATTTTTCCAAGTCTGACATTGCTTATCAGGAAAAGAAACTGGCAGCTCTTTTCAGCTGATGGCACTTTTCTTTAGCTTTCATATCTCTGTTTTGAGAACTAAGAGGAAACAACTGTAATCCCAACTTTCCAGATATGCTGTTTATGAATGTAATAGCTCTTGTTTTGCAAAACACACTGGGGTGCCATAGCTGCTCTTGGAAATATCTACTATATATGCTTCAATAAAGCATCACAGATCAAGGGACTGTTATTAATAAGGCATCAACACTTTAAGGATGGTAACATTTAATGCATGTATGTTTTACCTGCTTTGGCAGGGGGGTGTGGACCCAATGATCTCTCGAGGTCCTTTACAACACCTAGAATTCTGTGATCCTGTGATTCTTGCTGTTATTTTCAGGTTTATTTTTTGCATGGATTATTTTGTCTGAAGAATAACAGCACTGTTTCAAGTTGTTTTTTTCCAAGGAATTCATTTATTTAAAAAAAAAAAAAAAAACAACTTTGTTTCTGATGTAATGCTTTTTTTAGGACTTAAGGTGAAATGCAGCAGGGCTTTTTTGTTTGTTTTGTTTTAGTTTTGCTGTTGTATCTGTCTTTGCTTAAACTGTATAACAGCATTATGTAATGTTACTAAGCACATCCTTATGACGTGGATTTAAATCTTTATTTTTTTCCTAGATTTTGCAACTGTTTGCCAAGAATGCACGGATTTTCATTTTCCTGGAATTCAAGAACAACTTGAAATTGTCCAGAAGGTTGTACTTAAGGCCAGAGCACAGCGTAGCAGTAAGTCGAAAAGACATCATGGTCAGTGACAACCAAAATTACTTTCCTTGAAATAGCATAGTGGTCAGTAGAATGTTTATGGTTAGGGGTGACTTGATTTCACTCTTCTTCATATCTACAAATCAATAACATGTGATGTTCTGGTTTGTCAGTTAACTCAGAGAGGTCTGCATGAAATCCTGTGTTCACTGACAGTATGTCCACATGATGTCTTTGATTCCATAATAGACATAAATTTAGAGAAAAAAAAGTCCTTAAGTTCTGATCACACTTTAGCAGCATGGGAAATATGTAGGGTAATTATACTTTCCTCTGCAGCTTAAACTGCTGGTGACAACATGGACTTACCTGACTTGTATTTATATAGAAAATGAAAGTCAAAGCCTTAAAAGTTGCAGATGTGTTACAACTTATTCCCCTCCATATAAATAAGTACTAAAAATGGAGTAATAAATTGACTATATGTGTATACTCTTTAGTATTGACCAAATCCTTGTGAATGGTTTACTTCGCAGTTATTTTTACAAATGGCATAGAAATTTTCTGACCACATGGTGTTAAGGCAGTACTTGTACATCATGAAGCTTTGTTTTTCTTGTAGAGAACTACTTGTGTGGTTTAAATACGTCAGTAACATGAATAGATTCATAAGAGTACATGGTGAAACAAGTTTTCTTAGGAATCTGCATATTGCTGTAGTCTTAAGGAGAATTCTGAAAGATGTTTTTATATTGGTGATTTATGTAAATTTCTGTTAAAAGTTTCCTTGCAATATTGGGAACAAACTTGTTTTAAATATATGCATTATTTAAAAAGCAATAGCAAGGTACTATGCAGTTGTGAGGGTAATTCAGAAGGTTTAGCATTCCATTTGAGAACATTGTGTTTCCATTTGTCTGAATAAAGAGGTATCATAGGATGATTAAAAAAGAAAGCTTATAATTTGATAAGTTCATTTATAATTTCATAATCAGTTCAGCATTTATTGAAGTCGGCAGAAGCAATTCTTGTCCAACCCTCACATTTATCCAACTTTATGGTGAAAATTCAAGCTGGATATCATCTCAGTACATTTTATATGACAAAGCATGATTAATACATGTTATGTTTCATATTTGTGGTATTTGTTTATATACAGGAAATAAAGAAAGTGGAACTGAAGATAAATCCAAGAATATTGAACGAAACCAGTCAAATATTTTACCAGGTGAGTTCCATTGAAGAGGTTTCCCCCCCTCTTCTTAGAACAAATTTTGTTTTATGGATGCACATTTTTAGCTCTAAATTCAGAACATAAATTATAAACTAAACCTAAGTTGACCTCAATCAGAGGAGAAGGATGTTCTTGTGGCTAAGGCAGAGAACTGGGTGTCAGGACATCTGGTTTCTATTCCCAGCTTTGCCACCACGTCATATGACTGTGGGGCAAATCACTTCTCTATGCCTAAAATTTCTCTTCAGAATTTGAGGGGAGATAAAAAGATCTCTGAGGATTCTGGAAAAAAAAATGAAACACAGATAATATCAAATGACTTTGTGAAAATAACTATATATGTCACTGTTCTGATCCAGTAAAGCATTTTGGAATGTATTTTAACTTTGAGAATGTAAGAATGCATTTCTCTAAAAGAGGGAATCTGTGATTTTTACCATGGAAAGCTGCTGTGGAGTTTGAAGATGAATGCACAGTTGGAGGTGTAGGGGAAGAAGACAAATCCATACAACCCATGGGTAATAGGAGGGCTTCTTAAAATTGCTTTCAAGATTGTCTTAGATCTTGGTCATATAAGTGGATTATAAATCCGCTTTGATCCTTAATAGATAAATCCCAGTAAAATCTTGCTGCAGTGGGAAGCGTATCATTACTATTAGATGGACATTGCTGGGGATTACCTTAGCCATCATCAGGAAGGAGTACGTACCCATTCTTCAGATAATCCAGTGCAAAGGAAGTCTTAACTGGAATTGCCAGTGAAAATAGGTTTGAAGGAAGATGCTTATCTATTGACTGGAACAGTAGTGGTATTGTATACCTGCTTTTTTGTTGACTCCAGTATAGATGTTTTGCTCTCCAGCAGAAAGGTAAGGTGCAGAGACCTGCATTTCACTGCCCATTTACTGCTTCTTTATCTTTGATAAATGAAAACCAAGCCTAAAAATCTCCCTGGCAAGATGTCTTCTTGAAAGCAGCTTTGTAACTAATCTTCCCATTGTTATGAATTGTTTTAAATTCTAAGGTCATTTATACCTCTGTCTTCTAGAATGTATCTGTTATTGCATAACCCACTATCCTTTTCCACAGACTTTTTGCATACTTTATTTTAATGCATCCATTTTTGGTATTTCCGCCTCCCACATCTGTCTGCAATTCAGTGCTTACATTATATATTTTGAGTATTACACCTCCTCTGTGTTTGCTTTTTTGTTTCATGCTATATATAGATCGTATCCGCTTGTTCTGGCACTGTTACATCTTATTACACCAGGTGTCCCTGATGCTTGTGAAACTCATCAAAGCAGGGAAGTGTGTGTAGGATGAATGTAAAACAATCATACTCCAAGAGATTCTAGATCAGTTAGTTTCTAACTTTTATGTATCTCCTTATGTATGTGTTCTGATCTGTTGTCTGCTTGTATTACCTTTTGTCTTAACTTACTGACCCTATTCTTACATTTCATAACAATTGTGTTTCAGTATAGGTCACTACTGTGATACCTTGCCTTTTTGGTTTATGTAATTCTGTAGGGGAATTCTACATAACACGCCATTCAAATCTTTCTGAAATTCATGTTGCGTTTCACCTTTGTGTGGATGATAATGTAAGATCTGGAAACATAACTGCTCGGGATCCTGCGATCATGGGACTCAGAAACATTCTCAAAGTTTGCTGCACACATGACATTACTACCATTAGCATTCCTCTCCTGTTGGTACATGATATGTCAGAAGTAAGTAAATTTAAAGTTTTGTTTTCTTCTTAGCTTCTAAGGTGCAACAATATTATTTTTTATTATTTTTCTTTCTGGAAAGGATATGTCTCATTCTTGTTTAAGACAAATGGAGCAATTTATCCCAGTCACATGCTCCTGCCACATCATTGTGCTACCATTGGTATCTGTATAGTGACGTGAGTTAAGGAACTGAATCAGTTATAAGCTTTTCAGTCAGCTGAACCTCTTCATTTTTATTTCCATCTCTCCTTGATCCAGCTCAGTGCACAGTTACAGAGGTATTAATGAAAGAGGTGATAGGACTACATATTTAGATGTTAAAAAGATGTTTTGTGGCAGCAGTTCTTGCTTAGAAACTATAGTTTGTAAGATGCTGATATAATAGTAATAGCAGATGCAAGTTATAATTGCTTCTAGATAGAAAAAAATAAAACTAACATTTTATGAGCAGCAGAACTAGCAAAGCCTGTTTTCTTAGAAAATTTGAATTCTGTACCCCTAAACACCATTCTTTATCACCTCAGCCCTGTGCAGCAGTAACAAAATTTCACCTTTGCTCTGAATGGTCTCCTTCTTCATGCCCTAATTACTTGCATGTTTAGTTTCTGCCCCAGAGCCCCCCACATACAAGCTGGAGAAGAAGTAGCATGCTGCTGAGACTCAAGTGATATGTCACATCCATTGGTGACATAAGTGTGCTTATTCTGCAGAACTGCTGTATTTTTTTCTTCAGTGGGACACTAGTGTGTAGAACTTTTCTCTTACTCAACTGTATTTTTTTTTTTCCGTGCATAGTAAACTTATAATTTAATACCATTTACAATCTTTCCTCTGTCAGATCAGCTTCAAAAGATAACTGTCAGGGAAGAAAATGGAGGTGGGGAGAGATCCAGCAGACAGAAAGTACAGCCACATGCCGCACTTCCTTAGGTGACAAACTTACAAACTAAAAGAAATTAGGAGAATAAGATATCACTGCTATTAATTATATCTTTGCGTATGTTTGCTTGCAATCTGTTATGTTGTTGTCTTTCTTTTAAAAAAATTGGCACCAATTTCAAGACTGCCTCTCCTTTGAAAGTGCCTGAATCATAGCAAGAAAGACGCTCATCATTGGATTGCTTTTAATAGGTGGAATAACTAATTTTTTTTTTTTTTTACATAATTTTATCTGAACACCATGTAGAACTGGATCCCTTTTGCAAGATAGGGGTCTATAAAGTTCAAGCAATGTTAAAAATATCCAATAATGAAGATTCTAAAGGATGTGCCTCAAAATGTGAACTTTTAGTAATAGATTTTATTTCAGAAATATATTTTTACATCTTTGGTATTAACACTTTTTGTATGCAAATGCAAGTAATCAACTTGCAGGACAGCAACCTGAGTTATTAATGGGACCCAATTACTGTGTTTCAGAAGTTTATAGAGCTCTTCTCTTAATCAAGTTGGCAAGTGACCCCATTAACCTTTTTTTTTTTTTTCCTTTGAAATGCATACATACAATGAAAGCTAAAAATAACGTGTTTAAAATACAAATAGAGCACAAGACCAGGTGTTCACCATGCTTTTAGGAAGGTGTTGTTGCTGAAATGTGTGAAACTGAAGAACCGTCTACTTGTCTGATGCTGGATTCTTAAAAGTCCTGGTAAAATGATTCATCTTTAATATTAAGTTTTTTACGTATCTGTGGAAAGTGACCTGTATGATAAGCATAGGCTGAGCCAAAACTGAACTGCATGAATTGCATTAGCAGCATCGTTTATTACGGTGTTTTGCAGCTGGCTGACCTCATTTGAAACACACAAGTCTGTAACTTGTTGTTGAGGGAAGAGTGAATAACAACAGATTTCCGAAGGTTAACCTGAACTTGGTGCCTTCAGCAGCTCCAGTTTTGAATCTGCGTTTACCACCTACATAAAAAACATTTTTGTAAAGTGGTTAACCAGGAGCACAGCTGCAGAGATGTTTGCGTGCTTCGCTGTGGCAAGCATTCATCATGAGTTTGCTTTGTGTATTTCCCAAATGTTTTCTTTTATGGATGGAAGAGTAGTGTTTATAACCCCACAAAAATGATGAGTGTATCAGTCTCAGTGAAGCTGTTACGAAGGCTAAATGATAACGAAGGGTATTAAGCTACTCTTTCCTCCTGGCCCTCTCCCCCAAGAAAAAAAAAAAATTAAGAATTCTGTTTTCCTTGTTTTTTCTTGTTACTTCAACAACAACAACAACAGTTTTGTGTTGTTTTTTTTTTTTTTTTTCTTTTTTCTTTTTTCCTGTTCTGATCATTAATTTCAGTAAAGGAAGGAAACTGTGTTTGATATTTGAGAAAGACAAAAATAGACAAGTTCAAATTTAGGACAACTGAGGTCCTAATGTCTGATCATTGCACTGAATCTAACATAAACTGAACTGGGGAATGAAATGGTTACATGGAATCATTAAAAATGCTGGAGTTGGCATACTTCCTTGGTAGTTTCAACATAAGGGGTATCGTATGCTGCCATCCATATAGCAATGTGGAAGAAAACAGACCTCTTGAGGGCTCTCAGGCAGCTGCCTATGTGATGATAAGTTAAGAAAAAAATGTTTGAAAAAAGTTGATATTAAGGGAATATAAGGTGTGCAGTAAATATTTGTGAATGTCATTTATACATGTAGAGAGATTATCAAAGAGTGTATTAACCTTCAGTTTTTCTCTTACTGTTTCATACCATGAAACATGCATAGATATACTTTAAATAAACACCTCGATAATTCTTAACTTAACTGAAATTAACCATTGAATTTCGGTTTGAAATCTTTGTCTCATAAGAAGTGTATGGACTTAGTGTTTTCATTACCTGGTTCTGCACAGACTTCTGCAGAGACTTAAAGATGGTCTTCTAGATACAAAAAAGCAGCAACTCCATGCAGTGACTCTGTCACAAATTTCAGTGTTGAGAAAGTTTGCAGCATATCTTTCTAATCAGTGCAATTGGCCTTTTTTACTTTTATCAGCTAAAGGAATGTTAATCTAACAAAAGATCTATTCATCCTGAAAAGGAATAGTGTGTGCTTTCTGTAGTGAATGAAACCAAAAGTCCCAGACGCTTTTTTTACTTGCTAGAATGCTGTTAACGAAAACTTACCGTATGTGATGGGGTGTTTGTTATTTTCCTGTCTCCTGTGCTGTGTTTTGAATTGGCACTTATCTGGCTATTAATTTCCACAATTGTTACTTAATTTACATATAGGGAAAAGTCCTGACAATGTGTCAAGATCATGATAACTTAAGTTTTTAAAGATGAATTAAAATCAAATCATTACTGCGTCATTCTCTGTTCTTGTGGCTTGCATGCACTGACATTGTAGATTCAACCTGTTATTTCCTTGAGTGACCACAAGATTTAACATCTATGTTTCTCTGAAATAGTCTGAGGAGTAGAGTCATATCCTGCAGTCTCAATCAGTCCTTTTAAGGCTAGTTTCTTTTATTGATTATATAATGTGCTCGTAAGTTGCCTTCAGAGCAACAGGACCTTTCTTTTTAGGTATTCATTTTTAACCTAAGCCAAAACAGTGATCAAAAGTAGCAATAAACTCCTACATTGCTTGTGACAGAATGCAAATGTGGGCAGATAAATTATAACAAAGACCAGCTATTTCTTCCAGAAAGGTTAGAAAAGAAAAAAAATAAATTGTCCAATATTGTTGTTTCTGATTCACATGTTGTATAGTCTAAAAGCAGCATCTATTGATGCAAGAATTTACCTCGTGAAAAAAAAAAGGTCTGTAAAGTTATTCTAACTTAGGCTGTTTTTATGTTACTATAAGGCTGTTACTATTTCAGGTATGGGAGAATATAGGGAGATGCTCCCACCTAAGAAAAAAATGAAGCTTTTAGTTGTTGCTTAGTGTAGAGACATTCAATATATTGACTCAACATTATCAGTCAGCATTCTTGGACAACCTTGCTTCTCAAATAATCTTTTTAAATCCTGAAATTAAGCTTTTTGAAAATGACAGCTTGCACACTGCTTGACATAGCAAAATAAATGCTGGCTTTACTGAATACAAAATTATGTAAAGCATAAATTTTAAAAGGTACATGGAATGATAAATTTGATTCCATGTGTATATTCCTATGTTCATACTAGAAAGTGCACTTTTTGATGTTGGAGGGCACATCAGAACAAATAAGTATTATTTTCTTCCTGAGAAGTGTTTACAGTGACATTCCTTCTGCCTCTAACTAGGAATGTTCATCTTAATATAATTGATTTTATAGTTTACAGCTGAAGAATGCTTGATGTACTAATGCATTTGAACTGTTACTTAAATTCTTTAGACCAGGGCCTGTTTGCCATACAGTAAGGTAGCTTATACAGGTGCTTTTCATATACCATCTTGGTGTTTAACTTCAGGTAAGAATTTGCTGTCTGGTCATATCTGAAACCCGTCCCATCGGATGAAGCCGGATTTTGTTTGTTTTAGCTCTTAATAAAAACGCACCTTTAGGATAAAATTATTTCTACCAATTTCAGTATTAGAGATATTTTACTGAAGGTGTATGGGTATGCCAATAAGCCTAAATCAGAGTCATCAAAAATAGCTGTTAATCATCAGCTACTGCTGTTAAGACATGGTCAGGAGCCTCTCTTCAGCTAACTGAAGCACAAATCTGATAGTCACAATTGGTTATTGCACGTTTTTCTGAAGTTCCACAGAGGAATTAAGTAGACCCATTTTCCAGTGACATTAATAGGATTATTATCAACAGTATGGTGGTGTGTGTTTGTTTTTCAAGATCTTAAAAATATATAGGCTGTTCAGACACTAGGCTCTCATACCAATAAGCAGTGGCTATGCTTTTATGGTCTCATATACATGTATATAAATATAAATATATATATATATACATATATAAATATATATATATATAATCTATTTGTATATATGGGTCATGTGTGTTTATGTATCCATACACATATACACACACCACCTGTGTAGAGTACTTCAGAAAACTGAATCCCTCATCATGGCCTGTAATGCTGCTTGGATACCTGGTGGAAAAATATGGTTTTATGGTAATAACTTATTATTTTTAACAATTTTCCTTTTTTCTCTTGATGGTAGATCCATGGGCATTGGACCTTTTTCATTTATTTATTTATTTTTAGGAAATGACTATTCCATGGTGCTTAAAGAGAGCAGAGCTTGTGTTCAAGTGTGTTAAAGGTATGTTAGTAAATGCTTCAGCTCATTTCCAGGGTTGCATTTGATGACATCCAGTCTTAAATCAAGCTGTATGTTTTCCCCAAAACAAGTCATTTTAGTAACTTACTACTTGTTAAAACACTTATGCTTTCTCTTTAAAAATATTAACTATTATTGTGGGACTATTTTAAGCATCAGGAAATAATCTCACACTAGAATGGAAACTAAAAGTGTTTTGAAAATATCTTCAAACTGTTACAAAGACAGTGAAAGAAAAAGCCCTTACTGCATTTGAGCAATCTCTGAAGGAGGGCAGGAGAAGGTGGTTCTCTACAGTATACTTCCCAGTGTCTGTTGTATTTTAATTTCCCCAGTGACAATTACCTATACTTTTTCAAGACTGGTTTATACGCTAATTCGCCTTTTTGCTTGAAAGTCATCATGATTTGACTGTCATTTCCTATATTTCCCAACTGTGTTACTGCTTACTGCATTCTTGTGTCCTGCACTTAAACACTCGCAGCAGTCATTTAGAGTATTTAAAATGCTAATAGTTATGTTCTTTCTACCACCTACTTAAGAAATCTCTTGCTGTTGTGAACTTCAGCGGTTCACAATGAAATATCATCCATGTAACCATTTTCATTATACAAGTATTTTTCCAAGCATCTTTATTTGTCACTAATGTATTTCTGTGGACCTTGTAGTTCGTTGGTTATAGTTAGGAAATGCTAGCATAAAAATGCCAAATGATGATAAGTTGAGCACTGAGCATTAAGCATTTTCTATGTAAGTAAGTCCAAGTAGTTTCTGTTCTTGCCAGATGGCCAAAACCCTTTTGGCAACTGGATATTGTCTTGCACTCATTCATCTGGATGTGATCACATCAGAGCTAAAGAAAAAAGCTGCTTCTCAATGAAAGCAAGCTATTGAAAAAACTCCTAATAATCATATTCTGAGAAAGTTCTCACTTCTGCTGGCTAGTATTCTGCTGTACCATAGACCTGGTTATTTTGCTCTTTAAAGGTATTCCAATTTTCTCAATAATTCCTCATTAGATTTTCCAGTTAAATCAGATTTCAGTCAGTTGATCAGTCAAGTCTGATTTAAATGTGACTAACGATATCCCTAGTTAAGGCGGTTAAAATCCTAATTGTATGTGAAAACTTCCTCATTGCTTGATAACAGTGTAATTGAGGGAGGAGTGTACATATATAATGAATATAATATGAGTGCTGTTTTTTAGGTTTCATGATGGAAATGGCTTCATGGGATGGAGGAATTTCTCGGACTGTACAATTCTTGGTACCGCAGGTACGTTAAATCAAGTTTGTGTCTAAACTGGGAGACTGGGAACAAGAAGTTAAATGCCAGCAGATCTAGATTTATGCCCTGTTTTTTAGTTTGAGCTTAAACCTAATTGCTGTTAGTTTCATCCCTTGCTTACAAAACAGGAATGAAAGGGTTTTATATTTTTGGGTATCCTGTAATACCTTTTGAGGATGCTGAAAATGCAAACTGGGAAGTTCACCTTTATCAATGGTTAATACGTAACCTTAAAAGAAGATACTCTTTTTTTTTTTCTCCTATTTTTTCTGAAGAGTTGGGACTAACATTGCATTATATAACGTTAGTTTTTTGTTAGTCATACTGTTGAGCATCTTGGAAAATTGCAATGTACTGAGTTCAGTCATGCTTCCACAAAGCGATTGATTACTCTAGATTTTTCAAGTTAATTGTAATAAAGATTCTGGAACGATTTAACTTGGAGTTCTAACTGATTTGCAGAAACAGGAAATTTTGCAAATGTGACCAACACTGAGGTGTTTTTTGTGTTGTTATTTTTTTGGTTTGTTTTTATTCTAAAAAGTGGTGCTAGAAGTTCTGTAAAAAATCAGAATTGTTGTATGAAAGAAATAGCAAATACTTGTTGACAAAGTACTAAACTGCTGAGCAAGGAGGAAGCAAAGAATAAATAAACTGAAGATGACTCTAACGTTGGAATTCAGACAGCAGAAGTCCTGTAGATAATGAACAGCACTGTCCTGATTCTGCTTACCAGAACTGATCAATTATTAGAACAGGAAATGTACTGGAAAGAGATATATCTCATAAATATACGAACATGATTTTAAGGTCAATCTTTTTCTTTTGATTGAATTAAATAGAATTATAATGTCCATTTTGAAAACAATCTTCTTGGCCTTCTGAAAAACTGCAACACTTTTAAATGTTAAAAAACATAGTTTAAACAGATCTAGTTCTTCCAAACTACAGCAAAAAGCTAAAGCTTACTGGTGTATCTCTTTATTGTTTTCTTTTTCTCTCCTCCCCCCAGACAATTTCTGAGGAAATGTTTTACCAACTGAGTAACATGCTTCCCCAAATCTTCCGAGTGTCCTCTACATTGACTCTAACCTCTAAGCACTGAATTCTGTGCAGCAGTAAGACATACCCTGTTGACAAAGGAAGAAGCTATGGAGATTCTTTATGGAAATGTCTCTTTTCCAAGGCCTGATGACCCTGAGTTGGCATTTGTTGCAATTTCAAGAATAATGTCATCTTAATAAAAGATGCTGTCTGCATTTGGTTGTTAGCATTTTATTTTTGTCTCTCTCTGTTTCAGCACAGCATTTATGTTGAATTCCTCATCTTTTTTCTGAAAGACATGAAATGTAACTAGTCTTATGTAATCCACAGAAATGATTCACATAGTTTGGTAGGAATAAGACTTACGGTAGAATTAGGATCAGGGGGAGTGAGGGCCTTCAGATTGCTTAGTTTTAGAAACATTTTCTGAATTGGCTTGGTGACATTTAAAGGAAAAAAGAAAAAGATGTTACATGTCTCCTTTGACAAATTATATCAAAATTATTCTCAGTTGTCTTTCCAAGCTCACAATGACTGCAAAATAAAATGTAATAATGCCTCGTTTTACCAATTAACTGTTATAAAATGAAAAACATGAGAGAATCCTTTAGCATATTGCATTTTGTAAACCACTGGAAGTATTAAAAAAGAATCAAGCTAATGTATCTGTGAAAATGATTAGGTGTTCTTTTAATTACTACCTTTTTACTATGTTATCTTTCTGCTTTCTTTGAAGATTTCACATTGACAAGTCTCATGTACAACTTAGTAGGAACATTATAATGTTCTGAAATCTGTTGCACAGGAATATTTTGCTGCTTATTGTCAAACTGTTTTATCACTGAAGGTTCTTTATCAGTAATCAAGATGCTTGTGTGAAATTTCTTAGGCCAAACTTGAATTCACTCAAATCTCATAACCTTCTGCCTCCTACTGATAAGAAACTAGGAAAGAAACTGCTTTTATCCCGTCTTGGACAGTCAAGCTTTTTGAACATGTCTGTGGGCACAAGAGGCTGTAAGCAATCAGTGTAGAGACCAGTCACAGGGAAAGTCGTGTCTGAAGCTGGTATTCTCGGTGTTCCCAAAAGAGTTAGGCTCACGAGAAAGTAGCTGAGGTAGTGAAAGTCCCAGGGAGCTTTTTGAAGCCCACAGTTCTGTTCTGTAGGATACACTGGGATCCTGGCAGAGATGGGTTTGACTCTGTCTTTCGAGAGATTGCCCAAGTTCTGCACTTGAAAACCAGCTAAAAATTAGATGATTTACTAGCTTCATTGTGACTTTATTATTGTTTTATTTAGTTTGATGAATGTGAAGAGTGTAAAGCTCTGTATTGGGGAAACTCTAATTTAAAAAATATATCTATAATTTATATAAAAATTAAATATGAATTATAACTAATTTAAAATTCTTGGAGAGTCAATATTAATAAGCATGTGATGTTTATAAATGGCATAAACTCTGAAGTTAATACTTTTACTGAATCCTTCATGCTGTACAGAATCCACCTAAGTGACACAGCAACTATCTATTGCTGAACTGTCAAATGCTTTCTTTTCCTGTGCCAGCAGCTTCTAAAGAAGAATCATGAAAGTAATGTGACCTTGTTTGGTGTTCCAGAATAGAAGGATGTAAATTAATCTAGAATGATCTGGATTAATCCTGTTAAAGCTCATTGCTACTCATAAGATGGAGTCAAACTCTAGTCCTAGAAAATCAAGTGCTCTAACCAAGATTCTGTTTGTGAAAGATGTGGTAGCACAAGTACTCCTTGTTGTAAGTTGTAAGACTTCATCTGTTTTAAAAGAGAGATGTGTGTTACATAATTGCCTCCTCCCCCTGCCCCCCCCAGTCAGTACATCTACCACGAAGTAACCCGTGGAACACCAAAAATCCTTGAGCAAGTTATCTGTCTGATACTTTCAGACTTTTAATAAAAATTCCACACAAATACTTTTATTATGACAAAACTTCAGGACATATCTAATTTAGTAACACTTGTGTAAAACTGCAAATAATGTCAAAAAAAAAATTATTTACTTTTTGTGGTAAGTCCTGCTGCCTTTCATTTTTTGAGGCTGTGTTTATTCAGTCCTCAGAAAGTGGATTATATATGAGCTTTTCACCCTAATAACCAGTTCCTCTTTGATACAAAAATGAGCAAATAAACTCCAGGGGTGAGGTTTTGGAAAGTATAAAGGGAAGAAATGGTACTAAACTATTATTTATGCTTAACTTGTTCTGAAGCTTGGCCCTTATAAGCACTGAAAAGGCTTGCCAGACTTTGTCAAAAGAATTCTTGATACATCATCTATTATTCCTGCTTTTCATATCTGTTTCCAGGAAGTAGTGTTAACAGCAAGTTTTAGCTGTCATTCTTTGTAGAAAAACAGAATACAGAGCTGAGATGACCTCAGCTGTCCTTTCTATTTTATCTGTACCTGGCAACTGTACAGACCAGTAGTATACAGACTGCAATTTATGAAATAAAGCCATCTAAGAAATCCTACTGGGGCTGTGAGAAGCTATTTGAGATTAAAAGGAAAATGACTCAATCGGCATGAGGTTTTCTATTTGTATATGCACAGCAGCATTCCTTGGAAGGATGACAGTGCTGAATACCTTTAAGATGTTGTGTAAAATTGTGTATGTGGCTGTGCTTGTATTAAGTAAATTGCTTTGAAGAGAAATGTGGAAGACATGACATTGTACAGGTATTTGAATGTGCTTATGGTGGTTGAAATAAACTGCAGATACCCTTAGCAAAATCTGAACCGAGGTTTAAAGTCTTAGTTTGTCAAGAACATCCCTAGCTGACTTTCATATCCATTGTCTTCAGCTATACAATCTGGGGCAGTTTGCTTACAAGATCACTGATGCCAATCAAGGCAAAGAATGCAGGCAGTTGAGGAACAGATTTAGAGTTGTAATTCAGACCAGACTTCGTTTACACTGCTGTAAAATATATATATTTTTTACACTGCTAGAGATGTAAGTGTTGGTACTGCCCAGAGGGATAAGAATTACATCAGAGGTCTTTCCTTCTACAGTAGTTCAATACTTTGGAAAGCTCAACTACCCTGAAGGCAAAGAAGCATTGTAATTACAGTTAGCAGAATCAGGCAGGTGGGTTCAGTTCATCTGTCATCAGCTGCGTTCTGTTGGCAAAAGAACCTCACTCATTTTTAGCAACAAACAGTTCCAACAATAAGAATGGGGTAATACCCCTAGATTGGTGAAGTCTGTAGCTTGATAGGAAATGTGACTTTGAATTCCTACAGATAATAAATAAATAATATTAATAAACAAAAAATGAATTGAGTCTTGAACAGGCCAAGCAAGTGCTTTTATATTTTGTGGGAATCTTTAAACAGTGACCATGTTTGTCAGGATCTTTGTCAAAGTCTCACCACATGAACCAGATTGGGCCCCAGAGAGCATGTGTCGTGAAGACAACCCATCTGATGATGTGGATCAGCTCAGAGATAACCAATAGACTACGAGCTTGTTATTCTTGAAATTAAGATTGATTTATGAATACTCATAAGCGGTGCTTTTAAGTTCCTGGTAAAATTTACATTCCAAAATATTTCTGTAGATGGGTAGCAGCTAAGCATGGATGGTAGAGTCTCATCTTCTGAAGCAGGCATATAAATTACAACTTATTTCCAAGTTGGAATGTACTAACTTTGCACGTGGTCCAGGCTGCCCTGGTGACTTAAGGTTACAGAGGAACCCATAAGAAGCCTCCAAAGCTCTTTCCAAGATTACTTCCTGGAGATTAGTCCAGATTCTGGGAAAAGAAAGGTGAACCTACAGATATTACCTATATAAGCTACAGATGAAAAACAAACAAACAAAACACACATTAGCAAGCCAATCTTCCTCCGGGTACATTCTCCCCATGTGGATTTATATATATGTTCATTTATTTATTTTAATATAATATTTTAATATTTATTTATTTTAAATCAGAAAATGACTATGTGATACATGGGTTTTGTGTCATCAGTTTCTTGACTTTCAGAATAGACCTGGAACAGTGCATTCAACGAGTCTTATACAATTTTGAGAAAAGTCTGATAAATTTTCTCCAGTGTGCATAAGTATCAATACCCCCTGGGGAAAATAAGTCCCAGAACAAAACAAGGTTCTTGTGTCATATTTGTAACATATAGCTATGAATATAACTAGTATTAAATATTATCTGCAACACACACACACACAAAAAAAAAAAAAAGCTAGCAGCACTAAATCATGAAATAACTCAAAACAGACTACTAATGCACTATATCTGCACTTTGAAGAACTATAGTTGGTACTGACATCTTTCAGATGGCTGTTGCAGTTCATGTCTCCTAAATCTTCATTCCAGTCACTGGAAATACAGCAAAAGGTATTGTCATACAAAAGCTGCTGCAGTCCAGGGAGGGCCTGGATATGATGTTAACTTTAATATTCTTCCTAGTTTTTATTTAGCAGTCACCTTTATTTAGGAGTCTCCCTCTGCTCTGTGTTTTCCTGGTGTAAATTAAGTGTACTAAAGTTCACTGACTTACTCCAAAATTACACAGATGCAACTGAGAGCAGAATTTGGCCTTGTGTGCCCTTCCAAGGGTGCTAAGTTTGAGCAGATACAGAGTAACACTGTCTAAATGACAACTGAAGGGGAATATGAAAACCATCTGTAAATATTTAACGGGTGCAAAGATTAAAGAGGAGGCGGGGTTGTACTACGTATTCCAAGAAGGGTTTTAACTTAGCCTACAGGGATAAAATTGAGCAAAGAAAAATACATAAGAATTGTGGAAGTAATATTTCTAAAAAACTTAGAGATCAGTCTCATAATTTATAAAAATTTGTCAGTGAATGGAGTGACATCCACTATAATTTACAAAATGACGTGAGGCTGCAGCTATGCTGTTATGTTAAAATGTGCTCTTAAGCTGCCTGTGAGAGGCCAAAATGGGGCTTCATATCTGCCTTTCTTACAGCTCAGATGAAACCGATTTCTTCCTCCTGCCATTCCATCTTTGGGAAACACATGCATAACCATCTGGATCCAGCAGATATGGTCTGGTCCCAGTTGGCTGAATATGCCAGCCCATTTCAAATGTGCGTGAAGAAGCATGCCATGGAGAAAAATTCCCCACTCTTTCAAGACATACTTCCTGTGAAAGACAAAACGCTGAGAGCAAATCACTTAGTTGGATTAATTCAGGTTCAGACAAGAAAAGTCATATGCTACATGATGTTGTTGGCTCTTTCCTAATGGGCATTGGTTCATTTGTGTCAAATATTGTCAGAGCATCTTTGAAACCTGGTAGTTTCAATAGGAGTTCAGGGCTGATGGCCCTTGTGCAGGAATGGACCCTGTACATATAAATTTAGTGTCTTGAACTGGGAAGTTACCAGACTTGAAGCTGGTTTGGTTGGCTCCCAAAAGTCTTATTTTAAGTGCCTTAAACTGAACCATAACAGCATCTGCCCGGCATAAATTATAATCCTCCAAAATGCTCTGTACTCACTCATACAAGTAATTTATAGTGACTGTTTCGACTTTGTTCCAATGAACACTTTTAAATCCAGGCAGAAATAGCATCACTCCACAAACAGGGGCCTGCTTCCTTCCGCCATGCTTTGTGTGCAACATCCACATTACCAGTCTTCTGCATGCCTATTTCCAAAGCGGAAACCCTACCAGCACAAGCCAGCCAAGCCTCCCTTTTTGAGAAATGAATCTTTCCTCATTCAACAATATAAGGTGGAAATTGCAGTGGGTCAATGACATGAGCTTTCCCTCAAGCTTGACAAGCTATACAAGAGGATGTGAGTGCTTCTGTTGAGTAGTTGTTTGGAAACCGCTGTCTGACAACCAGTTGTTATCTTGGATATGTTTTTAGCAATTTTGGGCAATTCTCCCTGCCTGTGGAAGTTGTTCTTTCTTTTAAGCAGTCCATAAATCATGGGCAAGTCTTGCAAGCTGATGTTACTAAATAGAAAATGGTACATACCACTCTTGTGTTGATAGGTAGCCCTGTTCAGCTCTGTTTACTGAACCTTCCCGTTAAGAGATAAAATATGCAGATAAAAATTGTTGACAATTGCTGCATCTCTCCAAGATTCACTTGATTTCTAAACCTTCACAATAATTCAGGGAAGTGCCACCTAAAAATACAGGATATTTAACTTTCCTTGGTGCACATGCTTTTACTAGTGTCAGTTTCTGCTGTGCTTCAGCAGATGGAATTGCTGTGCAGATCAGTCTACTGATTCTTCATTTCTGCCTTTAATAACGGGCACTACCTGGAGTCCTCAGGAAAGGCAAAGTCCTGTGTCCTTCCTGCCTGAGAATCACTTGATAGCTGGAAGTTATCATGAATCTCAACCAAGATGATGGTGTGTAAGCAAAGCTAAGTGATGGATGTAGACCCAGGGAAGTCAAATTCCCTACATGTCAAATTATCTACTCCTTGTAAAACTTGGGTCAAGCAAATTATTCTACTAAATTGATTTTATTTTTTTTTAAATGAGGACTCAAGTGATTGAATGATATTTAGTTGACAGTCACATAGAAGACGGGCAGCAGACTTTAAAGGTTCATTTTTGGCACTGAAACTACATACTGTGTGCCAGATAATGGTAGAATAAATTATTTGAGGACAAAATGTAGCCTACCAGGAAAACTTTACTGCCTGGGAATATTATCAGGCTATAGAAAAGTTAAAATTATTTAAAATCACCTGGGCATTAAAAATCACATAGCCAATGGACTAGATGTCATACAGAGATACGAGCATTTTCCTCTCTGTGAAACTTAGAGGCCATTCCTCATTTCCACAGCCTTCTCATGAGCCTTATATTCATGTCAACCACACCGCAGGTACTCTGAGCAGGAAGGAAGTTTGCTTGTTGCTTCTGGATTGGTTGGTTGGTTGGTTAGTTGATTGTTTCTAATGTTTAATTCACTGTCTGCTGGACACCACATTCTGTGACAGTAGAGTCCATTACATGTTCTGGGACACCAAAGTACTCACTCAAAGGGCACTGGAATTAGTGGAAATGAAAAGCCAATGACTCCAGAGCAAAATCAAAATTCTTAGTAGAGAAATAGCATACCTTTATTAATAAATACATTTCAGTCTAGCCAAACTTTCCTCGCAACCTTGGCCTTTATGCCTGTGTAGCAAAAAGCAACAGCTATCACTGGTGTTTAGACCATTGTGGCCTGCAGTGGAGTAAGTAACATATCCAAACTCTGATAAGGCCTCAGAAAAGAATAGTAGCACCTACAGGACAAATTAAGCTAATTACATATAATTGCAGTCCCATACCAGAAGCAAGACCTTTGCAAGAGACTTCCAGTCAAACCATGTACTTAAGTAGCCATTCTATCTCCCCCTAGAAGGAGCAAGATTTGAACCTGAATTGCTTATTTTGTCTGTCATGACTATTATCTCTGACCTACCAGATTAACTACAGTTCAGTTCATGAGCCTGTCTTAATTCTGACATACATGAAATACAATCTAGGGGAATTTAAAAGGGGAGTTTAATTTAAGATTAATTTCCCTCTCACACGCACAAATAAAAAATAAAAAAACCTTGTGAAGACATGAAAATTCTCTGCTGATTGCTGATCAGCTGAATAATGCATATAAAAAATAAAATACTATGTTCAAGAGGATGACTCAAAATGCTAAGGGAAGACTTTCAAGTAGCCTTTACTTAATGTGGGGTGATGAAGTCAGAGAACAATCTTACCCGACTATTCCTAGAAAATCTGTTTAAATTTCATTCCTCTGTAAAGAGCACTATCAAAGCTGTTTACACTGAAACCACAGAATTTGGAAAGCTAAAGCACAAAGCCTTCACATGATGGATCTTTGCTGGATGCATTGTACATGCTGAGTTTGCAGTTAGTCTTCTCCACTCAGTTGCATGCTCAAGTCAAATTTAGGGCTTTCATATGCAACAGTAATGTTAAATCCTTGCCTTGATGAACTTTGACAAAGTTTTGGTATTGACTTCAGTAAGGCCAGGATATCACTTCCCAATATAGCTCTAGAAACACACAGTGGTTAAGTAAGAGGAATGGGTGCAAAATGTGTAATACATCAAATATTTGTGACTCTTCTAAACAAAAGATGTCTAGAAGCCAAATCTAACAGCTCAAAATCCGGACTGGAGACCTCAGTGTCACCAGTGCCTCATGGCATATTTTGCGAACATATCCGCTTTCAACTCCTTCATTTGAAAACTATGAGTTATGAAACTCAGCAATGCAAAACGGAGATACACAGCAAAAGCTTGCTGGATGAATGTCATAATATACTTAAAGGTCACGTAGACACATGGTTTTCTGGTAACAATATATACAGCTCCTCACCATTCAAGTATATACTTCACAATGTTCCCTTTTATGGTGTATTGGTGTAGGTAGTGTAAACCTCATGAAAAAGCAAAAAAATTAATAAACTTTTACACGTTGCATTCACATCAGTAATGCTATTCAGATGCTATTCAAGTTTTCATGAAATCTAGTCCCTTGAAGAAAAAGGGAAAGCTATGAATATTTAAACTCTGAAAGTGCAGTTATTAAAAAGGGAAAAAAATAGAAGAAAAAAATCTACTGCAAAAGGTCAGATACCATCCAGTTTATTCAAAAGAGCACCTTAGTCAGAGAATTATTCTTAGCCCTATAGTAATCTTCAAACGTTAAGTTAGATGGGTATCTTTCTACAGCTAGAAATATGGCATGAAGGTCAGCCATGACTTGATCTTTTCTAGAGCTGGCAACACTCCCACTTGAAGTGGGAGGTTAAACTAGATGACTTCCAGAGTTCCCTTCCAACAAACATTTCTATGATAGTATGATCTCATGCCTATATTGCAATTAAAGGGACCATCTTATTTATTTTTTAATATTTGAGATGTGCAGAGTTCATTTCAACTATTCCTATAGAAAGAGCTTGAAGGACGGAAGTTTCCATCATGTTGATTCTTTATCTTTGTACATCATGCTTTAGACAACAGCATACATGTATTTTACTTCTGGCTGGCAGTGGGAAATAATTTGAAGGGAAACAATGTCCATAAGGCATGTGTTTGTGTACGTGTGCAAGGAAGTAGCTGAAGTGGGTTTGCAGGCCTGTGGGGCTTATATGTCCAAATGCCAGCCACTGGAGAGATGGAAGATTGTGGGGAAGTTACAGGACAGATAGTGTGTATAAGAGCACATCAGCCACTGGAAGGATACATATTGTATTATGTACATATACATGCATACATATACATACATACATGTAAAATCATAGATTAGTTTTGGTTGGAAGGGACCTCAAAGATCACATAATTCCAACCCCGCTGCCATAGGCAGGGACACCTCTGACCACACCAAGGTTGCTCAAAGTCCGATTCAACCTGGCTTTGAACACTTCCAGGGATGAGGCATCCACAACTTCTTTAGGCAACCTGTTCCAGTGCCTCACCACTCTCTGAGTGAAGAATTTCTTCCTAATGTTTAATCTAAATTTACCCTCTTTTAGTTTAGAACCATTACTTCTTGTCCTATCACTACACCCCCTGATAATGACATATTTTCCACTCTCCAATCAGTCTGAGAAGGTAACAGGATGAACCCATTGGCACTGATTGTGTTTCCTTGCCTGCTGTGTTTTCTGTCTGAGCTGGTCTGTAGGATCAGCCATGTAGAGATGTATGTTTGAATTGTGTGCATGTGTGCCTGCTGGAAATACACACTCAGCCCTGCTGGACCTGGGGGCAAGGAGCTGCAGCAGCAAATTTAGGGTTTGTGGACACAGGCCTGAGTGAATGCATCAGGAGGAAAGGAGGCTTGATCCAGGGAGGCTGGAAAACTGGAGGAGCTCAGGACTCTCTCCATTCTCTGCCTGCTCACTGAAAGGGTAACTTCCACCAGCTGGCCATCCTGCCCTGCTGAAGGTCACCACCCCCATCTCTACCTCCGCTGGGTGAAATGCTCCTCAAAATGCAATTTGAGCTCTGTAGGCAGAAAGAATTGGGTCAGAAGAGCCCTTGGTTGCCCTGTGTTAACTGACCCACCACAGTTTGAGTGAAAGGCAGCAGCAAGGAGCAGCAGGAGGTGATAATCTGTCAGCTGATGTCATGGCAGTGGGAAGAAAACTCGATCAAGGCTGAGATATTTATTTAAGGAGGGTAATGGAGACAGCACCTTAATTCCTATGAGAAGGGGGGAAAAAAGAGATCTTTGAATATTTCCTGACTGCTAGTGCTGTTCATCAGTATTTTTCACCAGCTTCCAAAAGAAATAAATCAGCAAGAAAAGGAAGAAGTCAGCAAGAATGTGACAATGCAGGCTGTATACAGTACATGCTGGCTCCTTATCACCTTTAAATTTGCTGCATTTTTATAGGGAAAGACACATTCAGATGTGACTTTCAGGAACCTCAGCCAATGCACATAAAGGAAAGCTCTTCCCTGTCTATCCAAATGCCAGGTAATGTCTTCATTTTTGAGTACACAAACTGAAGCAGATTGAACAGGCTGGCTTTCAAATGGGATATTCAGCACCTTCTGAAAGCCAAGCCCATGCATCTAAAGTTTAATATGTCTCAAAAATAGGGGTAATTGGAATAACAAGTCATCTGGAAAAGTCTTGGCCTGCACACAGTGCAAATGAAACAAGAGAACAAAATCTGGCTGTCACCTGTGCAGTGCTCACACCAGTGGCAGTGCTTGCTGTCATGAGAAGCTCTGTGAACGAAATTGTTCTCTGTAAGAAGCATTTTGCAGAGTAGTATGTGCCTGCTTGATTACCTACTTGCTGCATAAACTATCTTAATTTTTACTTTAGAGTCATACACAAGCCAGACCTTCTAGACACTGAAAAACAAGCAGAACAAGAACAAAGGTGGCAAACACAACCAAAGAGAGTTAGGGATCAGTCAAGCTGGACACAGCAACATGATTCAGCAGGAGATGTATAAGAGGCTTTCATTGTGCCATCAACACAATTATTTTACACAACACTATTTTCATGATTAGTTATTACACATTATATGACAGCATTCCCATGCCTTCAAGCTTTTTGTAACAGTAGGAGAAATGGTGGGCTGGAGGAGACAGCTGGACTTGCACTTGGTATATGTCAGTTTACTTAAGCAGAACCATTTTACTGCTGCTGGAGGAATGCAGCAAAAGGTCAGTGCTGAAACTTCACTAAAGTAAGTTGAGCACACATTCCAGCTGTGAACATATGCTGACTACTTGCTTGATCAAAAAGGAAATTTCAGAGCTCTGCTACATGCTTGCCTTGACCCTGCTCCATACCGCCTGTCTAGTGTGCATCAGACAAACTGTTCTCTAATCCTGCATGGAATACACATTCTGTTAAAAGATGCTTGGAATAGTTGCATATCATCATTAGTAGAGCAATCTTAAACTGGGCTCTTGCATATGGAAAAGTGCATGATAGCAGGAAGAGGGATGTCATGAGGAGAGGTGTTGTATGAATGCATTAAATGTGTGTTTTTATTTCTTAGTCCTGTGTTCCCACCATAACCTGACCCTGTCTAAATGAGAATCATCTTTGCAGAGGAAAATTAAATTCAGTTCTTGTATTTCCCTTGTCTGTGTCTTTAAATGTTTAATCTTCTGGAGCTACTCTGATCTGGTCAGTGTCAGAGGAAGAATCCTGTGCTGAAAAAATGCACTAAGAACCTACACCAACTTAACTGGGCTGTTAAAAATTTCAAAAGTGAAACCCTTATAACTTCAAGAGCTTCTGGCTGATTTAGAACATGCCCTCATAACATCGCTTGATAAAAATAAGACTCTGGCTTTTTAATAGAACAAATTGCTTGGGTTTTATATTTAACCACAGTCAGTGTTAAAGCTATAACTGGTTTTCAGAATATTTTAGGAATCTGATCTTGATCTTCCATATGTTAAAAACCATCACAACAAATACCTTGCATTGTGGCTCCTGAGAAAGATATAACAAGGTGGCTGCAGCCTGAAATACAAAGCGTTTATTTTATGTTCAGATTTGCTACTCTTATCAGAGTAGGTATCTCAGAGTAGGTATCAGAAATGATCATTTCAAGGTAAGCAAGGAGGCAGTCTTGAGCCAGATAACCTTGCAAACATGCATGTTGTTTGGAGAGAGGGCACCAATGTTCCCATTACTCACAGCCAGCTCTTCAAAAACTCTGAGGCTTCACTGTGAAAAATGGTACTTGTATTTAGGACCCTCAATGCACTGGGAGCAGAGGATATTTTGACAAAAATAAATGGTTTCCTTTCTGAAAAATGGGACTTGTAGACTTTAAGAATATTACATGATGATTATGGTAATCAACCAGATTAAAACTCTGGGTTTACTAATCTCAGCTTGTCATTGGGTTGTGCTTCAGTCAGTCTAACTGTATAGTACAGTCATGGTTTAGTAGCAATACATCTAGAATAATGAACATTAAAAATAACATGTTAAAAGTAAGAGAAAAAAAAATAAAAGAAAAAGCAGCCTTACTGGCTGCCCTATATGCAAAAAAAAAAAAAAAAAAAAAAAAAAAAAAAAAAAAAAAAAAAAACCACAAAAAAAACTCCTTTCCTTTCCTTTCCTTTCCTTTCCTTTCCTTTCCTTTCCTTTCCTTTCCTTTCCTTTCCTTTCCTTTCCTTTCCTTTCCTTTCCTTTCCTTTCCTTTCCTTTCCTTTCCTTTCCTTTCCTTTCCTTTCCTTTCCTTTCCTTTCCTTTCCTTTCCTGTGGGTACTACATAGTGTTCAATCACGATGCATTAATTTGGAGAAAATAAACAACATGACACATCAATAGAAGAATCCACCACTAGCACCATGTTAGTTTCTTTTCACTGACTCAGATGTTTGCAGTTGACAACAAAGCATGGTAAGTGTTGATACAAATAGGATAGGACCCTGAAAAGGTGGAGGAGTGGATTGACAGGTCTCTCATGCAGTTCAACATTAACAAATGAAAAGACCTGGCCCCTGGCAAGACCTAATTTCTCACAACAGTATAGGCTGGGCACTGACTGATGGGGGTGCAGCTTCACTTTTAGAAGGGGCTGGGGATCCTGGTAGAGAGCAAAACGAATTTGAGGCAGCAGTTGTGGTGAGGAAGGACAGCTATATCCCACTGCATTAGCAAGAATGTAGCCTAGAGTTCAAGGGAAACAATTATTTCCCTGTAACTGGCACTGGTGAGGCCACATCTGGTGTGCTAAATCCAGTTTGGGGTGTCTGAGCACAAAAGAGAGGTAAACAGATTAGAGAGAGTACAATGGGAAACCACTAGGATTCGCAGGGGGCTGAAGCACTTGATGTTCAAGGAGAGGCTGAAGGTGCTGTCGGCAACATACCAAGGATCAAGGTAACTGCTCAGCTATCTGTAGCTTTTTTGAGCCTTAGCCTTCTAGCAAAGTAAAAATGTTTCCATTTTTCTAGGAAAGATGCTTTTTGAATAGGGTCCTGGATATTATCCATGAAATCATTCTGTCATCCTATGGAGAATTCACAAAATTTGAATGCTGCGTGCGTGTAATAAATGTTTGTCTCAAGCAAAGAATAAACCAATGGAATCCAATTCTAGTAGCTCTCCACAGGAGAGGTATAGGTCTCAGAGAATGACCAGAGCTCAAATTCTGGTCCAATTCTACTTTTTTGAATTCCATATTATTTTTTTTTCCATGTTACTTTTATAACCTCTTATACCATGGAGGTACAGGCCACTCCATATCTATCACCTCTTATCTAATACTGAAGAAATGTTCACTGACTGTGCTTATTTTGCACCCTCTGCTCATTAATGCTCTGATCTTCAAACTACTTCTACATGTATCTACATTTACTACTGTAAATCAGGCCAGTTCAGCCATCTGCAGTAGCATATGCCTAATTTTGAGTGCATGAACAGTCCAAGGGTCTACAGGAAACAAAGACCACAGACTTAAGAATTGAAACTTGCTCAGAGTTATCTACTGGCTGATACCAGCCACCTGCTGCATATCTTTCGTCCTTAATGATGTAAGCCACAACACCTACTAGCTACCTGTTCAGCCTAATGTTTTATTAGTGTTTGCTCCACCTTCCATTCTTTTATATTTTTTTCCTGTATGCCCCTGCAGATCTGATACGCTTCCCACTATTTCTAAGACAAATATCCACATATACACGCAAAATTCATTCCAGATATGTTGGTATATTTAAATATCACTTCATCACCTTTCTGTCTCAAACTGATGTGATTTTGCTCTTTTCCTTTCTTCTCCACTTCCTGGAGAGAATTATTTCCACCTTCTCATCTTTCCTACCAAAGTGTCCTTGTAGAACTAAATCTTACCAATTATAGGGCCTTAAACAGTAGAAAGGGAGTCCCTGGAGATTACATCATGGTATCTCCAAAATTATAACAACTTTTACCTGTTCCTTACTAGTCAACAATTTTAATACTCCCTCTCTCTCTTTCTCTCTTTTTTGTCCTTCACTGAGAGCTGTATGGATCCTGTTCTCAGAGATCAATCTTCTGATTGTGGGTTCCTTCCAACTTCGGTATTCTCTGTAATAATTGGGTAAGGATTTATTCAGAGTAGAAACTGATTATCCCATTCCTACAAAGACTATAATAGCAAGTTCTGTATATCTGACTCTTTATTAATGATGCAAAATGTACAAAAAATCTGTGTTAGAGTAGCTCATTTTTTAATCTATTCTTGTATTCTAATTCAGTGTCTTCCACTCCTTCTTTTGTAAGTCCTGTTTAAAGTTCAGTAACATCATTTCATTTAGCTGTTCTCTGGATAAAGAGCTCTGCTGGACAATAATTCAGATGAGATAAACAAATGTTCTGCCACATGCTAACCAAATGGATGAGTAGTGAGACCTTGCTTACTTTTCCTGCTCCTTGTTTTTTGTGTGCAAGCACTCATGCTTCTGCCTAGAATAAAGCTTTACCTTTACCAGACTAATTTATTGTTCAAGTTAGAATCTAGTCATAGGCCTAAATGAATAGCTAGCAATTCTATAACAAACAACTGGCTTGAGCCTTGGGAAGAAGCTAAAATGAAAATCTCACAGAAACAGTGGCCTACTTATCACAGAGCACTTCCCATGCAGTGCCAACCAAAAGCACTCTTCTCTCTACAAAACCATAGGATGATTTGTCTTTTTTTCTTCACCCGTCAATGAAATCGATCTTTTTCTTTCTTCACCCTTGGCAATGAAAGCATCTCTGTTACAATCATATTGATCTGCGTAGTTGAACTCAGTGAGGGCTCATACCAACTCTCCCATTGTGCGTTCCCGATCCCTTTCAAGTTCTATACAAATTTTGAGCTTCTCAGCAGACTCTGATATAGTTTGAACCCTCTTTTCTGTACCATTTGTCCTGTGTTGAGAAGCCAAAGGATATCCTGTTCACTATCTCCTGTTCAGAAAAAGAGCTATAGGAACAAAAACTGAATTATTGCAATTGTGCATGAAAAATTCATTTGGCTTGTTTTAGTCTGCAAATCTGACCAGATAAAGCATAGATCACTTCCAAAATGTCCCAATTTAGCTGATGAACTTTCTGTTTGGATGAATTTCTGGTGGCTGAATTTTGGCTACCCGTCTAGATAGCTGTCTGAGAATGCAGCCTTGAGCTTTACTAGACCCCTGATGAGGAGAGCAAGATATAGTTTTAGATGCACATTTTTAAAGAGTGAATGAAAAATCTTCAGTTACTCCTATAGATCTAGTTCAAGTGCAGGCCCCTTTCAATTAGTCCCAGGAACTGATTAATTTATATTAAATAACAAAGAAATAAAAAGAAGGACAAATCCCTTGATCTCTTACCTTCATTTTCTTATTTCTTAGAGCTTCACATAAAGAACAACATGAAAGGAAAATACTAGCTCCATCTTTCAGCACAAATGACGTTTTCAAGCAATCAAATAGTTCAAGATGACAGCTGTCTGATTTATATTCCCAGAGCTTGAAGGCGGAGCATTCTATCTACTATCTTTTGGACATTTTTGAGGACAGTGTGTCATAAGGAAAAATTATTTATCCTTGGCACAACACTGAAGGCACAGACCAAGCCCATGCTGCAGCCTTCCTCAGCTGCTGCCTTCCCTTCCCTTCTTGCTGCTGCCTAATAATGTTAAGTATTTGACTGGTCAGGCTGCTCTTGCATTGGAGTTTGTACTACTTAGAGCAGGAAGCTGAACTCGGACTCCTTAGATCCCTTCTAATATACATGTTTCAATGACTCTGTGACTCACTCAGGGGGTCAGAGAAACAGAGAAAAGTTTAGTGAGAAAGGGCAGGAGAAGACTTGTTAAGATCTTAGTAATATCACTGGCACACCAGATTTCCTCCTTATGTGAGGTATTAAATTATTGTTCTTTTTGTACATGCAATAACATGATAGGAACACTGTGGAACAACATTGAGACCAAATAAAAGAAACACCTAAGGAAGAAACAAGGAGTTTCTTCCATGGGTGGGGTAAGGCTTAGTCTGAAAAGTCTGCCAAGGGCATAAGAGGGGCAGTGAAAGGGAACTGGCATCCCATGGCTGCTGTGATTTAATTTCAGAAGCATAAAGAATTTGGAGAATCTGTTTTTCTTGCTCTTATTCCACAACATATTCAGAGCATGAGCCAGCATTTGTGAGCTGGCTGGTGAGACTTGTGTCCCTGACCTCCTTATAGCTAGGTAGCTCTAGGAGGCCTAATCATGTGGAAAGCACATGCAGCTGACACCAGAAGCCAGGGGTTTCTGAAACCCTGCCTGAGTCACTTAGATCAGTCTGGAGTTTTGATGCCCTTAGAAAATTTCACACAAGTGTAGATCAGGAAGAAAGAAGGAAGTTAAAGGGACACTCTGTGCAGCAACTCTCCACCCACTCTTATGTAGCTGGGAATGTGCAAATATTGTAGCACAAAACAAAGTCCTGTGGTCTTTGAATATACCCAGAGCATCCTGTACACTGCAGCGTGTGGCTGAGACACACTCCTGACACAAGTATGTGTGAAGACTCTGTAGGACTTCAGATAATAGGCTTGAGATAGCTTTTCAGAGCTCAGTGAAGAAACATGTCTGTGCTGTTGGGAGAAAAGTGCAAAAGATTTCCAAGCAGACACCATCACTGCAAATGCTGCTGGATCAAACACAACATATCCTGGTTGTGACCAGCTCACGCACGTTTACTTGCAGTCTGTCTGCTGCTCTGTTCCTGGGCTGGTTGCTGGGCACCAGGGAGGGGATTCATCTCCAGATTTAAAAACTTCCATTTAAGTGTCAATGTGTGCATGCCTCAGCTCCTGTTACATGAAGACCTTGTCAATGAAGGTAGTGGAGTCCTGAGAAGGCTTCAGCTCACCCTGGAGAAGACACCTCCTGGCTGCTGAGCTGTTTCTGCACTCCTTGACTGTGTTAACTAGACACCCCCAGAATGTACTGCAAGCTTAGACCCTTGGAGCACATGGACTCACTGTAGTGTAGGTACCTTTACACCCACATATGAACACAGAGCAGTTGCTCACCCAAAATGGCCCAGGAACTCTTGCCAGAATGGGTTTCTCTTCTGCTCTCCTCTTGCAGTGTGATGCCCTGGATTTTGACCCCTTCCAGGACTCACTCTAACTAATTCAGCCTTCCCCTGTGAATGAGCAACATGACAAGGGTTACACACCTGTATTTCTTACAGGATTTTGAAATCCTCAGATGTGGTGAGTACCTTTTCTTCCCCCAACAACACGGCAATGACAATGGAAAAAAAGGGAAGAGGGCAGGAGGAGAACTCAAAGGCAGGTTCCTTTCCTGGTGAAATTCAGCAACAAATTGTAACTATTATTAAAGTTAGGTTCCAAGCTTTAGACCTTCAGTGTTGCCCAGCTTGCAAGAAACCAGGAAAGAGTTCAGATGGCCCCACAAAGGCCCCATGATTCATATTTCTTCTCTGAAACCTGAGGGATCAAGACCAAGAGATACAGAATTGACATGCAAGAGAAAGCCCTCACCTGAACTAATGGAACACAAAACAAGGAAGACACATTTACCTGGCACGTGGAAGAAATTGCCTTCAACCTTCAAAACTGGATTACTTCAAATCATCTGAATGGCTTCCACAGCCAGGAATAGCCCAAAGACTTTGTCACTTGGCCTCTTGTACAAAATATCAACACTACCATCAACAAAAAATTGTTATTTTTGCTTTCCTATTGATGATGCTACCTGAACGGTCCATTTAGTGTCCCTATCCCTGCACTGTCCTTGTTCCTGCTGTAATGATAAAACCCTGTGTGTAATAAACTAAAACCAAATTAAACATGTCCCACATCATTCTACTCTTCTAATAAATAACACTGAAGAGATCTCTGTGCGGGCTGGTGGCTGTCACTTTTTTTAAGCTCAGCATTTTGCCCTCGGACTGCCTGTACTTGCAGAGTGGGAACAGCTGAGGAGGTGATGAGAGAGGCAGTGGGTTGGTGTTCAGAGCACTGGCTTGGGAAGCAAAAGGTTCACCATAGATTCACTGGTCTGTCTTCTGAAAGTCATTTCAATCTCTATAAGATATGGCAAGGCAGATTTAGCCACCTCAAAACTGTTGTTGGTAGGATTTTATTGTGCCCAGGAATGTAGAGAAGGACTAGGCCAGCTGCACAAAAATACGTCTCTTACTGACAACTCTGCATCACAACTCTGCACAAGTCTTTTCCTGTGCTTCCAGAGAGCAGTCACAAATCTTCAAGTGTCCTCCAAGCGGTACCAGCAAGAGGTCTACAGGGGATCCAGTGCAATCACCAGCTGCTTTGGCCACTCCATTTCCTACTCAACACCAACCACATCTGCAGCTTATGTGGGCTACCTTCTCCTCACAGCCCCTAGAACAGAGGAGAAGTTGAAATACAATTTCTTTTCCCAGAAGTCTTCCAGACTCTGGGTTTCCATGCCAAGCTTTAAACTGGGATAAGCCTAGGACAGCTCTTGTGTGGAAAACTATAAAGGTAAGATGCAAGTTACATCATGGTACATGAAGAACAACTCTGTTGCAAGAAGGAATTTGTGTTCATGTCTAATGAAGTTCATGTGTTCATGGCTAATGCCTTGAGAGAAAAAGACTAATCGGCTTGGCATATCTATGTTTGACATGCCCTCTTTGGATTTATATGAATTTATCTTGAATGATCTTGAATGTACCTGTCTATACGAAACTAGCATGTAAAACCTCAATGAGAGGCCTTGTGGTGGAATGGGAAGGTGATATTTATTATAAACAAATCTCTAAGTTTTCTCCTACCCACATGTTCACATGCACCAAGACATATGTGTCCAAGTGTCCTGGCCAGGATCACTGCTTGTGACATGGAAGATGAGGGAGGCTAGCTGTTACATCCTCAGTCTATGTCTTGGTTTCACTTTGACTGGTGATGATAAGCTGGTTTTTGAATATGCCTTTTACATGCTTTGGAAGTCAGCAGCTGTAACAAGGTGATAGTTTTGTTTCAGAAGCTTGTTTGCTTCAGCCTCTAAGTGTCTTATGCAAGGCTGCTGTCTATTTTCTTGCTTATTCACTCTGGGTATAAATGGCTACACATCTGCCTTCCCAGTGGGATAATGGGAAGAAATGCAAAGTGCTATAGCCCTTTTTGTCATTGTCCTGCCACCAGCATTCTGGTCTTCTATTGATTAGTCACATGTGCTGTAGCCCTATCCAATGTGGGTTGTCTGATCTTAATGTCAGCAACACACCCAGAGTTTACCAGTTTTATTTTTGTTAGCTGGGTCCTTGGGCATCAATACAAGTCATTTTCATAACCCTTGCTATATTTTCTTTTGGTTTTGCTTTCATACACACATTCTGTGATTTATGTCTTTCATTCATAATAGCATTTCTGTTACAATTCTCTCCATGCTGGCCAACTCATTACAGCAAACCCCCTGTGCCTGAAGATGGTCTGATGGGGCTCTATGTTCATACTGGGGCTAACAGTCCTGTGTGAGATATCCAGAGCCTGCAATGCCCTGCCATAGCAGTCTGATCTGTGACCCAGCAATCTCCTTCCTCCTCTGTTCCACCACCAGCCTGGATCTTCAGCACAGGCAAGGTGAACAATTTTAGTTTGACTTTCTGTTTCCGAATGAGGGACGGCTCCTTCCGTGCCTTAAAATAGGGAGAGACTTTTAAGAGATTTGAAAATGGAACCCTGGAGCCTAGGTCATCGTGCATTTTTGAAAGACTTGCTCTGAATCTGTATCACGTTACTGCTCAGCTGCCTGGCTTTTCCTAGACTATCTGAAAGTGGATCTGTATTGCTGTGTTCCAGAGGGGCCTTATTTTAATATTGCACTGAAATACTGACAATGAAAACCTGTTACTTTAATTAGGTGGTAACCCCCATCATCCTGGGTCTTACGACTTTGAGTAAGAAGAGGTTGATTGCTGAGATAAATTTTTACCATTATGGAGTTCATGGGATTTATTTTACTGTAAATTTCTATTTTACATTTTTTTACTGCTACCTCCCTTGACACCTTGCAAATTCTGCAGGACACATGATGCCAGAACAACGTGCTATCTGAAAAATCAAAAAGATTTCAGTCAGTTTTCTGGAGACAGTTAATTCACAGGCCAAGAAGACAAGTTTAACCCAACAAAATACATTGTAAAGGAGAAAAGGGTTATTTGAATCAGAAACTCTAGAACTTACACAAAGGTTTGTCTTCAGACACCTTTCCCAATACACCAAAACTCAGCAACCTGCTGGCTATGATCAGACTGAGAGGTGGTTCAAGACTCGTTTCAGCTCTGATGCAGAACTGCCGAGTACTACAAGACTATAGTATACACCTCATCTCTCAGCTGCACACCATTCACTATTTGGTCTTAGGCTGGGTACCAAAACTCTGTCTCTGAGGACTGTCAGACATCCCCGTGAAGTGTCAATTTTTAGCTGTTGTTTTAGTTTCCAGATCAAGCAAAAGTGGCAGTAGCAGACATGCCAGGAAAAATTAGAGAAGCTGTTTTAGCCCATGCCTTGGCCCTGCTGTGAGAAAACTGACAAATAAGACAAAAGTGACTGAAAGCTGGTGATGGAAAGCCAGCTCTGCATCCTTCTCCCTCAACCCGTGAAACCACCAACTGCTGTTTTGCCTGATGATTGACAGCTGTATTCTGTTTTTCCTCTTAGGACACTGATCACAAGCAAACTGCAAAATTACGCTTCAAAAATTTATTAGGGAGAAGAAAACTACACTTGGGAAGTGAATATTACAATGCTTATTTTAGAGACAAGGATGGTTCTGAGAGATTCAGCTTTTCTCTTGGAGTCACACGCATTGGGAATGAGCAGGAGGACTTCAGACTGCACTACAAAACAATCTAGGAAGTCGCTGCTTCATCCCTGTAACATCCCTATAACTATGAGCCTTTTTTCCTGTCAGCACTGGCCTCCCACAGAGACACTGCAGCTGTGCCGAGAGGGTGAAAAATGCAGGTAATTGCTAAAAATTATATATGCAGTTCACACTGCGGAAAATCATGAGATAAAGTAGACAGCAGCAGAGAAATTGACAAAAACTTTTTTCATCATGAACAAAAGGCAGAAGATACCCTGAATGTTGCTTTGACCAAGACCAAGAGCTTCTGAAATGCCACCTGGCACAAGCTGGGGGACTAGTCCAGTGATTCCCAGTCTTTTTATAGCTGAGCCCCTCTCAAGAGAGTAATCAGTATTTCACACGTCACTGAATCTATCTGCTCACCTGCTTCAAGGCTACCATCTCCTCCCCATCGCTCACAGTGCCTCTGCTTGAGTGTCTGCTGTGTCCATGGCCTCATATTACAGCCCTGTGAATGTGAAACTGTATGTCATGCCTGATGTGCTCAGTTCCACTGCGCTTCCAGGTACTCTCCTTACTAGCGTGCAGGCATCTCAAATGACACGGACAACACAAGTTCTGTGCTGTGAAAAGCTGCCAGGCATATTGGCAAAAATATTTGCAGATATCTCAGCCATTTTCCACCACCTAGTGTATTAATAAGCTCCATGAAACTAATTAAGATAAAAAAATGATGTGCTAGACTTGAAAGAAGAAAGAAAAGAAGAAAACAACAATAGTGCAAAGTGAGGGGAAATAAGTAAGACAGTCTGAGGAAGAAGGGGAAAATGAAGATGCTTGTCATTTACAAAAGTAAATAATAAAAGTAAAGGAGCACTTGGGCTTGAGGAAAAGAGACAGTGAAAAGGTAGGGAGGAGTGGCCATTTCCCTCTCTCTTTAATGCATTGCCAAAGCCCTTGTCTTGCAAATACAATTGCACACCTGTAAATGTATTCTAGAGCATCACAGATCCCAGGTTTGTTCACTGTATTAAGACATGTCCTTCCCAAATAAATGGGATCACTTGGCAGTCACCTCAGTGAAAACCACAAACACTTAAGAACATTAGCAACGTCCCCTTGGTACCAGCAACAGCAAGCTCAATGCTTGTGCCTGCATGCCTGGCTTAGCAGAACTGTAACTGCAAACAGCAGAATCATGTTTGAGTAAAAACTGTAGGAACAAGCCCCACCTTTCACATTGCTTACCTCTGTGTTAACAGACCAGGAGTACTCCTTTTAGAGGCACAGAAAAGCTGTTAGCGCATGGGCCGCTATCATAAGAGGTGCCCTGGATTTGCTGGGCATGCACTAAAAGAGAAACAGCCACTTCAAGCCAATTCTCCCCAAATGCTGAGCTACCCTGATATACACCCAGCGATCATGCAGCTAAGGAAGTGACTGCAAAGTTTTCATTGCTCTCTGATGAGGTCCATGACTGTTTTTACATCTTCTTCTCTAAATAAGGAAGCTGCCTGCGAGGCCTCTGACTGCCCAACCAATTTGATTCCTTTGCTTTGCGCAGCCAATGAAACCTCACTCCTGCCTCTGGTCTTGGATGACAGCACTCATCAAACCCCAGCCAGCCTGGGAGGACGGCAGGTTAGTGTTACAGCCATGGCAAGCTTACCTCTGGCAAGCTGTTGATGTCAGAGTGATGATGTGGGGAGGGACAGCCTCTGCACTATAAAGATGGGTCAATCAAATACAACCGAGGCTGCCCACCAGAGAGCAGGACCTCCAAAACATGGTCCCCACCAGTTTGAGTCCTGTTGGCCTGTCTCTGCTTCCAACTCAACTGCTCTCAGGCTTTAGTTTCATGTCAGCAATCTCTATTTGCTTTCCAAAAATAAGCTTCTGCCACCATGCTGAAGGGAGAAAAACAAGAAGGGCGGTATTTTTAGGGCCATTAATTCTGACCACGTGCCCAGGAGGTGAACCGGATGACCACTGCACAAAGACTTCTCATCACTATGTTCTCCAAAGCCAGCATTCATCGGACGTTGTCTGCTTTCATTCTCCTGTTTTTTTTAGCTGGGATTGCTTCAACATATCCAGTTGTAAGCAGAACTAATGGCACATTGCTGGAAAGAGGATGGCAATCCCTGTTGTCCAGGTCCATTGCTGGGATGTCAGGGGAGAAGTCAGATGTGAACTGGGAGAGTGACTATTTGCTAGGAATCAAGAGGCAGCGGAGGCTTTATTGCAACGTGGGCATCGGGTTTCACCTTCAAATCCTCCCAGACGGAAGGATAAGCGGAGTTCACAATGAAAACCAATACAGTGAGTTGCATCCAGAAATGAAATAGATGTCACTTAATTGCTGTGAACTCTAGTAATTACCCTTCATAGAATGCAAATGTTATTACTTGTTATTGTTAACTGTGCTACATCTGTTGCCTTTTAAAAGTCTCTGGGATCAATACATATTAGAAACCTACAGGCTGAAACATGTCACAAATGCTTAGACAAATTTAGATACAATTTATTTTTACTTTGCTTTACTGAACAGATGAGAAAAGACAAAACAAGTTGAAAACTTTCTCTCTGCTGCATTTGCTCACTCCTCACCTTCTCATTTACCTTTTGAATCTGGGAGGTTGTCACCGAGCTCACAGAGCCAAAGAATGATTTTGGAATCCTACATTTGGGACACTCAGTACTGGAAGGGGCTTGCTGTTCCTGGTGTAGTTGCTCTTATGGCTGCTGTTCTTTAACTATAAGATTAAAGGAAAAGCTTTAGTCCTTTGGACTTGATTTTTTTCACAGAAGACAGTAACAGTAACGTAAAAATAAGTTGCATATTAAAAAGTCTAAGAGAATTTGATAGATACAAGAGCAAAAGGATTCTATATGATGTGTATATGATTCTGGAAGAATTATTATAAGATCTTTTGGCATATAGAAAAAACATCATTTTCTCTGTGTACTTTTATTATGTCCAACTAGGGACATAGTTCTAATAAAAATTATGGTATGTTCATTAAGGTTTTAAAATAGTCATATCTGATTTGCCTTTGATTAGCTACAAATTCTGTGATAATGTTTCTATTAACTTCTTATTTTTTAGGTCTCTTTGAAATATCCACTGTAGAGAGAGGTGTTGTTAGCCTGTTTGGTGTGAAAAGTGCTCTCTTCATTGCAATGAACAACAAGGGGAAGCTGTATGGAACGGTGAGTACAAGTGCAAATAATTTTAATAATTAAAATAAATTAAATAATTCAAGACTTAAACAAAAACTTCAAAGGTCCTGAGTTTTGGTGTTTTGTTTATTTGTTTGTTTTATTTTTTCCTCTTGAAAAGCTCTACTTTCAAGCAGAGAAAACAGACTTTCAATTACAGGGAATGTACCTGGCCTGAAGTCATCAGCGTTATTCAGTGCGACAAGTGTTGTGTCTGTTGGTGGACTGTTATTTTAAAGCTTTCCAATAACACTGTACAGAAAGCACCCCAGGAAAATGAATGCATTTTGCAAATAGTACAGATTAATTAGATACCTTCTTCTAAGGGCTCAGCACTGCAAACATTGTCGTAAGAGTGAATCCTGCTGATGCCAACACTTCATTACACTTAAAATGAAAGGGTGTGCTTTGGAAAAACTGCTAGAACCTAAAGTGTGTGTGTGTGATCATGTGCATACATAAGCGTGTAAGAGAGAGAGAATTAGAGCTATATCAGTGCTAGCTGCTGTTAGTAAAATCATGACAACATGCCTCTCCCTACTAAAAACAAACACAGCATGGAGAATAAATAGGAAGTCTACCCTACAAATCCCACATATGTGACTGGGGCTATTTTAAGGATTGGTTTTGTGGGATCAATCCCAAAGAGCGAAGAAACAGTAATAGCTATTAATAATGGTATGCAAGTCATACTGAAACATCATCACAATCATCTTCCTCCAGCAAGTGCTAGCTATGCTTTTTAAATGCAATTTAATCTCTGAGACCTGAGCAAGGCATCCTCAGTCTCAACACGGAGTAGAAAAGGCACCTGTCAGGAAGCTCATTTGAAAGAGTCTGACTCTGGGCAATAAGCAAACCTGCTCATCTCACAATAATGAATTATACTGACAGAACTCACCTTTTTTTTTTTTTTTTTTTTTTTTTTTTTTTAAACGAAGCATTTCACTGCTTAATAAAATACCAAATGTTGTGAAGGACTCGTAGCCATTACTAATCTGGCTGTTTCCTGCTCACACAGATAATAGTAATGGGGCATCTTAAGGTTCCACTCTTGGAATATTAGTTCACTCATGTCTGATTTCAAGTACCTAGAATTGCCAGAAACCCAAATGTTTTGCTCAGCCTAGGTCTTTCTAAAGAAATCCAGGGCTCCTTCGGATTATATTTTACAGTGTCTATTCAATCTTGCTTATTTTCAAAGACATTTTAAAATGCTGAAATAGACATTCATTCTCCCTTGCACAATGCAATGCTCTGAGTTAAACTCTTATAAACTTTGAATTGTTTTATTACAAAGATGCTCCAGTAGAATTGCACTGGTGGTGTCTCATATGCCAGACATTTGATGTCAGAGAATTATTCAGCTTTCTTTTTTGATTTCCTTGGTGCTCTGCATTTGTATCCTGCTTATCCTGTCACCTTCTCTCCCAGATAACTCTATTTCCTTGGACTGAAGTGACACCATATGAAGATAACTAAAACTGTTTTCCTGGCTTAGAAGCTGGAACATCATATCTCACTAACAGATATATACAACATCAGTAATGATGTAACAAAATATAGCATCACTAATGATGTAACAAAAAAGAAGGTTTGGTGCTAATCAAAGGTTTTATTCAAACGCCTTATTCAAACAACCTGTTCTCCCTGAACACTGATGTTTGTGAGAGAACTGAATGATTTGACAGGCAGCATATAATTATTTCATAAATGACAGGACCTCTTGCAGAGGGGAGGTATGAAATAAAGCTACATCAATTGGGCAAAAGGGCATGATGATGACAAATTATTGCTTACAAAGAAAATGGTGACATCCATGATTTATGATGAATTAACTTGATCTGTCACAGGAAGTCCACAGTTCATTATCTGGACAGGTGGTATCTAAGTTCATCTGACACCAAATTAGCACTGCAGAGGGAGATTTATTGTTGGATGCAGACACTACGGCACCACCTGTTGCACACTGTAACATGTTCTTCTTCAGTAAAAATGCTAGTAAGAAAAGTGACTTGGGTCTTCCTGAAATACTTATTGCAAGTGCTTTGCTCTCTCCTTCCTCCCTCCGCCCCTCCCCCCCCGGCCCTTCCTATTCTATAGGCTGTTTTCCAAGACGAATGCAAATTCAAAGAAACCTTGCTGCCCAATAACTACAATGCATATGAATCAAATGCTTACCACGGTGCTTACATAGCACTCAGCAAACACGGGAGAGTGAAGAGAGGAAATAAAGTTTCTCCAGCTATGACAGTGACCCACTTTTTACCAAGAATATGAACATGAACAAAGCAGAAGACTTAATCCCAGGAAAAACTCTTTCATTTTGCACATGGGAATAATCTCCCAGGTAAAGTATTTATACTGTTCATTGAAAAAAGTAATCTATATGTGTATATTTGGATAAAATTATTTGTACTAGGTTCATCATATAGCATATGCAATATTATGCTGCTTCTCTTCTACTCTGTACAAATTTTACATGGCTGTGTGCCTCCTTTGGTGCTGAACAGAGAACAATGCAAGTTGAAGTGCAAAGAGAAAAAAATATTAGGAAGATGTAGAATGGCTGTGATAAATATCTAATCAACCATTTATTATTTACTAGTTAATATTAATTACCTCAGATAAAAACCCTACATGGTGAGCTGTTTACATATCATGGGCCAAATCATCAGATGACTTTGCTTCACCAGAACGTTGAGCAGTTTACTCCATCTGAATATCTGTCTGCACCTCCCCTCCTACACATGTACACTTGTGTCTTGTCTTGTGAAGTCCTCAGACTATTTTGACCATGATAGTGCCCATTCCGCAACTGTTTCCACACAAGCAAATTGCCTACCCCCAGAGTCCCTCTTTCTCTGAAGGGATTCTGCAGGTCCTCCTCACATGGGCTTGTTGGCAAAATAAAGACCTACAATCAATTTCCCTCAGGAAGGGCCATGGGGTGTATCAGAGATGGGTCCCAAATACAAAATGCATCAGGAGATTAGGATGTTGAATGCCACCCACGTGGCATTTTGTGAGCTACTTAAGTTTAGACCTACCTCTAATATAGAAATGTATATCTTTAATATAAATATATAGAGAGACATGGTATGTGTGTTTGTGCATCTAAGTAGTTACATACTTTTAATGCATCAGTCATCCCAGTCTCTAGATGCCCAGGTGCTCTGATATGCATACACACATACAATTATAAATATTTAACAGAAATGTATTCAGTTTTAGCTGAAGCATATTTATCTCTAAGAACTGAAACTGGTCTGTGGGATGCATTATTTAATTATATAATATAAGATGTATGGAATTCATGAAAACTTCCATCTAATGGTTATTGTAGAAAATGTCTCTGTTTTGAATTCAATTCTATTTACTGCTTTAAGTATATTTGGTTCTTTTCTATGACACCTCACTGAGGTATCAAGTACAGAGGAAGAAGGAATTTATGTAAGCACACCTTCCCGGGTTGGTGCAGAGGAATTTTAACTATAATTAGAATTTCTGTCAATTGCAAAGCATCACATTCAAAGACATCACGGCAAGCTATATGAAATATTCTCCAGATCTCTCCTAGAAACCATACAAATGGTGCATAACCTTGCCTTACTATTTTGACAATCTTTTTTCCATATCACAATTCTCTGTGACTTTGAAAGAGTATTTTAAGAGGTCCAAAGTCAATAGTCACTATAAATGTCAGTTACCAGAAGTCTTGGGATTCCTGCATTGATGGCGTGCTCCTAAATTTGAAACTAGATTCAATGCAATGTCAGAGCATGAGCATTTTCAGCATAGATGGACTGTGCTGCTGCAGAAGTGAACATCTGAGTGCAAGATAATCTCCCATGTGCAGCCAAAATGTGACTATGTCCAGCCTTGACATGCCATTCTATTTGCAGGGGGTGTCTATTCATAATGAATTTGAGCCTTCTGACATGTAAGAAAAACACTGTTCAGGGCCAGATCCTCAGATGGAGTAAAGCAGCCAAACTGGACTATCAGTTTATAGCTGCAGAAGATTTGGCCCAAAGAGAGTGCCTACAAGGGTGCATCTGCAGCCATGCTTTCTGACTTACTGTCAAGACAATTGTTTTCTGGACATAATACAGTTTTCCACTACTTTTGTGTAATTTATACTTGAATTTATTTTTCTTAAATGTAAGTGGTGATCACAATGTAAAGGAAGAGTAAAAAGAATGGAACATTGCTTACATTACATTAAGGGGACATTTTGGATATGGCAAAGGATAGGAGTTATTCTTAATTTTCTGGTCTTGCAGTATGTAGAAAGAAGCCAAGTTGGCAACCGTTGTTCATCTACAACGTGTGCAGCAGTTTACTTTGGGAAAAAAATGCATTTTAAGAGAAAAAGTAGGATGTTTTGAGTGGGGAGATTGCCCCAAAGAAAAGTTCGGTTGATATCAGACAGTTACACTGACATAGAGTCCCTAATAGTGCTGATAGGCAGAGCACAGCTGTGTTGAAATACATTAGCTGACAATCTGTATTCTTGTGTTATATTTCTAATTGTCTTTTGAAATGAAATTTGAAGAAGGGTGGAAGAGTGCATGGACATAGAAGAAATAGTTTGAATGCTGACACGTTTGTTTCTGATTACAGCTTACACCAGTGTCATTAGGTTAGGATGAAGTCTGTTCCCTCTTAAACCAACATAGATTAAATTAATTTGTTGTTGGCGGTACTGATAAGTAATGGGATAACTGGCATAAAAAGATGAGAATCAGACTCACTGACTCCATTTTATGCATACTGGTCAACAACAAGAAAACCATAGACCAGGTCACAAGAAGTCTGTTTCGATGCAGCAAGCTGAGCTGAACTTGTTCTTAAGAACTGCAGACCCCCATGGATGCAGTTTTGGTCGGCATTTGGAAATTCCCACCATTCACTCTGCTGAGTTACTCTTTACACCACTGCTTTGTCCATATTACATATCAATGCCAGCCAGATCAACTATGAAGTCAACACTGAAAACATAAAAATTTCTGCAGTGCCAGGAGCCATGATTAATACAAAAATGAACAATGACATTGTCAGGTGTGGTAACTGGCAGGAAGACCCTCCAGCACAACTAGTGCAGTATCGCAGCATTGTGCAGTTTTAGGTTGGTTGAATGCAACTTTGACAGAGGTTCTTCTTCAGTGAATGCTTGTCTACTTTCACTAGAGGAGTTAAGGTGTGTGCTGACACATTGCTGTGCATGTGCAAGCAGTCTAGGGGCAGCCCACAATAGCAGAATTCACTGTGGTAGGATTCAAGAAGTTACACAGACTCAAAAAAAGCCGGACCCTGTTCTTCCTCTTGCTCGATTAGCTAAATTCCTCCTCCTTCCTCTGTTGTCATTTTCATGGAAGAAGGAGGGCTTAGAAAGACCACCACTCACTTTAGACACTTCAGGATAAGTTTATTGAGCTGGTACAGAAGAAAAAAAATCATAAGCTGAATTTGCATCATATGGAAGTTATAGAGGGAATACGGGCATGATCTGGCAAACTCTCAAGCACGGCCATCTTGAAAAGAACAGTTCCATGGATATGTAACTATGTAAAGACAAACGCAGGAAAGTAAAACAATTTCCCAAGTCAGAGCTAAGAAACCAATTTTTGACATATTTTTTGGTGGTCCCTTTCAAAGCATATGTCATCTCATTCTGCATTAGCACAAAGCCATGAAATGAGCTGCAAACTTTGAAAGTATTGCTATGAATTCACCGCATCGGTCTTTGTGGCTTAGATTTTGCAAATGATATTCTCCCAATGACCTGAAACCTATTTTTGAAGTTTCTTCCTCCATAGGCAAAGTCCATGATAATTTAAGACCTAATCCACCTCTGTTAGAAAATAGCCTTTACTGCCACTGCATCATGTTCTTAAATAATCCATTTTTCCATAAACAGGCAGAAATATGGACATTCATACACAGTGGAAAAGCAGAGTAATTTATGTATACCTCACTAACTATTGCAATTCCAAAATTTTATTTGCACAGTAAAATGGTGCCAAAGTTCTCACATTATTTTTTGTCACAAAAATATACCTCATATTCTGACTCAGTATGGACTCATAATTGAGACTGTAAATTTGCAAAAGAACACAAAACTTTTTCAATTAATTGTTTGTGAAATTGCTTCTATTTTTATATGTATGTGCTGCGCACAATAGTTTAATGTATTCATAAAATAAAGTTTTATACATTTTTGGAAGTGTTTTGACTCCAAATCCCTCCTAACATATGTGGGTTTTGTTGTTGTTGTAATTTTTATTTATTTGCTCTGTTTTGTTTTGTTTGTGTGTGTGTGTTTCTTTTTTCCCCCCTTGCTTCAGAGCTGCCATATTCAAACAGAGAAACAAAACACACAGTTTTAATTCACCTCTAGAACCAGAGAACATATCTGTATACTTAAAATTGTGTTAAAATTTTGTATTATTCAGACTTCTTCCCTGGAAAGGCATAAGAAAATCATTATTGTTGAGAAGTTTCACAGAAGAGAAGGAAAATAAAACTCTAATCTGTCTAAAGATGAGCTATCATATTCACCTGTCTAAATTCCCATGCTTTTTTTCCTAGGGAGGGTCTAGTGTTACTCTCTTGTTGTTAAAGCTCTTCAGTATATCCTTTACTTCATTAAATAAAAAAGAATTTTTATTTATTTATTTATTTATTTATTTTTACTTCTTGCTTGGAACTAACTTGGGAGGGCAACTTCCTGTAGCCACCTCTGAAGGTTTTTGCCTCAGTATCCCTCAAAATTGGGGGCATGTTTCAGTGATTTGGGAAGTTTCAATTATTTGCTAAGATTACTCTCCCTCCCTACCTTCCCATGTTGTCGTTTAATCAGCTTTTCAGTTGGTTAAATGACTGCATACATTTCCCAATCCGGGAACTGGCACTAAGATATTAGAAATCAATAGATGTGAATCTGCTGCCTACTTTTTAGTTCAAATGCACTGTTTAGTCCTCAACCTGCATGGTATAGAATCATAGGATCACAGAATGGTTTGGGTTGGAAGGACCTTAAAGATCATCTAGTTCCAATCCCACTGCTATGGGCAAGGACACCTCCCACTAGACCAGGTTGCTCAAAGCCCCATCCAGCCTGACCTTGAACACCTCCAGGGATGGGACATACACAACCTCTCTGGGCAACCTGTTTCAGTGCCTCACCACTCTCTGAGTGAAAAATTTCCTCTGAACATCAAATATAAATCTTCCCTCTTTTAGTTTAAAACCACTCTCCCTTGTCCTGTCAATGCTCAATCAAAAAATTTTGCTCTCCACCTTCTTTATAAGCCCCCTTTGAGTACCGAAACGCTGCAATGTGGTCATCCTGGAGCCTTTTCTTCTCCAGGCAGAACAGCTCCAGCTCTCTCAACCTTTCTTCACAGCAGAGGTGCCCCAGCTCTCTGACCATGTTTGCGTCCCTCCTCTGGACCCATTCTAACAGCTCTACATCTTTCTTGTGCTGGGACCCCCTGGATGCAGTACTCCCAAGTGGGGCCTCACAAGTGCAGAGCAGAGGATGACAATCACCTCCTTTGACTTGCTGACCACTTCTCTCTTGATGCAACCCAGGACGCAGTTGGCTTTCTGGGCTGCAAGTGCACGCTGCTGGCTCATGTTGAGCTTTTTGTCCACCAGAACCACCAAGTCCTTCTCTGCAAGGCTGCTCTCAACGAGATCTTCTACCAGTTTGTACTCATGTTGGGATTGCCCCAATCCACGTGCAGCACCTTGAACTTGGACTTGAATGTTCATGTGATCCCACTTCTCAAGCTTGTCCATGTCCCTTGGGAAGAAGGAAGGGATGGCATCCCTTCCTTCTGTTGTATCAACTACACCACTAGCTTGGTGTTGTCTGCAAACTTGCTGAGGGTGTGCTCAATCCCTTCATCTATGTCACTGATGAAGATATTAAACAGCACTGGTCCCAGGACAGACCCCTGACGGAATACTGCTCATCACCAAATTCCACCTGGACATAGAGCAATTGACAACCACTCTCTGGGTATAGCCTTCAACCAATTCCTTATCCACTGAATGGTCCCCCCATCAAATCCATCTCTCTTCAATTTAGAGATGAGGATGTTATGTGGGACCATGTCAAAGGCCTTACAGAAGTCCATGTAGATGACATCAGTTGATCTTCCTTTGTTATCTGATGCAGTCACTCCATCATAGAAGGCCACTGAAGGTATCACAGAGTGGCCAAGTCTTCAAGGTTCAGCACCAACACTCTCACTAAATGGTATTCCTGCGTTTGTATTTTGGCTGTATAAACTCCCCTGCAATAGATCCCTTTGCATACAAATAGTCATAAATTCGTTGCATATTGTTGCTTAGTGCATGTGCTAAATTTCACCTGTGGGAGGACTACATTTCACAGGTGGATTAAGCAACACTTCTGTCTGCTACAGTAGTGCCTTTTTAACAGCTCTGAATGCCAGTTGCTGTAGGCAGAATTTGGAACAGAAAAATCTACAAAGCTGACATGAAGTGACTGAAAACAAAAGGACAAACCAACCTAGCCCCAGCAAAACAAAAACTTCAATGACCTGGTAAGAAGTTCACCTGCAGAGGCTAGGAAAGAGCTACATATGGCCAGCTCATGAGACAGCACCTCATAAATAGGCTAGTTCTCACTCCTGTATCACAGTTTACCTTTTGAAATGTGAAGCTGGTTAAAAACACCTAGATGAGTGCCTTGGTGCCCTGGAAGGCAGAGATGGGTTTGGTGGTCCCATATCCTTGTGTGCTGTCAGCTCAGGTGCCAAAAAATCCACAGGGAATTTTTTGCAGAAAAAAAAGCTGCTTTTTACTCCAATTACATAATTTTCTTCCTTCTCCAGATAATTTGAAATGTCTTTGTGTATCTGTTCCTGTGGGTACACCTATGACACTGAATGTTTGTCAGGGAAAAAGACGTTTTAACAGAGAAGGACAAATGTAATTTAAACAGAAAAATTAATCAAATGGCTTATAAAGGATGCCTCTCTGAGCTTCTTGCACTAATCCTGGCCCACCAGCCTCTTCTTCTCTCCAGTTCTTTTTCTTTGACCTGTCACTGAAAATATGACTGCTTATCTGAAATGTCTTTTTCTGCAGGCAGAGCAGTTTCCTAGTATGTCTTTTCTCTCTCCCTGTCCGTCAAGTCACGCTGCCTTCAGTGTCCCCTGGCCTGAAGCCACTGGTAGAGGCCCATAATCTGTTCATTTATTTGGACTTTGTCTTCTCTGATGTCCCACCCTCTATACGAGGCAGCAGGTGCTGTTTTCATTAGCTTCATGACCCTGTGTTGTCAGTAGTTCCTGACTGACAGAAGTTCACACTCTGAGCAGCACAGGTGAGAACAGAGAGCACTGCACCTTCCTGAAGCCAGCAAAATTTGCTCAACCATGGTAGCGATATCTAAAAGTAAACAGATAGATGTAAATATATATGAAAGAGCAGGAATTATTTCCCACTCTATGAAAGCTAAGGTTTATATAGCTGTTGCCCTGGAAACATCCTGGTCATTGAATCAGAGATATTTAAACTGGAAGGAACTGCTAGAGGACTCCACTCAACCTCTAGCTCAAAGCAAGACCAACTTCAAAGCTAGAGGAGGGTTCATCAGGAAGAGTACCCTCCATCCACCACCTCCAACAGCCTGTGTGATAGCCTCATTATTCATTAGCCTCTGGGTAGCACATCTACAGGGTTCAATCATAGAGAAATGTCTCAAAGGGGTCATCAGTGCTGCTCACGCTTTGCTGGAAGCCACACTCAGAGCTAGCAGCATCTCCCTATCAGTTCTTGACACAAGCCACATCTGGTCTGTGCATCAAGAACTTTTTCTAGTTTCCTACTGGAACTCATTCTTACCAACACACTTTGCTGCAGAAATCGTCTGAAGGCTTCAGTCCCCTGAAGATAAAAAAATTCAGTGCTTTCTGACAACTCAGGGATGCAAAGTTACCTCAGTTGTAGGTACACAAGATTTAGAGGAGGACACAGGTACATCAACTGCCTGGCTTCAGCACACCTCCAAATCACTTTCGGCGAAAATAGCAGCAGCAGTGCTGTTGTAATATATGTGCGTCATGTAACACCTACGGAGACAGGCAGAAAGTCTGACCTCCTGAGGCTGATTACTGCATTTTTTTTTTTATTGGTGGTTATTATTATTGCCCTCTGGTGGCTATTCTGTTATTTAGCAGTGAGATGTCAAAGACTAGACATACATGTATGTTCTGGACACAAGCCTGGACACAAGCCTGGACACAAGGAGAAAAGGAAGCTAAGACCTCCTGGACTGGCCTTCAGCGTATCAACATCAGTTGCATCCATGTACAGGAAAGTCAAAATTTTAACTGGGATGCAACTAAACACGGTATTTGGGATTCAGGTATCTTATTGATTAATGACTTTTCATAACACAAGGCATGTAAATTTATCATGAAAACTACCTTTCCTCATTTTTTTCTAACATGATGATTTACCAAGGTTTTTGCAAATGTGAAGCCTGATCTTACACATCAAAAGCAATGCCAGAAGGTACAGTTTAAAAGACAAAATGACAAGGTTGATTGTACACCCCTGCTGTCCCAGAAGACACCTGTGACAGGAAATACCATTTAGCAGCATGGAGCACCTTCAGGAGAAAAGCACAATAATATATCATCGTTTCCCAAATTATATTGAAAGCAGAAATTTGAAAGCATATTAAGAAAACATTTCCTTACATTATCTCACTGAGCACATTATTTTACATAGTGCTGTGGGGCCATAAGTGTTCACAGTTGATACAATGTCCATCTGCTACCAGAGATGCTCTGTTGGTGCTCTGACTGCCAGGGGGCAGTGTGCCACCTGCAGAAACGACAACTTTAGGCAAAAAAAAACAAAAAACAAAAAACAAAACAAAAAAAAAAAAAAAACAAAACAAAACAAAACAAAAAAAACAAAAAACAAAAAACAAAAACAAGGAGGGGTCACTCACACACTTAGAAACAATTATTTTGAAGTATTCTGTTAAGAAATATACCAAGCAGAGATTTAGCTTGCCAGTAAAATATCTAATATCATTGACAAGTTAGCCACTTCTCTACCAACTACTGAGCCAGCCCAGGTTTTTTTTTCCTAGAATAGTGGCAGGTACTGTAGTTTCACACTATAGAGTCCAGTAGAGTTTCATACTGTAGTTTCATACTGTAGAGTTTCACAAAAATATGTAACCAGATCTTTTGCTCAAGGAATAAAAATAGACTTTTAATTTAAACTTTCCAATAAGATATTTAGTTTCCTTAGAACACATGAGTGGAAAGATGATACCTGAAAACATTTTCAAAAATTTACAGATATTTCTTTTTCAGATTAAGAAAGTGGCAGAAATGGCAGAAAAAAAAAAAAAAAAGAAAAAAAAGAAAAAAGAAAAAAAAAGTTCATTTAATAGTTTTATATTTTTCTCTGTTGTACAAAAATAAAAAAATCCCACCAAGTTTAAACCATAGATACGTGAGATATTTTAGTGCTTACACTTTTTGTTTTGTTTTGGTTGTTGTTGTTTTAAAAGTGAATCCAATAGGAAGTGAAAGGCTTGCAACTTCCTCAGAGAGGTTGTGGAATTTCTCCCCTTGGAGATTTTCAAAAGCGACCAGGACATGGTCCTGTGCACCCTGCTCTAGCTGACTGCTTGAGCAGGAGTTGGCCCAGATGAACTTCAGGGGTCCCTGCCAACCTCAGCCATTGTGTGATTCTGTAAGTCTGTGACAGTCTGAGAGGAAAGGGCCAGGATGAACTCTCTTACCTGAGCTTATCTATGCTGCTATAATCAAGGTAGGAAGCAGGTTCAGGCTTGCCTGGTGTACTTAATCTAAGCCTACAGTACGGCCTCTGTGAGTTTCTGCACAGGATCCCAACACTGATCCTAGGAGCAGGATAAGAGGTTAGAATGCAATCTTGAAATCCCATGGGACCTGCCTAATTGCTTCCTGGTCCTCTTTTCCTTCTCACTTAATCTTAAACCATCCTCTGCTACCAGGTGCGAGCAGGTGGATGACCTGATCCGCATGGTGGCGGAGCTCAAGGAGGAGGTGGAGAGGCTGAGGGCCATCAGGGAGTGTGAGCGGGAGATAGACTTCTGGAGCAACTCCCTGCAGGGCCTCAAGGAGAGGTACCAGGGTGAGACACCCCAAACGGGGGTGGACCCCCTGCCCTGTCGCCGTTGGACAGAGGGAGGGGATCTGGGAGTTGAGGAGGAGTGGAGACAGGTCCCTGCGCGACATGGCAGGCGATGCCCTCCCCTTCCGGCCCCACCTTCCCAGGTGCCCCTACACAACAGATTTGAGGCCCTGGAGATTGAGAGACCAGCAACTGAGGAAGAGATAGAAAGGGTTCCCAGGAGGATGCCTAGGGCAAGGAGGTCGACTCCACGCATCAGGACTGCCTCCACCAAGAAAGAAAGAAGGGTGATTGTCGTGGGAGACTCTATCCTTAGGGGGACAGAGGGCCCTATTTGTCGGCCTGACCCTACCCGTAGGGAAGTCTGCTGCCTCCCTGGGGCCAGGGTCAGGGACGTTGCCAGGAAGCTTCCCAACCTGGTACGCCCCTCTGATTATTATCCTCTCCTGATAGTCCAGGCGGGCAGTGACGACATTGATGACAGAAGCCTGAAGGCTATCAAAAGAGACTTTAGGGGGCTGGGACGGTTAGTGGACGGAGCGGGAGTGCAGGTAGTATTTTCGTCCATCCCTACGTTGACAGGGAGGGGTACGGAGAGGACAAGGAAAGCCCACCTGTTAAACACGTGGCTCCGGGGCTGGTGCCTACGCAGAAATCTTGGGTTTTTCGACCATGGGGCAGTTTACTCAGCACCTGGTCTGATGGCTGTAGACGGGTCCCTATCCTTTAGGGGAAAAAGGATCCTGAGCCAGGAGCTGGCGGGGCTCATTGATAGGGCTTTAAACTAGGTAAGAAGGGGGATGGGGCTGAAGCAAGGATTGTTGGAGCTGTGCCAGGGGGAGCAATGGCAAGGCCGGAGGATAAGGTAAAGGCCCAGCTGAAGTGCATCTACACCAATGCACGCAGCATGGGTAACAAACAGGAGGAGCTGGAAGCCATCGTGCAGCAGTCAGGCTACGACTTGGCTGCCATCACGGAAACGTGGTGGGACCAGTCTCATGACTGGAGTGCTGCGATGCCTGGCTATAGGCTCTTCAGAAGGGACAGGCAGCACAGAAGGGGTGGCGGTGTGGCTCTCTATATTAGAGAGTCTTTCGATGTTGTAGAACTCGAGGCTAGGAATGACAAGATCGAGTCCCCTTGGGTTAGGATCGGCAGGGACAACAAGGCTAGTGTCCTGGTCGGGGTCTGCTATAGACCGCCGAACCAGGATGAGGAGACGGATGAGGAGTTCTACAGGCAGCTGACAGAAGTTGCGAAATCGTCAGCGCTTGTACTCGTGGGGGACTTCAACTTCCCTGACATATCCTGGAAGCACAACACAGCCCAGAGGAAGCAGTCTAGGACGTTTCTGGAGAGCGTGGAAGATAGCTTCCTGACGCAGCTGATTAGTGAACCTACCAGGGGTGGTGCCCTGCTAGACCTTCTCTTCACAAACAGAGAAGGACTGGTGGAGGATGTGATTGTCGGGTGCTGTCTTGGGCAGAGTGACCACGAAATGGTGGAGTTCACTATTCTTGGCGGGGCCAGGAAGGGAACCAGTAAAACCACTGTATTGGACTTTTGGAGGGCTGACTCTGGGCTGCTCAGGACACTAGTTGGTGGAGTCCCATGGGAGGCGGTTCTGAAGGGCAGAGGGGTCCAGAAAGGCTGGGCGCTCTTTAAGAGGCAAATCCTAATGGCACAGGAGCGGTCTATCCCCATGCGCCCAAAGATGAGCCAGCGGGGAAGAAGACCAGCCTGGCTCAACAGAGAATTGTGGCTTGAGCTTAGGAGAAAAAAGAGGGTTTATAATCTTTGGAAAATTGGGCAGGCCACTAGGGAGGACTATAAGGATGTAGCGAGGCTGTGCAGGGACAAGATTAGGAAGGCCAAAGCTCATCTGGAGCTCAATCTGGCTACTGCTGTTAAAGATAACAAAAAACGCTTTTATAAATACATCAACACAAAAAGGAGGACTAGGGAGAATCTCCATCCTTTACTGGATGCAGGGGGAAACTTAGTTACAAGAGATGAGGAAAAGGCGGAGGTGCTTAATGCCTTCTTTGCCTCAGTCTTTAGCGGCAAAACCGGTTGCTCTCTGGATACCCAGTACCCAGAACTGGTGGAAGGGGACGGGGAGCAGGATGTGGCCCTCACCATCCACGAAGAACTGGTTGGTGACCTGCTACGGCACTTGGATGTGCACAAATCGATGGGGCCGGATGGGATCCACCCAAGGGTACTGAGAGAACTGGCAGAGGAGCTGGCCAAGCCCCTATCCATCATTTATCAGCAGTCCTGGCTATCGGGGGAGGTCCCAGCTGACTGGCGGCTAGCAAACATGACGCCCATCTACAAGAAGGGCCGGAGGGCAGACCCGGGGAACTACAGGCCGGTCAGTTTGACCTCGGTACCAGGGAAGCTCATGGAGCAGATCCTCTTGGGAGTCATCATGCGGCACTTGAAGGGCAAGCAGGCGATCAGGCCCAGTCAGCATGGGTTTATGGAAGGCAGATCCTGCTTGACGAACCTGATCTCCTTCTACGACAAAGTGACGCGCTGGGTGGACGAGGGAAAGGCTGTGGATGTGGTCTACCTTGACTTCAGCAAGGCTTTTGACACCGTCTCCCACAGCATTCTCCTCAAGAAACTGGCTGCTCTTGGCTTGGACTGGCGCACGCTTCGTTGGGTTAGAAACTGGCTGGATAGCTGGGCCCAAAGAGTCGTGGTAAATGGAGCCAAGTCCAGTTGGAGGCCAGTCACTAGTGGCGTCCCCCACGGCTCGGTGCTGGGGCCGGTCCTCTTCAACATCTTCATCAATGATCTGGACGAGGGCATTGAGTGCACCCTCAGTAAGTTTGCAGATGACACCAAGCTAGGTGCGTGTGTCGATCTGCTCGAGGGTAGGAAGGCTCTGCAGGAGGATCTGGATAGGCTGCACCGATGGGCTGAGGTCAACTGTATGAAGTTCAACAAGGCCAAGTGCCGGGTCCTGCACCTGGGGTGCAATAACCCCAAGCAGAGCTACAGGCTGGGAGAGGAATGGTTGGAGAGCTGCCAGGCAGAGAAGGACCTGGGAGCGATGGTGGACAGTCAGCTGAATATGAGCCAGCAGTGTGCTCAGGTGGCCAAGAAGGCCAACGGCATCCTGGCTTGTATCAGAAACAGTGTGACCAGCAGGGCTAGGGAGGTGATCGTCCCCCTGTACTCGGCTCTGGTGAGGCCGCACCTCGAGTACTGTGTTCAGTTTTGGGCCCCTCGCTACAAGAAGGACATCGAGGTGCTTGAGCGGGTCCAAAGAAGGGCGACGAAGCTGGTGAGGGGCCTGGAGAACAAGTCCTACGAGGAACGGCTGAAGGAGCTGGGCTTGTTCAGCCTAGAGAAGAGGAGGCTCAGGGGTGACCTTATTGCTCTGTATAAGTACATTAAAGGAGGCTGTAGCGAGGTGGGGGTTGGCCTGTTCTCCCATGTGCCTGGTGACAGGACGAGGGGGAATGGGCTAAAGTTACGCCAGGGGAGTTTTAGGTTAGATGTTAGGAAGAATTTCTTTACTGTAAGGGTTGTTAGGCACTGGAACGGGATGCCCAGGGAGGTGGTGGAGTCACCATCCCTGGAAGTCTTCAAAAGACGTTTAGATGTAGAACTTAGGGATATGGTTTAGTGGGTACTGTTAGTGTTAGGTTAGAGGTTGGACTCGATGATCTTGAGGTCTCTTCCAACCTAGAGATTCTGTGATTCTGTAATCTTGGTGTACAAGTCGGGAGACTCAAGTCAAGGGAGTCTCAGAGTCTCTAGCTGTTCAGAAGAGCCTGTCTTTTAGGAACCACAATGAGAAACCAAAGCAAAGGTGAGAACTAGACCCAGTTTCTCACAGATCAAGAAAGTCCTGCACAGGCAGCAGGATTCCTCGAGTCTGCTGTAGGTCAGCTAAACTCAGCCTTGCAAATGTTCCTGACAACAGAACACACACAGGGTGCCAGGATGAGGGAAAAACTATTGCTGTGGTCTACTTATACTTCAGTAAGGCTTTTGACATCATTTCCCATAGCATTCTCCTAAAGAAGCTGGCAGGTCAAGGCTTGGGTCTGTGTACGTTCTGTTGGGTTAAAAACTGGCTGGCTAGCCAGGCCCAAAGAGTCGTGGTGAATGGAGTTAAATCCAGTTGGAGGCTGGTCACTAGTGGTGTCCCCCTGGGCTCAGTACTGGGGCCAGTCCTCTTCAATATCTTTAGCAATGATCTAGAATAAATGATAGAGGCTCAGGGGAGACTTACTGCACTTTATAATTATCTTAAAGAAGAGTGTAGCAAGGTGGGGATCAGGCTCTTCTCCCAAGCAGTAAGTGATAGGACAAGACAAAATGGCCTCCCATTTTGCCAGGGGAGGTTTAGGTTGGATATTAGGAGAAATGTCTTCACTGGAAGGGTTGTGCGGCATTGGAACATGCTGCACAGGGAAATGGCTGAGTCACCAGCCCTGGAGATCTTCAAAAAACATGTAGATGTAGAACTTAGTAACATGATTTAATGGTGGACTTTTCACTACTAGATTAAAAGTTGCACTACATGACAGAGGTGTTTTCCAACCTGAATGGTTCTATGATTCTGGGCCTATCTTGTCAGAAGTAGGTTAGGACTGCCCACTCAATGATCCTGCTGCCTGGTGAGGTCAGCAGGATCAGTCTTCATCTCCTACCTAGTCACAACAGCAGAGCTCAGGATGAGAGACAAGCATCAACACACTGCATGTCTGAGCTGCCTCAGCAGAGTGTTCATCTTCAGCTCTGTCGTGGAACCCACTGATCTTTACCCCAGTCTGATTTCCCAAACTGGCTTTAACACAGCTCTGTCACCACATGGACCTGCCTGGCTTTCACTGGACCTGATTCTGATGGGAAGATCAGGTCTAGGTCCTAGACCTTTCTTGTCACCATGATGTTGTCTTGTGATCTGGGCTCTTGTCTGGGCCTGCCACCATCTCTGGGTCTGCTCTATGCCCCAGTTTGGGTATTGTGGGACAGCTGCTGACTGGTGAGGTGATTGATTTGCTATGCCTCTGATTATTTTATTTTATTTTATTTTATTTTATTTTATTTTATTTTATTTTATTTTATTTTATTTATTTATTTTTTCCTCTCAGCTCTCAGATCCTCTTCCCCTAGAGAGCAGACCCAGCCCACACTGGTCCCTGACACTTGTTTACTACAGTGACTTCTAGTGAGTGATCCACCGAAAGAGATGAGCTTTGTTCTTTTAAACTGGTTGTTGTGTCCTAGCAGGATTCTATGCCAGATGCTTCAGAGAAAATAAATTTCTGTCTTAGTATCTTCTGATGATGCATTTGGCAAAGCATCCAGTGTTTCACAAAACAGAAAAAGCATTTTCCAGATATTCCATTCCACACACATGCACAGACATATGAGACACAAATGTAAAAGCTGGATTGAGATACATCACCATCATTCTAAAGAACAATGTTTCTCTGTAAATTAGCAGTATTAGAGAGATTACCATGAATTTTCGCAACTCTGTACAAATTGCATTTCTGCTTCCAAAAATGGAGGAGAAAGACAACTCTGGGAAAAGGTCTGTCATGGAGATGTGTAGTTGAAGAGGCAGCAGGGAAAGGTTTATAGGATTCTGGACTAGCCTTTGGGAGATCTAAATGGTGTGTGACAACTACCTCAGCCATCTATTTTTCACATAACAACAATATTATTTCTGTCTTCTGTATATTGCCACTCAAGTACTGAAACTCCAACTAGATTTTACCCCTTGCCTTCTCCAGGCCAAACCAATCCAGCTCTAACAGCCTGTCCTTGTGTATCATTCTCCAGTCCACATAAATTTTAGTGGATCTTTACTGTATGTGCTCCCATCTGTTAACATCTCTCTTGCAATGTGGATCGCCAAATCAGACACTGTTTTATATGTGGCCTTACAAAAGGGAAATAAATACTTCCTTCAATCTGTTGGTTATGCTTTTTCGAATGCAACCCAATATGCCATTGTTTTTTTAATGGTTGGGTTGATAGTCTTGCTTAAACTAAGGAGTCCCAGAGGGTATGGGTTGGTAAAGGCAGAGAGTCTATAAACTGGGGATTCCCCCTCCAGCCTCTCAAGGGAATCACCAGACATTCATTTAATACAGTTCAGTGCAGGAGCATGACAATGGGGTGAGGTTAGTGTCTGGATTTCATAAGGCAATTTGCAAAGAGAAATTAAACTGTTGTGAAACAATCCAGTCCCCAGGAGGGTTAGCAATGCTCTGCTCTGCTCCCACCGTTGCTAAGGAAAGCAGAGGATCTTTGACAGAAATTTGCAGGCCATAATCTTTCAGTGACTCAAGAATGCTGGTCAGTAATGGCCATGTGACAAGCTATGCTCATAAAAGGAAAAAAAAATAATAAAAAAACAGCCTCAAATCTCGTTTGCATTTCCTTTTTTTTTATATATATATATATACATATATATATGTATATATATATATATATACATATATATATGTATATACATATATATGTATATATATATATATGTATATATATATATATATGTATATATATATATATATATGTATATATACATATATATACACACCCCCACCCCTACTTTTTCTTATGTAATTTGCTGAATGTTCTGCATCAGTTTAATCAAAGAAGGACAGAATTATGTCCCAGGTATTTAACTAAGAAGGACTTTGTTCTTTGGGAAAATGACCCAAGTGCGAACTCCTGTGCCTCAGGTTTAGAGTCACAAATGACTCAGCAGAAGCAAAGAGGATATTTGGTTTCCTTGCCATAATGCAAGACTGAAGGAAGAAACACTAATCTCTTCTAGTTGTTGGGTAACTGAGGAAGAGACTGAGGATAAGACAGTGTGGGAATCTCTAGGTTTATTACACGTAATGTAAACTGGATGTACATTTAATTGCAGTGACCAACCCTGACTGATGAAATAGCTGTCACTGGAAAAAAAATCCTAAAAACAAACAACTAAGTATGCAGCCACAAGCAGAGAGTTCTTTTTTTCTCTGCAGCCAACCTCTGCATCCAGCTCAACCCAAAAGCATGTTTGTTTTGGAAGCCATAGTCTGCTGAAAAGAGTTTGGCCAAAATCCAAGGGGCGAATAAGTCCAGATGAGCTGAACAAGCTGTGCCCTTGGATCATGAGAAGAACATATAATTCAATCCTTTATTGCATGCATGCATATCATTGGTTATTTTTTGTTACAAGGTGTAGAGTAAAATGCCTTGATTGGGACTAAATTTCTGTCCCCTAACTCAACTGTTTACAGTCCTCAGTTTTACTGTGTGTTTGTGATTTCATGGGCCAGAACTCATAGCACTAGAATAGCTCCTCCAAGGACAATACAACCATACCAACTTACGTCAGATGAGAAATCATTAGGGATAATGTATCAAACAATGAAGTTGTTTGCGGTTATATTTTTGCAGGGTTGCCAGGATAAAAGCACCTAACTTTCTCTTAAATATTTCTTAGGAGAACTGATATATTCTGAGTTATTCCAGGTGATCAGAGCCTATTTTTTTCTGGGGTTATTCCATCTGTGACCTGAACCAGAGCTTACCAGGCCAATAAAAATCCTCCGGTTTATTCAATGGACAAGAGATCTGCTTCTAAAATATATAGAAGGTAGTTATGATAACGAGCATAGGTGTCATTCAGTGAGATCATCACCTTTTTCAAAAGCACTTTAGTGCTTTTATCTCAGTTATCCAGTGAGGAACAAGTTAGTTTACATTTACGCCAGGGTCAAAATACAAGCAGGGCACTTGACAAATCCTTACACTACCTTGGCTCTTGGCAATGCTTCCATGCAGCCAGGCCTTCAGACCTCTTGCTGAGGTGATGGGAATAACAAGTAGCACAAGCAGATTATTTGACTCTAACCTCATGATCTTGCCTGGCTTGATCCAGAGACCCTTACTGTGAAATGTTAAGTACTTCTGCACTTTAATATAACCATGTAGCTAACCCTATGCAAAAGTGTTAAATCCTAGAGCTAAATGAACAGAAATGTTAGGAAACTTAAAGTAAACCAAAGATTTTTTTTTTTCCCAAAACAAAACAATTTGTCAGCCTATCTTTAGCTTATATGCAGCACAGTACATTAGGGGATGAATGCCTGAACTGATTTTCTTGTTGAGACTGCATATCTGGATCTTCTGTATTCCTGAGGACATAGAAGCAAGCACACAAGAAGAATGAATATACTTCTGTAAATGAGACACACTACCTAGATAGGCAGGTCAACAATACTGGATGTGCCAGCTAAATAAACTGTACTATAGGGCAAACTTCAGAATCAGAGAATTCAGAGAGAGAAACTGCAGCCTTTCCATGGCAACTCACCAAAAAACAACACTTTGCAAAGAAAATGACATGTATGGGACATGTATGGGTGTCACATTCTTTAAATATTGACCAAATCTATAGACGTTCTGTATTGTGAATTTTAATGAAAAACTTGAAGATTTCAAAAGAAGACAAGAGTAATATTGAACAAAATTTATTTTTCACAACCCTATAACAGTCAACATGCGGGTCTAAAAGCCCCTTGTGTTATTGTGAAATTTCTTTTGTTTGAAATTTCTTATGTATATTTGTATTCTGCACAACTTCAATTTTTTGTTGAGCTGGATATCAGCTGACATCAAAGTGCTAACTTAACTTTCATTCTTTTTTAAGTTTCCATCCTTTAAGCTCATTTTCATCACTTTCCCCAGAAGTGAAGTCAGAGAGGTGAATGAACCATGGAGCAAAGGGTCTTGAAGGGACCACTGTGTCAGATATACAGTCATGTTTGGGATAGGCAAGTGGGCTACTCACCCTCTGACATGTAAAAAGGTTCACTGGGGCAAAGGAATAGATAAAAAATAATAATAATAATAAACAAATAAAATTAATAAAAAATACATATTATGTTTCTAAGTTTAAAAAACATATCAGCCAGCAAATCTTTGTTTTTGGAAAACTGAGCAGTTTGGTGAGAGGCCAAAACTTCAATAAAGATGATAAAAACCAGCTTGCTTTTATTCTTTGAAACAGAATGCATTTCCCAACCAGCCCTGGCATGACACCAGACTGTGCCAGCTGTAAAAATGGCTAAAGATCAGCAGGGGGCAGGTGCAGGATCAGTGTCCCAGCAATTGATGAACCTCTGCATCCAGGACACCAAGTTCCTCCCCACCAGCAGCATGATGAGAAGGCAACATGAAGAAATATCGTGGTTGCAGAGATGTGTAAATCTACCTGTAAAGTCATTCTATGATTTAAAGCCTAAATAAGGACAGCATTCAAGACACATTTTTGACAGATTTCCATTCAACCTAATCAGTCCTTGCCTATGTGCTACTGATGTGCACTTTCCTGGAGGAAAGATGAAGTCAGTATTATACATCTTTCCATGCCATTCATGAAGTTGGATCCTCATATTGCTTTAGAGGAGTTCAGAACTGTATATTAGTCTTGCAGTAGCTTGCGAAGCTTTTCTATTTTCCCTGCATTAGAAATACTGGGTACAAGAGTAATGATTTGCTCAGTCATGACCTTCATCAGTTACTGCTCAGGTTTTCAGATTCAGAAATAACTCTTAAAACTTATTTTATATATATATATATATATATGTATATGTATATATATATATATATGTATATGTATATATATATATAAAAGTTTCTTAAACAAGCATTTAGTTTCAAAGGGATCCTACTAAAAATATGTCTCAGAGCTAAAGAACAACACATGGAACTGTGTTGAAGCAATTCTAACCAAATCAGTCGCATGCCATGTCGTCACTGTCACACAACAGTAGGGCCCTTGGCTGACGATGAGGTTGTCTGCATATTTTGTCTTTTGACAGTTTCAGGGTCTCCCCCCTCCCTCTGTGCATTTTCCAGTCATTTCTTTGACCTAAGCCTTTCCATCTCTTCTTCCAGAATGCAGAATCAATGGAGTAAAACGTCTGAACCAAAGAGACTGAAGTAAGTTTAGAACTAGGTTAGAACACAATTTATTGTCTATTCTTGTCTTCTTTCTAACAAGGGAAAATGATCCTATTATTTGAAGCTGCCAGCAAATGTCATGGCATACATTACCATACCCAATGTCACAGAATCACAAAAAGATTTAGGTGGGAAGGGGACACTGGAGCTTTCTAGTCCAGCCCAAGATCACAGTAGGGTAAGTTGCCAAGCTGAATCAGGTCACTTAGGACCTTGCCCCGTCAGCTTTTGAATATCTCCAGGGTTGTGAGCTACAGCCTCTCTGGGCATCTACTCCAGTGCTGCATCACTCTTATGGGAAGAATTTTGAATTTTTCTCCAAGTGAAATTTCCATTTTTGCAATTTGTGTAGTATATTTTACCATAATAGACCGAAACTGAATGGATTTTAGTACAGAAATTGTTCATTACAAAGGACTGTTAGAGAAGATTGTTAGAGAAGACCATTTGAAAAAAAAAAAAAAAAAAGCATTATCCATGGAGATCAAACTTTTTTTTTTTTTCTTTTTTTTTTTTTTCCAGACCAAATTAAAAATTACATAGTGTGTTCTGTTCCTGGTTTATTTAGTTTTGATTCCTCCTCTTTTCAGCACCTAATGCTACTTAGTTTGGTTTGCAAACTGTTATATATGGAGTGGTAATTCGTGTCGAGAAAATGGTTGATATTAATAAAGAAGGGGGAGATTTGGTAATGTAGCCATGGGGGTTGGAAAGCCCCGTGGTTGAGATAACATTAAGCTCTTAATGACGAGGCCATCAGGACTATACAAGAGTTTAGAGGGAACAAAGAAGGGTGATTCAGGAGACTCCATGCAGTCTCCAGTTTCTTGTTATCCATATGGTTTCTTGTTCTCCAGTCGTTAAGGCATGGATGTTTCTGGGTGTTTGCTGTTGTTACATTCAAAGTTGTTTGACCAATGAAAAGTTGTTTTGAAAAGAACTGCTGTGGAGAGAAGGGTATAAGAGGGGAGCCTGCCCTCAAAAAAAAAAAAAAAAAGGCAGCACGATGAAAAAGAAGTGAAGAGGAACAGGCTGACAGAATGGAGACCAGGACGGGAACAGGCACTTTGATCGCCTCATGAAGATAGGTTCGGCCAGACTCAGCAAACTGCTCAGAGAAGCTCGTACTGAAAGGCGCTGGAAACAGGCGCACTGGAGCTGGAGAGAAGCTCGAGCTGAGAGAAGCGGACCTGAGCACACAACTGCCTCTTGCTGGTAAGCAGTTGTGCATTATGGGGAATCACAGAATCACAGAATTTCTAGGTTGGAAGAGACCTCAAGATCATCGAGTCCAACCTCTGACCTAACACTAACAGTCCCCACTAAACCATATCCCTAAGCTCTACATCTAAACGTCTTTTGAAGACTTCCAGGGATGGTGACTCCACCACCTCCCTGGGCAGCCCGTTCCAGTGCCTAACAACCCTTTCAGTAAAGAAATTCTTCCTAACATCTAACCTAAAACTCCCCTGGCGTAACTTTAGCCCATTCCCCCTCGTCCTGTCACCAGGCACGTGGGAGAACAGACCAACCCCCACCCCGCTACAGCCTCCTTTAATGTACTTATACAGAGCAATAAGGTCACCCCTGAGCCTCCTCTTCTCTAGGCTGAACAAGCCCAGCTCCTTCAGCTCATACGTCCTTAGGAACAAAGACTGTCCTGGTAACCTTACAGCTTATTCTCCTTATTAACGATCGGACAGTTTATGAGCCTGAAACATGGGACCAAACTGAGGTCAAGGTGTGGGACTCTGCAACTAAAAATGACAAGGTTGCAGTGGGATTGCTCGGCACCTGGTGAGCAGTCTCTGAGGCCTTAAAGAGCCATGTGGGACCACAGTAAGACATGTATGGTTTGCCAGACAGTGAGGGAGCTGTGGGCTCCTTTACTGATCCGACTGCTACGCCATCGGCCCCTCTGCTGCTACAGCCATCGAAGGCTTTTGCTGTTCCGCCCCCTGCTGACCTGGACGTGCCTTTTGACCCAGGCCTATTGGCCTTGAAAAGATGGATATGCTTTTCTTCGATCCAGGGAGAACGGGATACATAAGGCCTGAAGACCGAGTTGCTTGACAACTTAAAGCGAGACAGATTGTTCAGAAGGAATGGAAAATGGAGACTTGTTAAGTCATGGAACTTAAAGGATTGTTTATTACTTTTTCTGATTTTACGTATGTATAGGCGTACTTGATTTTAGTAAGTTGTTTGTTACCTTTCCTGATTGTATGTATGTATAGGCATACTCAGGTTTAGTATGTCAAGCAATGTTCTGTATATTTAGAATGTTCGATGTTTGTGTGTGCGTGTTGGTGGAGTGTAGACTCCCCGCACACCCAGTGCTGTTTACTTGCCTTTTATACCTTTTAGAAATATTTGTTTTATAAATATTACAAAATTCAGATTGACTTGAGACCTCATTTATAACACAAACACTACTCAGAAATGCTTTATAGTTGCATTTCAAAAATTTTTTGTAATACCAGTTTTTCTTCAAAATTTTGAGAGGATCTTGTTTGCTTCTTGACATCTGAAACCAAGCTGATGCTAGATAGGTCCATTTAAAAAATGTTAGCTGTTCTTCAGGAAAAAAAATAAATAAATAAGAACCTTCATAATCACTAAAACTCAGGTGCAAATCTGTAGAGATAAAGTGGTGAGTTTGGGCTGCCCAGACACTACCTTCAGCTATGTCTAGATCTAATATCATTGCTGTAAAGCTGAAATCTTAAGGCTTGTGAATACTGTACCAATTTATTTCTTCTCCAAAACAGGTTTGGAAACAAAATAAGAAATAATCATTAAAAAAAAAAGCAAACTCTTTTAAACCTTTTGCTTCTGCTTATAAGGCTGCCATCTCCATCCTTCCTAGCCCCATGTGCAAGAGTATGCATTTCTCAAGTGCAAACTTGTATTGCAGCTGAGAACTGAAATGCTCTTCAAAGACAGAAAATATTTGCCATGCTAGCAAACTGCATTTTACAACATTGGACTCCAATTTAAGTGCCAACAACCCCAATAGGTTTTTACAAGAGAGATGAGTTCACACCTCAAAGCAAGTATCCAGAAAACTGAGTTATCTACTTCATGTGTGCTGATATGCAGGAGGAAAAAAAAAATCCTTGACCAGTTTAATAACAACACTTTCAGTAGCATTTGGCTATGAGGATCTGAATTCAATTTAGCACCCATAATCAAACACTAAATGTGATAACTGCATCAAGCAACGAACATTCCCTTTAGCCCTGAACACCCAAATGCTTTTGTATCAAGTATGGAAAATGGCACAGGAAAAGGAGGATTTTCTATGGGCGCATTTCTTTTTATACTGATTTTGTTTCCAGTACTAAGAAGAATGGAAGTGAAAGCCAACAGCCTTTGGGGGCAAAACATTTCACAAAGAGCTCAGCGCCAGCGTTTAAACTATTGTGTATCCAAAAGGAGCCCTTTAGAGGCTGCAGTGTATATTTTTGCTCCCCAGCCCTGTAGATGAAGGGGAAGCTATTGTACTTACCTATGAGAGGTGAGGTGGGGGGGGGATGGGGGAATTATAATTAAGCTTAAAAACTGCGTATCACAAAGAGAGCTTTGTTACTCCTCCAGCCACCTCTCACACCTCAGCTCCTCGCAGCCTCCTTGCCAGCGACATCCAGTCCAGTCTGCAGCCACAGGTGAGCTCTTTTGGCCACCTGTGCAGGTCCCACAGGCCGCAGCACCCTGCTGTCTCATCTCACATGTACAAAGCTCTGCTCCGGCTTTGCTTGGGACTTCTGGACTGCTCAGGCTTTCCTGGCTGAGCATTACTGCCTGGAGTAATCAGCTAATCAAGAGCATGTATTTAGTTAAGCTGGACAAGTAGAGAATATAGGAAATAACAGAGACATATCCTGGGAAGAAATGAACATGAATTGAAACAATGGATGGACAGATGTTTCATTTTCTTACTGCTGGTCACAAGCATTTTGTTTTATAGAGGGTGGTCTGAACTGAAGATAAGTATTCAGACTAGGAAGTGAGTAAGAGCAACCATCCAAGGACACTCAGTGGAAGCATGCAGAGATCTCCACATGAGAGCTCAAATTGACTCAGCTGTCTAGTTTTGAGGAGAAAAAACACCCAAGAGCTACTACAAGTATGTGTGTCAGAACAGCATTAACTTGAAAGACTTTCACTGCTGTGGTACTTTATATGAAATTACAAGGTGCAGACTGAGGAGTCAAAATACATATCTTTAGTAAATACATATTTTATATATATATATATGTATTTCAAGCCACAGACTATCAGGAGAAGCTACTAGCACAAGACACTGGGAAAGGACACCTAGACCTAGTTTGGCCACCTGTGTCCTTCAAGCAGATTACCTCAGAGTTTGCTCATGGACAAAGAGCAGCAGGTCCTGCAGCCAAGTATGAAAAGAGGTCTGTCTTTGTGCTCTCTGCCTTCTCCTTCTTGGTGTACCCCTCACACTTGTACTGCTCACTTTGAACACTTGCCTCCCACATACTCCCGTTCTGGGTCTCACCCTCAAATCCCAACTTTTCTCATTTCTCTCACCCTAGGCGAAGTCCATCCTCTCATCTACCTACCACCAAGAATATTAGCTGGGTTGGTTGTGCCCAGGTGCTGACCTGAGGTTCAGAAGCAGGTCTCTGCATATGGAAGGGTTTTCCCACCCCCAAAGGAACAGATACCACAGCCTGAGAAACTCCATTTCAGGAACTGGAAGCATCTCTTTGGAAATGGAGAGTATCAGCAGCTGTCATTTCAGACTGGGACCACTCTCTATTCCACAATACCTAAGAAAATTCAGACCCTTTAAAATGACAGAAACAGTCTCTGTTCAGAAAACACAACCTTTTAGGGACTCGTTCTGCTTTGACTGGGAGCTCTGCCAAAGATTTCAGCTGGGGGAGGAATGAGGCCCTTCATTTCAGTCAGTTAGAGTAAAACAGCACAAACAGCATCACAAATGCCCATGTGGGATGTTTGCAGACCGGGAAGTCTGATTTCTTATTAACCTCCTCCTCAGAATATAGTGAAGTACTGGGGCTTTCTGCTTCTGACCATCTTTGTAGCATTACATTTTAAAAACCCATAATCTCTAAAGCCACTGGTAAAAATCTACCTCCCTTTGGGAATTGTGAATGAGAGCTAAAAGCTTATGCCAGCCTTCTGTCTGACTGGACAGAAAAGAGCCTAGAAGAAAAGACAGGCACTCCTCATGAAGACCATATATCCTGTATCATGTGAACACAGGCATCAAAGAAGCTGCTCCAGAGCTTCAGACACATGTGATTTAGCACTTCTACAACTGGAAACAGATTTCCAAAATGTCTGTTATGTAGAGAAAAGGTTGAGGGGAAAAAATAGAAGAGCCAAGACAATATATTTGGAAGTACATGGCAGAAACTGCTAGTACACGCTGCGGTCCCAAACCCAGTGGGCTGTTCTTACTTCATTTGTTTCACGTAGGTGAGGATGGCCAGGATGTTTGCTTTAGTCGTGGGCTGTGTGACAAGAATGGGATGTCCAAATAAGGTCCCTCAGGATGTGTTTAACATTGCTGGGTAAAGTCTGTGGTGAAGGCTCATGCACACACATACTTACAGAGCATCCACTGTACATACTGTCGACTTGGTGCGTCATTATTCCTAGAATAACTACTAGAGAGGCACTCCACCCTTGTACTTTCAATGCTGAAGATGTGATTGTCCCAGAGCCAGTTATTACAGTGATTTTAGGAAGAGGAGGGAGGGAAAAAAGACCCCAGTTTCTCTCATGTTTTTGAAGTGACGCAATGCAAATAAAAGTGTTAAAAGCAGAGGTAGTTTCAAATCTGTCAACTCAAACTCCCTTGCAATCTTTGAAACAGTAGAGAGCACAAGGCTTTCTGAGGCCATCTGAGATACCTGGGAACTGCAGGGGCAATTCCTGCCCAGCCTCACACACTTACCACGTGGCTCCTAGCCAGGGGGACAGGCTGACTGTGAACAGGGATGGTGAACATCCCTCTGTCCCTAGATAGCCAGAGTTCTGCAAAGGGACAAGCCACACACCTGTTTAAATAAGGGTCAATATGCTTTATTAAGCAACAGTGCTACAGGTGCTCCTACGTGATCAAGGTGGTCTAACACTGTGAGGGAACATGCCTCTTTACTTATAGGAGAGTCCTGGAAGGCAACCACATTATGTTGATTTTTTTAAATAGCTTCTCTTTAATGTGAATTTTTTTGATGGTGCATAAAGTACTTCCAAGGTGTCTGTAAAAGGTAACTGAGAGCAAATAAGTTGTAGTAACTTAAATTTGTAATAAAAAGCTTGCCTTTCCCCTGAAAATCCTCTGCAGTTGACTAAAGTGATAAACAATAGAGGAAAGGAGTTACTTTGCTAGCAGCTGAAGAAGAAATGACACACAGCTGCTGAGATCAGGGTTTTATAGAGTTGAACATATACATTTTGATTTAAAAAAAAAAAAAAAAACTAAGGCTGAAACACAACATCATTAAGCTAGGGGGAAGTCAGAGTTTAGGATGCTCCCATGAACCTAACACACTTCCCTTTGTCTACAGTCTTGTGTATAATTTACTTAAATTACAGAACTTTCCACCATACATTTACTTTACTCAGGACAGAAAGTTATCTTGTTAATTTACAGATATCTAGTGTTTTCTGTCCACTGTTTGCTGCATGTGCTGTTGTCACACTTAGATCACACTTTGTACTGGTGAGGCACTCAGGCATTACAGCTGAGGCATCTAGCACAGTCAAACCTGTGCTGCCTCAGCAGGAAGGAGGCAGCAGGAGTAGGCCTGGGAGGAAGGCATGGCAGAGGGAAGGAGGAGAACAGGATCCAGTAGGGTGCTGAGCATCAGAAATTTTCTCAAGCACCTGCAAGCCAAGCCCGGCACTGACAAAAGCTGTCTTGGTTGGTCAAACATCTCAGAACAATACAGAGAGCTAAAAAAGCAATATCAATATATGTGGTAGAAGTTGCAAAAATATTGTTACTACCGATATAACAGCATAATGATAAAAGAGAAATAAGGTGGTTACTACTTCTAACTGATGCAGTTGAAAAATCAAGCAAAGAGTTGAATGGGTAGGAAAGTTAAGTGGCATACCAAAAGAGAAAATAAATGGATCAACCAGGAATAAAAAAGAAATGTATTGTTAAAAAAAAAAAAAAAAAAAAAAAAAGGAAAGAAAGAAAAGAAAAAGCACACACACAAACAAACTACCAACAGTGTACATTGATAGGTTTAAAACAGAAATGTAAATGAAAAGGCAAAACCTACATTATCACCCTCAAAAGTAGAGAGTTTAATATATTCACTTTAGCCCAGTTGCTAATACACAACTCAGCAAAGTCAGGGGTTTTGCTGACTCTCTGAGAAGCTTCTGAAAATGCCTAACAATTTAAGCATATTAAAGAACTCTTTGCTTCTTTGAGACATTAAAAAAATAAAAATAAAAATCAGGTTCTCACAACTGCTGTGTGCTACCACAGGGCTTGAATGCATTTTTTAAACACCTGAGAACCATTTCTTTGTAGCTAAGACACCAAAGAGAGATCAAATGAATGCATAATGGTAAGCGTAGGAAGACTTCATGATGAATACGAAATATCAAACCAGAAAAAATGCATTAACAAAAAAATCACAAAAATTTCCAAGAGGACTCAGTACCCTATACGTGCCTCTTGTGGAAAATTTTACAACTACTTCTGAAGTATCCATATCCACATTTCCATGGTAGTCTAATGAAAGGGAGCAAAAGGCAAATGAACAAACAAAAAATACTTTTGTTTGAATGCTGGACCAAAAAGCTTCAGTAGATAATTTCAACAGTAAATAGATGCATCACTTAAAACAAAACAAAACAAGAACTCCTTTATTTATAAGCTATTTTTTTCAATTAAGATGGCAAAGCATTTCAGATGTTATAACCAGTGAAAGATTTGTAGCCTAGATTGTCTCTCAGTGAAGACAGTTTTGTCAATCTACTCAGCTTAAGATATGACCCTTATACACTTTGGCTAAAAAATGCTGTCATTTACACAGGTGTATATACAATGACGCAAGCCTCTAGATTTACACAGGTGTGACAGAAGTATTTGGCAGAAATATTTTGCTGATTTAAAAAAAAAAAAAGAATCACATCAACCTTTACAGTTGTGTCAAGCTATAACATATTCTGTGATGATGGCACTGCTCCACAGGTTCTTCATAGAATTAAAAATTTTGCACACTGTGTCTAACTAAAGACTAACTCGCTGATATCTGTGCTTGGAATTGGTGAACTTAAGACTGCTACACTTAAAATCCTCGTGTTTCCTTTTAAAAAGTGACCAATTTATTGTTTAGTATTCTTTTCAGTTCTATATTCATTTTAAAAAGAAATCTAAACACTGCCTAGTTTGTAACCTGTTATTCCTATCATCGTTTTACCTGTATACTCAATTTCCCATTAGTACAGCATTTTTTTTTAATTTTTTTTTTTTTTTGTAAAACCACAGGACACCGGCAGGACAACTGAAAAGCAAGTTTCATATCTTGGAGTGTTTTTTAACATTGCTTTACGTGTTTATTACTTTTTCAGTTTGGTCATGTCTCTAAGGAGTTCTTCCAAGCTTTCTTGCTGTACCTAAAGTAATAAAAATGTGACAATATGAATGTTTTAGTCTTGATTCAGATCTGAGATCTTCTGGCCATGCTAACCAATATGGCTCTATAAAAGACTGTCAGCTAAATCTGCAGTGCAGGTTCTTGCAGATTCTAAGTGTTTTGCCTCTAATTTTAATTAGTTTTGCAGTTAATGTTTGGCCAACTTCAAATTAATTAGTGACTCAAATAGGAGAAAGAAAAGGGAGAGCTTATTTGAAATGGGCTGCACTTGCTTCAAGTTTCACTTGCTTAAATGGGGTAGCACAAGTATCAGTCCAACAAGGTCACTGCTAAACTTATACTATAATGAAGAGGGAATCAGGCCCAAACCAACCTAATGTCAGCTTTTGATACAGCTGTGGAAATTTTTAGTAGCATTTGGTATTTTCACCAAATCAGAATGTCATTTGGAAACTGAGAGGGAGGTGGGAATCTAAATAAACATCTATGAGGAAAAAAAAAAAAAAAAAAGATAACTGAAGTTTAAAGGGTCATTCCCTTCTCTTCACAGAAAGGACAGTGGAGTGCTCTTCCTGGATTTAACAGTAGGGGCGTGGGAAGCTCTCAGATGTCACAGGGTTGTAGATAACATTTGAACATATGATTAGCTTTTGTGAGCTGTCTTTAGAAACCTTACATTTTTCCCCCCCGCACCTTACCCAGAGATCCTACGTGCTTTCCTTCCCTTGAGGTTTTGGGACACTTAAAATGTTGCTTTGACAAAAATCAAGGATGTGGAGAAGTTTTTCCTGTGTGATGTCATTTTGCTGCCCTTTATAAGCCTCTGCAAAGAAGAAGGGAACCTATCCGAGAATTCTCACTCCAGGCACATGCAAACAAGGGAAAGCAAGAAGCACAGAGGAGTATCAAGTTTCAGATACCAACCAGCCACGACGAGCAGAGAGCCATGCAACAGACTAGTCCCTACTGCTGCCTGGAGCACATGCTGCTTGTACTCTGTAGCCTGAAGGCTACAGTCGCCTTTCCCAACTCCTCTCCACTGCTGAATCCCAGCTGGGGGAATGGAGATCGCCTGATGCACCTGTATACATCTTCAGAGAGGAACAGCTTCCATCTCCAAATCAATGCTGATGGCTACATTGATGGTGTTCCTCATCAAACCATATACAGTAAGTAGCTTACTACGGACCCTCGGTCTTTATGGGAACAGGGGAGGGAGGACAAGACTTTTGTTTTCTTGCTACCTGCAGAAAATTCCATCCTCTTGTTAGGCACTGGGACAGAGGAGTATAGCTATGGGTTGGAAAACATACACAATTATAATGCTTCTTTTGATTAACAAATAAAATTGCTTCAAAGAAATATAGCAGGTGGGAAATTTCTTTCTTTGTCTCAGAGCACTACATTTCTATGGTTGTTGTAATCCTCTTCAAGCAAAAACTACCTGAATTATCCTTCACTGCATGATTTTACCTACAGTTTCTTGTGGAAGTTCCTATTAGAATTTGGTGATATGTCCCAAAGAGCTACTTCATGTTGCAGTGACAGCATTGTACTGAAGAAAGTCATCGCAGTACCAGTTGGGGAACTGATTGTGTCCACAGAATCTTTATTCTGGGGTAGAGAGCTGCTAAATACTAAAACTAGGTCATGTCCTTTCAAATATAACCGTAGATCTCTTTATTTAAAATTGGTTTGTAAGGCAACCTTCAAATTCTTATGTCTGAAGAAGGTGTGTGGCACTAATTCAGCAATGCATAGAACATAGGTAAATAAGCATGACATGTTTGATTAAATGGGGGGAAACTGCAGAAGGCCAGACTGTCATAAATGAAGAGCTACGCTTTTGCAGTTCATGAGAAGTAAACATCCACTTTTGTAACTAAAATCTTCTATCATAGTTTATTTTCATGGAAAATTCAGGTATCCTTGGCTGAATGCCGGCCCAAACAGCATAACTAGTTAAAAAAATGTTGTTGCTCTCGTTGTTTATTTGTTTGTTACATTTTATTTTTTTAAGACATGGGGTTATTTCATAGGATTCCAAAATTACTTCTCTTCTAGCATCACTCAAATCACAAGTAGCTATGCACTATAAAGTCTTTTATATCATTACCACATAGCATGTTCTTCACCCACACAATGCAAAATGTAAACACATCTTGTGATATTTGTGTAGAAGTATATAAAGAAAAAAAAAAAAGATATTTTGAAAAGTTGTAATTTGTTAAGGAGAAAAAGGGATCAAGTTTCACTATTTTTTCTTTTAAGGAATTACTGATGAAACACTTTTAGGAATGCCTGTGCTCTCTTGCTGCTATTCTTCCTGCATATTGATAGGTTTTATAAAATTCACTTTTAAGTATGTTGGTCAAGAACCAGGGAGAAATTGTCGACAATAACAGCCAGCAAAATATCACGTTTTGCCAATGTCTGCCTTGAAACAAAACCACCTATATTTGGAATGGTAGAATAGGGAAGGTGGAAATCAGACAAAAAGGTCATGAAAGGGAAGGTGACTGAATCTCTGCCAGGTCGCCACAGTGCCACTCAGACACCAGGTAAATAAGTCCAAAGTGCTGCACAGACTGGGCAGAGGCTGGGTGTATACAACTCTCCTGGGTAGGACCTAAGGGTTACAGAATACACCAAATCAAATACAGCACACTCAGTTTTAGAAGATGATAAGCCATCTACTGTGATCAGTGGATCAAGGGAAGTTAGTTTTCCCCCTTTAGTTGTCATGAGGGAAACTGCACTTGGAGTACTATAGCAACCCCAGTTCAAGATGCATGTGGAGAAACTGGAAACGGTCTAGCAGAGGGTTTGCAGATTGCCCAGGCACCTTGAGCACAAACTTTTGCAAAAGATTTAAGGAGGTGATCTTTTTAACACAGCAAAAAGGAGGTTAAAGATAATCTAATACCACATAGCAGTCACTATAGGGCAGTCATAAAGATGAGGATCCAAACTCCTCGTTGTCATGGCTAGTGACAGAAGAAAGGGTAATAGCCCCAGATTGGGGTTTGGGACTTCACTTAGGATGTTAGAAAAAAATTGTCTTTGAGATTCTACTACTGCACTGGTACAGGGCACCCAGAGAGTTGGTAGCATTTCCACCCTGGGAGCTGTCCAAAGCTCAGACAAAGCCACAGCTAGATCTAGGGTGCACAATAGTCTCAATTCACACAGTAAGTGGGTTCAGACTCCTCAGAGGACACTTCCAGTCACCATTTCTGTGGACCAGTAAGGCAAATGTGCAGTGTCAAACTGGGTCCTGGATTTGACATCTTTGTTTTCTTAAACAGGTGCCTTAATGATCAAGTCTGAGGGTGCTGGCTGTGTAATAATCACAGGTGTGAAGAGTGGACGCTACCTATGCATGGACATGAAAGGAAACATCTTTGGATCGGTGAGCCACCTTTACTAAGACTCATTTAGGGCAAATCTGTATAGCTACAGCAGGCGGATTCAGGCTTAGGCAAGCTGACAACCTGCCATTTAAATTAAACTTTCCTCTCTTTTTTGTTTGTGTTAAATTGTAGAGCTGAATTCCTGCTGGGATAAATGAGAGCAGAAGGAGATCCAATGAGATCTTACAGTCTTGCTGTAGTGTAGATTCACAGGTTGGGAGTAGCTCAAACAATGCAGACCTCTGAAAGAAAACAGTGCTATCTGAATAATACCTAAGTTGAAAATGTAGGCACCCATAATAGATTTGCGTTTAAATGAGCCTGAAAACACCCTGCTGAAAGAGCTCATTCCTCTTTCCATCTTTAATTGGTACTTGTCTTTTACCAATTACCTTTGATCACAGTTGTCACAGTTGTCTTTTTTTTTTTTTTTTTTTTTTAAGCATTACTTCAGTCAAGAGGACTGTGTGTTCAACCATAGGACACTGGAAAATGGATATGATGTGTACCAATCTCCCAAGCACAACTTTCTGGTTAGTTTAGGCAGAGTTAAACAAGCTTTCTTTCCTGGTATGAATCCACCACCGTACTCCCAGTTTTTGTCCAGAAGAAATGAAATCCCTTTGTTTCGATTCAACACACCTGAGCCCCACAGAAACACTAGAAGTGCAGATATTGATCCAATGGATCCACACCAGATCCTGGTCCCACAGAGAAAGGTCTCTGCATTAGGATCTCAGCTGCAGCTACAAACAGACTTTTCCCACATGCCCAGGGAACCCATGAGAATCAATCAGAATGATGTGGTGAACCCAGATGACCCACATGCCATGATGGATGCTAGGAGGTATGCGAGTCCTCGCTTTTATATTACAAGATAACTGGGGCCACCTGCAAATTGATGACATGCGTGAGTGAATATAATAGACAAAAGGAGGTGCCTAGCACACTCAATTTCTGACCCTTAAGATGGCTATTAGAAAACTGAAAGATACTGGGAAAAAATCCTGTATTTCAAATTCTGTCCTTACAGATGACAGCTTACTGAAAAAAAAAGAAAAGAAAAAAAAATAGAGTTGCACTCTGCTTTACTGGAAAGAAGATATTTTCAAAAAGGATAATACAAACCAAATATTCTAGGGTCTGAATTACCCTTGGTATCTATCAGTGAGAAACAAAATTCACTGGAATGAATGGGAAACTGATGTAGCTTGGAAGAGACTTGGGCCCTGGAGCAATTGATATTCCAGCAGAGGCAGAGAATCCTCTTACCAGCTCACTTGCAAGCACAGCAGACTAACTAACCAATGGTGTGTTATATTATTATATAAAATTTATTATATATGTTTTTAGCTGTTAAGATTGGAACTTTGTCTCTTTTCATGCCTGTAAGAGTTGAAAAGTGACCACTCTGCTGTTAAAAACAAACAAACAAAACAAAACAAAACAAAAAAAAAAAAAAACAAAAAAAAACACACAGCATGCATGGAAAATGTAACAACTGACAGGAGAACAAGGATCAAATAATTTTGTTTAGGAAGAGTCATTTCTGACACATCTTGATTCCAAGCTGAGGTTTAGAAACAGAGGAGCTGATTTCACCATTTTCTTAAGTCCTTTTCTGTCACACCTCTCTATTCACTTAGTTGTAATGATGTGAAATATAATGTGGAAACATTCATTAATTTTGCATATTTCCAACAGAGACATAAGTAACAGAAATATTAATAACCAATAATGTGTCAAATAGGTTGTTTTGTTTGTTTGTTTGTTTGTTTTGCACAGTGCTTAACTCTGCACAGTGTTTGGGGAAAAAAGTCTCCGCAAATTATGCCTCATAGACATTAAAATATTAACAGTTAATGCAGACTCTCATCTAATAAGTGAAAATGAGTTGTGTATTTAGAAAAGGAGAATCTAAGTTTAGCATCAATGTTTTTATCTAATTCTGAGCAGGTATCAGATAATTTATGTCTGTAAGAATGAAATGACCTTAATATGATCAAATCTCTAAATGTTGACAAAACTTAGACATCTAGATTGGAATATGTTATGGTAAGTTTCTTTGTCAAAATATAACCTCAATATATACATTTGACATTTACAAATCTTTAGTTAAGATGAGATATGTGCAGAGCAGAGCTTTTCATTGTAATTTAGGTGTCAAACTGTTAACTGGCAGAATTCAGTATAGCTTCACTGGTTTTAATGAAGCTATATTCAGGACTCAAAATTGTACACATATTTAGTTATTTTTCTCCTTTATTTCTTTTACTTTTAATCCCATCTTCCTGGGAGTAAATTTGAGTAATTCTGAAAAAGCTATTCTTGATGTACTCCAGCAGAAATCAATAGCATCAGAAATCAACAGCTGGAGAAAAATCCAGTGTGGTGGATATATGAGAAGGGTTTTACATCTTGGTGTGCATGTGCTTTCCATCAAGATGCAGACCCTTCTGTTTTGTTTACTTAGTATATTTAACAGTCTGACACCATTCTGAAAATAGTACATTTGGCCAGTTTTATTTGCAATAACACAAAATATGTCAGGCTAGATTCTGGTTCTGTTCTTCCTACTGTCTGGTGAAGTAATTCACTGAAGTGACTGGAACTGCATCACTGTAACAAGATCAAAGTAAGACCCACTAAGTTCTTTTTTTTCATGGAAATTCTGGATTTAGCACAGGGTCTGTCCTGCTGACAGCATTTAAAACATATTTATATATGCATATATAGTGATATACATACAAAATATTTATTTATTTACAACCTCCAGGTAGTTATGTTAGGATAATCATAAGGCCTGATTCTGCTGCTACAATAGTTTTGCCACTTGGCATGATTCTCAATTCATACAAGTACCCAGGAGCACAGGACAATCCAAATGATTAGGATTAGATCAAGAATTGGGTCTCACAATTTATTATTTTTCATCCTCTAAATTCATCATGTTTATAATTATCTTCTAAGGAAAATAAGAGATTATAATGGACTGGGAGAATTGAAGAGCAGGGTTTGTGTATTTTCTTGCTTATTCAAAATCACAAGACTCTTTACCTTGTTGTTTATGTGGTGAACAGGTATCATTTTATTTGTGTTTCAGTTTAATATTTTTACTTATTTCTTTACCATTCTTCTTGGCTTTTTCTCCTTGACACCTCTGGACTGCAATCACACAAGCAAAAGTTTAATTTTGCATAAATTGTTCTAAGCTTCAGAGAGCGCTCCAGGACTATGAGTCAATAGATTTACAACAGTTTTAATTGTGAAAAATTCTGTCTCAATCCATATCGAGCTTTGATGACAAAATCCTGTGGGGTTATATCTCTATGCCATCTCTATATGTATGCATCATAACAAAGTAAGAAGGGTTGCTCACTCCATGAGTAGCCAGGAGATTTAGTCCCTATGCTAAGAGTGAATGCACAGTAATTTTTGCATCAAAAACATATTTGTAATTACAAAGAAATGTAGTGAATGTGTCAAAAGAATTAGTTGTTCAAAGGAGATGCTGGCCATCACCAGCTAGTAAGAAAGCATTACTTTATATTTTAATATTGCAATATTTATTTATTTATTGGAGTGGGTCTGAAATCCCACATAATATTTATAAATATTTATATCAATGTATTATAGTGACCATTTCCTTTTATAAAATACCAATAAACTTTTCTTTCTCTCAGAGTGGTGGATTTTGCATTGTTTGTTCAAGCCCCCCATTTCAGAAAAAACCTGAATGGACAAATGGTACTACCTGTGTCTGATAAGTGAGTCCTACTGTCCTCTGTGATTCTCAGCTTCATAGATTGCAGGTTCCTGGGTTTTTCATGTACCACACCTGCGAAAGTTGTGTGAAAGATGATGAGAAAAACAAAGCCTTAGTGGGTCTAAACTGACTGTGAAGAGATTGTCACCTTTACTGGGAAACTGCTTGTGCAACACAGAAGTAATGGAAAACTGCTGGTCTAGCAGTTCAGTCCTACTGGGAAATGCTTGTGATCCTGACTCGATCTTATAATAAAAGGCATTAGGTAAATTACTGTTACTTCTATCTTATTGCTGCTCATACAAAGTATTCTTTCTCCATTCCTAAGGCCATGATCAGGCTGTTTTGCAGCAAACAGGTCACAGATTGAAAAAAATTGCAGATACTCCCTTTCTGCAATGGTATCCAGGCCCACAAAGACCTAACAGACACCCTCAAAATGGCAAAGGGCCCATGGGTCTGATAAATTATCTCCTTGTAGTGCTCCCTCACCACAGACACTCTGTGGTTCTCTGTACTGTACACTCACTGTTAGTTACATATATTATATTATATATAATATATATATATTATATATATGTATAATATTATAATATATATATTATATATTGTACCACAGTACAAAAGTTCAAAAGTTGCACTTTGTGACCAGGAAGAGAGTGGTCTTCAGTGGGAGAGAGGTATCAGGTAGGTGGGGGTCTCTCCTCTCTCCTCCAAGACCCCTTTCTCCTCCCATTGCTGTAAGTTTAAACCTGTGTACTTGAAAGAGGAAGAAACACAGCAGAAATATTCAATAAGCATTGAAGCACATGAAAAACTTTATAGAAACTTCATTAAAAAATCAGCTTGTATCATTTAGTTTTACACACATTTGAAATCTCCATACTGACTTGGGACCTTTTGAGCTTCATTCACAGTAAGGTGTGCACAGGGAAATAAAAAGAAGCATGCTGAAGAGCAACCATACCATGAAGAAGAAATGGACTAGGAGATTTCTGGAATGTATGGAGGATAACTTCTTCACACAGGTGATGAGGGATTCTGAAAAAGCTATTCTTGATGTACTCCAGCAGAAAGTTGCCCTGGTCGATAGCCAGCTGAACATGAGCCAGCAGTATGCTCAGGTGGCCAAGAAGGCCAATGGCATCTTGGTGTGTATCAGAAATAGCATGGCAGAGGACTAGGGATTCTGTGATTCTATGCCCACAGGCACCCATCAGTGACTGTTTCAGCTCTCAAAGGATTATCTTTCACACAATCTCCTGCATCATGGGGAGAGGTTCCTTCCTTCCTTTTGCAGCACCATGCATACTTTCTTTCTAAAACCAGACACAGAGAAGGAAACCCATCCCACCTCAGGCTTACCATCTCACTGGTCTATTGTGTAGTTTACGGCATCTGTCACTTCCCAGTCTTTTGTTCCCCCTGGGTTATTTCTGGATCTGAGCAGAATTCAGCCTTGATGTGTCAGAGAAGGATAATGTGGCACAATAATCACCTAATTAGTCTTACAACATTTTTCTCACTGTTCATTATTGCTTACTCACAAGCCCACATAGAACAACAGCTCCCACATAAATTCAGCTGTGGATTTATCTTCTTCTATACAACTGTGAATTGAATGGAGCATCTATTTACTTCTGTAAGGATGAAAGGAAATCTAACCCAATGTGGCTTGAATCTAAATTATATTTCTTCTGACTCTCCCGTCTGTCACACAGATGTGCATAGAGAACATGCCTCATGTTGGGTCATATGAGTCAATGTGCCACATGCTTGCCATGGATTATCATGTTGTCCCAAGTAGCTTCAAATCAAATATAATACACAGTGTTCACAGAACAGGACCCCTAGGCTCTGGGGTGATGCAAAGAGATGATAAAGGCAGTGAGAACATGGGGAAGGATGGAGCCCTGCTGCTTACCCTCCCTGCCTCTCATTATGGGGTTGTTCTACAGCAAGACACAAACCCCCTGTGAACACCATTGCTGCTGATACAGAGCCCCCCAGAATCTAGGCTGGATCTCGGCAGCCCACTCTGGGGAGCACTAAAATGTTCTAGACAGGAGTGTGCCAGTGTATAAGAAACACAGTTTTTCAGATCTTCATATCCTAGGCAGAACCTGACTAGTTTGATGGCCTTCTATGATGAAGTGACTGCATAAGATAACAAGGGAAGAGCAATTTATATCACCTACATGGACTTCTGTAAGGCCTTTGACACAGTCCCACATGACATCCTGATCTCCAGATTGGAGGGATATGTATTTGATGGTTGGACCATTCAGTGGATAAGGATAGGCTCGAAGGCTGCACCCAGAGAGTGGTGGTCAATGATTCTATGTCCAGGAGGGGGCCAGTGGTAAGTAGTGTCCCTCAGGGGCCTGTCTTGGGACTGGTACACTTGAAATCTTTATCAACGACATAGACAATGGGATTGAGTGCACCCTCAGCAAGTTTGCAGATGACACCAAGCTGAGTGGTGCAGTCAATGCAACAGAAGGAAGGGATTCCATCAAAAGGGACCTGGACAAGCTTGAGAAGTGCACCCATGTGAACTTAATGAGGTTCAATGAGTCTAAGTGCAAGGTGCTGCAAGTGGGGCAATCCCAACAGGAGTACAAACTGGGTGAAGAGCTCCTCGAGAGCAGCCCTGCAGAGAAGGACTTGGGGGCTCTGGTGGACAAAAAGCTCAATGTGAGCTGGCAGCGTACGCTTGCAGCCCAGAAAGCCAACTGCGTCCTGGGCTGCATCAAGAGAGGAGTGGTCAGCAGGTCGAGGGAGGTGGTTGTCATCCTCTGCTCGGCCCTCATGAGTCCCCATTTTAAATTTGATGTCAGGAGGAAATTCTTCACTCAGAGAGTGGTGAGGCACTGGAACAGGTTGCCCAGAGAGTGGTGGTTGCCCCATCCCTGGAGGTGTTCAAGCCCAAGCTGGATGGGGCTTTGAGCAACCTATTCTAGTAGGAGGGGGGTTGGAACTAGATGATCTTTATGGTCCTTTCCAACTCAAGCTGTTCTATGATTCCACTCATCACTCGTCTTTACCTGGACATAAAGCTGTTGACTGCAATTCCCTGTGTGCAGCTATTCAGCAAATTCCTTTTCTACTGAGTGGTCCAGATAGTCCTTTGCACAAGTCCAGATAGATGACATCAGTTGCTTATACTGTTTCTTGTCAACAGCTCCTTCAGGACTATGTCCTATGGCTGTGGTTTACATCTGTTTTTATTCCTCATGTACGAATCGGTTAAAACAGTTTTGTTACATGCTTGAAATACTTGATTGTATTTTCACAGGTTTGACAGTACTCTGGGTGCTTTCAGGGCATATTGGTAGGACAAGACCCCACGTACCACTGCTGCATAGACTATCACCTGCAGCAAAAACACTGTCAGCTTAGTAGGAGATCAAGGAGCCTGACCCCATATCGACCACAGGGCGTGATCACCCTGGTGTGAAGTTACCTCTTGCTTCTTTACAGACCTGACATGATGATGAAAGACAAGGAGAAAAAGGAGAAGTAAGGGGAGTGGCTGACAAATGGCAGGTGACCATCTGATTACATGGTATTACCCAGAGCTTGGCAGTTTGTCGCAGCATGACAATTTCAAGCTGGATTTGCCTTCAGAGCATGGAACCTTGCAGAGGAGGAGGAAGGAATGAAGTAAGTGTGTGACAGGAAAGCAGAAATGAGAGAAATAGCATGGAAATCCAAGGAAGGGAACACATAGCATCAGTACCAGCATGCTGTAGAGGTTCAAGAAGGGTACAGTAGTTAGGCACTGTGGTATAAGGAGCACATGGACAGGAATATCTGTCGCAATAGAAGATCACCACAGTTGAGAACAATGCATGAAATACAAGTCATGATGAAGTCCATACTGTTGTCTGTGGTTTGACTCCTTTTAGTATAGACGACCAATATTTAGATGGAAATCACAGGATAGTTGTGGATGTGCTGTGTGGTGCAAAATTCTTCTAAACCATTAAAACACAGAGAAAAATTAAGTTGATACATCAGAGGGAAAAGTAATTACCTGCTGGTTAAAAATAAATAAATAATGATATTCTGAGCTGTTCCATAGAGTTTGGGATGAATCTGGACCCACTTAAAGTGAAATACAAATACACAAATATCCATGTTGTGACCTCAGCATTGGGTTATGAAATTAATGTCTGCAGTACAGGCTCTGCTTCCAGTAGATGGATATACCAGAAAAAAGCAGGCAGAATCTCACATTTGGTATTGCATTAAAGTACCCTTTTATGAAGGAAAAAATAAAGTGGCCTACTTCGTTTGCCTGGGTGGGGTTTTGGAATTATAGTAGCTTGATGTAACCTTCTTATACCTTCTCTCTAGAGGTCCTCATACTGCCTTTGGCCAGTGCTCTCTTCTCCAGAGCAGATGCAGATGCAAGGACAAGGAGAAGAAGGGATTAAGCTAGACACTTACACAGCCCCCAGCTATTCTGCCTATTGCTGTATTTCATCTCATTGTAAATTGTGTAATTTTACAAACTACTCTTCTGTAATAATCCTGTAATCCTTTCCTCTTCCCAAACTTTCAAAATGGATACAGCAACAAGCTTGTAAGACTTCCAACAAATTTTTCCTTCATTCTTAGTTTAATAATAATAACAGACAGCATAAAGCCAACAAAAGTTTTTGCAAAATGTTGATAAGCCCCTCAGTTTCCTTTTGGTATGGGCTAGGCTGTTGGTGGACTTGCCAGCACAAGATCAAAGGCTGTTAGTGCTTTAGGTATAATCACAGAATGTTAGGGATTGGAAGGGACCTTGAAAGATCATCTAGTCCAATCCCCCTGCCAGAGCAGGAACACTTAAATCATATCACACAGGAACATCTCCAGATGGGATTTGAAAGTGTCCAAAGAAGGAAACTCCACAAGCACCCTGGGAACTTAATGTCTGTTCCAGTGTTCTGTCACCCTCAGCATTATAAGGTTTTGTCCCATAATTAAGTGGAACCTCCTATGTTCCAGCTTGCACCCATTGCCCCTTGTCCTATCATTGGCTGTCACCAAAAAGAGCCTGGTTCCTTACTCCTGACACTCACCCTTTACATATTTATAAACATTAATGAGGTCACCCCTCAGTCTCCTCTTCTCCATGCTAAAGAGACCCAGCTCCCTCCGCCTTTCCTCATAAGGGAGATGCTCCACTCCCTTAATTGTCCTCATGGCTCTGCACTGGACTAATAAAGAAGCACTAAGTACCTCCTAGCATGAGTCACACCTGCTGAGCATAAAACACAAGCTCTTGCAGCCACTATTTCTACTCTCCTGCCTGCTATGCAGGCTGTGGTTGAGTTCTCTTCATCACCCACCATTCTGTTGTCTTCCCTACCCTTGTCTTCACCCTTGCCTTGATTTAACAGGGATTCACTCTTTTTTGATTACTTGCCTGATTCTGTGCTTTTCAGAAGATCACAGACCCTCTGAGAAAGTCCACAGTCAGGAGGCTTTTGGGAGGATTTATGCTGAAGTTGGAAGACAAAAAACATTTCTGTAGCCTTATCACATAAGCACATGTGATTTTCACAGGCATGAACGAAGTTTTATTTTTATTATTCAAAAACAAAAGCAGCATAAATAAAAAAGCCTGCTAGTCACAGGCCTCATTCAATACCAATGAAGGTAATGAGGCTACTCAAACAAATATGAGAACCCTGAAGTTTTTTACTTGGAGTTACTGTCCTTCCAGCAGAGGAAGATGAAGCATGAAAGTTCACAACTGGTTCAGACTCCTGTCCCTGATGACATTTATTTTAGATCCTAAAGCATGATGATTCACATCCCAGCCAGAACTTTTGTATTTCCTTTATTCTTTTAATTTTCCAAGTCTTCTCTGACCTACCAGATCCCAAGTTTTCCCCAAGCAAGGGAAAACTCCAGACTGCAAGCAGCAGACTGAGTAAGCACGAACCTGTTCCAGAACTCTGGGCAAAACTTCATCCCCAACAGTTCTTCACTTCATTTGAACAACCTCTGGTGCATAAGCCAGGAGACTGCTTGCTGAGGCAAAGGAACAATCCTAGACACGGCACAAATGTTTTCAGAACTGATTTTAAGACCTAAGAAGTAGTAAGACCAGCAATATAACTAAAGGTAACCTTAATTTCTATGATTTTTGATGCTTTACTGTTGGAAATTCTTCTGCAGAGTAAGCCTCTCCTCCAACCCTACGCTGAGCATGTAAACAAGATGCAAGACTTGTAATATTCATCTGCACATCAGTGAACTTCATTCTTGTCTTAGCTTTCAGGGTAAGCAACTTACCTAGGAAGGTACAGTTTAGAAAGAGGAGTTTTCTTACGTGAAATCATAGAATGGCTTGGGTTGGAAGGGCCCTTAAAAATTATCTAATTCCACCCCACTGCCATAGGCAGGGATGCCACCCACTAGATCAGTTTGCCCAGGGACTCATCCTGGTCTTGAACACCTCCAGGGATGGGGTATTCAAAACATCTATGGGCAACCTGTTCCAGTGCCTCACTGCCCTCTGAGTGAAGAATTTCCTCCCAACATTGCATCTAAATCTTCCCTCATTTAATTTAAAACCATTCCCCTTGTGCTGTCATTATCTGATTGAGCAAAATATTGTCTGCCCCCTCCTCCCAAAACTAAACATGCATTAAACACCAACTCCTGGACCTATTGATAAAAGGCAAACTTTTACAAAATGCTGTTGGTGTTTATTTAAGTAATGAAGGGCTTTGATTTAACTTGTGTCATTGGCTTGCATTTTCAAGGTAGAGTTACATTTCTCAGCTCCTCCTCAAAGGTGACAAAAATTATTATTGCAGGTGCAATCTCATCAGTGCTCATACAATGGCATTAATGTCTCTGGTCAAGGTAAGGAGTCATCTTTCAGGATTAGGCTTATCTTTCTAAATACAACAACACCAACTACCCATAGTAAGTAAGAGATTTATATTACACAAATTATTCTCCTCTGTTGGTCTCAGCAATTTAACCCCATGCCTCAATTTCATCGTTTATTTCCCTACATGATATTCTGATCCACTTATTGATAATGCTTCCCCACATTTCCACATTCTTTAGTATTTTTACTCAAAGTCGTTAAAAAAAAAAGCCCCATGAGGAACCTACTCTCAGTGCTCAACCTCTAATGCTATTACTTAATCATATGTCTGGAAACTGCTTGGATACCTATTTCACTTTCTTTCCCTAGTAACACTTATTTTTTTCCAGTTGAGCTGAGGGTTCACGCCATTGTGTTGTATCAAGTGATCAATTAAAATTCATCTGAATCACATTCTATCACTGTTCCCTTGCCTAGACATCAGTTATTTCAAAGAACTATCAGTTTAATGTTAATTACCTATAGCAAAACCTTATTTAAGTATATCCCAGGTTTCATTTACCACTCTGCTTGTAATTACATTCACCTTCAGAATTTGTTCTAAAGCTTTGGATGTTAAGGTCAAACTAACTGTTCTGTAGGATTACTTTGTCCTCTGTTCTCTAATAAAAAATATTTTATTTCCTATTCTCTAGTCATACAGTTCCACACCCAGTTTGACAGATCTATTTAAAATTCTTGCTTTCAGACATGTAATTTTAGATGTGCTTTCAGAATTCTGGAATAAAGATTAGTCATTTCCCCTGACAGAAGCATGCTAAATTCTTTAGTTTTTGGCTTTAAATGTGGTATTTTCCCTATCCTCAATTCCATTATCCCTTTTTTTTTTTTTTTTTTAACCCTAGTGTTCAACACTACTGCAAGTGAAGCAATGCATTTTGGAGATACAATTCAAAACTACCTAATCTCTATTCCACACATGGCAACAGTTCTGAAACTCCTTCCCTTGCTCTATATTTAGATATATATGTATTTCAAGCTCTTTTTGCTACTTGTTGCGTTATGCCAATTCTCATAATTTCATATCTAAGATACGTCTTTCTGCACAATACAGCTTTCTTCCTACACTTTATAGGGTCTCTTCCCACTACTAGTAACTCTTTCTGAAATGATTATTCATCTAATTGGGCCTGAAGACCTTCCTCATAATTGTTGCCAATTGGGACAGAAGTTCTAGGTAATTTTTACATTCAGTTCATTTAAACAGAACTTTCCCCCATTTCTTTTATATTATGTTCATTTAAGGCTCTTAAGTATTAAGCTGACCTCACTAATTTTGTGACATCTCCCTTTTTGAAATAAATTAAAAGATAAGGTAAGGAAGGTTCTAAGTGAATTCAGTTAGTTCTCCAAGGCTACATAACATGACTTAACTGTGCTAAGTCTAACACATCACACTGCTGTTTAGTTATGGCTTGATAAAGCAGCTTGGTGCCACAGTAAAAGACTATGTCCCATCATGCTCCCACATAGGTTCTGCTTGGACTCCAATACGCTACTTCAGTGAAAGTAATTACCTATTCCAAACGCATGCTTTTTATCCTTGGGGCTCCTGGTATCACCCTCTCTGCCTGTATTCTCAAGGCCTGTGCTATTAACCTCTGATTGTGCTCTCAGGGGTCCCACTACAAGCTTCTGGTGTTCAGGTAGGACATACTAAGACTCAAACATGGCCTTCTACATGCTAGGGAATCCCAGAGATGTTTACAAGTGACATTAGAGCTATCTCAGTGCATAAGACCTGCCTGAACAGTGCTAGATTTACCACGCACATACAGATCATCCACACAGGTTTGTCATATCCACAGATGTCAGGGAATCAGTTCACATACTGCACAGTTGATTTGTGCTCATGCAGCTGTTATTTGCTTGGGATTACTATATATCCAAAAACCTCAGGCTTATGGCCAATGCGCTCACAAGAGGGACACATCTAGGGAAAACTTGACATATTTCAAGCCCAGGCATGTGGGCTGTGCATCCGAGGCAGTTTCATGAAATACCAAAAGCCTGGATGAAGAATGCATCTGATCTAAATTCTGTAATAAAAGAGAGAGAGAGAGAGAGAGAGAGAGAGAGAGAGAGAGAGAGAGAGAGAGAGAGAGAGAACCAAACTATTCCAAACTATTGCTATGGGGCTACGTCTGGAAAACAACACTAACAGAGAACTGTGGGAATAAAGCAAGTGTCTGGAAAAAAGGTCTTTATTTTAGATGAAGGAAACCGTGATACTATCAGCACACTCTGCTAAAGTGCATGCCTGATGACTGCTAGACATTAAGCATACCTGCTAGGAGACTGTGTTGCTGGAGCCCAAACTAAGGAATAAGTGGAACTTTGAACTCATAAGGGAACTTTGAACTCACCTTTGTCTCTCCTGTCACCTTTTCCAAATCAAGCTTGGCCTCATAAAGCAATGCTTAAGCATGAACAAGGGACTCCCTACATTTTGAAGCACAACTTTATTGGGAGTAGAGTATCATTGAACAAATAAACAGCAAAATAAAACATTAGCTTAAGGAGGGGACTAAGTTTCTTGATCTTGGCAACTGCCATAGTCACCCTTTCCTTCTCCTGTTCAACTGGGAAAGGCTGCCAAGACAGCTTTTATTTTAATTTTCACCAGTTTAAAAGATAAATTTTAAATAAGCATCAGTTCTCTCAGAGCTCACTAAAGGCCATTAAATGGGCAAGCTGAGATACTTCTGACATTTATTTCAGTTCTGTTTTCCTACAGAAGTAGGAAAAATGTGACTTTTTCTTATCACTTGAAATTCTCATCATCCTAGTAACCTCTTTAACAGCGCAATCTGTTTTCATAGTCTCTCTTACATCTTGGCAGCTACTACTGAAAATCCAACCTGCAGTTAAGGCATTGTCTCCCACTGCTAATTAGAGACTGGCATTTCACAAAGACAAAACATTCATTTTCCACTACTGAGTAATCCCTCAAATATTTATGTTCTGCTACTATTCCTAATGGAACTATCTGTAACTTCAACTCTCCTTTCCCATTATCCTAATAAACTGTACAGTAACTGTACAAATGTACAAGATAATGATTTGCTTACAAAAACAAGAAGATTTAATCTTCGCATCAATTTCAAGACTTAAAAGACCAATACTATACACAGATGTAAAGATAAAAGGTTTAGGATTTACTTCAGAAGCTATCAAAATTACTGATTTACTTTTTAATGCATGCATACAATGTAACAACAGTGAAAGAAAAAGTATTGTGGTATTACATACACAGATACAGACTGGACAGAGAAAGGATTGAAAGCTGCCCTGATGAGAAGGACCTGAGGGTGCTGGTTGATAAGTTCAACACAAGCCAGTAACGTGTACTTGCACCCCCAGAAAGCCAACTGTATTCTTGGCTGCATCAAAAGAAGCATGGCCAGTAGGTTGAGGGAGGTGATTCTCCCCTTCTACTCTTCACCTGGAGCACTGCACTCAGCTCTGGGGCCCCTAGCATGAGAAAGAGCTAGTCCAGAGTAGAGCCATGAAGATGATTAAGAGTCTGGAGCAGCTCTCCTAGGAAGACAGAGGGAGTTGGGGTTGTCCAGCCTGGAGAAGAGAAGGCTCCTGGGAGACCTTGTAGCAGCCTTACAACACCTAAGGGCAACCTACAGGAAAGCTGAGGAGGGACTCTTTGTCAGGGGGTGTAGTGATAGGACAAGGAACAATGGCTTTAAACTAAGAGGTGGTATGTTTAGATTAGATGTTAGGAGGAAACTCTTTACTCAGAGGGTGGTGAAGTACTGAAACAGGTTGCCCAGAGAAGCTGTGGATGTGGATGCTCCATCCCTGGTGGTGTTCAAAGCCCAGCTGGATGGGGCTTTGGGCACCCTGATCTAGTGGGAGGTGTCCCTGCCCACGGAAGAGGGATTGGAACTGTATGGTCCTTAAGGTCCCTTCCAGGGCAAACCATTCTACGATTCTACGGTTCCACAATTAGGACAGGCTATAGGATCACCTAGGCCGGTATCCTGTCTCCAACAACAGCATGGGACTACATTTTAAACACCTGCAAATACATTCAAGATGGTAAAACATATTGTAGAGATAGAGACAAAAATCTCTAAGGGAAAAGTATTTCACAAGTAGCAGCAAAGGATTTGACCAGTAAATAGATTTTCCGATACTTACCTCATCAACAAAAGCAAAGTGTAATTAAGTTTGGGGGTAGGAAGAAAGTAAAAGAAGACTTTCTAGGCTAAGGAAAGCACATCTCATCAGCATATTTTAAAACATCCAACAAAACATACTGACTTCAGGAGGAAAGTGTATTGGGTCCCCAATCACTTCCTAGATGTGGAAGGATATACACTTTTAACTTGGTTACTTTGGTTCAAAGAAGTGTTAATGGAAATGGCTGACAAAATTCAGGACATGGCAATTACAGAAAAGCTCAAGCTATTTAAAGTACCAATAGGATAGCCTCTCACTATGTAACTAGCTTCCATGAAATAAACATGAACTATCAGAGACAAGCAAATTAAGAATGAACTCTCCTTCTACCCTCTTCCATAAACTGTGTTAGTAGACATAATTAAAACTTGCCCATCTTCTTCAGTTGCGATGATCTAGTATTCAGGAGCCATCTAGTAAGATGCATTTCACAAAAAGCTTTTGTGTAAAAGCCCACATTCCCATTTTTCCATCATATGTACATCACATATTTTATTTAATATGTCAAGAAATCAGGAACTATTTCTTTTAAAATCTTTGAGCACTTAATAAGAGTCTTGAACAGTTCCTCAAGCTACCACTGGCATATGTGTATTATTATTATTTTTTTTTTGAAACAGGCCCTTTATAATTTCACAAATACAAATTTACCATTCAAGTGGTATTCATGTATAATGTCAATAATGGCTAGCTAATCAAGTGTTTTTCCAGTTGGCTGGCTCTCTGGAAAAAAAAAATATATATATATATATTTTCTAAACATTTTACTGTGACAATCTGAATTCAAAAAATTTTACTTCTGAATAACATTGAAACCATGAAACCAAACACTTAAGAACACCTTTGTTTTGAACAAAGACTGCTTATATAAAAGTCATTTTGACTACAGCTTGTTTTTGTGTTATTGAGAAATCTTAAGTTTGCCACGATCATGTATTATGAAGGCTTCTTTTTTGCTGGAACAACCTTACTCATAAAACTGTGACCAGATATACTTGTACATTTGTGAACTGCCTCAAATTGGAAAACAAGAGCCATAAGGAAGAGGTTTTCTTCTCTATCTATAAATAAAGTAAAGCAGTTGATCAATCAGTAACAAGGTTTACCAATGCGTAAGTTCAATACGCACCTCTGATTTAAATTTGTCAACCCAACTTTAAGAGTCCAATTCTTATGTAATGCCTTACAGGACAAAAGGCTAATCCCTGCTGACACGTGTTACTAGTACCCATTTTCACACATCAGGCACACTGCCTTTCCTCTCTGTGGTTTAGCTGTCAGACACAGCAGCAGCTAGCTGGTTTCATCATCATTTACTAGATAAATGAATCCCATTGCAAGTAAAAGCCTTAGGTTTGGTTGTCTTGGAGAACTCTGCCATACAACGCTAACTCCGATTATCACAAGGCAGAACACTTCACATTTTATCCTCCATATTTCAGTAGTATTAGCATTGGACAAACAACACAACAGAAGTAGACCCCTAATCAGTGTTTACATAGGAATCAAGACAACATACCTATTGAACCACAGTCACAGGAATTTAAGAAGCAAAATACAGTCATGAGAGTCAGATTAAACAGTTCCGTTGTTGGTTTTCAGCAGGACAGCATTTTAGTATATGTACTGACCTGTTCAACCAAACAATGGCAACCTCTCTTTGCTCCTTAAAATTCAAGTGTCTGCTTCAAGACAAAGGTGCCAAATTGGTTAAAGTACACGACAGCACATTAAAAAAAATACAAAAAAAAATTAAAACTGCAGTCAAACAGTTAATTCCATACACTTGGAAGTAGTTTAAGTGTATCCTTACCATTTTAACATTAGTGTTTTTTTTCTTGTGAAGAGTTAGGTTAGCACTAATCCATCAGCCCTTCATGAGTAAACAAGAGCTCTATTTAATTATTAAAAAAGTAGCCTGGAGTTTTTCAGAAAAAAACAGAAGCTATATTATCTGAGCAAGGCTTCATAGAGTATTATTAACAAGAACATTTATTTCAAAGGAAATACAAAAGAAATGGAGTTCTGTTCAGGAGCCTTTAATTCATTTTTACAGGCTTAAATATGCAAATGAAGAAAAGGTATGTTGAGATTATAAATAACATAAATCAGATAAGCTTACACAGTAACGCTACAAACACCCCAGTGGGGAAGGTATGCAGCACTAACAGCAGCTATATGCAATCAGTCATCAACAATCAAGCAATCAAACTTGCCTAATTCTAGGCAAAAATATTCATCCATTAAGTGTATGACTGCAATGGATAACAGGATTCCAGTCAGGTACAATTTATCATATTGATAAGGTTGCTTTTTGGAATAGAAGCCATTGTTTCAATTATGTGCGCGTAAGGTTTCTCATTCTGCTTACAGTTAAAAATAAGTACTTTATGTTTGTGTACAGTGCTCTGCAACAGAGGTCTCAACCACACTAACAATTTCTTACAAAACACTCCTGCGAGGTAGGTATATCATCATCCCCATTGGGAAAATGGAAAAGAGGTTTGCCCAGAGTCTCACAGTTATTTAGTAACAGAACCAGGAACACGTCATCTGACTCTGTACCAACCTTTTCGACTAGGCAATACCCCTTTTTAAGTTATACTATTGCATTCAAAAAAATTATTTCAAAACATGTTAATACTACAGTATAGCATTTTGTAATAAAACAAGAATACAGTATAGTTCTTTTTTTTTATGTACCGTTACTCTCCCCTACCCCAACTGCTTTACCTGAAGATAACTAAAATATTTATGGACTAACAAAAAGCAGTTTTTAAAAATATTCATTGTAGGAGCAGGCATGCAAGTGGTTGGATGTTACTGTTCATAAAGAACATGTGTTGTTTCTCTAGCACCAACTTCTACATGTACTAGGAGCATGCAAACTGAATGTTATTTTAAGATGGTAGGCAGTTGTGTGTCTTCAACCTTGCAGTTTAGTGCCAATAACTCCAGTCAGTATAAATACCTTTCCCAAGCTTAGTATAATGGTGACTGAAAACCACTCCCCCCTATAAAAACTCTTAAAACACTTTCTGAGCTACACATTCAGCTCCCACATCCACCAGGTGAGAGTCTTGATTAAGACAAACACACCTGATTTCAGGTTCTAATCTACTTCCACTTTGAAGTTCTATAATGAAGTGACTAACTCCTGTATTGGGACTGACAGAAGACAACTGAGACTTTGTTAAATTTTCTGGCAAAGTACACTTGAGATCTGAAACAAAATAACCAATCCAGTTCCTCATGTAGGCTCCATGACTCACCACTAAGATATTGGCATCTAATATTTTAGAAGTTCCACCGTTAGAGCTAAGTCCTGGTTGACTGCAGTGATTTGTCCAAGGAAAAACAGACTGTTCTTCAGATGTTCCTGAGCTTCTGCTTGCTGCACCATGCATCTCTCGCTCCTTCTGTTCCACTTCAACAGCTAGCTGACATAGAAATTCAAAAAAATCCTTTGCACGTTCTCTTACCTAAAAAGAAATTAAAGGTCAGAAGAGTACATTGAGAAGAATGCAAGATATTTTAGCTTTCAGAAAACAGATACAACTACTTCAGATAAAATATAAACATTTATCACAGACAAGAGTCTGAAAGCACTGGTTAGTGAATGCTGTGAAAACTGCTCTGCCCTTCAAAGCCAAGGTTGAGAGCAATTGCCACCATCCCGAGCTTAATGAAGAGTCAATCCCAGAATGAATATTTTACTTCTAAAGAGACTCCCTAATGGACAACCATTAGGTCAAGTGGTGTTTTTAGCTTGGAAAAATGGTTGGAAAAAGTCCTTTGGTTGGACTAAACTTTCAGTAAGATGTTCCTAAGTAAGCAGTGTCTGTATCTGTACTAGTGAAATTGCCTAGAAACCAGGGCACAAATACATAAATACCATACTTCATCTAGCGTTTCTCCTCCAGAAGGTGTGAATGCAGGACATTGTTCTCCAGCAGCTTTTGCCATAGCTTTGAGGTCAGTCAATGGCCTTCCTTCTGCAACTCCGTATTTCTATGAGAGGCAAGTTACAAAGACTAGGTTTAGCAAGATAAATCTTCACAATCACTTCCAATGCAAACATCTCCCACCAGCTTTGTTTTCTAGATTCTCAAGCGTAATGTGCAGATTTAACTACTTTTTACCTTTTCCCCCAACATTGGAATTAAATGTATCTGCTATTTAGGTTAGAAGTATATATACATTGGGTAGAGAAATACATTAAGAGTAGCATCTCATTTAAAGGGCTAGCATTCAAAACACTACTTTCAGCCTGATCTTTGACTAGAGATTTTTTTCTTATATTCTTGACACTCAGTATACAAAATTAATGCCTTCATAACTGAGGTTGCATTGCAAATACCTCTGTACATACCTGTTCATAGGAGGATATAGGAGGATAAACTCCATTTACTTTTCATTTGCAGAAATACTACAAGGAATTATTTTTCACAAGCAAAAAATATTTAATCTACAGAATTCTGTAACTGTCACAAGACAGAATTAATCCATTTAAAACAAACAAACAAAGTTTTTGAAAAGGACAAAGAGTAAACTAAAACACCACAAGTATTACATCTATTAAAAAATAACCCAAGGGCCACCCCCATTTTTTCAGGGCACACATTATTGCTGTGGACAGAGTTTTTAGAAAACAAGGAAGGAGAAAATGATCTTAACATATGACAATGGACTCAGAACATGCAATTAATGATATTCAATGACACACTTATTCCTGAGACCTCCAAAGGCAAGGCCCATATGAGAAACAGAAAAAAGAATCCATATACACGTATATATCAACTAGTCATTCTGGACCACTAGTGGTCACATTATAAATTAATATTTATCATCTATAATATATTTTAAAAGATATACATGTGGATGTCTACCACCATTTTTTACCTTGAAAATATTTCCAAAGTACATCTCTTAACAGTGGCAAAACAGATTAATACTTCTCCCACTGAAGATTAATACCTCACTACCACTAACAGATGAAAAATACATTCAACCAGAAAGCTTTGGTCCTTTCTTAGAAGGACTGAAGACAGTGAAAACAGTAGAGTTATGCGTATTTTGAGAAAGGACTTGTGCTGTACTGTTAAACTCTCAGTTACCCATGTTCCATAGATCCAGACACTGACAACTGGAAAACAGATACATGCTTATCATTGATATTTTGATTTCTATGCTGTGGACATGGAATTTGCAGCCATAATAATTTATTATAGTCTTAGGAATTTATGTGTACTGAAACAAGTCTACTGTCAGTTCCCTTCTCTAAAGGGAAACTTGCAATTTAAGAACATTAAAATGTGAAGAAATAAAAGCTCTGAAACTACTAAAAAGGAAATCCTAATCTTAAAAGATTTTTCCAGACTTCTCCCATGAAAGCAAGTAACAAGATAATAAAGCTTTCTTAATAGGATCGATGACATATGTTCCTTTAAGCTTAAGTTTCTTCTCATACTATTCAAACTTAAATTTCAGTTATCCAGAGAAGTGCCTTACAACTTGTGGCTTGCAGAAACCATACTGGCAGTTTTATACTGCAATACAAACACCGTGAAAAGTAAAAAAAAGTACAATTAAGATTATTCTTTGTAAAAACTGTATCACAGCCCACAATATTTTTGAAAACACCAGGTAGTTAAGCAATTAAAGAAGACTGAGAGGCATGTAACTTGCTGATTTCAGGGGGTGAACCAGAGTTTCTGTCAGAGAAAGAGATCAAAATGGGAAATGCTACAGTCAAGTTCTGCTCTTTAAACACTTACTTGCCTGCAGGCAATATGCAGTCCCACTTTTGGTTTTGTAGCATTTCAGTATTTAAAATTCAGCTGACACAGTCAGTGTAGCATCTGAAGGGTGACTCATACTAGCAGAAACAGCCAGCATCTGAGCTTATTCTGATCAAGACATAGTTAAAAACAGACAGGAGGTACTATTACGCCTGTAATTAGATAAAGGGGCTAATCAGGAGAGCAGATTGTTCCATGACCAGCAGAAAGTTTTCCAATAGTCTTCATGCAAATGAGAAGGTATAAACAGGTTAAAAAACAACATCAGATTGTGCCACCAGACTAGAGAAGGGAAGCAAAGGGAGCACCTTTAATGTTTTACATATGGGGCTAGAATGCATAGCTAAGCTTTTCATTACATATAAGGTAACTCCCTCCACATGCAAGTCATTCAATACTGAAATCACCAGAACACCAGTTACAGCCCTATCACTAGCTTTTGGCTTTGCTTCAGAATTCTGCAATCAGGCAAACTATTTATAGTACCCAATGTAAAAAAAAAAAAATAAATAAAAAATCAATTCTTAATTATTAAATATACATCACATAGTGCTCTTCGTTGTTAAATCTATTAAATAAAGTTAAGATTAGCAGTAAGTTGCACTTTCAAATTGTTCAATATTAAAACAAATTCTTTTGGCACTTACTCTCTCTCGAAGTCTTGCATCATACTTGATTTCCAAATCTTTGCAAAACTTATTTTTTCCTATAATTGTGGCAGCAGTCTAAAAAGTGAATATACAGTCACATCAATATCTAAACGATCTTACAAAACCACAGTCTAAGTGAATTGCATTAATAGTACCCAAAAACCCAAGTACACAAGATTAAGAATTTTCCAGCTAATAGCGTCTGTCAGAATTGCATATATGGCCTGTGTCATGCCTAAAAAGGCAGATTTTTATTTCCCAATTCAAAGTCCATAACAACTAGAGACATTTAGCACCCATGAAAGGTGGGCAGCTAGATGCACATCAGCAGCACAATTTATTGGGATAAAAACCACATCTCCTCTTGAGTATACTGCTATTCACAAAGTGATCATGCCAACACATGCTTGTAGTATGTGGGTCATGCTTGCAAGCAGTGCATTCCTAAAAACTGATCAGTTACTCCAACTGCCATCATCTATTGAATGAAGTAACTTTCTGGCAAATAGCTACTTAATACACCTCAGAAATCAAATACTCTTGAAGCACTTAAGAGGAAGAAGGGTGTTTGCTGGCAATAAACAGAAGTCAGTCTTGATGCTCAGGAAGGAGACGCACACTGGATTATACACTTGGAAAAAAAACAGATGATACTCACCTGCTTTTTGACAGCATGGCCAAAAAGAGAGAGAGAGAAAACCCAAAGGGCTCAGTTTGATTTTTAACAATGTCTTGATGTCTTGAGTTTTATATTTTCACATTCCAGGTCTGTCTGCTCTCTTCCACACTGCTAATTTCTGGAGCTAGTCTTTGACCCCTCCCTACTAGACTAACTCTGTCAAACATGCTCCTCTGCAAAGCCTCTCTCTCTCTGCCTGTCCTATACCTGTTCACTGTGCATCTCTTCTAGCGCTCAAGATTCCTGCTCAGCTAGTACAATTCTTTTTGCATACATACCCAATTTCTCCTACCCTGCTCAGGCTTGAGTGTTCCCCCACCCCCACCCCTTTTTCAAAGGAACTTGTACATTCCTCTCATACTTGAGCAGTGAAGTGACAGTGTAGTAAAGGGCACCCTTCATAGATCTGCAGCTGCCAAAAAAGGGAGTTACAAGCAAACAGAAATTGAAGCTCTCTTCACGTCTTCGGAAAAGCTTCCACAAAGTCTAGATAGCTTTTCAAAAGAATGGTAAAACATGTTGCCCTTATGCAAATGACAAATTCAGGTCAGCTTTCTACTTTAGAATTGCACAAATGCTTCCCATGGAAAAGGCTTTCTCTAATAAAAGATGCCACTATTATGCATTTTATAAATATTTAATTACTGCATCCTCCCTACCTCTCTAGTTTGCTTTCTGCTTAAGTTATCCTGCTACAAGCCTATGAGTCACTGGTCTCACAAGTTTATGTGCTGCAAAAACAGATGAGCAAGATTATCTGTGTTAAAATGAAGAAATTTTAATCTAGATTTCGTTGATCTGGTTTACAAGGCTTTAAAGATTTTTGTAGCAGTACAACTAAGGAAAAAGCAAGAAACTAGGGCTATCATAAATTTCTTAGTTTCAACCATGTGAAGTCTTATGTCTCCTGAAATCACAGAATCAGTAACAGGAAACAGAATTAAGGGTAGGACTCCCATAGGAGATGTGACTTTCCTAGAACAGCTAGCAGCTCGACACCTCTACATACATGTATAAAAGTTCTGTTTCCCTAACTTTTTTGAACATTTTGTAATCTTGTATACAAAGCCATACGTAAACCCACTCAGTAACTAACATTGTTTGCTCTTTAAATAATCTATTTTACGTCTTTAAATAATCTATTAAAACAGTACATAAGGTGAGAGGTATGGTATCACATTCCTGCCAAAATCCAACAGCTCTATACATTTAATGGTTCCCGTACTGACTTTACAGCAAAACTTGACCTTGCCTTTATTGGTCTGCCTTTCTCAAAAAAAGGCAAGTAGTTACAATGCATAAGACAGTGCATACAGCAATTTGCTTTGTTTCTTCAAAGAAAAAAAACAACTTTGGTCTGTGTTACCTCTGAATCCCAATCACTCTTTTAACAAGAACCTATGCACACACAAAATAATGGAAAATCCATAAGAAAAACACTACATGTCATCTTGCAAGCTGGCCTTCATCAGTGTGCTGTTTGCACTGAAATTCCCATATTCACAGAGGCCTTCTGGAATTCTACACAACTCAAACTTCAGTTTTAAATCCATTAAAATAGCCTTTGGCCTTCCTTCACTGTATTATTTTTGTATCATCAATAACAAACACCAAAATCTGAAGCTCATATTTACACTCAGCCTCAAGATGCATTTACCTGCTTTGCTCGAAGGAGGTCACTTGAAAAGACATGTGTAAACTTTACATTGCTGAGAAATAAACCAGCAGCATCTGCTTGTTTGAAACCAGTTGCAGAGAGTGGCTCATCTACTCCTTGACCTACAAAACAAAAACCCATCACCATTAAGACAAATAAATTTAAAATCATTTATCAGCTTTGCAAACATGGCAGACAGAACCTACTCAGTCATTATAAAATGCCTCTCCTGCAGCAAAGCCAGCCATTTGTAAAAGAGACTATTACTCTAGTCTTTCTTAAACTTAGTCACACAGTATAAAGAAAGGGAGCACACACTAGAAAGGCAGAAGGATCATTTACTGATGATATTGAAATTAAGGTATTCAGATAAGAAATTTTTTTAAAAGCTTTTAAACATAAGACAGAAGCCTAAATTTTCTAAACATGAGTGGTCATTTCAACTCACTTGTCCTTTTTAGAGTAGACTCTGGTAGGCTCCTTGCTAGAGGGGTCAGTCTCAAGTGAAATTAAAACTGAAAATGTTTCTTCATTGTAAATTATAAAAAACAGACAATACAATTGAGATACAGCTGTTGATACTAAAATACACACACGGAAAAACATGCACATCAGGAGAGGCAAGTCCTAACAAATATGAAATGGTAGTTCCTCCCCATTCCCTAATATCGACAATGCCCTGAAGAAATGATGCAACAAGATGGGATTTTGTGTAATGTGGAAAGCAGCACACACTCTTTGCCAAAGACACAGTTTCACAAGAATTTTAGAGTTGATGTAAACACAATCTGTTGTGGTCTATTCCTCTCCCCTGCTCCACCTCGCATATTGACACTAACACTCATACAGCTGCACAGCAAGTGTGTGCACAGCAACAAATCTAGCTGAAAAGTAATCCTTACAAAAATGGTTTTCAGATGGAATAGTCTGTGAAGCTAACTGGCCACAGAGCACTAGGACAATGCTGAGAGAACAAGCACTTTGGCGACCCAACATTAATGACAAAGGTGTGCTCCTTTGTGCTGGCTGACTCATACACCCAAAAGTGTGGCAGAGGGACCAACCTGTAAGAAATTGTTGTGTCCGTGCTTGTATTGCCTACTTTAAGCTGCAATGTCAAAATTGAGATAGGAAAATCCAGAAGCACGATTCTTCTTTGCAACACATAGCACTGAAAAAAAACATATTTACTCAGAGTAAAAGCCTCCAAGGTTCTTTGTAGCTGTAAGCCTCAGTTTTCCTACAACTGGCATCTAAACAGCTCACAGTTTTCAGTTCTGGGTGCATGAGTCAGCCAGCGCTAATTAAATGCTTTTTCTAAAAACTGTCGTCATAGAAAGAGCCGGGATTGAACAATTCAAGCACATTTAAGCAATCTTCACTTTTCTTTTTTCCTTGCAGGTGACAGATTACCACCTGAAGGCAACAACATCCTTTACAACATAACCCTTATTCCTGCCTCTGTGGTTCCTTACTAACTCCAGACGTTGCATGAAGGTGTACCTAGCTGCTTCTTCATCAGAGCTGCTGCTCTCACTACGCATGCAAGTCCCATAAGCCCTTTTCTCAGTCTTGATACTAACTCCTGAGACTTAAGGATGCCAGAATGTCACAGACCACTGTCTTAACAGGTGCTGCTATCACTTTATTCAATTACAGGTAACTTTTTTTTTTTCTTGTTTAGCAAAAGGAAATGTAACGCTTCTGTCAATACCAGAAAAGTACCACTATTTGGTGGCATTATTCAGAGACTGACTTAGAATCTTTGTAGTCTTCTACGGTTATCAAGCTAACATTCCCATCTACAAATAAAAATATTTTAATAGCCTAAGGTATTCAATATTATTCTGTAGTAATATTTAGCAGTTGATTCTGGGATTTTTCATTTTGTAGGGAAAAGTAGTTCTCAATCTCCAAGAAGCTAGTAGAATAACTGACACTAACCTTGCAGTATCTTGTCTTTGTTGTATCTTGTTTCTCCACTGAAAGACATTAGACAAAAAAAGTGACTCAATAATTTAGTCAAAGTTCAATAACATTATTATATTATAAACAAAACGGAAAAGAAGAGTCTGAATATCAAAAGCAATGTACAGCACAGTACAGCACAGCTTACTTTCAAAAACAGATGTATTTGAAGATTTTACTATAGAACAAAACCATTTTCAAGTAATCAGCCTCAATCACACTATCAATATTTACTAAGACAAACCTACCTGGAACAAAGAGAAGGAAAGCAATCTCTTAAATTCATCATAAATGCTGCATAATTTATCTATTACAGTGTCATATTGGAGAGAGAGAAGTAGGAAGACTCTGTAGTCCTCTTAAGAGAGGTATTTACTACTCAACTGGACCCCTGTGCTTTAGAATGAAGCCAACTCAAGCAATTATCAACGTTGACAGCAGAGCTGCTTGCACACCTTGAAGAAGCACAGTATAAGATGCTGGAGCTGTAGAAAAACTACTAGAATTAACATAACCTGCTTTTTAAATTAGAATATTTAATCTTGAAAATCATAACTGGGGGTATCGCAAGAAAAGAACAACTAAAACCACAAGAAGATATATTTTGGAGGAAAAACTTAATATGAACAAATTTAAGCATGGTTTGTTGAGACGCCTCACCTGACTGAAATATCACATGCTTAACTTTTTGCAATACTGAGGGCCAAATGTGCTGCTTGCTTTTTAAATAGCTATCAACACTGCTGGGCAGAAGTCCTTAAGATGAGCCCCAAATAGGTAACCAATGACAGAAAGCAAGTATTTTAAGAGAGAACACTATTTTACAGCACACTTTAAACATCCCTGCGCCCAGGGCAACAATTTAATCCTTCACACTCTATCCACACCCTGACAGCTGTTTTCAGCCTCCTGAGGAAAACACATCAGGGTGGATGGAGTCCATCCAGCTGGTCATCATCTTGGGGGTGGGGAACAGCAGCATCCCCAATTTCCAAGTAACACTGACTTAGTGCAGCGCACACGAGCACAGCCTAAGTTAACACCAACCCATTTCCTGATGAATGACTTGTATCTTTCCGAAGTGCCTCCTACAGTCCCACCTGAAGATAGTTTAACAAACTGTTTCTGGCTTTGATGCTTTCTAAATGACGTAAAAATAATGCTGCAACTAGAGCACCGAGTCATGGGAGATAGGTCTGGAAGGGAAGAATAACTCTGTTTAAGAGGAAAATTAGAAACAGGAAATTGTTGCTCTAATTGCACTAATCAAGTATTAAGCCATATTATGCTGAAGATGAAATGAAAGTTTGGTTTTCATAAAGTTAGGCAGCGAACTACTGTGAGTTGGAGGGAGCTGTAGCTAGCTTGCTAACTGCTAACTTAAATTAAGTTGACTTTCATTTGGAGGGAGCTGGAGCAGCTTAGTCCCATTAACCACTGGTCTCGGTCCATATCCACTACAGCCTGAAAGTGCAGCTCGCCTCAGCGCTTTTGAAGAAGCCACAAATGCCAGTTCCGTAACATTTCGCAGCAGAAAGGTTACCCTACCCTTCTGGAGCGAACCCGCCACCCCACCAGAGAGCTTCTGGCAGGAGGACGGTCACAAGACCCAGGAGCTCATAAATAGCCCTTACTAAATTTACGTCTAACACCGGACCTCGGCCGATCCCGAACCACCCTGACACCGCCTGCCTGAAGCAGAGCCCCCCCCGCCACCACCCCCACCCCCCCGGCTGCGGGTGAGGGCCGTGGGGCTAACGGAGCTCCCGCCCGGAGAAGGGCTGGCGGCGGAAACGAAGGCTTTGTTTCCCTGAGGGAGGAGGAGGAGAAAGAGGAGGAGGAGGAGGCGGCGGTACTCACTGCCGGACAACGGTCAGCCCGAAGCGAACCATGACGGACCGCCACCACCACGCCGGCTGCCGGGGCCCGCACTGCGGCGCCCGGCGGTGACGTCACGGGGCGGCAGCCGCCATTGCTCCTCCTCCTCCTCCTCCACCTCCTGCTGAGGTGCGCGGAACGGGAAGGTGGCTCCTGAGGGAAGCCTTCGGCTCGTTTCACTAAATCTATCAATCAATAAATAAATTTAACAATCAATCAATAAACAAAAGCCTACCCCCCCCCCCCCCCCAAAAAAAAAGACACTTTCTAAAAAATACACTTTCTATACGAACTTTTTTTTCCTCAAAAACTTCTCTGCCTCCAAAACCTCCTCTGCCTCCATTCCAACAACCCGCCGCAAGGAGAAGCGCCACCGAGGCACAGTTTCGTGCCTCAGCCACGAGCTTTTTCCACCTCTTGGAATACGTTGGGAGCCCCAGCACGCTCATCACCTTACTGTTTGTCAGGGACTGTGGGGTTAGACGCGGGCTCAACCTGTGTTTGGCAGGAGAAAGTGTGTTTGAGGGGAACGGCTGCTCTACAGGCAGCAGGTGCATCATCTAGCGGAGGCGTGGGCTGTGCCAACCAGGCCTTAAAATGCTACGGATGTAGAATATTTCTTCTTAACAAATCCCCATAACAATTAAATTGAAGACATATACTGTCTGAAACATCATTTAAGGTCTCAATGCACATATTCTTACTTTACAATTATAATTGGGTGGCTTTCATCTTAAACACTGATTTTCACGTAATCTCATGATTCTAGGACAAGAAGCTTGACTAAGTTTATTAGGTTTCAAAAGACACAATATTTGCTGATGTTCAGACTTGTTCTATCAACTAAAATAAGAACACTAATCGACAACAGGACTTTGCTTGTAGTATCAGTAGTGGGTAAATTATGCTTTAGTACAAGTTTTGGTTAAAAGTCTTGGAAGCCAAATCATATTTTCTCAGTGATCAGCAGCAGAGAGAGGGCTGGTTTCAAAACAACTGTTCCAGACCGGCAGATCACAAGGCAAAAAAGTGGGTGATATAGGCACATTTGTAGACTTCCACAACAACTGGAGCCAACCTGGTCTTGTGTGATACAAGTCGTAGAATAGTTTGGGTTGGAAGAGACCCTAAAGATCATCCGGTTCCAACCCCCCTGCCATAGGCAGGGACATCTACAACTTCTCTGGGCAACCTCTTCCAGTGCCTCACCACCCTCTGAGTGAAGAATTTGCTCCCAAATATTTAATCTAAATCTATCCTCTTTTAGTTTAAAACTGCTACCCGTTGTCCTATCACTACACTTCCTGCTACAGAGTCCCTCTCCATCTTTCATACAGGCCCCCTTTACGTACCAGAACACCATTATAAGGTCTCTCTGGAGCTTTCTCCAGGATGAACATCTCCAGCCCTCTTGTCTTCACAGGAGAGGTGCTCCAACCCTTTGATCATCCTCACAGCCTTCCTCTGGACTCACTCCAACATGTCCATGTCCTTCTTGTGCTGGGGGTCCCAGAGCTGGACGCAGTACTCCAGGTGAGGGTTCGTAAGAGCAGAGAAGAGGGGGAGAATCACCTTCCTCAAACTGCTGTCCATGCTTCTTTTCATGCAGTCCAAAGCCTCCCTACATTTTCTGAAAAATGAGACAGATTGTGATCTTCTTCAGGCCCTATTTACCCAAATCATTTCAGTGCCTGGGATCTAGATGGGAGATTGGTGGAATAAAATTTTGGCATCCAGAATCTTGGATGAATTTCATATTAAGACCGTTGCAGATTGACTTGTTGGATGGAAGCCACTTTTGCTCCACAGCCACCATCATTCTTGAGAAATAACAGAGAAGAGGAACTGGGAAGAGGAGCAGAGAGGAGAGCAAAACTAAACTGAACATTGCCACCCACCTACCTACCAACTTCTTATCCACGCCCTGTATTACAGTGGTGTTTGCAGACTTAAGAGTAAAACTGACGTCTGATCTAGATAAAATAAATCAGCTCTGTTGCCTAGTAGTATTCTTTCTGGGCCAATTGACAACATTAGTGGGAAGATGCATCTTCATTTTGTAGTTGACATTCTTGTTGCTTATGCATTGTTCCCTGTGTGAGTAAAGGGATTCTTTCCTCGGTTGCTAGGGTTTGCCATTCTGACTTTCACTTTTCCTAGTATGGATGAGCAAAGCAAAAGAAAAGAAGTTTTAGAAAAATAGAAGTTTGTTTTGCTGTTCCTTCCTTACCTCCTGTTTTTGAAAAAAAAAAAAAAATCATGAAAAAAATACACTTATATTTTGGCAAACTGCAACAGCACTACATAGAAGGTGTTTTTATTAACACAGAAATAAGATATTCTCCCCAGGAAAAGGTCCTACTAGCCAGAAATAGTAAGGATTTAAAATGCTGTCATTTGGGGAAATTAACTATAAAAATTTGGTCAAATCATGTCTCTGTTATTGATATAGGGTAGGATAACAGGTAATATGTATTTTATGGTTTCCAAAAGCAAGGAAAGACATGGAGAAGTCACCTAAGGGTGAACACAAACACCCAAGAAATTATAATAACACAAAAGGACTGAGAAAATAGTATTTAATATTAATATTTTAATCTCTTTGCTGAGGATGATTTGTAACAAGCAATGAACAATGACTTGACTGCTGGTAAAATGGACAAAGTTACAAAAGAACCAACCACAGATCATCTTTTTCACCTCAGAAAGCTGAAGTTTTATGGTTTACAGATGATCTAATTAACCAAAATATTAGTTGGTCAGAGAGCTGAGTGTATTTGCTTTAGGATTTCACAACAGAAAGAAAAAATGTTATCTAAAAATCAGTTATTGGAGAAATTTTTCTGGGTTGCCTAGACATTTGACCTAACTTTGAAACCAATTTATGTCTTAACCCCCCACCCAAATAAATAAATAAATAAATGAAGACTAAAACATAATTCTTTCATTTTCTAGCATTTTAAAACCACATGATAAATTAAATGTTTAATACAGCACTGGGTCTATTTCATTCCCCTTTTATCTTCCTTCGGTACTGTGGCATAACCTTGTTTTTCTGTAGTGCCTCAGAACTGACATTTTAAATGGGTGAAATTAGTGACATGTCTAGCCTTTACATGATCCAGTGCCAAATGACTCAGCTCTGACCTATTTCTATTGTAACACCATTACAAAACAATTGCATTTTGCTACGATGGTAAGCCCCCAGCTGTGTTTCAAGCATGTTTTAAAAGTACAAGAAACAAATGTGAGTCAACACTGTTATCGTCTATCATCTTATAAATGCATGTTTTGGTACAGGTCCCTTGGCAAAAGTGACAACTCTTCAGGCAAAGTTTTAAGAGACTTTGTCTGAAGTTCCATAGCCTGGGCTTGTGAGAAAACAGCTCGAAAAGCATGAGGCTTCTGACTTACAGACTCATGGCTTAGCTACTAGATAATGTTTCCTTTTATCATTGTTTAATACTCTTATCTTTGCTCTTGTCTTCTTCATCTTCTCAGCATGCACACTCATATATATATTTTTCCTGAGTGTTTTAAACCTATTTTTCTTTTCTTCCTCTTCAGTAATTTTTCTGCTGTAGCATATCATGTCAGCCTGTGATCATGACCCCATGTTTATGTTTTAAATTGACCCACTGAAGCAAAGTGTCTATAAAGCATAACTGCTAGCACAAACAAAGAAACTCCTCAAATGAGGAACAGTATTTCGAGGAACTCTTCTTAGGAAGAATGATATTTTATGGTGCTGGAAATTGAAAATTTTCAAACAGGAAATATTCTAATAAAAAAAAAAAAAGAAAAATGTTGACTGTGTAGTAAAGTCATTATCACATGGATTGCACATCACTAACACCAGACAATATCAACAGGCCAGGAAAATTTGTCTCCTCAGAAGAAGAGCTAGCAGTTAAAATATGCAAAATTGAAGTCATCATCTGGGTGGTATTCTCTGCAGACCACTTATCATTTCAGAAGCTGATCTTCCTTCCTGCTCTGGCAAATTCACCAGCCCAGGAGAAACCGAGACTGAACTTCTGCAGAATTCTTTCCTCCCCCACCCCTCTCGCTTCATAATACAATTCTCAAGGACATGCTGGCGTAAAGAAATTCATGACTTGGTCGAATCCTAGCACAGAGATTGTGCTCTCACCAGTTCTTAAATTTGTCAGGCTGGAGACTATGGCTATGTAGTACCTTTGCTGCAACTACCTTAATTGCTTTCATGGCAAAGTAACTTCAGGAAAGTGTTTAATTATTTTTCAGATGGCTTTCAGTGATATATACCAGCTGCAAACAGGGAGCAGAGCCAGCCCATGTGGCTGTCCCGCCGAACAGAAAACATCCAGTGCTCCCGCAGCAGCGCTCCAGCCCAATTTGCACCAACCCCGAAGTCTGACAGTTCAGGGCACGCTTGCACGCCTTCTGGGTGATGAGGACGTTCAGGCGAGCTGTCAGGTGAGTGCGAAGTTTCAGTGAAACATTTTGGTTCCCGGAAGGCTGCGAAGCGCCCGGCATCTCCTCCAGGAGCTCCAAGCAGCTGCAGTGGTGAGAGTTACGTTACTGCCATCTCGCGGCCCCCGCGAAATATGCACCTTTCGATTTTACTGCCCAAGTCAGGTTCCTGCCCATTCGAGTTCAGCATGTCATTCAGATTACATATTTAATCGCTTGCTCCAGTGCTGCTAGCCATCAAGGAGAATCACATCCAGATTTTACAAATTACTGTTGCAAGTTTCTATGACGTGAGGCCCAAACCTTAATACCTAAAATTGGGGAAACGCATTATGCTCTCAGGGCACTCCAGAAAGATCAATACTTTGCCATATGTAAGACACAAATCCAAAGAAACTTGAGGAAGCTGGAAAAACTGAGGGAAACTACTTTTGTTTGGGAGTGTTGAGTAATAGTCCTGATTCATTCCTTATCCTCCAGCTGGTTATGTCCCTCCCGCTCACAGTTTTGTTCGAGTGCTGAAAAACCCTAATCATCAAAAAGGTCAATCTGTTGCTCTTCAGAGATGGATGCTTGTTACTTTCCAGCTAGACAAAACAGAGGTCTTGCTCTAAGAAGAATTACTGAACAATCTGAGCAACTGTAGCTCCAAACGTGACCAGTGTGTTGATCTTTCTCTCTCTCCTTCGCTGCTCTGTCCTAATGCTTCTCGTAGTTTCTGCATGTTATGTTTTGGACAAGCTCAAATAACATCCCAGTTTATTTTTAGAGAAGAATCAATATTAATATGGAGCTATCACCACATCATTTCTACAGAAGGACAGACATTTAAGCAGACAGACATTTTTCCCTTTTACTGTACTGCCCATCAGCTTCTTTCTCGCTCTCTAGCAGGCTGCAGCAGAACACAGAACAGCCCCTCTTGCCAAGCATATGGCATGTAGAGCTCTTACCTCATTATAAATACCTCAGCTTTACTCCTCTTCATGTTTTAAGTTAACAGGTCTAGGTTTAATGTGTCTGCTACCGAGAACTACTATTCCCCACTCAGCTCTGAACAGTCAGAAGCCACAGAGCGCACCCGAAGCCCGTGCTGAACAGTGCCCTGATGTTCTCCCCTGCACGTGTCTGTAATAAGATACCCACAATTTTCACTGTTTTCCCCTGATTTTAGTGTAAAAATATTGTGGTACCTGTGCCCCTGCAACCACACACAGCTGAAATGCGAACCACCCTTGGGAATCCTTTTAAATATAACATGACATTAAGAAAAATGGAAGTTTGTTTGTTTGTTTGTTGTTGTTGTTTTAAATATTTCAAGGAGGTTCAAGGTGTGGTGTAGCCAACTTTCTCAGAAGATCTAAAGGGATCCCCAGTCTTTTTAAAATAAACTTTCCCTTAATTGGGAGAAATGATTCAGTGTGCTGTGGGGGGCAAAGAACTAGAGCATAGCCTCTTTCTCTTAGTGCCAGCTGGCTGGCTGTAATTTGCAAAGCAGTGCAGAGAATGCTCTAATATAATTTCTCTAAAAACTGAATGCAACTGCTTTATGTTTATGGCTGCAAGTAATTGTAGACTGTTGCAAACCTGTACCAGCAATAGTCACCTGCATGAGCAGGGCCATACTCTTGCCTGGCCTGTTTCTTCCCTGTGAAACATAAGATTAAAATACATATTTTCTATCTTGTTATCTAGATTGCTATTAAGCAGTCCATGAGCTTGATACAGCATTTCCTGCTCTTCATCTCTCCTGCTCTTTACCCACAAAACATTTGATTTGCAGTAGGTTTGAAAATTACTGTAATTTATACAGTGTGGAGACATTCTGTGCATCCTTCTAGACAAAGTATAGTGGCTGATGGCCTCTGACAGCTGGCAGTGAGGTTCAGTGACCTAGACAGTCATGTATGTTTATTTTAATAGGATAAAGCACCATTGATATGCTCAGGGGTTAACTCTGTATTGAAAAAGATGGACTCATGATAACTCAGAAGGAACTGAGGTTAGTGGGAAAATTACTGAACTTTTTAGAAGTCACTGTCTTTAGCAGGGATATAATTTCATTCTGTTTGTACTGGTTGCATTAGATTTATAGGGCTTTTTGCTTCTTTGGAGCAGCACAGAATGAAAAGTGGCTCCATAGTTCATGGACAAATTAATTTTTATTTATTTATTTATTTATTAAATATAAAAGGCAGTCCAGCATGCAGTTGCTTTAAAGCAGGATTTTGCTTTGTGGTCCCTCCTTAAAATCCTCAGGCTGTCCTTATATAACGTATAGGATCATGATGGGCAGATATTGTTTGCAGATGGTAGGAAGATGACAATACAAAATAGTTTCACAGGCCACATAATGGAACTTAACCCTATTGTATGTGGCTTCTCAGCATTCAGACCGCTTTCTTTAAAGAACGGGAACAGGCTTTTTTCCAATTATTTTCAGTTTAGCTTCTGCATACTACATCCACTAATTTTGAAAATATACATTTATTTGATCTACCACAGAAAATCTCTTCTTTGCTAAATCTAATTTTAGTAAAACCTCTAAAACACAAAGCTGCAGAGCACATCCCTTAAGTTTCAAGGGGACTACTGTTGACACTACAGAGGGAAAAAAAAAAATAATCTGGTAAAACCTGTAATTAGGACAGGCTCTTTGAGCTTCAAAACACAAATGGAAGGTGTAAGAACAACTCTCACATGTTCAAGTTCTTTGGCCCTTAGTTAGGCCCAAGAAATGCTACAGATTGTTGGTCAAGTTAAAGTGGTACCAGAGGGACACAGGACTCATTATGCGTTAAAATCTTTGGTGCAGATAACCTGTGACTCACAGGTCAATTTCCAGGGAAGATTTAAAAGACCTTGCTGTAAACCACAGCTCTCATTTGTGTGATTATGACTAGAAGGAGCTCTATCTCCTGACTCATACCTCACACTTTCCATCATATTTCCTATCCCATCCATGATTTTTTCTTCTATTTGTTCATATATATATGAATATATATATCTGAAGAAACATATGACCCCCTTCCCCCCATATATATGTCATACGTTACTTCATTTTAGCAACATGTGTTTTCCCTCTGAGTATTCTCCTTCTCCCGGTTCAATACATCTTGCTTTCATTTTCCTCTTCACTTTTCTTTCATTTCACTTCGCTATTTTTGTCTATAGCATTATTCATTTCATGATGGTGTTACTTTTTCTCCAGTGTCTGCCCAAATACTTCTTCATTCTTCAGTGCCTCTTTGCTCTCCTGAAGGGCACCCAAAAGCCTGAAATTCATTAGAAAGGAGCACACTACTACTTGATGGCAGTGGAGAATTTCACCTACAACAGAGACTAGGCAGTCTTGGCAGTGCCTGTTTACAGTGTTGTGGAGCAAGAGAGACTTAGGGTAGGCCAAACATGTTACGCATGAAGTTGGTCAACCCACAGTAAGGTTGATCTCACCAGCATGAGCTGTGATGAAAATGGGAGAGACAGAGAGGGTTTGTCTTGCCACCTGGTTAAAGGCTAAAGAAGACTTAGTTCATGGAGGCTTGTTTCTTCCCACTGGTTTCACCACAAAACCCCCTCTCTTTCCCTCACTTTTTACCCAAAGCTTATACAAAAAAAAAACTACAGAATGTTGCAGTAGCCTTTAAAATATGTCAAATAACTGGATGTTTAAATAAGATTTAAATTAGTTGCAAAAATGTGCACTCCATGTACTTACAAACACTTTTCCACAACCTCAACTTAATTTCCACAAAATGTTTTAATCTAGCAATTTACCATTTTTAGGACTTTTTTCTCCTTAAATCCACCTGGACCTTTTCATGGAAGAAACAGCCAGAATTTGCCTTGAACAGTAGGCAATCATATAATGCTTTTTTTTTGAGGAAAACTTCTGTGACTGCAACATTAAACAGTTCCCATTTTATATGCCTGCTAACATGATCTATCCAGATAAAAAGCTCCAAAATCACATCATCTTTTGCACAATGAATGAATGAATGAATAAAAACAAGACAGGTAAATTTAGGTCAAGGTGAGTTTATTGTCCATACAGCATACCTAATCCTGCCAAAACACTTTTCTTAAAACCATCTTTAAACTAGTCAAAACAACGGGTTATTAATAAAAATGACAACACTGAACAGAGAAGACCTTTTAAAAGGTAATCAAGACTACACTGTATCAGAGTCTTATCCATCAAAAACAATCTCACATACTTTCTAAATACTTTTGTTTACATTGATCATGTCTACTACCACACTTTCTAGCATCCCCTGACCATATAAACATCCACACCTCTTAAAGAGCACATTGTGAGAGAATAGCTGACTTGATATGGCATCACACTCGTTAAAGCAAAAAAAAAAAAAAAAAAAAAAAAGTTTGAGAACAGGAACTGTGCAACTGAGAGTGATTTCTGAGGTACATGAGAACATGGTAATAAACATAGTGGAAAAAATCCAGTGGCCAGGTGGTTTGCTGAGTACAGAGATGTCCAATTACTCAAGAATAAATCACTGACATCAAAATGGGACTCAGTATTTTTCTCTTTCACAAGCATGTTGGAAGTATAAATAAACCAATTACAAGGTGCTCCTACACTACAGTAATGGGTGGGAGGGGAAGATCAAAGTACCATCAACAGAAAGCTGACATAAATGGTTTTAGCAGTTGTGCCAGTCATTTAGCACTTTTAAAGTATAATCAGAAATATATATATATATTGGCATATATATATTTCTGATATACATATATTTCTGATCCATAGGAAGTTTTTATATCTGCAATTCAGGAGAGAAATCTTACACCTCATTTGCAATAACAGTATGTTAACATCTGTTAAAAGGGGTACTGTGCAGTATTTTTGTTTGGGTGCTGCTGTGAAAATGTTCATATTCAAGTATGTCACATAATTTTTAAGAACATCACTGCAGAGGACAACACTCCCAGCACTCGTGGTGAGCTCGTGGGTCTCCCTGCCACATGAGGGGCTGCCACTTGGTGCCGCCACTTCCAACCCAACTCCCGTGCCCACTTCTTGTGCCATGGTGAGGTGAGTGGACGTTAACACTTACACTGATTTCCAGTGAAACCTATGAAACTGTGAGTGGACACGGACCCACATAAGAGGTTACACAGCAAAGAGAAGCCTTGGTGGGGAACCCCACAGGGGACAAGGACACCACAGGGCATGGGATGGGCTATCACCCCCCTGCAACCAAATAAACCCCAATGGGGCAAAACGCTAAACTTCAGTCCACTGACTTGCCTGTGTTTTCATCGGGCCAAGAAGCCAATGTTCTGATGGCTGTCTTAAAGATGCCACAAAACTTTCCATAATTTTCAAGGGTAGGGGCAGGCACCATAGCTACTACTCCTGCCTATACTCAGCCACGCTGACTGGCAGAACAAAGGGGAGCAAAGCACCTGAGTGTGATGCATGCAGTGCCCACACTTTCTACATGCAGCTCTGCTAACACCAAGCATGTGTATGTAGCATTTCGCTCAGGATTCACAGACTCCTCTGGTGCACTTCCCCGAGAAACAACATTGATTAGCGCAAAAACTCGTGCATGCAAACACTGTCTAGGAATTACCTGATCTGTCAGGGAACATTACCTCATATGTGCGCTGCACATAGTTCTGAAATCTTGCTTATCATGGTGCTTCCACAAAACTATCACCTAAGAGTGATGTAGTTGCTGAGTTTAACATGTTCTCAGTGTGAAAAGCCACCACTGTCAGAACAAAGCCATCCACCTACCATTTTCCAGCAACACTGCTGCTTGTCCCTTTTGAAACCTGCTCTAGCGAACTGCAGGGTACCACTCTTGCCCCCAAAGCTGTTGCAGCCCCTGAAGCCACCAGCGGGAAGAGCACTTTGGCCCTCGCGCTTCGCAAAGAGCAGTTACCATCAGTTACTGTCACCTAACAAGGGGGAGACTTCTGCTCCACACCTCTTAAAGAGCACATTGTGAGTTGTTGTGGTGCACTCAAGAGCTGCAGGGCAGTACAGCCGAGAGCCCTGAGGGGACAGGCAGAGGGCTGGCACCTGGCCACTGGGGCGCAGTGGCACAGCCAGGCCTGATCCTCCACAAAGCGATGGCCATTTTGAACAGCAGGATTCTGAGAGCATCCACCCCGGTGGCTGCCCTGCTGCCCACCTAACAACCTGCAGGGGCTGGGCAGCACCGTGCTGGACCCTGTCTTGTGCAGACACCACCAAGGGCTGGGCCACCATGCTGCAAAGACAGCTTGGAGGGGCGCTGGGAGGGAGGTGCACAGCCACCACAGGCATGTCATCCATGTGTCCAGGATTAGGGCCTGGAGGCGCAGGGCATGCTCCTGGACAGGCGCTTGGACCAATGCATTTTTTCCACTATGAAAAGGACACCTAAGACCAAAAGGGAGCCAATGCCCCTGCTTGCTGCAATTTCTCCCCGACGCAGCCGGCGCGACCATGCTCCGCTGGCCAAAGTGCAGGCCCCAAGAGCTGCCGCTTGCACCGACCGCTCCGCTGAGGCTCCCGGCGGGGAGAAAGTAACTGTCACGTTGTGAGGTATTGTGAAAATGGGAACCATTTTTGTCTTGTCCAGTAAACCTGAGGTAAGTATACCATCTTTGCAGAATGTGATCAGGAAGGAAAAAAAAAAAAAAGGAAAGAAAGAAAATAAAAGGAAAATAAAATAAAATAAAAAAAATCATGAACACGCTATTAGGAAAAAAAAAAACCTGTACAGGGCATTTCCAGTAAATCAAAGAACTCATCATATCTCCACTTAACCATCTACTTCAGGATTTGAAATTTAAGCAGTAAAATAATATATTATAAAAATGTTTATAAAATAGCAGCACACTCAGTGAAACAATACAGCTAAGTACTGTTAATGTGAATAAGAATGAAACAAATCATAGCTTCTTAGCAGCGCAAAAAAAAAAAACAAAAAACCAACAACAAAAAACCAACAAAACCTTAGAATCTTACTCCATTTTCTACCCTCATCTAGCCAAATACAGCTGAGTCCATTCATATAATATTCTTCGAAGTAGCATGTTCGTTCTGGATTTTTGTCTGAAAATGCAAACATTTAACATTTCAACCAACAGCTTCATTCTGTATATTTGCAAACTGTTAATACAATTGTGCAAAAAAAAAAAAAAAATTGCTCCAACTCCTTTGCCATCTAAATGCCTCTTCTTTATAGATGGAGCAGAAAAATAAATTCAAGTACACTGAATACACCTTTGTAATAAAACTCCAAGTCACACACCTTGATGTTTACCACTTGTGTCTTGTGCACCAGCAATTTTCTTTCATTGTCCATGGATAAGCATGCAGGTGGTATTAAGATCCTTCTGTGACACTGAACAATACAAATCGTCAGGCTTTTATCCGGAATGTCATGACAGGAATGTCATCTGAAGCAGGTGTTGGTATTTCCAGCAACACCACAACTAACAAAGTACACCAGATACTGGAAAATATTGACTATAAAAAGCTATAATGCTTTGCTTTTGTGACTTTTTCTTTTTTTTCTTTTTTTTTCTTCCTTTTTTTTTTTTTCCTTGGCAAAATCGTCATAAACCATTTCATTTAATCCCTTAGGAACAATTTTCAAAGTGCTTTTCGAATGAAATGGTTTATAATAACGCTCACTGTGGATCAATAAAGTTATTGAAATGCTGAAAAGGTGTGATGGGGCGGTGGGGGAAGCTGTGTAGACAGAAGAGGGATCATACCAAACCTCATCTTCTTTAACACAGTGAGGATATGTTAAAAAGGAAGATGGACAGAGCATCATTTAATTGTCTTTACACCAAGCTAAGGAGCTGCCAAAAGTTAACATTGATGTGAAGCATTAGCACTGTAAAGGAATATAATGCTTTTGACAGATGATCCACTGCATCTTGCAATCCAAAGGTCGGAGGTGGTCTGATTAGCCGACTGGTCGAAATTATCAGTTCATTTCCCCCATCTAACGTGAGCACTCGATAACTTTGGCTTGGCCCACAGTTGGGTAAAGAGGATTGCCCTTATGCCAAAGATGCTGCTGTGTTTAGAATGAACCATTTCTGAAGGAAAAGTAGAAAAAGTCAGACAGGAGAGGGGAATTTAAAACAAAACAAAACAAAAAAACACCTGCTCTTCCGGCTGGCAAAATAAAGCATCTTCTTTCTTAGGTAGCAGCTACCACAGACAGCAAGAGTAAACAAAACTAACATACAGAGATCCAACAAACACTTCTGACTAATAACAGAGGTGACAGATCAGCAAATCTCTTCTGCATTCAAAATGGTTCAATTGCTTCAGGGACCTTTTCCCACTTTGCCCTAGCCCCTTCTTCTATTGCTTTGCAATCTAGTCAAGCCATAAAATCGCACACACAATTCCTTTCTTAAATCTAAAAAAGGGGTGTATGCACTAGGTCATAATACACAGACAAGTATACTCTACGTTCTTCCCACAAATGCAGGCTTACATTTATCTAGCTACTTGTATGCTTTTATAAGCATTTAATATCACTTATACATAATCAAATAGCAATTACCAAATATATTGTGGGATTCCCTTCTGTAGAACGTCATGGGCGCCAAATGTTGTTTTTTTTTTTTCATTATTCAGTTTTTGTATTTTTTTTTTTTTTTACCTAAAAGAACTTTAAATACGTTCTATATGGGAGCAGATTAAAAAAAAAAAAAAAAAAGATTTCACTCTAAAAATAATAACAAAAATAAAAGGGCTGGGGGAGCAAGCATGACTTTCTGTGCTGATGTCCTCACAGGTTGATATCTCTCACATCTGTGGGAGTGCTGGCCTGGTCCAGTTCATCCACCGTCTTAGAAGGATTGCTTTGCTGTTGCTGCTGCCGGACTTGCCTAAGGTTGCTTACTAGCACCGACTCAATCTGTTCTTGACAAGCTTTAAGGCAGTCCTAAAGGATAAAAAGCAAATTGATCTGTTAGTTACTTTTTTCCTTACTGAGCTAGTAAAAGTTTGAAAATCAGCAAATGGGTATTGCTAAGGAACATCCGCTGTGACAGAAAATAACCTTGAATTCTCAAAAATTATCAATGTTTACGAACTCTTGGGTTAAATAATAATTTCACATTTATTATAATTTCCAAATTTAAATATTTTACCTGTCCTTGCTCATTTGTGCTGTCTTGAGCAAGAACTCAAAGCACTCCTCAGCACTCTTGTGAAAAACAAAGGGCAGGGTAAATGAATTTGTGCATTCTTCTATGCAAGGTTAAATGACTTGGCTGGGTCTTCACTGAAAAATAAAAGTGTTTTTATTCTGAAATAACCACATGCACTATACCAATGTAATGCAGACAGAGGCACATCACTTCTACCATCAAGCAAGTTTAACACATTAAAATCAAGCAGGAGTTTTGAGGTCCCCCCAAAAGTGCAGTTCCTTGTCACAGTGTCTGTATCAGTCATGTATCCGAAGCCAAAAGCAAAAGAAAGGTCTGTGTATCTGTGAAAATTTAAGCATGAAGAAAAGGTCCAGAATAACAGAAACATCACAGAGTTAAACTATACTGCTTCCAAATATATCCCAACATGGCGCGGCACAGGTCATCAACTCATGCCATTTTGCTATTTTTCTTTAAAGAGTCTTTGTTGAAGAAGCAAGAAAGAACCATCTCTGTGCTAAGTCTCCGAAAAAGGCAATCGAACATTAATCCCAGAGCAAATCACACTGCACAGTAACTGGGCACTGTGAAGGGAAATAAGGCTTTGTTCATGGTGAGGGAACTAACAATCCAGCCCCAAACATACATCCACAAATTTGCCAGCATTATTATCCTCTGAACACATTCCAGAGAAAAAAGGTGATTTCAGCATCACAGGAGGAGGAGTTATAGTGTACCCTCCCATACCTTTACTCTTGGAATTGGGCTATTTTAACATCCTTAGGAATAGTCATTGGTAATCATTCACAGAAGACATTGAAGCAAAGACAGATACAATAAAAAGATGCAAGTTAGAAGTACATAACCAAGCCTCAGGTATGACTACATTCCAAATTACAGCACACAACACTTGGGGAAAAAAGGATATAGTACAGCAACAGATTTGGGAGCCTTGTACGTTATCAGTCCTGCAACATTCACGAGATATGAATAAAGAAATGGGAAGAATTCACCACACTAATACCAGACACAATGACAAAGAACAAGACTGCTGAAGTATTACAGGATGTTCCACATTGATAATATGTTGGAAGGCCAAATATTGGGGTTGCTGGGGGTAAAAAAAAGAGAGAGAAATTTGAGAAAAGATTGTCAACCTCCTAGTTTTAGCAGAAACTAAAAAATAAAACTAAAGCCATAACTGTATGAACACAATGCCACTTATGTGTAGCATGCTGGGATTGAATATCAACACCACACTGCATATGTGGGCAGGTGGTGCTACTATAAAGGCTTTTTTTTCCTAAAAGCAGTCTTGCAGAGTCCTTCTAAAATACTTGTTATTTTTAGCAAGGGATGCTGAAAAACAGATAGGCATTGACCTCCACAGGTCACACAGGCGCTTGTGTCAGCCCAGGAACTGAATACAGAGCATGAGTGCACCTCTGGGGAGCAGGGCTCTGACAAGCAACAACACTCACTTTCTCCACACAGTATCAGGTTATTCAAGGAGAGTTTGACATATTCATGTATGTAGGTTCAATTTGTCATCCTGGTCAGACTGGGAAAATATGTCAAATGCAGAGTATCTGTTCCTCTGATATTTACATTCATAGTGCACGCAATTAGCTCTGGTGTAAATGGGTGTCATAAACACCCATTTTCTTGCCTACTGGTCAGCAACTGCTAGCTGTAAAGTCATGTCCTCTCTTTGTCATGAAGCCATCCTATAATGGAGTATCATAACCTTTGTCTGAAGATGCATCTGCCAAAGACAGGCTGTGAAAGATGGCTTTTCAAACTGAACAGGAAAAAGGGGTTGGATGGGACGCTGGCTGTATTAAAGACAGAAATATTCAATGACGTGGATCACATGAGCTAAAACCAACACTGCCCAGCTAGAAAGAGATGTAATTGAAATATAAGTATCTGAATTACCTGTGTGTAGTCAGACCCCAAAATTTGTTCCCTCAGCAAGAATTATCACAGTGAGTAACACCACGGTGAAACAGCATGATACTAAAAAACTGCTACACAGTGTATGTGTGGGGGCAGACTGTGTCTTCCCCATCCTTGTCTTTGGGTTTGAAAGCAGGGAACTATAAGGCTGCTCAAGAAAAACTTGACTAGTAGTCAAGTTCACTGGTTTGCAGCTGTACTGTATCTACGCCTCCCCCCCAAAAAAACAACAAAACAAACAAACAAAAAAACCTCCACAATAAGCTAGCAACTTTCCTGAGTTTCAGTCACTGGAGCTGAACTTTTCCATGCTTCACCCTCTGTGAAGCACTCCTTGTGCTATCACTACAGGCCCTGACAAAGACTCCCTTTCCATCTTCCATGTAGGCCCCCCTTTAGATACTGAAAAAAACACTAAAAGCTCTTCCTGGATTCTTCTCTTCTCCAGACTGAACAATCCCAACTCCCTCAACCTGTCTTCACAGGAGAGGTGCTCCAGCCTTTTGATCATCTTCAAGGCCCTCCTCTGGACTCACTCTAATAGGTCCACGTCCTTCTTTTGCTGGGGGCCCCAGAGCTGAACGCAGTTTTCCAGGTGGGGTATCATAAGAGCAGTGCAGAGGGGAGAATCACCTCCCTCAGCCTGCCAGCTACACTTCTTTTGATGCAGCCCAGGATACGGTTGGCTTTCTGGGCTGCCAGCTTACCTTTCCAGCTCATGCTGAGCTTCCTATCAACCATCACCTCAGGTCCTTCTCCTCAGAGCTGCTCTGAATCCATTCTGTATCCAGCCTGTATTTGTGCTTGGGATCTCCCCGACCCAGCTGTAGGATCTTGTACTTGGCTTTGTTGAACCTCATGAGGTTTGCACAGGCCCACCTCTCAAGCCTGTTAGGTCCCTCTGGATAGCATCCCTTCCCTCCAGTGTGCTGACTGCGCCACACAGCTTGGTGTCATCGGCAACCTTGCTGAGGGTGCACTCAATACCACGTCACCAACCAAGCTGTTAAGCAGTGATGGTCCCAGTTCCAGCCCCTGTGGAATGCCACTCATCACTGATCTCCATTTGGACATTGAGACGTTGACCGCAACTCTCTGAGTGTGAGTATCCATCCAATTCCTTACCCACCACATGGTCCATCCATCAAATCCATCTCTCCAATTTAGAGACAACGATGCCTGTGGGACAGTGTCAAATGCTTTGCACAAGTCCAGGTAGCTGATCTCAGCTGGTCTTCCACCGGTGCTGTAACCAGATTGTAGGAGGCCACCAGATTTGTCAGGCACAATCTGCCCTTAGTGAAACCATGGTGGCTGTCACCAATTACCTCCTTATTTTCTATATGCCTTAGCATAGTTTCCAAGAGGTCCTGCTCCATGATCTTGCCAGGCACAGAGGTGAGACTGACTGGCCTGTAATTCATCAGGTCTTCCTTTTTTATCCTTTTTAAAAATGGGGTTTATGGTTCCCCTTTTCCAGTCAGTGCGAACTTCACTGGACTGCCATGACTTCTCAAATATGATGGACTGTGGCTCAGCAATTTCATCTGCCAGTTAATGAAGGTGCAGTTTCCCTCTGTAAGAAGATGGGAGCCCCCTTCTCATAGCACCTGCTTAGTTTTAGCTCTGGACAGCACAAGAAGGAAGCTGGGAGCAAAGTCTCAAAAGTCTTGCTACTCTAATACAGATGTTGGCAAGTATGATGAACTTCATTTGAAGACCTTAAGACTGAAAAGGTCTATGCTTTGGAAGAAGGCAGAAGTTATGCCTCTCTCCTGTTCTGGAGAGAGCAGAGTTTGCTCAGGGTCATGCCCCGATTTTTATTACTCCGGCAGTTCATCCCAACGCTCTGGGCAAGAATGATGCAGCTGGAAGAGTTATCACAGGTATCACATGGGCACAACCACTGCCTACCACAGCCAATGCATAATTAGTGTCATTGCCACCCAGTAGATAACTGTGGGACTGAGAATCATGGAGTACCTGAAATGCCAAGTAAATTCAGAAAGATGCAGGGGTTTTCAGGGTACTATGGAAATGAGAACTCAAGAGAAACAGCAGCACCCAGTCTAGATGCAGGGGTTTTCAGGGTACTATGGAAATGAGAACTCAAGAGAAACAGCAGCACCCAGGCTAGAAAGCTATATTAAAAAATGCTAGTCTGTGTGTGCCTTCACCACACTGGCAGTCTCCTGATCACTGCTTCCCACTTTCTGGAGACAGGACATCAGCTTGTTCTAGTGCCAGCCCTGGGTGGACTGGATTTGGGCTTGCCGTACGGGTTCCCGCTGCACACTGTCTCTGTCCCACACCAGCGCCTGCTGCCTTTCCCAGCACTCCACGTTGCAAAACTCCTCATGTGGCAACCGTGTCAGCAGGAGGTTAATCAAAAAAACACGCAGTTACCAAACACATGTTTCATGAATCTGCTTAATTACAGACTGAGTAGGACTGAGGAGGGTACGCCTAAAATCCGACCTCCCAAAGCTGTCTGGCAGGCAGGACACTAGGCAGCCTGTCTCTGCTCACACTCACATCTGTGCTTGGCTCCCACCAGAAGGCAGGGAACTGCAGTCTGCTGGACTCCCACTCCTGTAGAGAAGGGAAGCTTTAATATCTAGCTTGCTTGGAGCTGAGCAGGAAGCCTCAGAAGTGAGAGGACAAGACAAATGTGTTTGAAGATGCAATAAAATGTGAGCACAGTGGATTTTTCTGGTGATGAATAAGATTCATAACAAACAAGCAAGATTTTAGCATGCCTCACCTCATAGGGTTCTTCCTTTCCTGTCACTGTAACAGAAGGTAAGGAGAAAGGCTTCCCTCTGTTTCCACCTTCCTGCTGCTGGCAAATCTATCTAGTTGTTTTAAGGTAAGAATGTGTACTTTTATTTAATCAGGTAAATGTTGTTTATAGCTGGGTATTGCTCTTTTATTATTGGGGACTTAGTGATTTCCTAGTACTTGAACTGATTGTTTAATGATGGGAGTTGGACAAATTCCTTGTCCTTTCTTCCGAAATACCTGACTGCCAAAAGGTATCAGAAACTCCGATAAAGAAAATCCCCCACTATTAGCTTGGGTGGGTTTCAGGTCCATTGCAATCATTCACTTCTTTGTGAGATGGCAATAGCAGCAAGTCATTTCAAGGGTACAAAGCTGATGCAGTTACACTGGCAGGCAGTTATGTGTGTGTGACTGAAACTGCCGCTTGCTTGTAGAAACTGCTTCTTGCTTGTAGGAACAGGTGCTGAGATTTCCTGAACAGATTCTGAGAAAATGCAAGAGACCTAATCAATGTTTTCAGACCGATTCTGCTCTGTTCAGCAAAGCACCCCTACCTACACTGCTTTTTTTTCTGCAACATACTTGCCAAAGGCACCTTGCACATGATCAGACATGGTTTTGTGCAGCTCCACTTGATAGTGATTCTCACTCTGTGACCCTGGTTTGGGAGCTACCCTTCTCAGAAAGCAGAGGTTCAGCCACAGAGATAGCACAACCCGATCCCAGCTGCTACAGACGAGTCCCCTTGGTGGGGGAGTCCTGGAGTGTTACAGCCCATGGGCTGCCACTTCCAGCTGCAGCAAGTCTCCCTGGAGGAGATCCAGAACCTGTTCCCATTTAAGTTGATGGCCAAATTGAGCAGGATCAGAGCCGTAAATGGAAAAAAGAGCAGAGCCACCAATTTGTAGACTATTGTAACAGATTGTAGTCATAATGCTCTTTTTGTATACGAATCTCTTAAAGCACAGTGGTGCAAAATTTCAAAATAACACAGCCTTTTGAAAATAAGCCAGATTTTTTACAAGCAGCTACTGACTAGAGAGCTTAATGAGGCAATTTCCTTACAGCCAGGCTTGGGGAAGGAAGGGTGGTGACACATGGAACATAAGGCCTGAGCATTTGGAGCCTGCTTTGCCTGTTTATATATACATATATATATATATATATGCTCCTTACACATGATAATTTACACTGTAATTGTAAAAACTTGTAATGGTCAACATAATGCTTCATTTAATTTATGAAGAGGCTAAAATCTCTTAGTAATTTTATACAAAAAATGGCCATTTCTGATGTCTTCATTTTGTACATAAAACCAATAAAGCAGTCCAGACTGAAATTGCCACAGTTTACATGAATTTTACATTACACAGGGATCCACAAGCCACTGATGTATTTATTGTCACATGTTAGGTCGGGTCTACACTTATGTTTTGAACATAAAATCATGTACCACAGGAGTCCTTAAAACAAAGAAAACTATGGAAAGATGACAAGCATGTTGCATTTAGTGTGAAATAGCTTCCATATATATATATATATATATATATATATATATATATATATATATATATAGGTTGCTATTTGCATGCTAGAACTCTGTTTTTATTAATCTGAGTTAAACATTCTTTTTAGTCTCACCTATAAAGCATCCATCCATAAGCTGAAATTGGCTGGCCAGCATTAACTTAAAATGGTGTCACCTTATTTTGCAGGTTGTCAAGATCTGCAGTCAAAATCTAGTAAGAAGAAAAACCTCAATACCAGATTCATGAGTGAATCTCAGTCATGCAGCAAAATGAGCTGGAACATACCAGTAGATTTAGTCCAGATTCTTCAGTACTGATGACTGAGATACAACCAAATCATCCACCTGAGACTGTGGCTGTGCAACCATTAGTCCTGGATCTGCGTACTATTTCATCTGCCAATCGCAATAATTCTGTGAACATCATGCACAGGCTCCTAAGACCACTTCTGCCAAGGTATTCAGACCACATGATGCCTTTTCAACATACTATCTGCAGGGCAATAGATGAAACCTGACACAACACAGTCAGAGCGGCGTGGACACATTTGAGCTACATGCTTTTTGTCAGATGAGTTACTAACTAAACCTGTCAATGTTTTTTGTTATTTTTTTTAATAAACTGGAGTTAGCAGACAAAGTTTACACATGGCCAATGATGTGAGCAAACTGCTTGAATTCTTACACAGCAAATCCTAAAACCACATTTTGCACTTGAACCACAGCCTCAGTGTGCAACTAGCTGTAACCACCATGAAGTATACCCAATGGATGGTAATGTTACAGGTGAGAGGAAAAGATGGGTTTAATATGAGTATCTCATCACCCAATTACTGCAGTGTGTTATAGAAGGTGGTTTATTTTATAGATGGGGCTACTGCTTCTGCTTGCCTCAGTGGAACTTCCTGGCAATTCAATGATAAGTGATACAATACAAAAAAGGAAAAAAAAATATCCTGGAAAACAACTGGGCCTTCCCATGAGACAGTGTTATTAACCCCTTGAAGTTTCATGTGAATTTGCTGCACGTGTACACATTTTACTAGAGGACTTTCGTTTTACAAACTCTAGACAGTACTGATAAGAGAAAATTCAAGCTTTAAAAATCTATCAAAGAAAAAAAGTATGAAATTCACTATTTTCAGCAGATCTTCCTTGAAAGACAGCATAATGACTGAAGTAATGGCCCTAGATTTTGCGACATAGGGATTGGGCCAATCCTTTAGAATACTGTAGGACTGTTTTTGTTTTTTAAGTGTGTCACATGGATCAACTTCCTCATTCTTCTTTATGGTCTAGTAGTTTTAATGATGAAAATAGTTCAGGTACTTTCCACTCCATAGTTTTATTTTTACTTCAGCATGTGCAGAAGTAAAAAAGCAATTAGCTTTTGTACTTGCTTTTTGTATTTGTTGTTATTGTTTTTGTAGAGTGGGGTGGAGAATTTTTGAAATCTAGCTGGTTTTACAAGCACACCTGAGAAGCATTTGAAAGAACATAAATGCTTTCTTGTGTGTGATGAAGAGTAACTTCATGGCTCTGATAGAAACGCTAGTAGTGAAAATGATTGGAAGGAGGGGTCATCAGCACTATGGCAGGATCTAGTTATTCAAACGAATAACTGAAAATTTCCATTTCCATGCATGACAGTCTTGAAAGAAAGCATAAGCAGTAGGAAAGATCATGCAGAATATTATACACAATTCATTTTCTTGAACTTTTCAACACATCATTTATTTATGTGACCTAAATTGTCCCCCAGCTTCCAGTTTTAAACTAATGTTTATAATGTTATTATGAAAATGATTGCAATTAGCAAGCTATCATTGAGGAATCCCACTCAAGTTGACCCAGCAAACAGGCTCCCTCTCACTTTACACTCATAATCAGTGGGATTCTCAGTCCTGACTGCTCCAATCTCCAGAATCATGGCATCATGACCCAAACAACCTGTTCACATGGGGTACCCATTCCACCTAACTTCACTGAGTTAAAGAGGCGCAAGGCATCTTTTCCATCTTGCAAGGCCATGACCAGACTGATATTTTTTTGTTTTTTAATAAGGGGTGGGGGGTGGGGGAGAGAGAACAGGGGACTTTGAAGGGCTTTGTACTTGTTCTAGTACCTTAACTTCTATTTCTGCCATAGACATATAGACATTTTCAAATCGTCCATGGCACCATGTCCAAACTGAAGTTGATAGATTGTACTTTTTGGATGATAATGGTCTCTGCACCAGATCCCTCAGTGTAGCAGTCTACCACCTTCTCCACAAAGGAAAACACCACTCTTTCAAATGCCAATAGCGGACCATTAGCATAATAAGGTAATTTATTTTATTCATACATCTTTTCTACCTTTTCTCCATGTTGAATCAATCCAGAGCTTCTGTGACTGTAAGGCAACTGTGGTTGTCTATCACTGCACTTACTCCAATGATAACGACCACTCTAAAACATATTTAAACCACTAGACTCATTTTGCAGCCAGGCAGGGCTGAGAAATGATAATGCATCCCTGGATTCATTCTGGTCATGTAACACCCAGTTTTGCCAAGACTTGAGCTCCCTGTGTCAGCAAACACCAGAGTTTCTCTCAGACTTGCTCTTCATTGACTCCAGCAGGCAGGAAGGCATGCCTTGCAGAAGTAAGCTCTGGTGATGAACTTATCTCCTGTCTTTTCCACAGTGCTTTAAGACACAATATATTGTATATTGTGATTCTCAGATTTCCCTTTTGCACTGCAGTTTTAGCCTTACTCTGGCAAGACTCCTAATGTTGGTTTAATTGTTTTATCAATGAAATTTTGGGAAACACTTTGGTGTGCATAAACTCGTTTGAACCTTGCACTGTTTTGCTTATCCAAGATGGCGTTCATATGGAAATACCAACGTATAGAGAAGATGTGTTACAACATCGTTTTAAGAAGAACCCAGACTGCAAAATTATTATTCTAACGACATTCCATTTCAATTCTGCTAAATTTAAATATTACCTAACTCTTGACAAGATCTTAGCTTTACCATGAAGTCCAAGAGTAAGGCCAGCACCAACAGAAGCCCAATTCAGTTAAATAGCTCTGATAGACGAGTGGGAAATGACTGAGGAGAAGCGATGCCCTATCTCAGATTCCTACCAGGGAAGTATGGACATCTAGCTGTCAAAAGCACAGCTTGGCAGCTCCAGTGAAAACACAGTTCCAATTGACAGTGACCAACACGCCAGCCATTGCTACTACAGTCCAAGTTGTGCCGAGCTTAGGTCAATGGCAAGGGAGATTCATTAAATCCTTTGCAATGACAAGGCTGAGGGCAATCACACTAAATCATGGCGCACATCATTTCTCAAGGACTTCAGAAAACTGAACAGCAGCCCTACTCTCTTAAAACCAACAGCAGAAGAGTAACAGTAGGGCTGTTGTTATATATAAATATATATGTAACATATGCACACAAATAATCCAAAATATTGAGCTGTAGCTGCACCGGGTACTTCTTTATACTCTTGCATCTCCTGACAAGATTTAGAAGCCTGGATACAAACCCTGAATGCTTTGCTGCATGCTGAAATTGTCAAAGCTGAGAACACTGCAAAATTCTTCTGGCCCTTTTTTTTTTTGTGTGTGTGTTAAAGCTTTCTACATATAGATTAACAACTTAACAACTTCACAAATAACTGTTAACACCCCTGATGACTGCTTTAAAGATCTCTTCCTCTTTCTTAAAACTAATTGCAAAAAGGAAACCAGAAAAGGACTGTTTTTAGGTGCAAGACTTGGTATGATAAATGGAAAGGATGCTGGAGATGTTTTAAGTGACAACACTGTTCGCTTGTCATGAAATCATTGCTTGGATAACCTAAGAAAGCAGCAGTTAGACATGCATTGAAAAGTTGGGATTTACATTAATTCCAGCATGAAACATGTCATCCGTATTCCTAGATACAAAAGAGGGCTGGATTCCTCTGCTGGTTCACATTTAGGCTTCAATTCAAACCTCTCCAAAGCACATGCTTCATTGTTGACATAAACAGGGATTCCTTCCCAAACTAGAGCCTTCGTTTGCAGAACACTGTCCTTTAGCTCTCTGACATTCTCCCAAACAAGAGCCTGAAAAGCAGCTGCAGGAATATTATGCCCATTTACTACATTTATTGTATCTCAGTGATCTCACATCTAATGGATGCAGTTTAAAAACAGACATATTTTCCCTCCTAAATGTGCCTATTTTTGCTACTGTAACAAATAGCATCAATTACAGATAAGCTTCTATGTCTCTGTTTTTCCATCTACAAAGTACAGAGAATAGTAATTTGCTGTTCCAAAGAGCATTTCATGCAGACTAATGAGGACATCTTACTTGAAAAAAAAATTCATATCCATGCCAGAATGTCTTCACTCACTATTGTTACATTATTGTAATAATGTAATATATAGCATAGCTAGCATTAAGCATCTGAAAGATGGCACACTTTTCTCTGCAATTTTTCAGTCTTTTCAGCACTTTCAACAGTATACTTTCTAGATTCAGTTCCACTGTTTGCTTAAACAGCCAGTTCGCTGGTTTCCTGTTGCTCCTGTGGTATTTCTCATAGCAACAGAAGAGAACAATGTTTTCAGAACTGGAAAAAGTGAGAGTAAAGCCAAAACACTGGCAGGGTGATCCAGGGGCAGATGCCATGCTTGAATTTATACTCCTTGCTTAATGTGACTTGCGATTTCTAGTTGATAATCCCTCTCCAACATGCAGAAGAATACTCTGCAACTGTCAGATGAGAGCTGTGAATTTAGTTTTTACGCTGCTGCACTAAATGTTGTGACCACTTATTAAAAAAAATGGAATTTCTGGAGAAAGCTGTAATAACCTGCCTGCCTTACAGAAAGCTGCATCAGAGCAGAGGACATACGGAAAGGAATCTGCCGGCTGCTATCAGCTTCCCCTGTCAACTTGAGCAGGTCACACATCTGCAGCAGCGTAGGTTGGGGCAAGGCTCCAACCAGATGATCGCAGTCTATCACCAGCCCCTGAGCTCTGACAGCTATGTTTGTGATGTGGAGCTCATTATTCGGGGGCCTCACTTCCTCTGCGCGCTGGCTGGCTCTCACAGCACTGCACCCTCCTCTGCATTTATGAATGGATTTGACGGAACTCCGCTATTAGCCTACAGTGTAACTGCATCACCCCATTGTTACTACACACGCACAGCACTCACTGGGGAACAAAAAGCTGAATGAACCAGAGCAGCTGCCAACTCAGGCAAAGACAACTTAGGAAACTATCTCATTCTTCCTTTCTTTGGAGGCTATTTTGTCTGTTGTTTCCTTGCATACAAAATGTGGTCTGCAACAAATAAGGCAGGATAAGATACAGCAAGTCCTGTTACTTGGTTCCAAAACCACAGGCCCTGAACACTACAAAGGAGAGAATAAATAGTGTATGTGCTTTAGGGACAATGTTCAAATGCTATCCATTCAAGATAGATTTCCATGATTTTATACTGCAGCTCAACAGAAAATGAATTCTTGAGTGAGTATGGTGGTTCTAAACGCCATTTCCGTGCAAAAATTTGCAAGGATATTTATGAAGGAACTTTTCAGACCTTGGAAAAAAAAATCCCAGCACTAACATATGTAGCACATTTAAGTGGAGATATTTTAAATGTAATTTATTATGGATCCAGTCTTCAAAACAGCCTGACTCCACATTTTCAAGGGCTCATAGCCAGCTGTTTTGACAAGACTTTAAGAAAAGCTTGGTTCCTTTTTCTTTCTACCTCAGGCCCTTAAATATGCTTTGGATTTTCAAAACCACTCAGAACACACCAGTTGCCATCAGGGAACAGACTTTTTAAAGGGACTTGTGCCTGTGTAAAAGCCTACATTTGGCTCTGCCTGAAAACCCTTCCCCTACTGCTGATGCAGGGGAGGACAACAACTTTTGTCATTTCAGGGCTGCAACCCTGAAAGCTGGGCTCTAGAAGGAAGATGTGTGCACATAAACCTCATTATCACACAGACTGAACCTGACCAATGCTTCTGGCTGCTATCATTTTACAGAGTTTCTTCCACAAGCAATTCCACCAGCTTAATTTTAGATCTAACCTTGCCGGTTTTTATTGATGATATAATCTGAACACATTTTTAACATGAGATAATCATTTCTGTGTTTCAGTGCACTTAAGAGGTTGGAAAGGAACTGTGGAGATCATTTAAAATAACCCTTTGCTCAAAGCACGTACATAACTATGTTTTAAAGATAACCCTAATTCTCACTAATTTCTGCCTATAAAATTCTTTTCCAAGGTTACAGGAAAGAGCTCATCTACCTACCACTGCTGTAGTTTCTAAAGCACCTTGGAATCCTCAGTATACTTATCCATGAGGAGGTCTGGGGCACAACAATGCAGGCAAGGCAGTCTCTGGACAGACTCAAGGGAAATGCAAGCAATAACCAGGTTAAATCATGTCTACGTGTGCCATGCTTTATGAGAATGCTCTAAAGCAAGGCCAGAGAGGCCGTTTCCAGACATGTGGCTAGGAAGCTGACACACTGAACTGATGGCTGCTCTTCCAAGGAGGTGAAGAGAGTATTTAACCAAGGCAGGTCTGTCACAAGGCAGAGTATTAACTTCAAAGTCTCAAAATGCCAGGTTTATGCCCTACCCATTCAGCTATCCTTCCTCATATCCCGTAATTGTACACAGCAGGAATGCTCGTATCCTCCTCTGAAGCAGCTGGCTCCACTGGGAACAGGATACTGTGCACACTGGAGTGCTCGTCTGGGATGCTTTGGAAATTCGTGACTTCCTGAGTTGTTTATTTTTCCATTGCAATGATCCTCCAAGAGATGCACAGGGAGCTTGTGTGCTTCCTGTGAGTAGTTCTGTTAACTCTTTGCCTACCAGCCTCTCCTCTTCAAGAAACAGCAAAGGAAATGTTCCCACCCTCTAGCAGGAAAACAGATCACACTGTGCAATCCCCATCCTGCAGAACTGCATCAAGCTGTGTTGGATTCGATCTTATCAACTCTTTGGGAAATCAGTTATCAGATAAGGCCATTCAGATATGCCATACAGAGCCTATTTTTGCTACCCATAACACCGATGAGCATTCTCAAACTCCTCCAAGAGTTACTCCCTGATGATTATTTTGGTAGGTGAAAGGAGTAATGAAACTGAGGTTTACACGGGCTAATTGTCACTGCCTCTTCAAAACTGTGATTCAACCTTCAACAAATAGCTCGGGGCAGCTATTTATCATAAATCACTGTTATCATTAAAATGATACTGGCATGATGCCTTGTACTATCTTGTCTGAAGCCCAGAGCACTGCTTTGCATTCATATGAGGGTAATCATCATCCATGTGTTTCTGAAAGAAACACTAACGTGTTGGTTCTTTGCTTACCCAGCAGCAGGGTTCTAAATTAAATGGTGTTTATTAGTAGCATATTTTTGGTCTAATTCTTAATGAAACACCCATTAAAAACATTACAGCACTATATGCCAAACTCCACTCTCAGTTACACCAGTGTAAATCTAAAATAACTCCATTGATTTCAGCTTCTTGGTTTATGCTGCTATTTCCTAGCAAACAGAAAGCACCCTCAAATTATCTCTGTAGAACAGTAAAAGTTTAGAAAAGCTCAGTGCAGCTTAGTTACAGCAGGATTTCATTATCATTCTCAAGAGTATGTTTTCATATGCTTGCAACTTTGAAGCTGAAATTTTTCATATGCTTTACCTCAGATAGGGACATTTCTCTTTAAGTTCATGAAAATTTCCCATTATGTGTTTACACACTAAGCAACCTCTCTCTCTCAACACTTCCCCCACCCCCATTTGCTGATGCGGGTTTTTAAGACACCTCTTTGCTCCTGAACAACTGAGAACTAGTTTCAAATATCGGAAGCATCCAAGGTGGCTGGTTCAGGAAATGTCCCTGCATTCCTCAGAGTTCCTGGGCTGAGCAGCAGGAAAGTTCATTTTATTTACAAGCTGAGCTAGGAGGTCAACTGCAACACAGGGGACCCCATAGGAAACACCATGGCACCCCTTGTTGGGCAGCAGAACTCTGCAACACTTTGCCCTCAGGACCTGCTCGTCGGGAAGATTCTCCTCCAGCCCTGTGCAGTATTCTGTGGGCTACGAGGAGGCACAAGGGGCATAAAGGCACAGACTTTTCCCCGGCAGAGCTGTAACCTCTGCAAGTTACCTCACTTTTCCACTGCATGATGCTCCTGAAACCTCCGAGCTATAGATTCTTGCTCTTCCCTAACCTCCCCTTGAAAACAAGATCATTCATACAGTGACGATGAATTAATTGTGTTGCTGCAGAAACAGCTTTCAGGCATCAGAAATTAGGAAGTGAGAGAACTGAAGCTTTTCATTCAACTTTAATTAAGTGCCAGCATAAAATATAGTACAATAGTCTTTACTCTTCATTAACACAGCCTTGGGTGACTCTTACACAATCCAGCCAGTACATTTTTACCAACAATACATTTTACAGATGTGGCTGATATAACTACCTATTATTAAGACTGCCTGATACTTCTTTGAGACCCTGTTTTCAGCTATTTTCAGCTGTTTATCGCTCCCTTAAGCTTTAACAGGTGGGGTGAAACTTTCCAGCACAGGGCCTGATTCCAACAAAAATGTCATGGGGAAAATATCTACCAAAATATTTCCAAATACCTGGCTAATGAAAAATACACTATTTTTGCCCAAGTTAACAATTCTTGCTCGCTTTGGTTGATCTGCGACTTCAAATTTTTGAAGGAGACAGACTCTGAGTTAGGGCCAGCTCTGCCACAGTGAGAATCCTCCAAGTTTAGCCACATGGAAGTATCTTGAAAAATTAGCACACATCTAAGTTCTTTAAAGACTTGATTTTTTTCAGTGACTAAATTATCCAGAAGCTCCTTTTGTACTGAGTGTGCTTTGACTTGGAGGCTGAGTGAGAGTCTCCATAGAAGTCTGTGCTGCTGTGGGCTGAGACCAGGAGCAAAAAGAAGAAAGCTTGTCTCTACCCAGTGCCGACAGACTCTTGGAGAGGATGTGACTAGTAAAATGTTAAGAGTTCTTTGTTATTTGGGGAGAGTGATTTTTTTTTTCCCAAAGGCATATAAGCTTAGCCAAATTTGGGAAGATTTTCAGCAGGATGGCAAAAAGCACATTTCTGACAAAAAGCCATCTGCTAAATTTCAAAGAAAAAGCATGATGAATTTTTCAATGAGACAAATAACATCTTTTTTCTTCTAAACACTTAAGAACTACTAAACTGTTCTGGCAGGTATTTTCTTTCAGAATGAAACAATCAGGATAGAAAAATTCAGCATGAGAGATAAAGTTTGCCCAATCTGCAAGATGTTGCAAAAGGGCATTACATTAAGAAGTATTGGGAAGCCTGAGAAAGCTTCAAATATCTCCTATAAGAAATAAAATGAGCTTTAAATGTATATCCATAAATATCAAATGAAGGGAATCCAGAAAAAAAAACTCCCAAGACAGCAAAAAAAAAAAAAAAAAAAAAAGCCATATATTCCCCTTCCAACATGGTCTTGTGTAATATCCTTGCAACATTCTCTGGAAGTTAATTAACAGGGGCTCCACCAAACCAAGGAGAAAGAAAATTCCACCAGCAGGACACCCTACTGTGACTTTTCATTTGTCTTTACAAGCCTTTGCAGACATCCCCGGTACACAGAGCATGGGAAGAGCCAACTTCTACAACAGCTGGGATCCTGAATCAAGGAGGGCTTCACAGCAAGACTCCAGCCAGTAACCAGAAGAAAACACATGGAGAGGTGCAGTAGGTAAACCTGTGAGTTTAATCCCTACCATGACAATTGACTGTGCAAGCGAGCAGCTGCATCTAGCCTCACTGGAGTTTCTAAACGTTATCCAAATATGCCCCATGCAGCATGAACTGCAAATTACCCAATCTAAAGGTGAGTAAGGAACAGATTATTGTGGCAAAGGCGGCATCATAAAGTGATGCTCAAACCTCTTTGCTGGCAAAAAAAGCAGTTGAAGGTAGTAAATTCTCTTCCCTGTTATTGTGGAATCTAGGTACAGCCAAGTACTTTGCCAGATCCCAGTGACACAACCTTTGTGGCCCACATGCTGAGCTTGCCTGCCCTTACCTGGGTATTGTCAGCTGCCTGTTGTCTCTGCAAACCAAACCTCCTGTCCATGCTAAAAAAGAGCAAGGACAAAGATCCTTGTGGTTGCAAACAGAAGCTCTCAGAAGACATGAAGTATGACCTTGAACAGCTCCCTGCCATCTCCAGAAAGACAGAGCCTAGTTACTCAATGGTTGATCAAAACCTCACCACATGCATCTGAGAGAAACACATCAGCAGTGCTACCCTGCCATCTCCACTCCAACAAGCGGAAATAGTCGTAGAAGTTTATCTGGACCAGTATGGGGAGTTTCTCAGCTCTTACCAGTATGGGGAACGTGGTCTAGTGATGGAAAGACTGCATCTGTAAAGCTCTCCAACTCTGATAGCACAGGCTGTTCTTAGAAACCGAGCAACTCCCCCCACCAACTCCAAAACAACAAATGATCCTTCCCTCTTTATGCTCAATCAATTCCAGGATGGGTTTTGAAGTAGGGACATAAACAGTTGTGTGGGCATCCATCAGCAAAAGCAAGCAGGAAAATAAGCAGCAGCCAAGGAGCTTCAACAGAAGCTTCAGCCAAGAAACCAAATTCATATGTCTTTGCTGTGCAGCAAGCAAAATCATGGCTGTGGGGCATCAGCCCATGGACATCCCATGGCATTACGACCACTGATAATTATACAAGAAGCTCTCAATGGCTAACACCAACTATATTCCTTATTATGTGGACATTCACAAGTATGGCCAGAAGCAGCACCTGTGTTAACGAGATCTTAGTCTCTCTGTAAGTTCTGGTCTTCCTCTGCCCAGTTTCTGATGTCCTGCTTATATCTATCCACTTGATGTCTAGAGGAGTCCTCCCTGACATTTGTTGGATGCAACACCAAAACTTACTGTGTTTCATCCAATCCAAAAACATCCAAAGAGAAAATTTCAGTCAGCCAATATCAATAACTGGTAATTCTTGTTTTCCACATATATTAAGTAAATGCAATAGATTTACTCAAACTAAAATAGAACAACTGTACAAATGAGCACTGTGCAATTACTTGCATCAAGCCATTCAGTCTTAATTGTCATATACATTTTTTCTTGTATGTTCCTGCTGCTTATTGCAATATACTAGTGCTGTTTCTGTGCCCGTATGAAACAGGCACAAAATGGCAAATCACCTGTGTGAAATTTTCACTTACAATGAAATGAGTGTTCATTAAATTTCTGCAGCTACTTGACATTATAAGCATTCAGATTTGTAAATGTTCCTTTTTCTTTGCAGAACTCATTTCCAATCAAAAGAAATGAGCAGATCCAAAAACGCACTTTAAAATAATTAGGCTCAGTCTGATTGAAAGGAAAAAGAAAAAAAAAAAGAAATTGTGAAATTCCCTTTTTCTCAAACTGAACTATTCCTTTTTAACCAAAATTCAGAACATTTGTTGGAAAAAAAACAAAACAAAACAAAAAAACCACTTCTTTTGACAATTGTATCACAGATCTACTAATTGCACAGGGTATTTACTCTGCAAAGCAAAAGCAGTAAAACAATTTATGGTTAACACATGTTAAGGCTGACACATTGGAAATTGATACTTTTATGGTAAGAACGCATTATTAGTGGCCTGCATTTCATAAAGTCTCGCTCAATTTCTTTCCTTTTCTGTGTCTTTCTCCATGGCAAAACTTGTCACCTTAGCAGGAGGTGAAGCTCCTGATTATCTAGTAGTGCAGTGTACGGTCTACCCGCAGCCACCTACCAACATGGCTGTACAACTGGTGGGAAAGGTGCCTTGAACAACCCATAGGGGAAAGGTACCCTGAACACTCCCTTCCGTCCTCTCAGCTTTCTGCTCAGACTGCTGAGCAGAGCTGTCTGTTTGCATTTTTCGTAGGTACTCACCAGAAGTTAAACTTACTTGTCAGGAACCACTGAACTGCCAGCAGATTCACCTCTCCTACTGATAACCTAATTTTCTGACAATACAAGAAATTCCCTTCATGGGGAGAGCTTAGCAAGGTTATAGACGGAAACCCAGATGGCCTGGGTTGCACCTGCCTCATATTTTGCCAGTGCTGGAGGATTAGGTAAGCTCAGAATTCACTTCCTTTAAGTCAAGGATTTTTAGGAGACTTCTCAGTGAGGGACAGAACAGCAGTTTCAAGGTTGGGAACACAGGACCACTGTCCCTGTGTTTACCTTATGCCACCAGGGATGCCGTCTGCCTTCCAGTGCCATCACCTGGAGGGCACTAAGGGTGGCTTCCCCACTATAGCAAGCCTATTCACAGTAGGCAGAGTGGGTCCAAGCACTCGGACCAGCCAAGGCAGAGCAGGCTCTTCCCTCATAGCGGCTGAACAAAACATGAATGAAGAGTGATTCCCACGAGACCAAGGAACTCCGGACATCCAGATCACTTCCACCAAGGCACTGGGCCCACACCTACAACCCGCTCTCCCCAGGAACTATTCCCTCCCTTCACTCCGGCAGGCTTTCAGGATCAGACCCCATTTGATGGATGGCCCAGTTTTCCTCAGAGCTCTCAGAAGTGAAACAAGAACAGGAATCCAGGACACTCACCACATCTGTGCTTGTGATCTTGGCCAGGAAGTCTGTTAGGCTGTCACCGGAGAGTGAACTGTCCCCATCATCAAGCTGAAGGCCACAGATGGCTGCTCCCACACTTCCAGTTGCTATCATTGATGGTGGGTACATGGCAAAGTTAAAATCTGCAAGAACAGATCTGGGAATTAGTCCAAGCCTGGACCAGAAAAGCTACAAAACATCACAGGCAATCAACATAAAAACCACACCCAAGAATAAAAAACGGGGAAGTAGAAGAAAGGGAAAAGTGCCACTCTTTTTGGTCTGACTGAGCTCATTAGTCACACTACTCATCACAAGTAGTCAAAGGAGGTGTAACAGATCTACAAATTAAGATGGAAATGCAGCTTGGTCTTTTATTCTCACTGATGCATAAAATAAACCTGGACAATTTTTAATAGTCTTTTCTTAGTTTACAAAAAAAAAGGAAAAAGAAGAGGGAGGCTTTCTGTAATTTATGTCAGAAATTTGGGTCTTGGTCACACTAGAGCTCTATGTACAATCAGAAAACTAACTGGAATAAGGTATCACAAAGGACTGAACTGAGATTTTTTTATTCACGTCAATTTTTAAAGACTTAATTAATTCCAGCATTTAACAAACTGTCTGGGAAAGAGATTTTAATTAACAATTCATCTTTACTGCTCTATGTTCAACACCTTTGCAATTAGTAAGTGAGAACACTTACAGCCCATAGCTATGTGATCAAAGAAAAAACAAAGATCACATTTCTCATTACTACTACTTTTTAACAATCAGGTTGAAAATGCATTTCAAAACTTCTCACACATCTGCGAAGATCAAGAGAGAAATGAAAATAAAACTGAATGCTCTTGTGACCTTTCTAAGGCCACTTTATGCTTTTTCATACTGCATAGGCGCTTGGTAACTTGTATTTCCTTTACAAAACACCATTCACTGATTTACTAAGTTAAACATATCTTCCTAAATTTAAATCTGATTTGCAAATTGTTTGTTCAACAGTAACTCATTATTAAACCCTTCTCTACCACTTTTCAATTGTAAGGACTGGAGGAGAAAGAAGAGGAAATCCAAGTATTTCCCCAAATTAAAAATAATAATCCTAGTAAAAATATAAAAGAAATGCTATCAACATATTTAGTCTATTTATACAGACACTTCACAGAAAACTGTCCTTCCATTAAGGGCACATCACAAGTCTGAAGACAGCTCGCACAAATTCTGTAATCCTGCTGATTTTTGTGTAACCAAAGAAGTTTCAAACACACAGAGGTTTCTTTCTCAGTCTCCCAGGTACTGAGACAGCAGGCACAGGAATAGCTCTGAAGATGGCATGTTCTTCTCCAGGCTGTAATATGTACCTGGGATCCAAAAGGAATGCAGAATTCACTGAAGACAGGAACTCTGGTGATATTATTGAACCATATGGACTGGAGGGGGGCTAAATGGGGAGCTAAAAGTGGGGAGAGAAAAGGGAGGAGCTGAAACCCTCACACAGACTTATCTGTCTCATGGAGCCACTGGGAGATGACCACTTGCATACCCACCACTGGCGTCCCCATGTCCTTCCTCCCAGGAAAGCTCAGCAGACATCACACACAGACAAACACTTCTGAATGAGCAAATTCCCACTGACAGAAACAACTAGTATGGACTGCTATTATTACAAAAATAACAATTATACACTTCTGTAGTAGTAACCCACTATATGTATAAGAAAGCCAATGGCCTTGGAAATCATAATAGTGCCCAAATTAACAACTAAGTCATCAGGAAAGTCTAGACCCCCCTTCTTGTCAGTGCTGGACATTGCCTGGTGAATGCTGATCTCAGCATGCATCACAAATGACGCCACCAATGTAAAAGGAATTACACTTCCACCATCAAAATCAATCTTTCACATTTACCTCATGTGAATTTATGCTGCATAGGACAGCGTCCCCCAGCCTGTAAGTGGGAGACCATGGAGAACAAATAGTGCTACCCAATACAGAGCACATGCACTCTCAGCAGGAGCCTGTGCTATCCTCAGTGCCTCTGCCTGCTGTTGTGGTTATTACTGGGCTAGACCTTGAGAGCAGGCCATAAACACAGTAGGATTTTAAGCAGAACTCACCATTTCTTCTTTCATCCTGCATGAAAACGGATGTTCAAAATGGCCCTTGTTTTGTGCCATGCTGCCTCTTTTCCTACTCACTGCTACCTACTGGGAGCCCTGGGACTCAGCTCTGGGTGCCTTGCTGTAGCTCATTCCTGTGGACTGATCCGGTAGCTAGCGGCTCCATGGAAGAAGCACGGGCCACCAGTTTACAAAGTCCAACATGAAAACCAGGAACAGTTCCAGGACTAATAAAGAGGCGTTTTTGTAAAGCTCGTAAATGTTTATATGCTTTAATTACTGTCCAGAGTCTTCTCCCAGTCCATGGAGCAAGTAACAAATGTTTATAACATTTTAAAATATTCAAACAACATTTATAGAACAGACTTAGCATTCCAAAAATCTGTTCCTACAGAGCAACTCATGAGTTACCCCACTAATTTCTGTAGAAATGGATGAAGGATGCATCTCCATTGATCTGTTTCTACCCTTGTACACACTGCAACTGCTTGGGGTTAGCTCTTTTGGGAACTCTCCTCAACTGGGAACAAGGAGTTCAAGCCCTTTGACTTCAGCATGTTTTACCTCCATGTACAGCACAAAGACAGGGGAACTAACAGTGCTCCTGGCTGATACCACAGGGGACAAAGCAGGCTGCGGCACAACGCCTGCTGAAGTACATGTGAGCATAAAATGAAGGAGACGAGAAAAACGGCGAGTGCAAACCCCGTGTGCTTATGGGGGCATGAATGAGGCTGCAATTGACTAACGTGGCCATAAGCTGGGACGCAACTCCAGCATTTGTTTTTTGGACTTACCAAACTGTGTCCTAATTATGCATGGGAACTAGAGACCTACCAGTGGCCATGGATTTTCCATAATCTACTCCTCCTTGCCACAATTTTTGGGAAGATGTGGTTATCTTTTGGAAAAGATAACTCCGACAAAGTCCAGACAGTCCATATAGAAGCTACAATGCAGTGGGTAAGAACAACATGCCTCCACTCCCACCCATTGCATCTGCAGCTGGGAGAAACAGATCCCCTTGGAGGCCCAGGTGGACCCATGCCTCACAAATGTCCTCACAGAGTAGCTTCCCCCAGTTGCCAGCGGCTAGCAGAGGAGATCTCATCAACAGGGAGCTCCTGCGTCTCGCTCCCAACACTCATCACAGCCCAGGCTCGATGAGATGAGTGAACAACACGCATTCAGCCTCCCCTCTGAACTTCCTCGCCTCCTAGGGGCTTACATCAGGACCTCCACATTATTCAAATGCCGGTCTTCTCGTGGTTGATTTTATACCTACAAGTTATGTACTTCCAGAAACCGTCTTCCTAGGAAGCTGAATAAAGAGCCACAGTGCCCCTGCCAACTAGCACTGCTGTAGGTCTGCTTCCACGTGGGGTCACATGAGAACGTTTCTATGCCCAATAACCTTGTTAGTTCCCTTAATGTCATTCATAATGCAAATGAGACAGCGAGCGAATGGCCAGAGGCCCAGAGTGACTAAAGCTCAGCATCCAGAAAGTCTTACATTGCCTCTAGCTCTAAACTAACTTCCCTCCATAACAAGCACCATAAACTTGGCTATCAAAGCTACACATGCCCAGTCTTTGTTGTACAACAGGCAGCGATTTGTATCACTGGCTCCTATTTTTAGCATATTAATTAACTACTGCAACTGGTGAGGCAAGTGTCTCCAACTGGAGAGTGTGGCGCCATTGTCTGAAGTCATCACCTCATCTCGCGCTATTGAAAATCATGGCAGTGACCCTCCTGCTGATATGAATTTAACCTGACATGCCCACAAAGGGATGGGGGGTGGTGCACCAATTTTGTGCACATGGTTCTCCACATCACCCTGGACCCTATTAGTGTGGAAAGAGCTCATTGAAAGAAAAGAAGCCACATTGTGCTGGGCCACCTAGAGGGTTGAATAGAAAAGGCTGAGGAAAAGAGCAGGCAGCGGAATAAAGACCGTAATTAACATATTTCCATATTCAAGCAAAGCAATAACTACGTGAAGTGTTTGTCAAGGTGCAATGAAAGCATAAATATTAAACACCGTATCTGAGGGGATGCAGAACCCCCCTCCGAGTCTCTTACATTCCATCAAGAAATTTGAAACAAGATTTCTATATATAATTTCTCGATTATAAGCTCTTGTCCCACTTCCCACATGATAACAGCCAAAACTCGCCATTCTTACTCACAAGCAAAACTTCTCCCAGATTTAAGTCAAAAGCTTGCCTTGACATTTAAGAAAAAAAAAATCAAAATAAAAGGGGGAAGAGAGAGAACTTAAAATATTTGAGACATATACTTTTACTTTAAATTCTTGCTGGAGACCATGAACCCTGAATTACAAAGGCAATCTTATAAAAAGCACTGGACACCTGAAGCAAGGCTATGGCTATAGACCTATATGCAACCCTGGTTAATGGGAACACAGAGTATGTACTCAAGGCATGGCTATGACTTAACTTTGCTGTGATTTATGCAACTCCACAGCAAAATACGAAAGAGTTTCGAAAGTCAGAGGGGTAGCACAACAACATGTAGTCTAAGAGAATAAGAACATGCAAACATTTTAAGGAAAGAAATGGGTTGTTAGAAAGCAGGACTTGTTTTGCCTTCTATTCCCAGGCAATAAATGCCATGAACCATCCCATCACCATTTCCATGCCACCTTTTTTCCTAAAGGATCTTAAAAACTTGGGACCAACCCTGCACAACCCCACTGACTCCTACAGGTAACTTCAGTACTGGAGGGAAAAAAAAAAAAAAAAGCAAATACGAGAAAGTGCCATTTGAAACACAGCCACCTCTGGACCAGACAACCAGAGCAAATTCAGGGTACCAAGGACAATCAGCACTCTTCTGCACTCAAGCTAGAACTGACAGCCAGGACAGGAATGTATGCACATGCCAAGATCATTTTTCTGCACGTGCAGCAAATGTGACCAACGGTCAGGTGCTAGGACCCTGCACACCACAGCTGAGCTATTTTGCTGGCTCACTCCTGCAGGCAGATCCAGTGGACTTCACTACCTCTGAGCCAGGAAAATGAAAGGTTGACAGTCAGACTAAAGCAGGAGAGAACCAGAGGCAGGAACCCAGAGAGGTCCTGCAAGGGGAAGCCCTAACTCACAGCCAATAAAGGAAAACTGCCGGAAGGAAAAGAGCACTGACAAATACCCAGGCTGGACGTGCTCCGTGTGCCAAAGCCAGGTGGGAACTCCACCTTCTCACAATGATCCCTGTTGCTGTTCTGGTTGCAGGTTGCTATTTTAACAGCCAGTTTTCATCTATAGGATTTAATAGAGGTTTGTTTGCAGAGCTGCAAATGCAGAATTGGAAAGGGCTACCTAGAGGAAAGCAATGCTTCTCAGGGGGCACATCACAGGGGGAGGAAAAAAAGGAACGTTATCTCCATCAGGAGAACACAACAATGATCCTCAACAACATCAGTTTATAAATTGCTATTTAAATTCTTATCAAGATTTATCAGTCTGATTTCATTCAGCATCGAACTTCACACAGCCAATGATTTTACTATGAGGATAAGCATGGATCTTTATTTTAGGAGGTAAGTTTAAAATAAAGTTGTAAGAGAAACAATATAAGTCACGCATTTAATTCTTGCCTGTTTTGATCCAAATGCATTTCCTGTATTCATGTGTTAATAATCCAGTTGGCTTTAACTGCACTGGCCATTTTATCTCTTACTCCTGTAATTCTGCGAGACACAACAATTTTTCCCAATGTTAACAATTTCTGCTTTTAAAAGCAAAACCAACTGACTCCTTAGCACTTAAAAAAAAAAAAAAGGTATACCAGTGCCAAGAATGACAAAAGAAAAAACTATCAAGTAAAATAGGATGCAGATGTAAGTGCTTCTATCCATTGAGTAGGTGGCAGGGAAGACACCTAATTCTGTTCCTGGGCTACAGTGAGGCTAAAAAGATTGGACTTTATACTTTGAAGTATCCTAAATGCTAATGCTATAGCACAACCTTCTGAGTGAAGTATAGACAGGAAAACTTGTTGAACACTCTACATAGAAAGTTATACAAGCACTCAATGCAGCATCCTGATTAGCTGCAGATTATATCATAAGCTCTATTTCTGAATAACTATTTGTACTGATTATTATTGCCATTTGATCTGCAATTTCAATAAGGTAGCTTAACCAAGATCAGGATTATATTAACACTTGAACCATCAAAAGGTCAAATGTGCAGCTGGTAGGAAGGACAACTTATCTTCCAGCCCAGGAAATATATTAGCTTGTATCAGCAAAGGCTCTCTTCCTCAATTTCATTCCACCTCATCTTTCCAGATTTGTTGGGTCCTACAACTTAAGGAGAGAGCCTGCTCATATGAAATAGTCCCCAGGCCCTGCCTACTTGCTAATGGAGCTGTGATGGCTCTTGTGGCCTCATTCTGCTGGAGGCTTGTTATACTGATATGAGCTGCCTCTCCCAGGAACAAGCAAAAGCCTTCTTTTGTCTGGCAATAAAATCACATGGGTTATTTTTTCTTCTGACACGTGTAATGCAAGAAGCATTTGTGCAACCACCATCACTTTACAACGCGTATTTTCCTTCTATGAGATTAATGCATCTAACAAAGCCTCTGTGGACTTTTTTTCCCCTCTGTGAAGAACAGGTCCTTGCTAAGATGCATAGCACACCTTTGCCTTCTGCACAGACATAGCCAAGTAAGTCTTACATTGACTAAAAGCATAAGGACACATAGCACATTGCCCATCAGGACTCCTGAGGGAGTCCACAGCATTCTGTGTAGTTACCCTCCAGGTCGGCATGGCTATAGGCCTCACTGTGCAGTCTTTGCTCATACAACACTCCCATTGACTTCCACAGAACTTCTGTCTGAGTCAGGATCCCGGATTTGGCCCAGAAGTTAAAAAAAAAAAAAAAAAAAAGCTTTCTCAGCTTTCAAATGTAGATGATTAATGTCCCAGAAACAGTGGGCAGAGGTTTGGCACACAGTACAAAACTGACTTAAAGCTGAAATTTTCCTCCTGTTTCTTAAGCTCATTCTAGACATGGATTTTGAAAGCCACCAGTCATGAGATGCTCCATGGTATTTGTTATGGTAACATCCCACCTGCCAGAGGACTCAGCTGAAGCACAAAAGAGAATGTGCAAACAACTGAGTCTAGGGATCTACACAGTTGCTTTCTGTCTCTGCAAGTCCACGAAGCTTTCTGCTTCCAAGTTTTGCATGCCACTTAAATAAAACACCGAGAACCTCCTGTGATTAGTCTCTCCATTACTGCTTCTGCCCAGAGAAGCACAGCTCCTCTTGCTGAGTCCTGGTCTGCACATCCTCTCCACCCTCAAAACCCATTCTTTTGTAGGTCCTGAGACAAAAATATACATATATACCCTGTGCCAAAACAGTGTCACATACAGCCTCCAACGAGAGAGCGTAACTTAAGGAAGCAGTCAAGCATCTGCAACTCTGAACAACCTGGAAGAAGAAATGGAGGGCAAGCTGAAGTCAAGGAAATAATGAACAGTCCTCCTTCCATCTGCAGCGTGGCATGCTCTGCATGCAGCTCTGCAGCCAGGGCATTTTCCTCCTCCTCCAGGAGTGACTCCATGGCTTGGAGAGCAACACACACAAGCAAATGGATGACCCCCTAGAAAAATTTCCAAACTGTGGAGTGCCATGGGAAGAGACAGAGGTAAGCCCACTGCAGGACAAACGAAGGGTGAAAAGCAACAAACAGACGGGAGGTAGGATAAGAACAGCAAATGACAGTGACTTAAGAGAGCAAAAGAAGAATGGTCTCTTTTGGGCAAGCAGATAAATAGGATCCTCTCAAGCTGAAAAAGAGGTAAACATCTGTTTTACCAAGCCATATTGTAAGGGCGGGGAGTCTTGCTTTTTAGTGCCTTTAAAATTCACAGGGCTCCTCCTGAAGAAGAGTTTAGCTCACATAGGTAGCCACCAGCAGGGTAAGAAAACAAATGGCACTGTGAAAGACACAGTATGTCAGCACATATCAGTCTATACGGTGTTATTGTGCAGTTAGCGAGGCAACTTGAAGAGAGCTGTCCTATGCACAGGCAATTCCCAGTCAACAGATTGTGCTCTGCTCACTTGCCAGTACCCTGTGTGCACAGCCACAGCTCTGCAAGTACAGGCAGAGCTGGGCTGAGGGTGGCTTCACTTTCAGATCCTTCTGGTGGAGAACAAGGCTTCAGAAAGTGTTACAAGTGCAGGGCAGGGAAAAGAGAAAACTTCTTGTTCAAGGAATAAGCTTCTGTCTTGCTTAGAAGTAATAAGTTCAGATGGGACCAAAAGCAAGGAGGGATATGTTCCAGTTTCAGTCATGCTCATGTGAATCATTACTCACTACAATGATGGGGGAGAGGCTGTGGATTTATATTCATGCAGCTTGTTTCAGAAACCAGGCTTGAAATAAAGACAGAGCACCAAAATGATAAAACATAACTGAAAATACAAAAGTATTCTCAGTTATACAAAATACAAAAGGAGTGTCTTCTCCTTTTGTGTACTATTCAAACAGAAATCGGACTAGAAATCAATATTAAAATGATCCTAAACATCCAACTCAACCCAGCAACCCATCAGTGCCCCTTCCCAGTTTGCTGACATGAAGTCTCACAGGACTGAGACCACAGCTGGCTCTGCAAAGGCAGGGAACGCTTGGGAATTTCTGGTATAAAGCTTTTGCTGAAACCAAAATGGAGCAGTAGGTGAAGAACTCAAGCTAGAGGAGAAAAGATCAAAATATGTCAGACTTTACATGACACAGTAAAGAAGAACTACTTGAGAGCAGAGTAAAGCAGCATTGAGATAAATCAGGAAGCAAAAGAAGAGACATTGCGTGCCCAAGACTAAAACTATTAGCCAGCCAGCAAGGTCAAGTCTGGTAACACTAAAGAGCCAAAACTGGGCTAAACACATGCATGGAGGGAGCAAAGAAGAGGCATCCACATGTCAAAGAAGGTCATCTAGCTGAAAGAAGGCAAATGGGGAAATGAAACAACAGGCTTAACCCAAGCTGGCTGAGAGCAGAAGCTTTGAGGGAGAAAGGGAAAGAAGAAATGCAGCGGCTGATGAAGAGAGCTCTGCAACAAATAAGACACAAAAAGGAAATGACAACTGGATCTGGAAGGAAGTTTGATGAGAAGGGGATTTTTTCACAGAGGAGGTTAAGAATTGCTTTGAGAAGAGTGGTAGTGAAAGGGAAATAAAGCAGTAATAACACGTTATTTCCATAATGCAAATAACAGTGTTGCAGCTTGCTAGTAAATTGAGAATAAGGTAGACAACTGGGAAAAGGGGCTTGGTTAAGGTATCTGCTTTTGAAGCTGTGAGGGGCTGTGGGTCCACCTCAGAAGTAAATGTCGCCACAGCAATTTGTGGAAAATGGGGCGTAAAGAAAAGAAAAACTGCAGCCAGTGCCATTGTACCCTTTCTTCTGGGAAGCTCCATACCTACATCTTTAACGTGCAAAAAAAGGAAACTTTGACTTGTTGCTTTGTTAAACTCTAGAGGACTTCAGTTCATGCATTTGATACCACGAGAAGCAGATCACACAGGGGAAACAGAGGACAAGTGCATAGCTTGACCAAGGGTCGGAAAGAGAATGCTGTTCTGGAGCTCAGTAAATGGACTAGTAAAACATGGAACCAACCATCAAGGAACTAACGGACAAAGAATGGAAAGAAGCCAAGGCCTTTGGAAACTCCTTCATGGCCCACACTCCTACAATAGTATGGTTACTTGGAAAACTTCATGGGCAAAGGATTACAGACTAGAATCTGAAAAGTTAAATCATAATGGAATCTACGTTACTCAAGACAATGTCCTCTTAAAACAAAATAAAACACTGTTTTAGGAAATTAAAACAATGGAAGAGGGAAAACTGGGCTGGTATAGAAGACAACATACAAGTATGTTGGAAGAGTGATGGCTGATATTATGCTGATCCTAATAATTTTGACCACTGAAAAGACCACCTTTTGCAGAAGGAAAGAGCAGTGTTAATGAACCCTAGGTAGGGGGAAAATGCAAAGCCAATATATACGTGATGTACTAAAATAAGTTACTAATTAGACAAGAAATATCTGATGGATTACCAAGAGTGATCCTGCAGGTACTGAGCAATATTTCTGTTGAGCTCTGTGGCCTTTTGCCTTAAAAGGATCACACAGAAGTGGAAAAAGAAGGAAAAGCTTCAGCATCTTGGTAACCAAAAAGTTAATTACCCTCTGAAAATCCATATAAGCATTCTCTAAAAGATCTACTGAGGTAGTAAAAACTGGCCTACATTGTAAGAACAGTCTCAAACACTGAGAAGCAGCAATAGCAGTAAACAGTCATACACTTGTATTACCCAAAAGCTGCATTTGATTTTCCATTTGCCTCTGCAAACACACAGGGGGAAACAGTTCTCACAATGAACAAATCCCATCACAAAGAGTTAGGTATATCAAACAGTAGAGAGTCAAAATGTTAAGCCATATACTACTTCGAAATATCCTTGTAAAACATGGCATGCTGCTTATCTGCTTTAGGTCTAACTCCTATAAAGTGGTCTAACAGTTAATCCTTGGAATGAAAATTAAAGTACACTTAGCCTTTAAAAGTCACCAGAAAATAACAACAATAGCATTTTACATATAAATATATAGCAAAAGCTTCTATTCCTTCAGAGCCATTTTTCTTATCTAAGCCTTCAGAAACTGTATTCAGTCAAAAATATGACAAAAGGGAAGCATAATGGTTCCCTACAAAAGGGAGCAGTTTCACTGCTTGCTTGGAGTCAAGTTAAGATAAAGAATCCAAATGTTTTTTTTTTTTTAAATAATTACATTTAAAAATGGTTATTCCCTATGCTCCAGTAATGTAGTAGGATCACATACATATTAAAATACAATCTCTATCTCACTGGTTAACCAGTGTCCTGTTAACAACATTTTACAGAACACAACATTCATTTTGGGCTAACGTGCTTTTACAGCTTCTAGTATTTTGGCTATCCCATATCTGACCGTACAAATGACCTGTGGCTCTTTAAAAACATTACTGAATGAGGCAAAGTAGAAAATCACTGTGTTCAGCCTTATTGGCCTTACAGCAAAAGCACCACGTGTATTAGTAGGAACAAGACTGCAAGTGCTTTACAAGATACTGTTGATACACAGTATGAGGACCTGATGCACAACACCTTTTGCAGAAGTCCCACTGCCTTGAACAGCTCTTCCCACACCGTACTAAGGACAGAGGGGATGAAAAGCTTTCATGCCACCAGCGACTAATCTTCCCATCACATCTCAAGCAGACATATCCAGGGCACCTTGGCGTACCTGTGGCACAAAGGGCAATGAAGGTTTGTGCATGCTTCCGGATCAAAAGCAACTTGTCTTTAGGTAGAGGCAGCTTCCGTAGAATGTGTTCAATGAAGTCATGCGGGGTGACTGCTGCGAGGTTCCACTTCAACTTCCCCAGCACCACGAGCTCCCATTCCTGCAAGAGTTTGTGGGGGGAAGAAGAGAAGAAAAGCCATAATCAAGTCTGAAGAAAACACTTCACTTATTTATCTGATTGTAATTATATCACTGCTAAATTGGTTCTGATCAAACAATTTTTTTTCAGTATGCCCCTACTGCTTTGAAGTTATTGGCTTTTTTTCTTTTTATTCTTTTTTTTTTTTTTTTAAACCACTGGAAATGTCAAGCGCTGCTGAAAATAATGAGACCTGGCAGCTCCTGCCAAGATTTTACTTTTTTTGTATCCAGTGTTGAATGCCCACCCAGAAAGTTTAGCCTGCAATTAGATATTGCCAAGGTCATTGTGGTCCTTTCCTAGTAACTTCTTTTAAATGGCTGTAGTCCTTACTTTATAGCCATTTAAAGCCCTCGAGATAACCACACACAAAAATAACCTAGATATACATTCTTTTTCAAAACAGGGGAAGTTCATTTGATGGCACTCTCTCCAAAACTGCATTCAAAAGCTCCTGCAGATAAATCTGATGGTGCTTAAACTACTCTGAGACAGGCTTTGCAGAAAGGAAATGCACATAACACAGCCAAGAAGTAGCCTGTGTAAATTATATGCCAATAAATCATGTAGGATCCAGTCCCACATTCTTTGCACGCCCAAAACTCCCAGTGAAATCAAAGGAAAACTCGGGCGCCTATGTAACTACTGGCCATTCCCCGCAATGTGATGACACACAGGAACGGCACCTCATCAACAGATCTGACTGTGGGGCTAGGTTTGCATACTTAAACATTTAAAATGAGTTTTGAATACCTTACAGTGCCCCGCAGAGCAGACAAAACTCAGGCCTTGGACTCATTTCTGTCTCATGCATCAACCATTAGCTATTAACTAAATTCCATGCACTGATTCTTGAGTCCTGATGATGCGTTAGCCTGATGGAGCCCAGCGTGGCGGGAAGCCCCAGCTAAGTTTGTAGAGCTGGCAAGTCAAAAAAAACGTCCTTTAATTTTGCAGCCCAGGAAACGTCAACCAGTGTTGCTGAGAAACCATAAACATGGACCCCACAACGCCATTTCTGCAGTTGTTTCTCTGAATAGATGTCTGCTCTAACAGCAAGTTACTTTCCTACAGACATTCCTACTGGATTATGACAGAGCCCTCCATAGCTTGGAAATCTCACATTCACGTACCTACCCCCTACAGGGCCCAAAAAACAGATGCTTCTTTTCTTCCCTCCCTCCCTCCCCCCAAAAAAATAATAAAAATAAGGTGTTTTAACAAAATGGCAATTACGTTAACTAAGGTCTGATCTTCCCAACAAATTAGATTCTGATCCAGAAAAGCACATAATGGTGCGATCTGGAAGACTGGGTAGAGGGAATGCAAGGTTAAATGGACGTGACAAGAAGAGGGAGGTACATTGTGCTCCCTCTTCTTGCACAGGGTCCACAGCGCTTCCTGCAACAGCCAGTGCCACCTGTGGGACACCTAATGCCTGTGACAGCCATGGCAGGGTTTGCAGTGCAGAGCTCTTTATTCTGCAGAAGCACGAGCTCCTGGCCCCTCCCCAGGGGGAATTCCCACTGGCTTCACCCAGTGATTCATAGGAGAAATTCTCGTGGGATTCAGCTAGCTACGCACATCCACCAGGGTCTGTGCAAATGAAGCCATCCGGCTGAGCGTGCATCCCACTGACAGGCTGAACAGAGTCGTTACACTTGGAAAAGACCTCCGAGATCATCTGCTCCAAACTCCCGCTCTATGCCACTCTGCACATATTAAGCATTCCCCTGAATAACCCTGATTCTTTCAGTTTCTGCTTTCCCAGTGTCTGCTTTGAACCCCCCAACGCCAAGACCCTTTCCCTCGTGGGTCGAACTCCCCCTCCATCACCTGCCTTGCCGCGAACCCCCTGCACGAACCAACCCCGCCGTCCATCAGCCGCACAGCACCCGGCACCCCAACCTTGCCCACCGGCACCCCGCCACTTGCAGCCAAGCAAGCCCCGCAGCTGGGCGCAGCGCCCCGCCACTGCACCACCGGGCGAGGACGGCCACGGGGCCCCAAATCCGGCTGCCCCCGCTCCTTGCTCTCCCTCCCCGCTCCCTCCCTGGGGCCGCCTGGCAGCGGTTCAAGGGGTGAAGTCATGCCCGGCTCCGCGTGTCTGCCGCCAGGTGGAGCCGCAGCGCCGCGCCGCGCCGAGCCGAGCCGCGCCGAGCCGGGCCGCCCGCAGCAGCGCCCCCGCCGCGGGGCAAGCACACGCGTGGGGCCGGGGCTCCCCCAGGGAAATGCGGGAGCAGCAGGAGCAGCAGCCGGGCAGCCCCAGGGAACTGCACGGGGGGTGTGCCAGGGGTGGGGGCAGAAGCTGCAAGGAGGGGAGCCCGGGACCCCCCCCCACCACCGCTGCCACCGCCAGCAGCCCCCAGCCCCGGGGGCGCAGTGCACCCGCAGGATCGGGGCGGCCCCGCTCCATCACACGGGTGGCTCTAAGCACTTTTGACAATTCAGGAGAGCGTGTGAAGGAAAAAAAAAAAAAGAAAAAAAAAAAGTGGAAAGCATGATTTTAAAAAGGGGGGAGCGTGGGGGGAGGGTGGCAAAAGTGGTGGCTGGCTGTGGAAGAGAGGGAGAGGGAAGGGGACAGCTGTCAGCGCAAGAGCTGATGCAGAGGATGGGCGTGCTGAAGGTGGAAGGGGGCTGCTTACCAGCAGCTCTTGGGGTTTGATGGAATTGTCCGTATATATGCACAGCTTCTCTGCTGTGAGGGGGATTGTCTCTTTCAGCTTGGAGGCCAGGAACATGCACACTGCCCCCAGCAGTTGCAGATGGCACTTTCGAGTGGGCACCACAGCTAAGAATCTGTCCAAGTAATTCATTGCCAGAGGGAAAACTTCTTCTTCACACTTCTGCTCTTCACAGACCTGCAAGCAAGGAGTGTGGGGAGGGGAGGATGGGAGGGTGGGGGGCAGAGAAAGAGACAAGAAATAAAAAAATGAATAAACGAGTGACCCCACAAAACACACCACTGCCTGTGCGCTGCAGCTCCTGCTATTTTTGTTTCCCGGGGAGCTAAATTTTGGGGGAGGGGGAGATCTCTGGAGAGGCTGGGAAGGCTGTCAATCGGCTTTCACATTCCTTTAGTTCATTCAGTAAGAAATGAATTCAAGACACTGTGTGGGAGAGCCGAAAAGCCCCATCCAGCAGCAATGAGCAGCCTCCGACTTTTTTTTTTTGCGACCCAATTCTTCTTTTTTTTTTTTTGATTTCGTCATATTTTCAAAAAATCGATAAAAATATCAAAACACCCCTGGAGGTCCCGGTTTTGGTGCCAGTGGCATCCCGGGGCGGTCCCCTATCGTTTCCGACAATTGCAAAAATTCCCCCGGGGGGCATCCCCCAGTTCTGCGCCCCTGATCCGGTGCGGGGGGGAAGGACGGGAGACACAGCGAGGGCGAGGTGGGGTGGGGAGAGCCCGAGCAGCCTGAATCCTTAGAGCAGGAGCAAGCGAGAAAATTATTTCAAAAATTTACTAAAAATCAGCGCTGCGGAGAAACCGCACAAATCGCACATGAAAATCAAGCGGAGGGTCTGCTCTTTCCAACCCGGGGGGGTTTGTCTGGGAAAAGTCCCCCCCAAAGGAGATCCGAAGTGGGCAAATGATGATGGTAGGGGCTATGGCAAGGCAGTCAAGCCTGCGGGGCTGCGGGCCCGCTGCCGCCCCATGCTAAGGATCGGGGTGCAGGAGGTGTCCGCCGCCTGCTCGGGCTTCCCTGCAGCCCCTGGCTGCATTTGGGGGGGAGGGGGTGCAGCGGCGCGGGGCCCCCCCGGAGCCCCTTCTTGGAAAGAAGGGTGAAGACAGGCTCAGCGCCTCCGAGCAGCTGCACGCAGCTCAACATGGCGAAAAAAGGCACGTCCTAACCGCTGCATACGTGGGCATGAAATCCTCGCTGGGCAAAACGTGGGGGGCACCGGTCACCCCCCGCCCCTCGCCCTGCCCCAGGCGCAGCTCCTTTTCCCAGAAAAGCCACAATCTCAGGCGCTCCAGCCGCGCTCCAGCCGCCCTGCAGCCGGAGGCGGCTTTTCTTTTCTTTTTACTTGCAAATGACTTGCCCAGCTCCCCCCCACTTCCTCCCCTCGCTGCACCCCGCTTTGCAGAAGCGGCAGCCCCCCGGCAGGGCGACTGCCAGGGCAGTCTGCGAGATGCTCCCCGCGCCCCTTCCCCCACCGCACCGAGGAAAGAAGAAAAAAAAAAAAGAAAAAGAACCCCCCCCCCCCCCCAAAAAAAAAAAACAACCCCAAACCCACGGTGACCGGGGGGGCGACAGGCTGCAGGAGGAGAGGGGCAGCGAGGCAGGGGCGCTGCGCCCCAGCCCCCCGCGGGCAGGGGGCTCAGTGGGGCCGGGGTGGCCAGCAAATACGAACCTCCAGCATCCAAGTGGCCACCATCCTCCTCATGAAGGGCTGGATGTCCTTCTGGACGCACTTGAAGTAGGAGCACTGGGGCAGATACCTCTCCTCGATGGTTAGTAAGTTGTGCAAAACGCGGTCGTCGTAGAGCAAGTTTGGGTCAGGCAGAGCTCTCCTCATGGGATCCACCTCGCAGCACAGCAGCTCCATGTTTCCAAAGAGATCTCCCTCTTTCTCTGATGGAAAAGTTTTTTTTTTTTTTTTTTTTTTTTTTGGGGGGGGGAAGGGGGTGGGGAAAGGAGAGGGGTAAAGGAGGAGGGGTAGGTGGGTGGGAGGAAGACGGCAGGGCTTTCCAGCTCGATCCTGCCTCCCTTGAAACTCCTCTCTCCCTCTCTCGATTTCTAGCTTAAAGTTGAAGCAAAGTGACGCAACTCGCCAGGGCAGGCAGTTCTCTCTCTTGTTATTATGGAGAACAGCAGCTGGTCAGACGTAACATCAAACGCGCTTTTTTTTTTTTTTTTTTTCCTCTCTATAAGCTAACAAGGAACCAGGAGGCCCTCGTATAGGGACACACACACACAAATGACAGCTTCTCTTTTCTCCCTTACAGCGACCGAACGAAATCCGCTCCGCACTTTTCCTCCCGCGGGGAGCCTGCCTTTCGTCTATTTCCCCCCCTTTTCTGGCCGCAAGGGGCTTACGGGCTCCCCCTCGGCACCCACCGGGGCTGCGAGGGCTAAGGACGAAATGCCCCTGCTTGGTGGCGCGCCACATGCACGTCCCGTGTCCCCCCCCTCGAGCCCTTGACCCGCTCTCCCCCCCTCCTCCGGTACCCCCCTTTAATCTGAGCGGGGGGGGGAGCGTGCAGAGCTCCCTGATAGCTCCAGCCTAAGAGCAAACCCGAAGAAAAAAAAAAAAAAAAAAAAAGCAAAAATATATATTAAATAAAAAAAAAAATAAAAAAGAATAAAATAAAGTAAGATATGCCGAGGGTGCTGGAGGGGTGAGCGCTCGGCAACGCTTTCAGGGTGCAATCTAGCAACAATCCCTCCGCCACTTCCTCCGGTCTGCACGCCTTGCGAGCAGGCGAAGTGCTTCAGCAGCGCACGGCCGCAACTTTCTAGGAAACGGCGCGGGGGGGTCCGGGGGCCGGCTGGGGGCAGCGGGAGCCCCGCACCGAGGGCTCCCCCCCCGGCAAGGCGCTGCCCGGGCCCCGCCGTCGGCGCCCGCGGCTGCAGCCCCGCTGCCCCCGGTGGGAGCCCCCTGCCCCAGCCCGGGGCTGCTCGCTCTGCTCCCTCGCCTACCTCCGGGCAAAGCAGCCGGCTGGAAAAACGCGTCAACTTTGTGAGGTCTCTGCTGCAGCCCCCGCCGGGCTGGGGGCTCCCGAGGGGGAAGGAGCTGCTCGGGGGCGGCCCCGACGTGCATGCGGGTAGCACGCTGCCGGGGGCCGCCGGCCGCCCCCCCGGAGGTGGACTGAAGGGAAGGGGAGGGGGTGTGGGGGGGAAATACCGCCTTAAAACTGTGAGTGCGGAGTTTGGGGCGCCGCTTCCCCTCCCTCTATTTGCATAGCCAATAGCTCTGGGGCTCTCGCCGCTGCGCGCTGATTGTTACCGGGCAGATTATATTTTAAGGACGCCTGCCGCCCGGCATCCAGAGCGGCCCCGGGGGGACGGGGGCGAAGAGCAGCCCCCTCACCTGGCCTCCTCGGGCGAGGGGGGGCAGCGCTGCCCCCTCCCAGCCCGGCCGTCGCCCCTCTGCGGCGCAACGGGAGGGATGGGACCGGCTCTGCCTCTCCCCCCACCACCCGCCGTGTGCATCTCCCCGCCCGTCGGGGCAAACGTGGCTTTTTAGCTACCAAAAAGCTGCCGGGACTCCCTGCCCCGCGACCCCTGGGCGGGTGACACCGCCTGGAGCCGGCTCTCCGAGGCGCTGGTACCGGCGTTGCCCTACAAGAAGGGTCGCACGCCCCTCGTCCCGTCCCATGCCGTCCTTGAAGCGCTGCGTGTGGCCCCTCGCCCCCTCCGCCCCTTCGAGGCGAGGGCTCGTTGGGGCCGGGCCAGGCTCGGTGGGGACGGGGGCGCGTTTTGGGAAGGCGGAGGGGGGCTGCCTGGGGGGTACCCCCCGCCGTACGTCGGTCAGGGACCCTCAGCAGAGCGGCGTGCCCCGCAATGAAAGGCTCTTTAACTTCCACCATTCATTTCCCCTTCCTGGCTACTCCTGCGAACAGGGAGCGTGTTGTGGCAGCGCACGTTTTTCCTTCTCCAAACTTAAATTCATAAGCGCTCCCGTCCGGCTTTGTAGCCCGACAATGCGGCGATTGTGATTTATGGGGTTTCGGGGCGGGGGGGGCGACACGGGAGTCCTAATTGCCCAGCCGCGACTTTGGGAAGTTGGGTGATGTCTGGGGCACGGCGCCGGCGGGGACGCGAGGCCCCCGCACCCCGCGATGGGATCCGCCCGCCCGAGGGCTGCCGCATCCCCGCCGCTTTGCTTGGGGGTTCCCTTAAAAAGAATAACCCCCCCGCCCCCCAATCAATCCATGGAAGTACGCCAGCTTTGCACACGCGGAGGTGCCGCTGATCTGCAGCGACGTGATAAAAAAAAAAAAAAAAAAAAAAAAGTAAAGAAACCCAAGAAACCCACACCTTTCCCCGGTGCGACGGCTGTCATGGTGGGTCACGCTTCCCAAAAGGAAAACGCTCTCGGTCCCCCCCGCACTGCCCCTTCGCCTTGTCCCCGTGCCCACGGGCACTGCCGCATGCGACTGGAGGCAGCAGATGTTTTAACAGCCTCCGTGGAGAGATTACCGAGTGCCATATGTTAAATATCACTCTCCCTCCGGAAAAAAAATAATAATACTTTTCGCCCTCGCTCCCCTCCTTGTGACGCGCTGTTTCTGCCATTTAAAAGCGTAAATTATTAAATCCAGCGCCGCCGGTATTTTTTTTTTTCTTTTTTTTTTTTTTTTTTCTTCCTTTTCCCGCACCGTGCGAATCTGGAGTGACCCGGGTTCCTCAGATGATGGGGTCGGTGCCACGGCTCAACATGCAGCTATCATGATATCGCTGATGTGTAATGGCATTTTATTAGCGTCAGTCCCAGAGTGATGCAAAACGCGGTGACTCTTCTCCTCCTCCTTCTTCTTCTTCACCTTTTCTCTCTCCTCTCTCTCTCTTTTTTTTTTTTTTTTTTTTTGATAGATCCTCATTTCTTCATCACTGTTACTTAGCTCATTTCTTTTTCTTTGGAAAATCCCAAAGAACCATCTTGAAGATGCTTCCAGGGGCAGCGTCGGATCAAGCTTTGCATCTGAAGCACAGACCAATAGCAATAGTGTGTGCGCGCCGGGTGAGCGCAGGTTTTTTTGTTTGTTTAAATGAAATAAGTATTCCCTTGCAGTGCTTGAAACCTGAAGACTGGAGTGTGAAACACGAGAATCTGAAAGTGAAACCAACTGGAAGCCAAAAAAGAAACAGATGAATGTATTTCCACTGTCCAAGCTGAGGAAAGCCCCAAAAGCAAATAAACACCATAAATAATAAAATATGTATTAGATGCAAAGGCAAATCAGTCCAGCTGAGCTGCAGTCACTGGAAACAGCCAGTCTTGGTGATTTCTCTTCCCCTACCCTCCTCTTTTTTTCTCTCCTTTTTTTTTTTTTTTTTTCATATCTGATTTTTATCTTTTCAAAGGTAAAATTTATACTGTGGAGCACAATAGGAACAAAGTGATAAAAATCATTATTTTCTTTCTTCTGGTTTCTGATTGAAAGTTAGAAAGGGATTTGGATACCAAAGGAACTGCTGCACGTTTTCCATGTATTTTCAAGCAGATTTCTAATTATATAGGGCAAATTTTCAACTCTAAATATCTGTGTAGTCAAAGCTTTATCATTAACTGCCCCCCTGAAACAACACAATCACTGAGCAGGTGAAATATATCCTGTAATAAAACTACACTTGCCTTTAGAGGGTCATTTTATGCAGGCACAACAGTTACAGCATTAACTAATGAGTTCTGGGTGATTGTTTAATGTATTTTTGATTATTCAGTTCTTTCGCTGTTATGCGAAGTTTCTTCATTATCCTTTCTCATTCCTTAGTTTTAACTTCTTGAGAACTGTGTTTGTGCAGTGTACAGCGCGAGGAGTGCTCAACTCCACTTATAAATCTCTTCATTAGGTGAGTTTGGAAGGGACTCAAAAAAAAAAAAAAAGAGCTACAAGAATGATTGTGCACCTGGAAATCATGTTTTAGGCTTGAAGACTTTGTAAGTTCACCACAGGTAGCCCAAAGACACTCCCAGGTCTGACATTAACATAATTGGAGAAATTGAGAGAAAAGCAGAGCAAATTAGGAAAGTAGAGGTGATGGATACATTTAGGCTAAAAACAAAATTAATTTTGTATGTTTAATTAAGCCATCTATATTTCATTTAGGGCTGCGTCTTTCAGGTTAGGTGAGGTTAAAGCCTGAAAAGTATATACTACAACAAACTGCAGCCAGAATGAAAGGAGGAGTTACTATGTGATGCTGTTCTCTGACCAGTGTCACGCACACGCACAAATCTGATATGCAATCCCCATGATGTGTTCTGGCCTTAAACTTCTTGGATCTGTGAATCTATGTAGAATCTATAACCTCTAGTAGCACAGGTACACGCAGAATTAGGGCAAAATCTTGCAGTTGTTCCTGGAGCAAGGGAACTGAAACTGATGAGAAGTTTTTGCTGCAGCTGGAGGTCTAGGATTATGATTTTTCTCGCTATACAGGACATGGGGAAATTTTTGCATTACTTAACTCTCCTGGTGCCATGTACTTTCCAGCGAGTGCTGAAGACTTGATCCTTTCCTTGGTGAACTCAGTGATAAGGCTGCCATTCGTTTACAGGGAGAAGGAACACATAACAGGTGCCTCCCACACGCCAGGAAATCAATTGAAACAGAGAGCTCTTGACATTTTTAACGGATTGGGCCCCTGGTATGCAGAACCTTACATAAAATCCTTTTTTTTTTTTTTTTTTTTTTTTTTGTTAAGTGGAAAAGTTGGCTTTTGAAGGAGAAATGTGAAAGAACAAGAACCGTTCTGATGAGTTACAGGTATGGACCATTGATATTTCTTTTGTCATTACCATTAGTACGAAGGGGACTCATGGCAACAGAATCCTTTTTTTTTTTTAATTATTTGCTCTGCTTTTGAATTTTTTTGCAGTATTCTACTTTGCTGTTATTAACTTCTCGCATTCCATTGTGTGATTTCTCTGCCCTCTGGGTTGTTCTTAGTTCAAAGATGATTTCAACATTAAATGCTCAATCTTATTTTCTTCCCAGACTATAATGAGAGATTAATAAAAGACTCAGTCCCCAAACCTTCAGCTGATCTTTGACTTTGAAGCATCTTGCTGTCACACACCTTCCTTCAAAAGTAATGATCTGACTTCTCTCTGTGGTCTCAAAGTCTTGATCCAATATATATGGTTTTACTCTTATCAAGACAAACGTGGGGTTTAAATTCCCTTTTTCTCTTTCTGTCTACACTGAAGCAAAGATTTTATATTTAATGTTAAGTGAATAGTATGTCCAGGTTATCACAAACTGGGAACAAGAGAGGAAGGAAAACCTTCAGAGAAAACTGTGGCTTTTATGGGGAGTTGGGAAGGATACATCATGCCTTGGTTGTCCTCATGTTGCCGTGAGCTGGTAAATAATCATGAAAGTTATTTCCACAAGCAGCTATATTTAAAAGGCAAATATAATGTCTTTGTTAATCTCCAGTAAGAGAATTATCCTGTTACGTGTTGAATAGTTTTTTGAAATGAACAAGGTATGTATTTTCTGGCAAATAGTAAAATACTTTATAGCGAGCTACGTCAGTATGAGATTTTGTTTTAGAAACCACGTGAATGACTGTGTTAAGGGACAACTTGTTATGGGGTAATGTTATTGGGCATCTCGTTTTGTTCAGATATACAGAGAACATCTGAGTTGTCAAAAGAAGTGGATTTTTTAAATGGAAGAAAAGCTAGGTTGTGTTTTTTATTTTATTTTTTCTTTTCCTCGGGTCATGGCTTATATCCTCTGTAAAAACATCATAAATTATCTGTAAGGAAGTACTAGTTTCACAACTATTCTGGTTTAAATAATCATTGATACAGTATTTTGGATATTCCCTTTGCATTGTTCCAGGGACAAGAAGACACTCACTAGAACTGTTGACTTTGGTCTTCTGACCATGGTCAAGTGTGAATATAATGAAGAGTTTACTTGGCTGACAGGTACATTTAAAAGAAAAGAAAAAAAAAATAAAGTAAACCAAAATAAAACAGTTTAAATAAATACTATATACTGATGGAAACAATTTTACTTATTCATTTCCTATTGCAAAACTCCTGAATTAAAACCTATTCTCACAGATAAATAGTTCAGATATTTTACCACTCTGATCTTTGTCAATTACTTCCACACCTAAGAAAATTAATCCATTAAAAATATGCTAGCCTAAACTATTATGTTGCATATAATATTAATGACTGTCAGAATGCAATGCTATCACTTGCTTCTTTTTCCTCACCTCCTCTTTTGGGAATGCAACATTTTATGACTGTTTCTGGAGTTTACGGAGTACCTTGGCACCAGCGTGCTACAAAAGAAAAAATGTACACTTTAACATTAGCAATGACATGAAAGTGTTTTAAAAGGCTGTGCCCTTTTTCACAGAGGCAATTACAGCTGGAGTCTTCAGTCACTTGCCAGGTGCTGCATGCCTACTGAAGACAGTTTTCTTAAGGAGTGAGAATCTCTAGGTGGTATGAAACCTCACCTGTGAGTTCCTTAACATCACTTGGTACCCCTGCTACTGAGGAGCTGTTGCCGTTATTGAAGCTTTGCACAAGTTAACAGTGACAGAAGACTTCAAAGATTAGCCACTTGTCCTTGTGCAATGAGACAATGAACATCTTTCAAGCTCTACCCACAACCTTTTCAGGTGTAAGCCTCTGCCATTTTCACGCAGGAAGTTTTTGTCTGACTAGGGCACCTTGCTAGATATGGTCAAAGTCATGCCTGCTTTGTCAGATATAGCTGAAGTCTGAAGATGTTCCTGTTCAGTCTGAGCAAAACTATGGCTGATATGGGTAGGAAGGTCTCTTGGGCAGGGACTGAGACAAGAAAACACCTTAACTGGTTGCTGCCCTCCTGGTGAAGTGGAAAGCAATTCTCATAGGTCTCCATGAAATCCACTGCTGCTGCTCCTGGAGGGCTCCCAAAGCACCTCCAATGCTCCACAAGGACAAAATATTTTGGCAGTAGCCAGGCAATGTCAAGTTTTTGTGGGCCACCTCTTCCCAACAGCCATCAGAAGGAATCTCCTCTCTTCTCTGCACTGAGTTGTTTTCCCTGATCCTGGAAGTTCATGTTCAGGGTCAGACACAACTCCATATATATGATTTGATACTCTTCACCTGTACTTCATCTCTCTAACTGAGCATAAATATATACAACTCTGAGAGAAACAAACATTAGACACAGACTAACGTGTCTTTAGTTGGAAGGGACCTATGGAAGTCATCTAGTTCAATCCACTGCTCTCAGCAGGGCCACCTTCCAAACTGCATCAGGTTGCTCTGGGTCTTGTGCAGCCAAGTTTTGAAAATGTCCAGAGATGGAGATCCCACAGCCTCTTCAGGCAGCCTGCGCCAATGCTGCACCACTCTCAGGGAAGAAAACCCTTTTCCCTGTTTTCCAGTCACTGTTTACCAGGCTGAAACTTCTGTCCTTAAATTTTCATGAGTATTCAAAGAACAGCAAGAAACAATGATAGGTGCTCGCTGTCCATTGACGTAACTCCATAATACATAGGTAAGAACGTAGGGCAGAGAATGTGGGTTTTATTGGTAAATGTAACTAAACTGCCTTATTAACTAAGAAAATCACTAGCACACGTTTCAAGGAAGGAGAGCAAAGTGCAACCTCCAGGTCTCCTCCACAGTCTTCTCCCTTGACTCCATTCCTGGTTGTGTGCTATATGCACTTTCCTCATCCCTGAATTTGCAAACATATACCCCCTGCTGTGCTACTGTCTCACTTCTCTGTGTATGGAAACCCTCACCTGGGCTTTCACTTCATGGTGACATGGCAGTAGCCAGTTTGAACAGGAAGTTAGCTCCTGGGGTGATGTTGTTGTCTTCTTTTACTGTAAGCACCTGAATGGGCTCATTACCTTCGGAGAACAAAGGAATTGCTCTGCTCTGGAGAAAGTCAGTGCTACCCAGCTCCTCTGAAAGGCAGGGACTGAGGGACAAGCATCCCCTTAGGAGCAGGGCTAAGAATCCTTTTACAAAGAAAGATTGAAAACGAAGGAGGAAAAAAAAAAAAAAAAAAGGAAGGAAGAGAGAAACATACTTCTGCAAAAAGTGTGTCCTTTATAATGAGACAGAACCTGAGAATAGGCGCTGCAAGAGAAGGACTTCAATTTCATGTAGAGACACATTGTGTAAGTGTGAGAGAAGGCCTTTCCTGAGAGGACCTGGAAAGGAACTCAAGTGAGACAAAGGATGGTGAAGAACCAGAGACAGGGAAGTATGTATGGGATTTTTCCATTCCTTTTTTTAGCTCTATATATTCTCTTTTGTATCTCTGAGGTGGTAAATTATAAAGCAGCAGGGCCCCACAAATGTGGAGTGCATGCAGAAATATAAGCTGAAACTCCTGGAGAGCTGGGAAGGACAACATGTTATTCTCTAGTTCTAGCTGTGGGGTCTCAGGATGAAGTACCTGAAGTAAGGCACTTACTCTGAGAATATTCGTAGAAGTTTGCTCTTTAAAACAGTGACTTGGTTTGGTTTAAGGAAGCATGAAAAACACACGTCCAAAGTGCTGAGACCCAAACACAGTAGTATTATAAATATTCACAGTTAAAACAGAGCAGGTTTTGAAAGGATTTACCAGGTCTGGGGGACTGTGGGATTTCTTGCTCATTTTGTACTTTTTCCTGTGAAAGTCAGGGACAGATTGAAATCTGCTGACTCCAGTTCCTAGAAGATGGTTCAAAGGACCCAGCTCCTGGCGCAGACTTTCCAAACCCTGCTGGGAATCAGAACATATGTCCAGAGGAGCATCAGATACCCAGAAAGTTAGAAGGAGAAATAATTTTGCTTCCCTTCTAAACTGAATCACAATTATAATGTTTGCTGACAACTTTCTTATGCTTATTGTAACTGTAGCTTTTTTTTTTTTTTTTCTTTTTTTTTTTTTTTTTTTTCTCACACTACAGAAACAGCATATTCTTGTCATGCAGCTGTTGCTTACTGTGTCTTCCTTCTGCTTTGGGTGGATTTTCCCATGTTCATATCCGTAGCTTTTGAGTCCTTCTGTCACTGAACAGCTGCAGGCTGATACTAGATAGAACTGAATTTTTTCTGTGTTCACACACGATCAGGCTAGTGAACAAAAGACTTTAAAAAAGCTGATAAATGAACAAGGTCTTTTGGACGATGCAATGTTGCTAACATTGCAGACAATAAAAATCCTTGTACTTGTACTTCACTTAAAGCGAAGGAAGACATAACTCAATCTGTTTTATCTGTGAACCTCCAAGCTTTTCCCTACAGGGTTGAGAGAGGATGTTCTATAATGAACTAATCTTTCATGTGACAGAAAGGGAAATGCTATCTCACAGCCTGATGCTTACATTTCTATCTGCCATTTAACTTGCATGTTCCCTTCTAATGGGAGCCCTGTTCTCAGCATTCAGAGCTCAAGAGCGGGTCAGGGTTTCCCGGGTGGTTCCAGCTCTGACATGTGCAAATCACAGAGCTTCCCTCTGTCTGCAGGGAAAGCAGATACAACTATCTCTAGATATGTCCATCTCAGGCGTGTTATGAGGCTCGATTCAGTGAAATTTGCCAGCTGTTTGGCAGGCGCAAGACAGCGGGCTCAGCCGGGCACACTGACTGCCATTGTGTCCCGAGTGGGATAGTAACGGGAGTGTACATGGGGAAGTATCACGTACACTTGTCCTGTTCTCGCATCTCTCTCGTGTTTCCTTACAGCCACCGGGCTTTGGCTTTTGCCTGTGGACCCTGGGGACATCAGCGTTATTTGTTTTTTGGTGTCCCCCCCGCCTCCCTCCACCCCCTGTTTCCTGAACTTTTTTCCATTCTTGAAGTAATTCTTCCACACATGGGGAAAAACAAAACAAAACACAGTAGTGACTGACTCATCCAGCTGGCACCATCCACTGTCCACTTCTATAAAAGTGAACGCAAGGACAAAGACATCCTGGTGCCCTGGGAAGGGGTACCATGTGGAGTGCTCACCCTGACTGGAGTGCAGGAGGATTTTCTGTGGAGGAAAGGGGAAGGCCAGGGTGTACAACAACAGGTTTGGCACAGAGCTGCCCACCCTTTGCCCCCTCTGCCAAGGGGCTTTGCCAACATGGACATTTGTGTGTGTAGGGGAGACACAGTGTGGGCTCAGGATGGGGGGAGGAACATGCAGACAGATGGACAAGGGAGAGTAGCAGGGTTATGCCCAGCTCTGCTCAGCCTCAGTGAGACAGCTCCGTGTCACAGCTGCTTGGGACACTACCAGCGTGGGCTCTGGGATGAGCATAGTGGGTGGGAGGTGGGGGGGAGTGCCAAACCCAGGCTTGATGCTGGAGGAGTAAAAGGAAGTAAAAAAAAAAAAAAAATAGAAAAGAAAACTGGGCATAGCTGTAGACAAGGTATGGGGATCGGCATGTCCTTGGTCTGAACTGGCTTAGCCATACCCCATTGTTGTCCTACCTTGCTTCTTCTGTCTCTTATATATGATATTGCAAGGTTGCTGGGGAAAAGATCATTCCACTGACTTGTGTTCGTGCAGCAGTTCAGGCAGTGGGCACTCCTGTGAGTCAGACACCCATGTACTTGTGTCCATATGCCAGCAAGAAGACCCAGGTTCTGCTATGCCTTCTGTTAGAGAAGGTTGGTCATTTTACACCTGTATTCTGCTTCCGCAGGTACAGGAGAACTGCAAGGAAAAAATAATGTTAAGGTGTCCATGGCATTTGCCTGTTATACGAAGTGCTTACAGAAGATCAGAGTGAAGTTATTACATGATTTTAACAGCTTAAGCCATTGAAGCCAGCCTTGGGCAGATGTCAGCCTGCCAAGGCGCATTGCTCTGTTGGTATAGGTCTGTGAGCATTATGGCCTTGTGGAGAAAAGTCAGACTTGAGAGACATTTATCTTGTGGTTGACTGAAAAAAAAATAAAAAATGAAATACTGTGACTGAGTTAGCTCTCATGTAGACCAATAAAAAGCCAGAGAGGCAATTTCTGCTCTGGAAGAGTTTTTTCCCCTATTTTTATTGATGAGATGAAGACACATAACTGAAAGGGATGGGGAAAAGAAGGGTAAAGGGGTTTGTGGAATATGGGACATAGCTAGTCCATCATGGGCATTTTCTAATAGTATATGTTTTATCCTCCTTTGTTCCTTATACAAGGAAAGCGCTCCCTATGAAGCATAGCAGAACCTTTTTACTGTACCTCAGACCTTTCCATGCTGCTTCTCTCTTCCTCAGCCCCTACAGAAACTTGGCAGTGGCAATGCATCTGGTGTCCTGTGATTGCTGCTCAGCATGCTGAATGGTACCATCTAATTTCTTCCCTGGGCTCACTGCCCTTTGGTTCAGACCCACCTGCTGCCTCTCATTGTAATGCTGCATGTGTGTCCGGTACCATAATGGGAGCCTGGGCTATGGTTTCCAGCCCCACTTGGGACAGTGCTCCCTAGCCAGTGCTGAAGTGTCATCCTAAGAGTGGTATCTCATGCTGGGAAGAAGTTTCTGCTATCCCTAACATATTGCAGATACTTGTCATCTGACACTGAAAGCCTAGGAAGATGTTCTTCTCTATCATTTCGTTTTCTATTCCTAATAATGATGGCTTAATGTAGGAGGCTAATGTGATGAAAGCATGGATGTGGCAATGTGCATGATGGTAGACAATTGCCTGGAACCTTAAGTAGAAAGAGAACAGAACCAGTGAAGAAAAGTCAGAGGAGCAAGAGGAAGCTGAATGTGTTTTTAGGGGGGCTGGAGGTGGGAGAGAGTTAAAAGTGTCAGTTCTGTTAAAAAAAAAAAAAAAAAAAAGTGGAGACGTGCAGTGAAAAGCACAGCTTAAACTCTGCACAGGATACTGTGCCAACAGGAGCTAAGCTAAAACAGTGGGCACTGATGGAAAATGACAGCTGCAGTTTAAGTCAAGAAAGGATTCAGGGCCATCTTCCATCACATTTTTGACAGGCTGCAGCATGGTACTGGCCCAGAGATTCTGCATTATCTCAGTGGGCATGAGGGGGAATTAAGAAATCTGGCAGCAATCTGAGCAAACCAAGAAGCTGAGGTGAAGGAACACAGTATTAGAGACCACCCAAACATCATAAAATGCTTTTAGCTACACACTCAAAGAAAACAAAATATGTTGTGTGGGATTGCTTATAGAGTGACTGTTGTGAAAATAAAGTACAAGAAAGTACTGTAATATATAAAGCCTTATTAATGAGCACAGTACTTCATAAGCAGGCAAGAAAATTACTCTAAAGTAGCACAGGATTGGAAGGGATCACCTGCATCACCAGGGCAAGTCCTCTGCAAACCCCAAGCCACTGAACAGAAGTGCTGAGCTCAAAAGACATCATCACTTATTTGTTCTCAATGGCCCCACCGCAGCTCAGAAGGTTGTTCAATACTCTATAAAAAAAACCTGCAGGAAAAGTCCAAAGCAAAGCCATGGGAACAGTGTATTATAGAATACAATAATATGTATTATTGGGGGGACAGATCAAGGACTTTGCCAGGATGGTCAGCTCCTGCACCAACAGATAATTTTATTTACCTGATGATCCTGAAAATTGGGTCTCCATCAAACAGCTTCCAAAGGCTCTGACAGTCAGAAGACTGCTTATGTTCAGAGAATGTCAGTATAGCCACAGCCCAGGAATGCTGGAGGTTTTGGTACACTGAAGAGCCCTGCATGGTGACCCATATCTTCGTTCAAGCTGTGGCTGATCAGGGAAAGGCAAAAAAACATTTTTCATGGAATCACAGAGCTTATCAGCTGGTGCAAACAAAGGATAATTCAATCTTCTTGCAAACTCTCATGGAGATGGTAACATCTATGAACTACTGCGCTTGTGAAGGCACAATTCTCTCCCTCTGGGAGTTCTTCCTGTTAGTCATCATCTCCTCTTTGTAAGTTTCTAAGGCTTCATCTTCACTAGGGAGAAATAAACAGAAGAAAATGGGAAGAGTAGATTGCATTTAAACTTGCTTAGTGCACAAGAAGAGGTGTCCTGATGTGGCCCCTCAAGACTCTACACCATCCTGCTCAGGCTTAGCCACTCCTGGGGTGCTTAATTGTGTAACGTTTCCAATAAAGCTTTTTCCATATTTGCCTTAGTAGAGCCATGGCACCAATTTCTCACTTACTGATCACAATCTGGATCCATTGTGAGCCTTCTAGTAGCTAGTCTGCACCTGCTGGTACCTGGGCTGGGATTGGGTTATCTTGGGCCAGGGCCCAGCTGTGTGCTCCCAGTGAGCATGGCTACCTCCGCCCAAAGGTAATGAGCCAATGTTCTGGGCTTGTTCTATCTTCTGTCACCAAACTGGAGATGCAGTATGGCAGGGAGGAAAGGGAAAACTAAGTTGGTCTTGAACTTGAACTGAGAATTGCCCTGCTTATTTACTCTCTCGGAAGGAGAGGTGGCTACCAACAAAGATCCCAGGGAGGTTCCGTTGCATAGGTTGCTGCTGTGCCTTCCTGAACTAGCTGCTGGTTTCTTTTTCCCTCTTAGTGTTTTAAACTCCTTGTGGCTTAGAGAAGAAGGGGGGGGGGAGCTATTTTTATTTATTTATTTATTTATTTATTTATTTATTTATTTATCAAATCTTTATTGCTCCTGGACAAAAGGAATCGAGGAAGGGCACATCTTATTCTGCAATGTTTGTTTGTCCTCTTGCAGCATGCTTAGAATGTGGGCAGTGGCCATGAGTGAAAATTTTCAAAGCTGTCTTGGGCGCTTGGACACATCATGTACTTTTTAACCTTCCAGGAAGCTTTTAACAGTTTGCAGTTTTCTCAAAATGTAACTGAATGATCATCCTCATGCCTTTGACCTGTACCTTCTTGCACGGCTGGGGAGTCCAGCAAGGTAGGTCTTGGTTGTTGTTTGGATGGGAGATATACAAACACAATTTCAGTTATCTGAGGAAGTCTTGCTGGGGATTTGGAAATTGTCTTCCTTCTGGTTGGTTCTAAAACATTAGTAACAAAAATAGTGTCTGTGCCCCTGAAGGCACATTGTTTTGGATGTAGCCAGTGTCTTAACCACTTGTGGTTTTCAGAAATCCTATAGCAGAATTCTAGTGAAGACAAAATGGTGTGGATGGATTCAGGAAGACAAACAAAGCCCAGAATTTCCTTCACCATCCTATAGTAAAAAGCCCAGGAGATACCAAAACACTATATGGTGTTAGTTACTGAGGGTAAAGTAGTAACGTAGCAATGTAGTAAGTTTTTAGATGGCATCCTGGAGTGATAGTTACTATGCTGCCAGAATCAACCTTAACGTACCACGTGAAAAGGTCCCTCAAAATGCATGAGCTTAAAAGCAGTAGTACATTTAATTCCTCTTGATTTTGAACATTGAAGCCTTACTTTCAAGTTTTTGTTTTATTCTGTTTCTCTCTGAAGATGAAAATTCTTTCGTAATCTAAGGTTCTTTTTCTTTTTCTTTTTCTTTTTCTTTTTCTTTTTCTTTTTCTTTTTCTTTTTCTTTTTCTTTTTCTTTTTCTTTTTCTTTTTCTTTTTCTTTTTCTTTTTCTTTTTCTTTTTCTTTTTCTTTTTCTTTTCCTCAAAAGAGTTGACCAACAGAAATGTTTTGATGAAAGTGACATGACAAAGGCTATAAAGTTTTCAGAACCAAGCAGAGTTGAGGTGAAGTTTCTGGTGAAGTGGGAAGGGAAAGGTTGTTTGCCAGTCCTAGGGACTAGACAGCAGTAGGAATAGTATGCACTGGGTAGCATGTGAAGTGTTGGTGAGAATAAAAATACTTTTATAAAAATAAATTTGCTGTCAAATGAAAGTTGAGCACAAACCAAAATCCTATGTATAGTCCTGAAACAATTTATCACTGCTGATGAAATTTTCATCCTCAGAGAGGTGTGGAACTTCCACTGTTCTTTCTGCCTGAAGCTGAGCTGAAGTTTGGACTTTCAAAATCCTTTTGTGAGAGCACAGTCCACAGCTGCTGGTTATACCTCTGAAAGAAATAGTCCCCAGTACCCATGGAGCACCATAGCCTAAACATGTATCAAGCAGATGAAAGATGTGTCATGTGGAAAAAATGGAAGAAGGCTCAGTCTTCAGTGTGCTGACAGTCTGCTCTCAGTTCAGCAAAGATTTTAGCCGGCTTAGTTTCATTCTCAGTGACTCAATAACTATTTACATGCCTAAAGTTGAGCACCTGCTTAGGAATTCTGCTGGCATGAAGCCTGAATGAAAGCTAGGCATTCCTGGCATCAGGTCCATTTTTAATTTGCTAGTTTCAGACTGTTATGCTCCCCAATATCACAACCCTAGTCCAGATCTCCACTGGCTCCCCAGGGAAGTGGTCACTGCACCGAGCCTGACTGAATTTAAGAAAAGATTGGACTGTGCACTTAGTCACATGGTCTGAACTTTTGGGTAGACCTGTGCGGTGTCAAGAGTTGGACTTGATGATCCTTAAGGGTCCCTTCCAACTCAGGATATTCTATGATTCTATGATTCTTCTCCTACCCCCTTATATTCCAGGCTCCAGCAGAAACTCCTTGAGTCCTCTGATTCTCTCTCTCTCTCTTTTTTTTTTTTTTTTTTTTTTAATACCTTGCTTTATTTCTTTCCAAATTATGATTACCTGCAAACTTAATTTCAGCACAAATCATTCATTCATCCTTGATCACATCATGAATACGGGTTTAATAAAACTAGTACTAGCACCAACTGTTTCTAACACCAACTGTTTCTAACACCAAGTAAAGAAAACCCGCACTACTTCCAGTTTGATTCATTGCTGTTTATCATTACCCCTTGCTTCCGGTCTTCTAGCCAGTTTGCAGCCCACGTGTTAATACTTTTTTCCAAGCCAATTTGGACTAATTTCTCCATTAATGGTTTCATGGGACACATTGTCAAATATTTTATTAAAATCTGAACACATCGTATGTCTTGTATTCCCTTCACACACTAATTACGTTATACATCCAAATAATTAATTAAATATGGCTGGCAAAAGTATTTTAAACCTCTTGTTGCCTATTTCTCACAATTCTGCTACCCTGGAGATGTCTAATGATGCACACCCACCTCCCTCTTCCACCCCCCAGTTGTTTCCGTACTGTATTTTGGATAAAAGCTAGACTTACAGGATGAAGGATTCTTGTGGCCACCCTGCACTGCACACAGCTATAAGCCCTTCTGGGAAGGACTGCTGCCTGGAAGGGTGTGTTACTGGATGCATCACCAGAGGAAAGACTTCCCAGCCAAGTAACCAGTGATTTGAAGTGCTTTCACACACTGTCATCCTTGGTCTGTTTTTCAAAAGGCACTTTCAGAAGGGTAGGCATGAACACTGAGCAGTCAAAAGGAGTGTGAACAAAATTACTTGTTACTTTTGGACATTTTTGTCTCTCACTGTCTGAAATGACCCAGTGATCAGAGAAGGATAGGCTAATAGTATGTTATTTACATTGTTATACCTAAAACTATCTTGATAAAGCCCTCAATACCTCAGCTAGGGCTGCAAGTACTTATTTTGGAGTGAAAGTGTAAACAGTCTAAGAAAGACCCTTCCTTTAATAAGGTTTCTTAGGAAAAAAGCCACTGCAATGTGAGGAAGGATGAGACATAAATGCTTGAATCAAAAGGGTCCACTAGAACTGTAAAATCTGCCAGCCTGCAAATGATGAGGAAAAGGAAAGACTGCATGGAAAGAGGGAATGAACTTTAACAGGTATCTAGCTCAGCAAAAAATCTTAATAATAATTAAAAATAAATAAATCAAAAAAAGCTAAATTTTCAGTGTTTTGCAAATCATGGTCAGTGATGTGATATAAAACCATCTGGTAGAGATAAGTGAGAAACAAAGCTAGATTATTGTATGTCTGGCATTTTGCACTGAGCTTTCTCCATGTGTGGTGGTGCTTCAGCAGAGCTCCTTGCATTGCATAATTGATAACATTTCAGTGACCACAAAGTATTTCTTTTATTCCAAGGGAAAAATTAAATCTTGCTGAGATTTTCACAAAGATCTGAAGTTTTCCATCAGTGCTCTGTTTCAGGTGAGCCTGAATTTGAATAGTTTAATTTTTTAAAGTGGTTCCAGATACTTTGATCAACGGAGGCTCCACATTGAACTGCACAACCCTGTGTGGCAAGAGAACCCAGAGGCAGCACCCTAGCACCACTGAAAAGTGCTGATAGATGTTGATGTAACTTAAAAAGAAACACAAAAGATGAGCTCAACACACCAAGTCAAAACATATCCATCAAGGGATGCTGATTTCTTTTTTAGTTTTGTTTTGATAGAGAGTGACAAAATTAAGTTTTCTTTTTGTGCAATATTTTTACTGTTGCATTTGATGAATCTGTCTGCAGGCAGAAGGACAATTATGATATTTTTCTGATGTTGGAATTCCCTAGCTCTGTTCTTTTCAAGTTCTAAATTATTTCATTTTTCCAGCGTGCAGATGTTTGCATCTCTGCATATCTGCTTTCTCTGAATGCCAAACTACAGTTCCACTTCTCTCCAAAACCATGAGTTTGCAAAGACATCTCCAAACCTTGGAAGAAATCTATAATATTTATTCTAAGCATAGAGTTGTTTAAGACTTTGAACAGTGGGTAATTACTTAGTCATTACTTAGTGTGTTTGTTTGTTTGTTTGTTTTTAGCCCTTTATCAGGTAATGTTACATTTGATTAAATGGGTGCCTCTATAAATACAACCTTGTGGCTGCATTGCTGAACTCTGGGAAATGAGTTAGAGCCAAACACGGAAGTTTTACCCTGCCTTCCTGTGGCTGGATGATTGTACCAAGATAGGTACAATCTTACCAAGACCTAACTGGTAAGTGGCAGCAGTGTGATTTTATTGTACCTGAGAATGTGGCCAATTGCTTTGTACTGTTTTGTTTTCCAAGACCACTCAGAAATATATCTAGGCTGATACACTGTTTCATTACTCTGTAGATTCTGGTACAAAATGTAGCATACATTGGCCTTTCATGTGCCATGCCACCAATGGACCTTCAGTCAAATAATACATAAATGAGACCTTTTCCACGGAGAGAGACTGTAGTAGTGCTATAAATGGAGCTGTACTTCTCCCTGTTCTCTTGGAGTTGTCTCTTTAATCACCTTAAAAAATCACGGATGCTCACAGATTTCTGTGGAAAATAAGTTTGCAAATTTTATACTAAACTTTCTCTATACTTCTGCTGTTTTTTAGTAAATTGAGGTATCTGTGCAGCACAGTCAGACTAGATACAGACCTAATGTGCCTAAGATATTTCCCATATGACCTAATTCCACCTGTCTGAATGCATTTCAAGCACTTCAGAGAGCCTTGGGTTTGATGATCTTGTTGTCTGGTTGTTTCTCCAATAGCAAACTCAAGTATGCTGAGATAAGGCTTTGTGTCCAGAGATAGAATCATAAAGGTTGGAAAAAACCTCCATGATCATCTGGTCTAGCCAATGATGAGGAAATTGAAGTCTGAAACTGTGCTCATAAACTCAATCACCAAGTTTGAATGATATTTCACCAGGGGTGAAATGTTTACTTTGATGAAATATGAAGAGTTGCCCGAGTTAAGTGGAGTGCCTGGAGCGCTATCCAAGGGCTGTGTTATGCTGCTGTGCATATCCAGTCTCTTATAGGGTTTCTGGGAGGTCACAGGACATGGGTGTGCTTGCTTTCTGCCCACTGGCAACCTTCTCATGCTGAAGAAGAGACAGTTTTTGATCTGAAGGCATATGATAGATACTGTTTGCCATTTTGCTCTACCAACATCCACCTGTGGCACTGGTAGATTAATACCGGGGAGCCAGCGCAGGCTAATGCTTGCTTGACATTGATTTGCATTTGTGGATGAGGTTCACCACTCCTCTGGGAAATCCACATCTGGAAAAATATTAAAAATCACTGTTCCCACTGGAAAAAAGAGTGTGGTATGCTTTGAGCTGATCAAACAGCCAGCTGCTACCTAACAGGGCACTCCTGCTCCCCCTTGCATCACCCTGCCAACTCTCTTGTGCCAGTTGTGGAGTTTCCCTGGTCAGGCACCAAGGCAGTGCAGGGACCTTACCCAGAAAGAAGCTGTTCAGCTGTTTCAGCTGCACTAGTTTCCCACCACCTCCCTCGCCCCAACCCAGGTTAGTTCAGTAGGAGGTCAGCTGAGCTCCAGAGCTCATGGCACACAGGTCTGGAGGAGGGAAGGGAGACTGTCTCATCTCTGTCACAAGTAGTCATGAAATCAGTATGGGCACCATGGGAAAAATACTATGCCTAAAGAATAATACTGCATCTTTCAGGAGTGAATGACTAGTAGGAATCACTACTCACTAGTAGGAAAGAAAATCTTTGAAATTGCAGCTCAGTTGAAAGGTGACAAATCTATTTTAGTTCAGTGGGGACAGGGATTTTTACGTTCTATTGTAGTGGTCAAGAAATAGAATGTAATTAAATGCTGGACCCCATACATAGCAGAAGGAGCAAAGTATTTTGGCTATTCAGTCTTCACAGCAGTGTTTTGTTAATTTTCCTGCACAAAAATGCAGGTTTCTACGTGGAAGGATCACACTTGAAAGTGTGGTCTTCACTTCCTCTATAGTGAAGACCAAACCTTCATGTATTATTGATCTTCCATTCAGAAAAGGTGTTATGAGTAAAAATCAAACTTGGAAGGCATATTGCCTTGGCTCAGCTTGTTCTTTAATCTGAAGAAGTACAAAGTATAAACCTTGCCCTCCCATCTTCTGTCCTCCAAAATGTGTGCTTCCACTCTGAATCCTGAATTTATCTTCTTTCACATCGACATAAATCTAGGATATCTTCACGGAAATGTGATTGGTGTATCAAGCCTATAAAACACTAAACTGTAAAACAAGCTAAAATTTGACCCTTGTTGCACATTTGATGATTTAGCATAGATTCTAATCTCGCTTGCTGCTTTTGTTAATGAAGTGATGTATGAATTGCCTCAGCATAGCTAAGGTATGAGTTATTTGTTGTGTCAATAAATCATGTTCCACAAATACAATATAAATACTTTTTAAAATAAAAACAAAACATTCGATGACATTTTGTACCAGTGCAGAAACCAATTCATTCTCTGCAGAAAGACTTATGCAGAGAAGAAATCAGAACATTGCTTCCTGGTGTTTGTACGGTATCCCAAGAAAATATGACTACAATCTGATTTGGGGTATTCCTGTTATAGACAGTGATAATCAAAAGAAAGAGGAGTGTATATATATTTATATATATTCGTATCCCCTTGCAAAGTGCATCTGTACTTAACAACATGCTGCTTTCAGAAACACATCCTGAATGCTTGAAGTCCTGGCTCTGCAACAGAGTACTTGTGTGACCTGAGAGAAATTCTTCAGTTTCTCTAGATATTATTGTTTATACTCTGCTTACTCCAGTAAACTACACTGAAAGCAGGGATGACCCTTATTTGCTGTGATGCTATCAGTAATGTAGAGTGGCCTTGACACAAATAGAAATCAGTTTTCGACATATAAAATGGATTCATGAGTGTTTTATTCTGCCTGTTTTTGTCTGCTGTGTCCATTTAGATGATGATGTGTTTGAGAAGGGCCAGTCTGGAACAGTGTGAGTGTGTTGTGTCTAGTGCTATGAAAATTATGCCTCAGCTGAGATCTCTAAACACCACTGTAATGCAAATAATAACACCGCTGTAGTAGTACAACAGGGATAAAAGCACAGAGAGATCCTTAAGTCGGCAAGTTTCTGAAGCACAGCAGCCCTTGGCAGGCAGGTTGGATGTGATTAAGGACTTCCTCTGCCTCTGAGGTGAGACTTTTCTGCCAGTTTTCCTGAGGTGAAGTAACACCTTGAACTTTTTTTTTTTTTTTTAAATAAGAAGTCTCTGTGGGCTGTGAAACTACAACCTTTAACCACCTCAGTATGGCCTCAAAGAGGTTATCTGCAGTGGCCCCAGTCTTGTGGCAGAGAAGACCAGAGGGCTATAATATCTCAGGGTGGTCAGGCTACCATCCTTTCTGGCAAGGTGTCCTCCCTGCCACCATCAGCCAGCCACAGGCTGAAAGCAGCTAAGTGGCAGTGGGGTTGGGGAGGTAGCATGTTGGAGGACTTCTCCTGCCTGGGCCCCTACCTGGCTCCATGCTTGCAGGAGCTTTCCTTGTGTTCTTCATCATTGCTTGGGTTGGCACAGGGTAAACAGCCCCTTCTGCAGAAAATCCTGAAATGTTTGACCAACTGGTCATTTGTATATCCCATGGTTAGTGTAGGCAATTCAAGACTTGACAAGGAGGTGACACAAAGCAGGCCTGCAGCACTTGGGTCTGCTTGTGTTCGGCTGCCTCTCTCTCTCAAAGCTGAAGACTGAATTAATTGTCTATAGTGCTGTGGTTCCTGGAGGCAGCAAACTGCCACCACAACAGTGTTAAAATACAAACAGACTAAAGCCTGTCTGGTACTTCACATCCAGAAAATTACTTCCAGGGCCAGGTTCAGAACCACAGCAGAGGGGTTGCTGGACTGCCCATCTGCTGAAGGACAGCAGGCACTTGCTGTCATGGTTGGCATGTGGATAACCCGGGAGGGTTTCCATGGCTCTTTGCATGCAGTTGGTGTCATTAAAAACTGAACATTTGCTACCCTGCCTTGACAACAGCACTTTGATGATTACAGCTCCCAGGTTTTGCATGGTCAGTTGGTGACTTGGTGGGGAGGTTCATGACTGATTTAAAAATGCTGGTTTTTTACTGAGTAAACAGAAGTCATCTGGGGGGCAGGGAGAGGCAAGACAGCAGCAGAACCGCAGGCAGCTGTTTCCATGTGCAGCCACGGTGATCACTTAGACCTGTAGAGCAACAAGAACAACAAATACATTTGCCTATCATGGTCATGGTTCTTGGGAACACCTTGACAGGCTTACTTAGCCCTCAGCCAGGTTGTGGACAGCTGTTGTTCCATCCTTAGTTAGCTACAGACCCTGGGACTTTGGGTTATGTCTCCATTGTCTGTAAAGGGGGTGGTGTTATGATGCTGAAACCTCTCTCAGATGTGTGTCGTGCCCTGGTATTACAGGGATTGGGAGTACTTGGGTCTCTCCTCATTTATGATATAAAAGCAGACAGGTTTGGAGGGAGTGGTAGTAACAGAGCTGTTGATCATGAAATCTGTTGTGGCAGCCTGAGATACCAAATCTGATTGGAAAATATTTTGCATGAATGTTCTCTGTTTCTACCACCTTTAACTAGTGGGGATGCAAGGAAGTGAAAGGATAGTAAATGTGCAAGGATCTTATAGGCTAGGGTAGGCCAGCAAGTGTCAGTTCTTTCATTTTTGTTTTAAATTGTGCTTTTTACCATTGTCAGGTTTCCTCCAAGACCAGCAATCCCAAACCAGAGGAGCTATATGGACCTCTACACACTGATAAAATATGCTATTGTAATAGTTGTAGTTCTTAGTTAGGAAACTTAGTAAAAGTCTGTGATTAAGAGGTAAGCTGTGCAGTAGTCTGAGATCTGAACAGTCTCAGACTGTGGTTGTAATGATTCTGGATCTTTTCCCTCCAGATACTGTGCCTGAGTCCACCTCTAACAGTAAAATCCATAAACAAAAGTCTTGTCCAGAAAGAACTATGAGATAAAATAGGTTTTGCTGTGGTCAACTTAGTACTCAAAAGCTACATATCTGCCACCAAGGGGTGGCTGGAATTGGATTCCCTTTGTAGAGAGTTATATTTTTTAACTCCTCAATAATGTGTTGCACTGACCTTGATAGACCTGATTTTGCAATCAGCTGTCAAGTAATTATTTTTGGTCACTGTTAACCTTGATTAGATTAGAGACACCAAGCTACTGTCTTCACTTGCTTAGCTCTTTGGTGACTTTTGGTAGTCTCCTGTGTTGGAGATTACAAAGCTTTCCGGGTGTTCGCTTCAAATACTTCTCAGGTTTGTCTTATGAGTGATGGTCAATTGATTTGAGCTTGATGAGGTGAGACTTGCAACACTGAGCATGATGAGGTGAGACTGGAACAAGTGAGAATTCAAACAGTTTGCAGAAATGCTATCGTCTGTCTTCACACTCTTCTTGTTTCTGGCTTGAATTGATTTATTTCTCACTTATTCTTTATACTGAGGGCATGGAGAATTCATCTTCCTGCTAATCAGGTGAGCTGTCTAAGTATTGCACTTTTCTCACTTTGATTTTGTCATAAGGACTTTATCTGTCTACCTTCTGTCCTGCATGTTTGAGTGGGAAACTGAGAAAAGACTTGGTTGTCACTGTTATTTCATTTTGCTGGCCTGAAATAAATTCTGAGGCCTCTTGAAACATTTTGGTTTAAAACACTTTCTCTGTAAAATGTTATAAAATTTTTATGAACAGATGTTTTTTTTTGTTTTTGTTTTTGTTTTTGTTTTTTTTTTGTTTTGTTTTGTTTTGTTTTGTGTGTGTGTGTGTGTGTGTTTGTTTGTTTGTTTGTTTTTGTTTTTACCATGGAGAAGCAACCCCCCTCTCCCCTACTCATTATTTTTCAGCAATTGAAGTATTTAGGACAGAAATACTTGTTTCTTTGTGAGGGCTAAAAACTAGACAACATAACAAAAATATAGAATAAAATAAAAAGGTCATTATCTTTTTTTAAAAGTATTATAGAACCATTTTTTGACAGTTAGTAGTTCCTGTTAGTTTCATAAGTCCACTGGGCAGAGAGAAAAGTTCTCATCCTGAATAATTTACAGGTTAAGTGGACAAAAAGGACCAAATATGGGAGAGTAAGATTATAATTCTTATTTTGCATATGGAAAAATGAATCATGAGAAAACAAGATGTGTTGGCCCCTCCCCTTCCCAAAATCATATGGATTATTAACACTGTTCATAGATGGCTTTGAATGCCTAACCAGACTTCTGAAACAGTCCCTGTGGCAGAACTCAGGCTTCCTTCAGGCCTCCATCTGAAAAATGTATTTTGAGGAATTTAAAAACTGATTTAAAAAATTATCTGTAATGGTCCTGGGGAATAAGAAACCCTTCACAATGTTTTTCCTTTCCAGGATTTCCTACTGTAACAATTAGGAGATAAATAATTTCTGGAGAAATCTATTTTTAATCCAATGCATTATGACTGAAATTCAGATCCTTTGCAATAGGATGTTCTTGAGAAAGCAAAACTGTGTGAGACTAGATGAGGAAACTCCAATGGGAACATTTGCCAGACCTGTGACAGAAAAGAATTCTGACAGTACAAGCCAGAAAAGAAGGATATGTGAAAAAGCGTAAAACAAGCAAATGGTTGAATGAAGCAGATCCCCAGGAACTTATACAGTGATGTCTGTTCAGAAACTTCCACAAAAATAAAAAAAAAAAAGGGACCATGGAGTGGGAAAATAAAAACCCACAAACATTGCCTTTTATGTGTTGACAACCTGTGAAGTCCTATAGCAAAGGTATCACAAAAAGTATCCTTGGGCCCAATGGAACTTGTACATCCCCATGCTGCAGAGCAGCACTATGTGAAAGGTCCAAAAGTGCTGTCCTGTAAACTCTGGCACAATGTCATATAGACATGCCATCCTTGTGCTACTCTGAGGACTCATGCTGTGCCACTTTTCTTGGCATGCCCCTCCTACTCCCCTTTTTTTCCTCCCGTCTGGGGGAAACTATTAGTATAAAGTTTACACAAAGAAGATCTTAAAGAAGCCTGCAACACAACGCCTTCTGTAAAAGTTACCTCTTATGGAAACACCCATGTAAGACTTCATACTTCATTAGCCACCATGAAACACTCAGGTGAGGCAATCGCAGTAAATGAACCAAAAAGCTTCAACTTCTATTAAATATCAGAGGACTCAAATATAGAAAGAGTCCTAAAAGTATGCTGAAAGTTGGAACACCCTTAGATACCAGACACAGTATCTGAGATGCCACATGGTAAAACAATCAGGAGTGTGACTTTCTGTGGGCAAATGCCCTGTTCAAGCACATGAAAGCGGTACCTTGAAATGACTCCAAAGCTAGAGCAATGTCATGAAATGGTCTTAAAATGGAGCATAAATTCCTCTGTTAATACTGGTGGCCAATTGGTGTGAAATTTCATGTAAGTTTAGTTTTAATGCCCTCTGACATTTGTTTTGCAGTTTGGATTTTATTTTTTATTTTTTTAGATTTTTTTCTTCTCTTAATACTCTCATAGAAAGTCTTTGAAATTAGATGCTGTGTGAAATTCAATCCCTTTTGTTTTAAAACTCACTGCTTATCCATATATATATATATATATAAATACATTTATTCATGTCTGCATATGGCTTATAAAAATAAATAAATAAATGAGTAGAGTCCTGGATGCTAAGTTTTCCTGATTTAACAGCTTATTTAAAACTGAAATTAGATTTCCTTCCATTTCCAGCCATTATCCATGATGTAACTAAGCAACACCACCTTCATGTTATTGATGGGTCTGAGTGCACACAGATCTTGCTGACTGGGACGGGCATTGGTATACTCCCCTGTAACTGGTAAATCCTGGATTACAACAGCAGTGCTTTTTGTTAGGGCTTGTGGACTTGCTGTTAAAGAAGGACTGATGTGGAATTGCTTGGGGGTGTATTCTTCAGTGCAAGGCTCTTCTATCCACAGCCATCCACATGCAGTTCTTATTCTTAAATGGTGAAAAAGTCATAGAAGTTGCTACCTAAAGCCTCACTAGAGGTAATCAAGCTTAAGACAGCATGCAGTATACCTCATTGAGACATGTAAAGTCAGGGAAATAATAACAGAGTTGACATTCTCTTCTCTTCTCTTCTCTTCTCTTCTCTTCTCTTCTCTTCTCTTCTCTTCTCTTCTCTTCTCTCTTCTCTTCTCTTCTCTTCTCTTCTCTTCTCTTCTCTTCTCTTCTCTTCTCTTCTCTTCTCTTCTCTTCTCTTCTCTTCCTCTTCTCTTCTTCTCTTCTCTTTCTCTTCTCTTCTCTTCTCTTCTCTTCTCTTCTCTTCTTCTTCTCTCTCTCTTCTCTTCTCTTCTCTTCTCTTCTCTTCTCTTCTCTTCTCTTCTCTTCTCTTCTTCTGTCATGCACAAGGAGAACATTTTGTCCTCTCCTGCCACTGTTTCATATCATTGCTCTTCATTCTTATCTCTGTCCCCTTCTGACAAAATGTTTCCTTTTCTTCCCTGTAACGTCCTCTTCCTCAAACACCTGTTTTCAAACCAGCATTTTCTGCACCAGATGTAGCAAAGTCAGAGGGGAAAAAAGCAACCTAACAAAAGTTTGCACATTGAATGAGGCAGAATTAAGGATAACAACATCTGTGGTTCTCAGACAGCCTCGGCTGAAGCACTGCACGCTACTGAGGTGAATGAGTCCTACTGATGAGTCCCCATTGACTACTCTGCTCATATGCTCTGCATAACTCTCATGGGAGTAGAAATACAGGTGTTTGGATGGAGTCAGGTGGGGTCCAAGAAGGTTTATTATCTTAGCCTCAGTCCTGACACAGTTGGAGCTGGCATCGAGGTGAAGCTGACAGTGGCAGTTCTGGGCAGGGTGTGTGGGTCTGTCTTGGAAAAAGCTAGGAAGGTGGGATGGGAGGGAACTGGTGGAGCTACAGAGTGGGAGAGGTGGGGCTTGGCCAGGTGAGCCATGGAGCAATACTTGTTTTCTGAGCTTAACCCACTACCCAGAGCAGACTGTGGGAGGTGTGCTGTGTTAGTAGCTCTGGGAAGGGAGGAAACAGTGTTGTATGCAAACTGAAGATGCATTATTGTATTTTGGGGGTTTGTTCTGGGGATTTTATGCTCTACCTTCATCTGCCTCAACAGAGTGCTTGACAGAGAGATTTAAAAAAAATAATAATTTTGAAGGCTGTGGAGGGATGTCAATTAAAAGTGGTGTAGAAAAGCAAGGGAACCTCTTTCTGAAAGTGAGGAATTATGATCTGAGGATGATTGACTGAGGCACAAAGGCTTGGTATTGCAAGGGTTTGAGTGGAGTTTTTCTCATCCAGTAAGGAGTGCTCAGTCAACTTTAAGTGCATATCTGTTTGCACTGGAGTCAGTGGTAGCATTCACAGGCTTAAAGCTCAAGCTCATCAGCTGCTTATGCACTGTGGAATGATATCTCAAATTCATCCCCCAGGATCTGCCTTGAAAGAGGGAGGGATGCGGTTTCTCTTTTAAATATCAGTGGGATCCACAGAAGAGGTTGATCTAAGAAAAAACATTCCCAGGATAAGGTCTATCTGTCTAAAACTTCTGACCTGAGTTTTCTAAGATGTATATTCACTAATGCAAAATTCCATGCAGGCTAAATGGATTTCAGTTAATTTTCTGCTATAAAAGCATTCCAATTTTAACAATAGCTGTCACTCCCAATATAATACAGAAATAGTTTAGTAATATAGGCCCTAAAACACCAGTCTGATAAATATTTATATTACTTATTTTAAGTTAAAAGCTTGGTTATGAATTGTTTTCATTCCAGCAGTGTAAACATCCTTCTAGAGTATGCAATGTAATGTTGAGACTGAAGTCACCCACCCTATTTGCCTGGTCTTATTTTATCAGTGCAAAAATATTCTTTAGTGGATGCTGATAAAAGTATTTTTTTTTACCACTTTCACTGTACAAATACTCTTCTTCTCTATACAGTGCAGAAGGGAAAAATATTGTTAGACATCTATGTCAAATGAATATTTGGTAGCAAAAGAGTTTCATTTCTTTATTTTTCACGTTACCCTAGTTTAAATTGAAATGTGGATAAATGAACATAAAACACAGTCTTTCTTTGCAAGGGGCATTCTCCTGGTCATAAATGGATCTTGTGCATTTTTTTGTTAATGTTTTATGTTTATTTGATATAGAAAACTCAGCTTTATAAAATAAGAAAGAAAATCTATTTGAGGTGTGTGAAATGAAGTACATGTATAAATAGCCTCAGCTCTGAACTGATGAGCAGTAATAGATAAATAACTGTATAAAGTTTTTGGGCTGGACTCTCAGCCATATTCATGTGGTGAAAGGGAAGGATTTGAATGATGGCAGCAGAATGCAAGCCTCCCCAGCATCATCAAAGTCTGAACTGGCTGTAGAAATTCAAGCAGTCATTTAATAAAAACACCTCTTTTACTATGGAGGCTATAAATTATACAAGCCTGTCAAGTTACAGCTCTGCCTTTGTGCTCAGCACGATTGTAATGTTCTCAGTCCATAATTTAGAAAAGGATTAAAGTTCTCCAATGCTCTGCTGTTTTTACAATGTTTTGGTGATAATAAGATTACCTCAGCCTCCCTCTCTCATGTGAAAATATCTCTAGAAAGACACACCATATATGAAGGTGGGGTTTTCTCACACACATGCATATATATGAGAGTGAGAAAGTATATGACAGTGGTGTCTGGCACCAAATTCTTACAGAAGGGCTGGTGATACCTCACTACTACTCATGGATATTGAAGACCTGCACAAAGTGTATGGATATTTTCTGTAGAAGTGCTGATAAGTCCTTAAGGTCATGTTAATAAGGTTTCTGATTAGTAAAAACAAAGTTTTAAAGAAAGCTTTGACGAAGCTTGCAAAGACTATAAAGCTTTAGATAACCTATTGTTTGGAAAGCCAGGTTTCCTTACTTATTGGGGCTTTAACAAGAGAGGCCACAGACAGAGAAAAACCTTATGACTGATGTGTGTTAGAAAGCTATGACAAAATGCTAAAATTGGTTTTCTACACAGAGTCACATTGTGTATTGTCAGTGGATGTTCTGGAGGTAGAAGAAAACGATACATGTTCTGCTATAGATCTGGAAATTCCCTGTTTTCAGCAGAAGGAAGCTCTGATTTCTGTTGTCATTTGCTGCAGCATATCAGGTCTTCGGTGTGCCACTGGGCTTAATCTCCACACTGCTGCTTCTGCATTTCTGACTGCTGTAATTCTTAAGGTGTGTGGGTATCTTATTTTGGAAGGAAATAGAAAAATATTCCCCTGACAAGTTCTGTTTTTTTAAAAGAAGGCACTGTGAAGCAACACAGAGATTAGGCAGGACTCGTGTAGAGGACAGATTAGACAGCAAAAGTGCTGGGGAGTTAGACAAAGATTCATGAAAGACAAAATTTGTCATATGTTGCTTTGGTATTACTCTGATTATCTCTACTGCATACCAGACATATTTAGGTTATGATTTCCATGCAAAAACTCATGTCAATACCTTTTACTTGACCTATTTGAGAAAAGGAGAGGATGCTATGGGATATCAAAGCCCTAGCCCTCACCTACAGCCAGAGACTGCAGCCTGTATTACTCAGGAAAAATAAGGTCACAAAAAGACTCTTTCCATTCTTAAGATTCAGGACCAGGCAGCTCCCCTGGTGGTAGCTATTATTTCAGCTATCCCCTGTATCAATGATTCCAGAAAGCAATTCTATTAGGAAGGCTTAACTGTCACCCATGAACATTTTGTCCGTGCCTCTTTTTTCTGTCCACCCTGTAGCTGGGAGGAGAAACTGAACAACTCAACCACCTCTGGTGCCCAAGACCCTCCCTGGGCTAGATGAAAGGCAGTTTCACGCAGTACATTGTAGATAACTGTGATACCACTGAGCTGTTGGCATGTGTTACCTTGCCTTCAGAAACCACAGTTTATTTCTCTGGTGCACAACAGCCAACTCCAGAGCTATGCAGTTACCTGCTCCAGTTGTGCTGCCCTGATGTCTCTTCACATGCTCTTTCTCTGCAAGTGCAGAGAAAAATCTCTCTGCAGTAACACTGAGTTCTGCATTGGACCATGACGCAGTTGAGCAAGGTGGAAAGCCTGCCACCTAGAAAACTCCTTGGGGAGACGCTTCAGGCACTACACATGGGCAAAGCTGGTTTTCATTACTGAAAATGCCAGTGGTGTTTTCTATGAAACAAACAAACAAACAAAAACAGAAAAAGAAAAGAAAAAAAAAGGAAGCCAGTGTTAACAGAACTTAGTCTGGTGTTCCTGTTAAAACGGTCTCCCTTAAAGCAGTGGGAGATTTACAGGATCATGAAGACTTTGTGCCAGTAAGTGTGCCAGAATCTGACCCGTTTGGTATATGGCTGAAGCTGGGAAACTGAAGGTAGCTGTAGAGAGACCTGGGAAGGAAATACGGAGGGACTGCATTAGCCAGAGCAGAAGCAGAAGAAGGCACTTTCTGTGCCAACTCTAGGAACAACTGTCCTTCTAGATCCTCTTCTGGACTATAAGACCAGGGCACTGAACTGGCATCTACCTTTCTGCTCTCCGTTGTGCCTCTCTACATGACTGTATGCGCTGTGTCTGAAGCCATAGCTGCAGCCAGATCAGGCAAGCTTGAGGTGTGTTGAGTCAATAGAGTAGCAAGCACATGAACAACAATGGGGGCTACCCCAGCCTGCTAAGGGCAGTTTTTAAGTTGACAGCCCATGGCAAAGCCCACGAAGCCCCATCCTTATATTCACTCCACTATCACTGTAGCTAGCTGCTTCTAATTCCATCAGGACGTGCTGCAGTCATACCTCATCATTTCCATGCAGTGTGATAGCAGAGCCTCAAGACTGACTGGACAAAGTCCTTTGAGATTTCAACTAGCTTTGGAATTAGTCCTGCTCTGAGCAAAGAGTTGGACTCAGGATGCCCTGAGGTTCCTTGTGACCTGAATTATTCAGCAGCTCTAAGTTGGTGCAGGTTGTTCTAGCTCCTGGAGGGCTGTTTTCCACCCTGTGTCACCACTCCTGGAGCAGGCTGCTCTGGGGTTACTTGGTCAGTTAGAGCTTACAGCTATTGCTGCAGTCTATGCAACTCATGATTCCATATGGAAAAGAAAACCTTCCTTATTCCTCCTTGTTATTCCGGCCCAAAAGCATTTTCCTAAGCCATAAGCAGGAAAGTATATAAACTACTCAATTTTGTATGCTTCCTTGTCACTCCCCTTCTCCCCTGCTTCCCGTACCCCAAATCTCTTGAAAACTTTGTTCAGTCAGCCTCAGATTTCCTAAAAGAACATTCTACCCTGGGATAATATCATGACTGTGAAAGTTCAGGCTGATTATTTTTCGTCTAGAGGGAGAGTCAAAATTGGGCTTATAATGGAGGTCTTGTTTCAAACAACTATGAAAGAATTTAGCATTTATGACGTCAGTGGGGTGGCATGGGTGTGGAGTTGCATGCGAGCAGAGAGAAGCTGGGCTCTTCTCTGCACCAGTGGTTTTGTGAAGGAGTCTTTCACTGATGGAGGTTTATTCAAGCCCACCTAAACACATGTACATATTTATTTACTAAAGCAAACCAGATTGCAAATAGGACCAAAATCTGCATTTAAACATCCCTACAAGAAACCTCTCTATGACAAATTCTTTCTTCAGCCCTGCTTAAGAAAAAGCCTGGGAGAGTTTATTTTCCTCAGGCTTTACAACTCATTGTTTTCCACAAAAGCACCCCTCTGCTTTTCCAAGAGTAAGGATAATTCTGTGGCTAAAGCACATGACTAGAGCTTGGGGTTTTCTTCCCAGCTGTTTTGCAGACTTCTTGTGTGTCCTTGAGTAAATCTGATTAATCTCTCTGCACATCTGTAAAATGGATGCAATGCCCTTTTTTTCACATTCAAAGGAGCTGATACAAGCCTTCTAGTCTTTTGCAAGACAACTGGATAGAAATGGAAAGAAATATGGGCCATTTTGTGTGCAAACACGTGTGCTAATTGAGCATACAGTTGAAAATCATCTACTAAAATGAATTTAATAGAGCAGATCATTAGTTCTGCAGAAGTTTGGATGCAAAAACTGGTTTTAAGAAGCTTATGGGATTTTCTCCCCAGAGTGAAGAGTGTAATGTTTTAATGTTTGAGTATTATTTATTTATTTATTTATTTATTTTTAATGAAAATGAGAAAATTCAAAGTTACTTTGTCATATTTATTTATTTAAGGGGGCAGTATTTCTTCTCAGCTATCCTCAGCGTGTGCTATGAGAAAAGAAATGCCACGGTGACCAAATGCAGGTACTCCAAGGGCTGGGAAGTGATTGAACAAATGAACATCCAGTCCCATCCCACCATGCTTGCTCAGTAGGCAGATATTCAGGATTTGTTTTATTATCAGGGTCATTGTACAGCCCTGTACCTTACCATCCACTTCTGCACTCTGTTGTGGGGATAGAGCTATTTCCACCTTCCGGTGATTGTCCATCATGCTCACCATCCTTGTCCCATGAGTACTTCACAAATATTGTCAGAGATACTTTCGGGAAAGTATCTACTACCACGTGCATTTTCTGGCTGAGAGCTGGAATTACAAATTTGTCAGAGGTGTTCCCAGATGTGTAGTGTCCTGCTAAAGGCAAGTCTGGCTTGAATTTGAAGAAACTATGTATGTTAAAAAAGCAATATGGCATGAATGTATTCAACCCTCTGCCCTTTACACAGTATAAGTACAGCAATTCATTATGGGCAAGAGTTTTTAAATGGACTAGCGAACTTCTGTGTCTTGCTTCCAGCTGTTCATAATGTGATACCTTAGAGGGACTAGATTTTCTGTGTGCTGCATGTTCACAGCTGAAACAATTTTTTCTGACAATGGAACTCATTTTGATTAATTCAAGATTAGATTCTGAAAATAATATCCAAAATTAGAAGCTGAATTACTTGGAAGTTGAAAATATATGATTAATATTTCTGAAATAATCATCATGTTCAATTTATATTTTTCCTTCAGATTCATTTCAAATTATTTTTATCAGTTGTTATGTGGTAGAAGACGTTAGTCAAGAATGGGGGCAGCCTAATCTCGTCATGAGATTTAAAAGAAAATGTTTTAAAAAGAATTTTTGAAAATGATAAACCACTTACAAAATTGCAAGTCTTAGAAAAGGTGTTCGCATTTTTGTGATAGTAAATTCCCATTAATTCTGAAAGACTATAATCTGAACCCAACACTTTAAAGCATAAGCATAAGAAATATTGCTGGAGCCAAAAGTTCATACTACAAGTATTTACAGGAGTGGCTGAAAAATGAGATTGAGAAAGTAGTTCAAGTTATGTTCACATTTTTCAGTTTTCATTCATCTCTTATTATGTTTTTGAGCTTTCTCATCAACAGGAGTTGAAGATTTGCTTAAAAAAATACCAATGAGTTACTTGTGTCACCACATATATTCAGGAGCTCGACATTTTAACAGAAGAGTAAGTATCATGAAGTCATGATAAAACCCATGTGTTGGCTAAATTACCTTCACTGTAATGTGTAGCTATCTCTATTTCTAATGTTTTAACCTGGTGCTATACACAGACAGTCCTGTTCCTGCTGACAGTAATTAGACTTCTCGTTGTCTTGTGCAAGAGGAAGAAGGGAGTGTTTTAGGCATGTTTTTTATGAAAAAAATCCCAATGAAGAAAATAATTCCCCATGGGTTAGATACTAGCTCAGAAGATTGTGTCTGTATTTTGAAATCACACAGGCTTCTTATGTGATCTTGAACAAACCTGTGAAGGTGACAGCATAACCCTGTACCTGTGCTCCTTCACAGCACCTTCGGTAAGAGTGCAGGAGATGAAGATCAGTGGAGCTGCACCAGTGGACTGCCTGTGGACTGGTGGCTGGGAGTGGTGGACTGGGGCAGGGTTTGGGAAGAAACCTTTTACTAACCCTTTTGCAGAGTGCATCAGATACCATAGATACAGGGTGCACATGGTTCTGGGTGCAGGTTCACCCATTATCTTCTCTGTCCTCATTTCAGCACTGCAAAACTGAATGGTGCTGGTATCCGCTTTGAGCTACTACCAGCCTCCTTCAGCTCCGACTGTCCCCGTCTTCCAGTCAGCTGCAGATTACACTACCTTGTTTCTTCTATCCTCCACAGCTTCTGTTTCTCTACATTCCCAGGTCTTTAAGACAGTGTCCTAACTCCACTGGGGCTGCTCTGAGACTCTCTGGCACTATAGTTGCCAAAGACTTTTGAAATTATCTTATCTGAGCTCCATGATCACAGTGAAAAAGGTGCCCTCTCCAGCAGTTCCTGTGTCAAGTCCTCATACCGAGAAGCTGAATGTAATTATGCCTGGAGGAGGGAAAGTAAGTCACCGTGATTAAAAAACACCGCGTTATAAAGCATCCACCTGTGTGCATTGTTCTGGTGGATAACTCATTGGAGTGGGTAATTTACCCCGAGCCTAAATGTGTCTGTTTTCAGATATGACACCATCTGAGGTCTTGTTAGGTAAGAGCTGTGTGGTCCTTCCATGCAGACACTTAGAAATCTCTGCCTGGGCACATCATCCAGATAAAGTAAACAGACTGAAGTCAAACAACTATTTTGCAAGGGTGAGTTCAAGGCACCGTGTTGCTGCATGTGGAGATGAGCTTTCTTGTCATGGAGCAGGGGGTCAGAGGTTGACCTTTTTGTCCAGGGAAAGGGAGGACTAGAGCAAAGGGCTGAAGCTGGGCCAGAAAGGCAGGAAAGATGTATGCCCCAACACAGCTATGTCCCAAGGCAGCTATGCCCTGCCTTCACCTGCAGTAGCAGTGTCAGCAGCCAGCTTGGCACATGCTGAGCAGACCTGGTGCTTCTTGTGGTTGGCTGCTCTCTTAGCTGGTGACTTCCTGCTCTGCCTATGGTGATAGCCAGCTCTGATCTCGTTGCATGTTTTGAGGACCATTGCAGACTTTTTCTGAATCATTCTCAGCTTTCTAATGTCCTCTGTTTTAACAGGAACACTGCATCCAATGGCAACAGATCTCTCCCTGTTCTCCCTTGTTGTTCTCCCACCTAAATCTCGTTTATGAATTACTTCACCACTTGGGGGTTATGCTTTCCAGACGAAGCCCTGGCAGAAAACCTTCATCTCAATTACACTCATACTCGTGTGCACACTGAGTCACATGCTTACAACATGAGTTGCTCATTGCTTCTGTTTTAAGCCCAGACCTGCAAAGCGTACCACACAAGCTGATCCCTCTGCCTGGTTGGAGCCCCAGAGAGCCAACTTGGGTGCTGTGCCAGTCCTGGGGCTTTTTTTTTTTTTTTTTTCCCTGGGGAGCAGGATCAGAGGTTCAGGACAGCATTTAGAGCTTTACTTATTTTCACAGTCAGCAATTGCCAAGCCAATAATCTGTTTGTTTCTTTATCAAGCAGACTAATAAACGTTGCTGCGTTGCTAAATCTGTCTAAAGGGGAGAAATGGCCTTTAGTCTTATTCAACGTCTTATGATTATATCAGCCTGTCTTAACCCAGCCAAGTATATTTACATGAAATAATGGAATGAGTTTTGCAAAGTTCTTTCCCCCTTTTTTTATTGTAAGTGACTGTCTAGCCAAGTTCATTTCCTCTCCTGTCTGAGCTCCTCTCTGAAATATATTATCCCACTTATTAAAAGCCAATAGCACTGTGCTTTGCTTTTCTTCCACCCTCTCAGAAGAAGGGGCATGCAGGGGATGCTTGGATTAAGTGAGTGGGGCACCCCAGAGCTGGGATTCCTTATGAATGAGCTCACATCCTCTCTCTGTATGATAAGAGGAATGCCGTTTGCATCCCAGAGCTGACTGCATAAACATATACACACTGAACAGCCGAGCATTTAGCCTGAGCATAAACTGCAATTTCCAAACAAAGATCTGACTGACAAGGGATCATCTGCCATCCTTCTGTACAGTCAAACCACAGGGACTGCTCAGTAGCAGTCTGGACAGTCCCAGTGAAATCCATCCCTGCTATGAGGGGGAGGGGGAGAAAGGGAGAAGGGGAGGGAAAGATGACAGATCCCTGTTTGCATTCTTCAGAGAGAGCAGCTGCAATTGTCTTACTACAGTATGTCAACATGAAATTATGACAAACCAGGCGGGGATGTAGTAGCAGTTGAAAACAGTAAGGAGGAAGGCAGAGTAGAGGGAAGTTAGGAAGAATGAACTATACCTAAATCTCTGGCAGCCTATGCCATCCTGGTGGAAAATGACTTTGACAGTATAATAGGACTGAAGACTTTAGGTATACCTGGACATGGCTGAAGGACCATATGCAAAGTTTTCAGGTTGGTTTAAATCTGCCTTTAAAATTCTTCTTCTTTGTCTTTTTTATTTTTTAGCAAATTCCATAGGAACCTTTCAAAAGTTAATCTGAGAGTACTTGGAAAGGCTAGTCTGTCACCTTTTCCCACCTTTTTCCTGTGCATGGACACAGCTGGGATCACCACAGAACCAGCTGAAAACTCAGCACTCCCACACAGCCTGTGATGCCAGGCTCTGACCTTGGCACAGGTAAGGAAACTTTTCCTGAACTTTTCCTAGCCTCCCTGGATATCTGTATGCAGTCTCTAAGAAGGAACAAAAAAGAAAAGAGATTTCCTACTTTTTTTTTTTTTTTTTTTGTATTGAAACTGTTATTGTTTGATAGCAAAAGGAGAACTAGCAGGAGAAAGGCTTCAACTTCCTGCTCGCCGCCTCCTTTCTATCTAACAGAAGTCCTTGAAATGGGATGCAATGAATGTTTCCTTTATTAAAAACCGAGCCTTCTCCAGCCCACACAGTTTCACAACACTTGATAGAATGCACATTTTTCCAGTGTCTTTTTTTAACAATGTCCAACAATAAAAAAAAAAGTCAGTAATGGGGCCGTATTCAGCATTAGTGTAATTGGGAGCAGCTCTCTCTGATCTCAATAGGAGGTGCGCTCACTTTCACCAGAACCAGATTTGCTCACTCATGGACACCTCATGTTTAGGATAGTCACCAATCTCTGCTGAGAGCAGCTTATAAACTTCCCCAGACTTGTGAATCTATTGGTTTAGCACTAGTCTGCAAAATAAAGAAGGGAAAAGGCAGCAAATGCGGGCTTTTAACCTAAAAGCTGGCTTTATTCTCCTCCACCCAGGCTCTGCTACCTCTCTGCCTGCTGCAGCTGGCTGGCACCTCTGAGGAAGCTGCCACGTCACACCTCACTGGAGTCGGGGAGAGCGTGGTGGGTTTGCTCTGGAAGGTGGAGGGTGCATGAAAATATTTTCTGTGGTTTCAGTTTGCATGTCTGCATGGAAAACTCTAGTGAAATGTAATAGGTATGAAACCAGGAGGGTCCACAGAAATATGTGTGGAGAGATTTCAAGGAAACCAGTGCAAAAACCCCAAAACCTTTTCAGAGGAAGGAATATTCCCAATAAACTTTCAAAATCTGTAATATTTTTTTCTATTAAATTCCATGGGAGTTTTCCATAGGGCTGATTCCAACCTCCCCTCTTTCAGGCTCCAAGGCTTACACTTTAATGAGCTGAAAGAGCTTTGCTCTGTGCTCACTTACATTGCATCTGTCATCAGTGGCGTTTCTGTAGCTGCGCTGAGACAGTTCTGTGCTTGCACCACTGTTCTGAGGTAGTGTGAGGTCCCCGCTCATGGAGGAGTATCTGAGTGAAGGAGATGCCTTTCACCTAATTTAGTCTTTAAAACCTTAAGTAATATGACAAATGTATCCTGCAAGAGCATATCCTTCCTGTTGGGTTTGTTTCCGGACACACAGAGCCCCGATGTAACAGTGTGCACCCATTTTGCCATTCCATCCCTGACACCCACAGCCACCTCTTCCTGGGGATTATAGAACTGATGCCACCAGTGCCATGGATAGAGAGGGAACCCCATCCTGACCTGCAGCTTGGTGCCAGGGCTCTTCTGGCCCGAGTAGCCAAGTACAGCTGCTCTGTCTGAGGGGGTTGTGTTGGTGCCCTTGAAATCAAAGCAATACCACATTTACCATTAGCTATCCCTTTCTAAAAGGCTCATTGAATATTATTTCTTTCTTTGAATGTCTTGAATATTGTTCCCATATTGCCCACTCACGGACAAAAACACTGAGATGCCAGGCATTACAAAGCACATGAGACCAAAGGTTAGCATGGAGTCTCCTGACTAGAGATGGGACAGGTCTGCAGGGCTATGAGAGAGTTTGGAGCAGGCTCTTGGTGGCACACAGGCACGTGTAGGGCTGGGACTGCCCAGAATTGTTGTGTAGCTCTTCCTGCCTGTTGCATGTGACCTCGTGATGCTAAAGCATTGCATGACATGAGATTTTCCTTCAAGAGAGGGATTTAAGGTGTGATGAGGTGGTGGTGAAGATCAGAACTTGTTTCTCACACATCCTCTCCTTGTGAAATTTTGCTGTGGTTTTCCCACTGGTGGGAAAATTCCCCTACCACTAATATTAGCCTCTCAGCCTTTTTGACAAGTAATAGCAGAAAGCCATTGTTCATGCTCTGTGCCTTTCTGTATGCAATTTTTATTTCTTCCCCAACCAGATAGCTTAATTGTATTTCTTTTTATTCCTCCTTTGTTCATAGTGTCAATTGATACAGACGTCTCAGGCTGTTTTCTTGTTAATCCAGTGTGAATGTAGATTTATTCTTCCTCATGTAGTCTTAAACTCGAAGGCAGCAGTTCCATGCTGTGTTATGGCTCTTTTGTATTGGTCTCACTGTTTGAAGGGAAGAGTATCGGGGGGGGGGGGGTTAGTAAAATATATCTCCCTGGCCTGGATGAGACACAAACACAAATACTAGGCAGCTCAGCAGAAGGATAGGAAGAGGAGTAAATTCAGGAGGCAGGCAGGGTGAAATGATCATCTCAAAAGCTCATCAAAATGATTATCTCAAGAGATCATCTCAAAACACTCTACTAAGGAGCAGGGTCAGCATTGTCTTCAAAAGTTCAAGACTCCTTAGTTTGACCTACTGTTCTACCTGCTTGGCTGTCACAAACGGTGTTAATACAAAGGTTATTCTATGCATCTCAGCTCCCAAGACTGTTCCTTTATTTTACTCTGAAGACTAGTCTGATGATTTAATGTAAAAATACACAAGGCAAAAGACAAAATCCACACACCCCAGCCACTCTCCCCCCAGCCTCCACCACACTGTGTGCCCTATTTCTCAAACTTTCTTCCTCCATCTGATTTCATTCTAGACTTGGGAATCTCCAGTCTTTGCTGTGTAGGGCCCAGGATCACAAGGGCAAATCATGGTACTTCAGCTGTAAATTAATTCTGCACGTATGGTAAATCGTTCCAGAGAGCGTGCAGGCAGAGAACAACTACACTGTGGATGTGCAGTAGCTTGTTAAGGGCCAGGACAGTTTTCATCTCCAGGTGAGCCTTCCTTAGCAGTGAACAAGATGAAGGGGCAACATGGCCATGAAGACCAGAGACCAGAACAGAAGTCTCAGACAACCTGCGAAGTATGTACTTGAGACAGTCCCATCAAATGGAGTGTACAGACACTCCGGTGTCACCCACTCTTGATGTTTTGGAATTGAAGCACAGGTGCACTAAATGATTTGATCAGATACAGAAAGCCTACCAAGGACACAGAGGTTGCAATTGTTTCAGAAGTCTCTGTCCAGTGCTTTACTGTAAGACCAAAATCTTACAGTACCAATGTTTTTCTCAGAACAGTTTTCCCAGGGTCTCATATTTAGTGCTACTAACTTTTACCGTAAAGAAATTGGTTTAAAGGTAATAATTTTTATTCTGAAAGTTTGATGGCAGCAGAGGGGAAGCCCTGCACATATGTAGGTGAAGGGAAGAAATGAGAATGTCTAACCAGAGGATGAGCAGAATAGGTGTTTCATTTGCAATAGTTTCAGTTTTGCTTAATAATGTTAACTCCCTTTGATGTGCATTTCAGTTGCAAGCAATGAGTACATCAGTGCCTTTTACTTTCAGTTTGAATCACAAGAAATTTTAATCTGCTTGCAGTCTAACAAGGCACTTACCCACTTCATACCACAGCCTTGTGAGTAAGCTCCTAATATCAAGTGATACCCAATTATTCTCCTCCTTCCCAAATGGGGGTATGGAATATTATTGTCAAAATCCATGCATATTTCTAATGCTTTATTTTTGATGTTTGTAGAATAGCAGAAGTCACAAAATAAATTTGAAATTGGAGAGGTGCATGGTGGATCATAATGCATTTAACACATAATAACAAAAGTAGGGTAAATGTGTGGATATTTCTATGAGGCAGTATTGTATTTACAGCAGCGGTTGATAATTTATGAAAAATTTATGATATGAAGATCTCCCTATTGGTAGATCTGGTGGAATAAAAATGTGATGATAATGTTAACAATAATGATGATAATGTTGATGATGATAATAATAACAAGCGATTTTTTAAATTAGTCTGCTTGTCGCTAAGCTATTGCCTCCTTCTTAGTGTGTTTTAGAAACCTGCAATGAGTAGGACAAGTTACTGGAAAGCTATTGAAAGATTTCAAGGATGCTTTAAACAGGAATTTGGGTTTCTCCCAGAGTTTACAAATCTTTTCCTGTGCTGTACTTTTCACTAAATAAGTCCCACTGGAGCTGTCTGAACAAGCCACACAAGCCAGGCCCATTTATATAAATAAAGCTGTGCAAGGTAGGAGAATACACTTGCAGGTAGGTAGTTCTTTTTCTTGCTCTCTTCTTCAGGATCTTTAATATTACAGACTATCAGATTTGTTTCTTTTTGTTTTGTTTTACCTTGGTGAATTCTGGTGTTGCACCAAAACCTGAAAACTCTGAGCTGTGAGCAGTCAATACTGAATGAGAAAATCTCACGCACTGCTTTCCTTCTGATGGGGCATGCTCTGGGGCTTGACTTGGTTTCTTACAGTACAGTGCTTTAGTGAGTCACTTGGTGTACCACAGGTTGTCCTGACAGCCACAAGTAAGAGGACCCCAGAAGGTTGAAGCAAGTGACCCATGCTGCTTTCTGGTCAGCAGGAGAGCTCAGAGAAAAACCTTGTTTCCTTCATCTCATTATGAAAGGCCAGTATCAAAAAGAAGGGTGGTCACACGGCAGTTCCCAATCTTCATGTGTATGAGTGGAGATGCGAAGATATTTATCTTCCTAATTACCTGTACATCTTTGGAAAAGTTATTTAATGTCCTTGTGACCTAGTTTCAGCATCTGTGAAATGGAAGAGGAATAAATAGTATCCTTTGTGAGACACACTGTCGGTGAATCACTGTTCCAGTTTTCTTTTCCAGACCTCTCGACCAATCTCTCTCTTCTTGCCCATCCAGTTCTAGAGTTTCCTTCAAGACTTGATGTCCCAATCCTAAAACAATAGTGATTTACAACTCTCCTTTTCCCTCTCCATTATATCCAGAACTCTTGCACAAGTAAAACCCCAACTTAGTCAGGTGGTGAAGAGATAAGCCAGTGAAAGTAAGGTCTTATCTGCTAACAGCACTTAAAACAACCGTTCAGTGGCTGATCAGGAGTTTCCACATGAACAGATAGTAGGCATCTTACCTCTGGCTGCCCCTAGATGCTCACAGCACTTTTATGCCACATTTCCACATGGTGAGATCTCTTCTGGTCACCTGTGGCACCTTCCTGTTCCTCTGAGACATCACAGCAGCACAAGGGGATAGTGTAAGCATGAATGGGGAAGGGCTGAAAGGAAAATGTTAACTGTACTTGTGCAGGATGGAGAAGATGAGTTTCTGATCAAGGCTACTTTTTAATTCTTTCAAAGTTCCAAAAACCTTAATCAGCAGCAACAACAAAATCTGCACTGTTTCCAATTTCTATAGTCTCTGTGATAACCTGATTATTTTATTTTTCTCACTTACAGCTGCTTCTCTGCACCTTCTCTAGAGGAAGCACTGTCACTTGTCTTTTTCTGGACCAGGATTCTGATGCTTTGTGATGCTTTGTGCCTTCATTTGATCCATACTGAAGAAAATTTACCTAACATGCTGAGGTGGGTCTATTACCTTTGAGAAAAGCAGAAGTGGGTCCTCCTGGTCTTCTTCTTTCCTTCATTCTTCCTAGGAGTCTGTGGCATTGCTTTTAAAAAGAGTAATATGAGTGAAAAAATGTATGTGGAAAGAATGTACTTCAAAAAGAGAAAAGCAGAAGAGCTTCTCATTTTTCCTGAATAAATGGCAAAAATACTTTGTTTCTTCAAAAGGATACCATTCCAACCAGAAAATCTCACAATCTTTGTGTACTCTGTAGTACAAACACCAAGACATTTGGGAGAAAGTATTTATTTTTATTTATTTTTTTTTTCCTAGTTCAATAGTGCTACATGATGGAGTTAACTTCATTGAGTTTTGCATGGCCTTCTTTCTAATCATCAGCCCTTTGAGAAATGTGGAGGAGGGGCCAGTCCCTTCTCAGCAGTTATGGGAAATGAAGACCGATTAAATCATAGGCTTTGCCCTGTCAGTAAAAATGTAAAAATGTCAAACATGAAAAAAACTATTTCCATATCGGGTGATGTTTTTTTTGTTTTTTTTTTCTCAGCTACAATTGCTCTAGCAGTATAAGAACATAGCACAAGGTTTAGATTAGTCAAGCACATTTTTGCACTATGTATATAATAACAAAAAAAATAGACCTGCCAACCCACCCCCAGGCCTTGAATTTTTGGTAGATTTTCTAGTAAAGTTCCCTTTAGTGTCCTTAGGGAAGTCTTCAAGGGTGGACCAATGAAGACATGCCTCTTGTTGCATTTGCATTTGTACATCTTGAGCTTCATTGCAGTACCCTCTGTCTGAACTTCGTTCTATCAGTGTTCCACTCAGTGTAAGGACAGCCCCTATTACCCCTGCCCTGGAGCAGCTCAGCTCCTCTCTGTCATGGCAGCTTTTCTTGTTGGTGGAACACCGCATTAGCAACCTGATCCCACCACCCTCCCTGCCACACAGCCTAAGGAGCCATGCCTCTAGCTGCAGAGGGGACTGATTCTGATCCCCTTAATGCATTACTCATCGACTTTGTTGGTCTCAAATGTCTGAGTAAGACCCTGAACATGGCATGACAATGTCTCTCTCCTATATTTATCCTCCAAAAAACTAGAAGTCAGCTCTTAAATAAATGTTGAGAGAAGCCTGTAGGGCAGTGGAAAACATGGATGATGCACCTCCTGGATGATGCACCTACAGAGTCAGCCCAACCTATAACAGGCTTTTGAGGTTGGTAGTAGAAATTTACCTCTGGAGGGAGTGGTTTCATTGCATTGGCCATAGAAGGTAGATAAAAACCCATTTTGGATGCATTACTTAGATTTTAGCTGGCTAAAGACAGGAGAGATGAATCTTGCACATATAAAATATATAATATAAAACACATACATCATGTAACACATAATATGTAATATATTACATAATATATGATGTAATATATACTATGTATTATACATTATATAATATATAATGTGTATGTGTATAATTAATAATATACCATGTATAATGTGTAATATATAATATATCAAATAGGAAATATGAAAGAATTGGAAAATAGGAAATAGAAAGTAGAAAATATACTTATGCAACTTTATAAGCACAAGGATGGCAGATTCTGGAGTGGAAGGAGGGGTGAGAGTGTGCTGGGTTGAAGAGGTTTTGACCAGCTAGAAGAGCATTTTCCATATGTCAGACCAGAGGCTGCCAGCTTTGCTAATGCTGAATGATACCTTTCCCCATGATTAGTCCCATTGATTTTATCGTCTCTGCTCACAGAGAGCTAGACCATACCATGATGCTTCAGCCCCAGGAAAGAAGCCACACGCTGCTCAGCTACCGCTGGGACAGACCTGTCTCCTTGCTGCTTTGGGAAGGGAGCAAACCATGACGGGTCTGTAGTTGGCACAGCACATGCTTCCTGCTGCCAGATGCCTTGGGAAAGGAAATGAGGGATCCATCGAGTTCTCCTTCTTCCCACTTGGGCTAAGGAAAGGGCATAGGCGGCAGAGGCTATTATTCTTCTGTGTGTGAGAAGCAAGACACAGGACACGCAATGGCCCCTTACTTCTTGCATTGGCATGCTGGCCATGATCTGGCCCAAAGTGAGGTGCTACTCTGCATGAAAAAGGGGCAGAGCCTGGCTCTCAGTGACCAGAAGGCTTTACATGGCCCAGAGCATGAGGTCAGTACAAGCTCCTTGAAGAAAGGTGTAGCAACAATGCATCCTGTGCATTTACTGGTGAATACAAAAGCCATTGGAGGGAGGGGAGGGGGGGGAGAGAGAGCGGGGCGGGGGGAAGGGGGGTGTAGAGAGGCCGAAAAGGAAAAGAAAAAGGCGTGTGTTTATTCTCAGGACAGAAAGAGTGTATGTGCCATCGAGCACCCACTGAAAGGCAAAGAATTGGTTTGTCACAATGCACCATTCGCTGGGGGTTTCAGATCTACTATGATATTATGGCTGACGGCTCAGAGACCTTTTCTTGACTACCAACGTAATCAGTATGGCTGGATGCTTTTGACTGAGTTTTAGGAGCTCCTGGTAATTCTGCTGAATGATTTTGCACAACCTTGTGCAGGCAAAGTCCCCATATAACTCACTGACCTGCCCCTCTGGCTTGCTTGTCATGCAATTTACAATAACTAGCACTGTCCTTGTAACTCTAAGGTAAGAAGTGAAAACCCTTTCTTTTTCCCCTAATTGTTCTACTGGTTTTACAGTTACCAAGCTGTAAAGCACCTCATCACTCTTGTTAATTCTTTCTTCCTTTTGAGCTGCCAGTTAGTAATCAATTATTACCCTTGTCATTCATGCTGCAGCACAGCAGCTGGTCACAAGAAGCCTCTGTTTCATTGGGCTGGAGCCAATCAAGTCCCTCCAGCTGTCCCTTGCTGCTCTGAATCATAATGTACAGTACTTGTTGCTTTACAAGTTCCTTTACCAGACTGTTTTTTTTTTTTTTAAAAAAAAAAAGAAAAATAAAACTAAATAAAGTTTTAGCTCCCAGTTCTACCCTCACAGTACATCTGGCTGCTAGATGTTGAAGTAAACTCCCTAATGCTGCATTTTTATGAGGGGTGGGGGGAATACTCTATGTTAACACAACAGATATTTTTGTCATATTTTCCATTTTATGAGGTGACTGCATTGATATAAAGACTGCTGACAGATCAAAGGTTTCACTGGTAAAATGATATGAAAGGCAGAGACATTAGCATCCATCAAGATCCTGTTAGGATTTGCAGAACAGGGGTTCTGGGCCTCCCAAGTAAAACCTAGCAGGAAGGTCTGCGAGCCTGCATAGCAAATGAAAAGAAAACAAGAGAGGGCACACAGAATATTGGAGGAGGTAGTGACCCACAAAATGGTAGCAATTCGAGCTGCAAGGCACTCTGATTGAATTGCAGCGGAGGCAAACACTCTCAGGCTTGCTGTTCTTGTTATGGAGCAATACACAGTTCAGCATCGTGCTCTGAGCCATCAGCTAGCCTTTCAGATGACTTTAATTCAGAGGGGGAAACAACGGTATCATCACTTTCCTGGTGATCTTTGTTCCCAGTTCCCACTGATTGACTAAAGGCTGCTGAGATAAGAAATCTTGCAAAAATACCAAGCCAACATGTCAAATATCAAGGGAGAAGTGGCTGGGTTTGGAGAATCGATACTATCATCCTGTAGCATACGTTCCTCTCTGTCTAATTTAATCAAAAGGAAGAAACAGATTTCACAACTCCGCTACTGATGTGGGTATTTTCATTGGCTTCAGTGGAGCAAGTCACAGGAATAGAAGTTTGGGAAACATCTTTTCCAGCAACTTCTTTTGCTCTCTGATGTGCCCCAAGCAATCAATTTCATGGGAGTATTAAGTGACAAATTAAAGCATGGTCTAACCCCCACCAATTACATCCTGTTGCTACAAGAATTTTGCCCCTCTTGCACCCCTCCCCCCCTCCCCCCCCATTATTTAGGAATCCAGTTAATGTTAACTATACAACAGCCATCAATGATGTTATCTAAAAGTGTCTAGTTTTTATTGCCATTGCAGCTCATACTAGTAGAATCATCTCTGCTAAACTGAACACAAAAAAACTTTTACAAGAGCACTGCACACATCATACAGTGCATATTTGCTATGGTGCTGGTAATAGCCAAAGAGGGCATTATTAACTATAGCTGTTGACAAGTCAAAAGAGATGAAATGCAGTCACACATGTTGCATGTGAGAAGACCTACTGCTTTCATTTGTCAGTTGTTTGGGCCCAAGTGCATGGATGGTGATGGTGCCCCAGTGTCATTTTTACTGATGTTCAAGTCTCAGAAGAGCTAAAATCATGTGATACAGTGCTGTGCAGAAGAATCCCACAACTTAAGTCAGCATGGGTGTCAGGCCTGGTACAGACAATACACCTTACCCTCCTCTTCAGTTTTATCGGCTCTGCTCAGAGGACTGGATTTCTTTGATATGAAGGTTGTGTGAGCCTGGGCTGAGCACTGCACTGTGGAAGGTAGATTGCTTTGGATATCCTGACTGCCTTGCAGGCTGGTTTGATTATCTCCATATGGCCTAGTATAGTGCTGTGTAGATGGCCCTTTTGAAAGGCAGTGTGTTTTGTCATTGTGCACTTCAGGGATGGAATTAATTTTTGGTAAAGGGCCAGCACCAGGGTATGCTCTGCTGATGTCTTCCTTGTTTGTGATCTGTACTTTGCTTGGGCATGGAGGTCTGCTGATGTGTGGTGCTGTGTAGCTGGCTTGAAGCTGTGAGGCCTACTGACTTTCAAGGAAAAGAGGAACTCAAGTGGAGTAAGTAGTCCCCTTCAAACAGCAAAGTTTTCAAAGGAAGGACAATTTCTGATGTATAAAATGATCTCATGAAGAGGTCCCGAAAGACCTGGTAGAAAAGGGAGATTTGCAGAACTGTCACATAAACTCTTCACAAAGAGCTAAATTCCCCCCAAATGAGTGTCCTTTTCCATGCAAATGGTTGAGAGTCTGGTGCCATTGAAATCCTCTAGGCATAGAACTGATACAGATTTTCACTGACAATTGATTCCAAGGGTCTTCTAAGATTCCTGGCCTCCCAAAATCTTCTCTGACGATGTGCTAATAGAATTAGTCTTCAAAATCTGTGAGAAATACAATGTGATGAGAGAAAGTGTGAGAGCTGCGTGGTTCTGACTTTCCATATTGTCTTAGAAGAACTACTGATAGGACTCCTTGACATCCATCACTGGAGACATGCCAAATTGGCACTATGTATTTGATTTCTGTCTTACCTGTCAAACAACAACAACAAAAAAGTAGTGAAACAGAACAATTGCAAAAATATATTTTGGAGTTACACACACATTGAAAGATAAAATGTAAGTATTTACTTCTGGTTTTGATGTCTTGAAATTACAAAAACAAAACTCCTTTTAAAGGAAAAAAAATAGCTGTTGTACAGAAGAGGTTTGATCTTATTAAAACATTTCTTTTAATTCTGTGTGGGATTTGGCATGGCAATATTCAAAACTGGCAAGTTTCAGTGGAAAGTTTAAATTTTGATGAAATGACACCTTTTGAGATAAAAATATGCTGCTGGAAATTTTTTTGCTAGCTCTGCTCAGAAACTAGCTCTTTGCTTCTGGCTTTTCTACAGACATCTTGAAAATTTGTAGGAAGACACAAATTTTCCCTATGGTAAAAGGTAAAAATGTGGTAAAATATGGTAAAGGCAAAAATGTTATCATAGGAGGTCCATCACCTCACATCATATTTAGCATTCTTCTATTGCTGTGTGCTTGTGCACATATGCATTTGTTTAATGGCTAGTTTAACTGATCAGTCATGTGAATTTCATCTTTCTATGAAGTCTAAACTTTTTGTAATGCAATGTAAAAAGTATTACGTAATCATAATATAATATAATGTAGTATGATATAATATAACATGAGCTAGCTGTGTAGGCTCCTCCAATGGAGAGAAACATGGGATTCTTGAGAATTTTAGTGTTCTGTCTTATATTTCCTTGTTCTGAATTAAAAGTTATCTCCGTCATTCAGCTCATCTGAAACTATACATCTCTGGTTGTAGTTTGACACTGCAATGAACCTTGCTTTAAAAACTTGCAATAACAGATCAGAAACGCTACATCCACAGAACATCAAGATAAGCATTGTGTCATCTCACCTTGTCAGTTCAAATACATTAGAAATTGTTAAGAGCTTGTTCTTGTACAAGCAGGGTCTATGCCAGATCAGGTACTGTGTGTTGCTGCTCTCTAGCTTTATGCTATACCACAGATGTGTGATGAAACTGGGCTCAGGCTTGCCTTTAGATCAAGACTAAAGGCCAGAAGCTTCTTAAAGTAGTGATCACACCAGGAATGGCAATAATAAAACTGACAGTAGATTTTACTATTTTTGGAATTAACTCTGCAATTATAAATGCATAGTTCGACTTTTACTCTTTGTGTGAAACTTTGCTAGTACCAGGCATATATCACAGGTATAACTACCTCAAGAGAGAGTAAGTTTGTGAAACACTTCTGAAAACACATTTCCACATGCAGACCACATGCAGAGTTTTCTTCTTTTCAGTGTGTTTCATATAGCAATGCTTTCTGATTTCTTCAACTAATATCCACACCTTTGTTTTTTTCTAAATCTCAAGTTAATTTTGATCTCCCTTCTCTTCCCCCAGAATTGGAAATTTGAGGTTAATAGCTTTCTGAATATCCCACCAAAATAAAAGTTTAAACTTAATAAAAATGCAAAACAAACTGCAGCATACATGTAGATCAACATCCAGTTGTGAGGTACTGGACGAAATGCTCCTTGTCTTCATTGGACTTCATACTGTGGAAGTCTGAGTGCTGAAGGGTGATCATGGGAAAAGTGCTACTGGTTTTTCTCATCATAATAAGCTAGTGTTTTCAATATAGTCTGGTCGCTCATTTACTTTATAGCTACAGTTTTCTATTCAGTTTGATCAGCCACTTGGAATTCCCAAGTGTCAGCTGCACAGTTTAAAAACTACTTTCCAAAGGATAATTATGCAGACCTATTTTTAGAATCTTAAGTACCTGCTTTTAGAAGCAGAAGTGTGGATTTAGGCACCCATCTTAAAAATGTAGCTCACAGCAGAGCACTATCATCCAGACTCCAAACCTGGACACTAAACTAGAAGTCTGACAGCGTGCGTTTGTCATGAGTCAGTGTCTGTCCATGGCTTGCTTATTGCCAAAGAGGCAAGTGTTTACACCCCTCCATAAAAAAATGCCTCCCTGAGAACTAACACAAGGTAACACTAACCCTCCAAGTGATGTTGGTGATTCTGTATGAAACCTACTCTTCGCCTTCAATTTTCAGTCTTGCTTTGTGCGGTAGCCACCCAAGTTTGTCTTGCTTAGTAGACAAACAGTTGGGAAATTATATTAGTATTAATTAGAAATCCTTTGGGTTTACCAGATCCTCATGCATTAGTTGGGAAATCTAGAAGCCACAGAGTGAAACCCATTGAAGAAAACTTATATCTGGGATTTGATTAAGAGTTTTGAATCATTTTGTGATTCTTAGAAGAAAACAAGATGCCAGTTTCAGGACATACCTGGCCTCGGTTCATAACCTTCATGTTGTTCTCTAGGGTTTTCCAAGAGTGACCCATTTTCACTGGGCACTGTCTTCAGAGTGAGTTTTCATTGAGACTTTTCTCAACTGTAGAAATCTATAGAAATCTATAGGACATTCATCCAGAGCCATATCATGTCTTTAAGGCTATCTTTAACAATTAAGTTTTAGGTGTGTCCCTGGAGACAAATGAATCTCCCTGAAGCTAGCTACAGCTTTTCAGTACCTTAATTGATTCACATGTGAATCTTTTCCCAATATTCACCCATTCTGCTAAGACTGCTTTTACCAACTCTGTGGTCACTTGGCAAAAAAAGCGGAATGTATCCTCCTCCCTCTTCATGGGCTTCTATCATCTCACAGTCTTTATCGCGTGCCTTCCTTTGAAAATTATTTGGAGCTTGCATAGTTTTCTTGCTGCTTACATTTTCAGGACTATTATAATAATTCATAATTCTTCTATGGTGAGTTGTGTTCAATATCCATAACATTCTTTCCAGAGAGATAAAGCATGTCCTATTGATTTTATACATGGTATATTTGGTTGTTGTTTTCAGTTTTTTAACTGCTTTTGCTCCTTAATCTTCCCTCCCTTTGGGTTTATCATTATACATGTCTCCTGCCATCATGGCAGGTACAACTAATCACTAAAAGGCAAGAAAGTGCATGCTTCTTTCAGATGCATTTTCTGAGGTTTATAGAGGAAGCCTTGATTTATCAGTCCTAGGAGCATTCTTAACAATAATGTTCCATTTAAAGGCATCCTCATCATTTAAGTGGTCACACTACTGGGCTCTCTGTGTCTGTTTATCATCTGTAAGATCTTTGAGGCAGGGACAGGTTCATGCCATGGTTAGCATGAAGGTTCACAGCCTTTCTTGTAACATATCTTTAAATTATTCTGTTCTGGTACCCAACAGGTCAGGCAGGTCAGTGAGTGATCTTGATACAGCTGCTGCTTTGAGTGGGACACTTCCTTTGTTCTTCCAGACCATAAGCCCTCTCCAGATATTTGTACATGTTGACTACATTGTTCTTAGATGAAAGATTTTGGGCTTCATAGATTTATGCTATGGCTAAGAGAATTTTATTTCATGCACAGTAGTTTCTGGTGCAAGATGTGAGAGCCTCCATGTGAGAGTCTTGAAGCAGGTGAAACGTAAGAACAAATGAATTTTTTCCTTCCTTCCAGAATGGAAATCTTTCTGTCTCTCTCCAAACATCTCTTGATATTTTAGCCTAATAGATCAAATTATTAATAATAACCCATCAGAGATTTTAATCTGAAAATCAAACATATAATCATTAGACCTCAGTAGAAAAATTCTCTGCTAGAATCCTTATTTCCCTTGGAGGGCATTTATCTCAACTAGAAAACACGTACAAGTCTTGTTCTCCAAACCATAACTGACACTCAGGTGACAGCTATAACTAGAAGATTTTTAATTTGTTTAATTCTTTTGCATCTTGTATTTTTTCAATATGATGCCAACTGAAGATGTGGTCAAACCATCAATGCAACAGGAGTTCTATTTCTGCGCTGGCAGAAGCCTGGTGGGATTCTTGCCACTGTGGTAGATTTCTGATTCCCTATTGGAAGAGTTTGCAAAGTGCACAAATTCTCACACTGCTTTGTTATTTCAAGTCTGATGTTGCCTTGGTGGGTTTTTTGCTATGGCATCCCCTAATTCAAACACTGTAAAACCAGATGTTTCCTTTTATGTTGCTACCGATCACAGGAAAAGAGAGAGAGAAAAAAAAAAAAAAACACAAACACAATGTGCAAAAAATTTGGCAAGTGACAGCATGAGTGCAGAATTTTGCAATGCTGAGCCAGTGAGCCTCATATTAAACCAGTTCCAAAACAGGATGTTGCAGTGCATGTCTAATATCCCTTTTCTACCACACCCCAGAACAATTTCTTTAGCTATCTGAGCTATGAATTGCATTAAAAAGCAGCAATCAAATTGTGGAGAGAAAGATTGTATCCACTTCAACAAGCAGCAGGCATATGTTTCATTCATTTCCTTGTATGAGATGGACAGAAAGGTGTTCCACTTTGAACAGGCTGTGCAGCAAAGGCCCCCTACCCCCACCACTCCCCTGACAGTTGTGTCACTGCAGTGACAGAAGCAATCATACTGTTTGTAAGTCATACCTAAAACTAGCAGACTCATATAGCGGATTTAGGCTCTGTTAATTGCTGGCCCTATCATCTAAATAGAGCCAGGATAAAAATCAGATCTTAATCTTGTCAGTCAGATGGCAATTGATGCCATCCTTGATGAGGGGCGTTTGCTCTTCATGAGGGAATATACCATAGCTCGTTCTGCAACAAATTCAAACAGTCTCAATTTCTGGATATAGTTATCAGCAAAGTTTTGAGGGGTTTATTAACATTGTCTCTTGATCTGTGGGATGCCACAATTTATGTAGCTTGGGGAAAAGCACTTAAAAAAAAACACCATAGTTTGCACTTTTTCTAACAACAGGCTGCTATTTATTATTGGCAGGAACAGAGCACAGGCTTTAGAATTTAAGCAAAAAAGACCTTTGGCAATGAGGAAATGAGCCTAGACATTTTTCATGAATGGGGCAGAGCTGCTTAACTCTGACTGGCTTGTTTTCTTTTCTTCCTATTCACATCACTCAAGTCCCACCTTCCTGCCTTAAAAGGCATCTCGTTCCCTGGCAGCAAGACAAGTATCTGTTTGATGTCAGCACCCTTTTATTTGCTTAAAAGCATCTTTTTTTCAAGCCAGTAAATTGAAAATGACTACCGCGTCGAGAACTAGCCAATTTCCAGCACTCTCTGCAGAACCGGTCTGCTTTCACGTTTGAGAGATATCATTAATTTTCTAATGAATAATGAGATCAGAGAGCTTGCATGCTGTATTATGTGTAGGAAAATGCTTATGTAAATCAGTATGGCTGTGGTAGCTTCCCAGGGGAACTTTAAAGCTTATCATATCATTAAATCTGATAACAATTCATTTTTTTTTAAAGTAATGCAAGAAAAAATAAAGGTCTATTCACCACCTATTTGTAATAATATGTTTATAATATGAAAGAAAAGAAGGCTACTAGATCATATATGAGAAAATGCTACCACAAATTCCTTAGGCTTTGCACGCTGCACCCTGTATCGAGGGAAAAATCAGTCCATATATTTACATAGTTTAACCTTGTGAAATACATTGAATGCAATGAAAACATTGTCATAGCCCAATGCTAGCATTTGATATGGGTTTCACTTTTCTAGGCTTCCTGCAGCAGATACCAAAGCTCTTCTATCATATCAATTCCAGAGACCTTAGGGATACCTTTCTCTTATTCTCCTTCTTCCTCTTCTTCCTTTCCATATTAAATGATGATCCTGATGAAATTGAAGGAAAATGTCCAGCTTCCTTTTAACATGATTTTAGCCTCTTAGTGACAGAGATGCTTTTGATTTATATCCAAGCTGAAAATATTAGAACAACTTTTTTTTTTTTTTTTTTTTTTTTTTTCTTCCAGAGGAACCGAGATCATCTCCATGGATTTTAGTCCTCATGTTTACCACGTAGAAAACTTCTAATTAATCTTCCTGTTTCCTTCCTCCTCTGCTTGTGCTGAGCAAAAACAGCATTTATTTTGCCGGTATAATTAACTCTGCAAGTTGCAGTATATATTTTGTAGTTCTTTCTCCTCTCAATCTTACAGCATTTTGCAAAAATGAGTTTTTGCTTCATAGGCATGCAAAAATGGATTTAAAAGGAAGTGCTCTCCATTAACCCAACCTGATGAGACACATCCTCTTGGTTCACATGCTGGAAGATTACAGCGATGTCCACCATTCACCCATGAGAAGTACCAGGTGAGCAGCACTGAGTGTCAGGGAAGCACATGTATATATGTGTGCGCTGACAGAAGATTCCTCTTTTAACATTAGACTGTGCCCCCTTCCATATTAAATATTAAGTACATGTTTTTGCACATCTGTCAGAAAGTGGAGAAGAATGCATCTGTTCCTTAGGGATGATGAACTGAAATTGGTCCTGATTCAGGAAAAAAAAAAAAAAAAAAAAGAAAGAAAGAAAGAAGAAGAAGAAGAAGAAAAAAAAACAAAAAACAAAAAACACCAGAAAAACCACATCTATTCAGTACAGCACTTAAACTGAGACATAAGTGCCAGCCTGAATAGGGACAGAGTTAAGCCTCTGTTTAAATGCTTTCCTGAACAGGGGTCATTAGCACTAGCTCTCTCACTGAACAATGGATTATTACTAATGGAAGCAGCTAGCATTCAGATAGGCATCCAAACTTTTCGGCGCTTTCTTTAACTTAACTATTTTTGCTGCTACTTGCAGGCCAGTTGGCTGCTGCACACTTACAGATCTGAAGACGAGAAGGCTCCCAGCAACCTGCCAAGAGTGCCATTCAACTCTGAAGTGCTGGTTTGGAGGGCAATGGCATGAGGTGGTGAATTGAAAGCGGTGTGAGGCAGGTGCAGACTCCCTTTGAACTCAAGAAATAAAGAACACCTTTTTCTATCAAAAACTTGGTCAACTCATTATCAAGTACCAATACCAAGAAAAATTACCAAACAAAACAAATAAATATATTGGCAGATTTCAGAATTCTGTTTTTTGTTTTTTTTTTTTTTTTTTTAGTCTTATCAGAAAACTGCATTGGTTTTATTCTGCAATTAGCAAAAATATTTGAATGTCACTTGTCAAACTGTGAATAAAATGGATTTATTTATAAAAATATCCAGTTTTACTATAAAAAAATCCAGTTTTACAAAGCATGTGGATTCACTCAAAGCTCTTTTCAAATACTTTTGCCCTCCTCAGTATATAATTTCAGACGTATCCTTCATACACAGATCATCCACAGATCTTTTAGTGAAGTAATTTTCAGCTGTATTTGCTATCTGAACTCTTTTGCTTTCCAATTTTTTATCTCATATAATGGAGGAGCAGAAGCAAAATTGATTACCAACTGTACATATTGAATATGTGCTCATTTAGCTCTGCATACAGCAAGGTTATTTCCTCCAGAAGTCCTGGCATAGCTCATGAACCTCTGTGTATTGCACACAAGTTTTATTATTTGATCAAAACCTATCTGTCCTGGGAAACTGTGAACTTCAAGAAGGAAGGAGATGACAGTCAGGACAGTGCCAGGCAGGCGCATAAAATCCTCAGGTACAGCTCTGCATCCAATACAGAGAATGGTGGGACATGGCGATGTATTAAAAAATGTGCATAGGTCATAGGTGAGTTGCATAGGTCACTTTGGTCAGTCTGCAGCCATGTTACTGAGCTGTGACAAGATTAGAATTGAAATGTAGTGAGGCAGCATCACCTCTGCACCTAACAGTGCTCCTCCAATCATTTTTTGTTTGCGTCTTGTCCGGAAGGAACAGGACAAATTATGCAGTTGGTCTTTTTTTTTCCTGAAATGGCTCTTTTTGGAATAGATTTCTGGGCATGTGAAGAGGACTAATGTGTTTGCAGAATGGATTTACCAAAGGTGAATTGTGTTCAATCTAACAGAAAACCTTCTATCATAAAATGTCTAGGTTGTGGGTGAGAGAAAACCAGTGTACGTCATTGACCTCAGCTTTAGCAAGGCTTTGAACACCGTCTCCCACAGTATTCTACAGTATCCAAGTTAGGATGTTATGATCTGGATGGGTAAAAAGCTGACTGAATGATAGAGCTCTCAGGGTAGTGTTTAATGGGTGTTGCTCTACATGAAGGTGAAAGCAGACTCCATGGGTATCTACATCCATAGGTCCAGTCTGTTTAATGACTTTATCAATGTCAATGGAAGGGTGGTGGAGTGTTTAAAAGTTTTCAGATGGCATCAGACTGGGGGTTCAGTATTTAAGCTGTTGGTAAGGGTGGCCATTCAGAGAGACTAAGGCAGGCTGTGGAATACACCAAGGTTTACAAAATGCAAAAAGGACAAATGCAAAATCTTGCACCTGGGAATGAATAACCTCTGGCAACAGTAAAGAATAGGAACTGGCTGGCCAGGGAGTAGCTCTGATAAAAATGACCTGCATATCTTGGTGAGCGGCAAGCTGAACATGAGCCAGCAGTATACCCCGGCAACAAAATAGGCCCACTATCCTGGGCAGTATTAGCAGAATTACTAGTAGATTGAGGGAAGTGATTATTTTCCTCTAGTCAATACTTGTTAGACTGCGTTAAGTGTGCAGCACTCAGAATTGGACCTCCAGTACAACTAAGACATTGACAAAGTGGAGAGTTCAGCAGGCTAACACCAAACTGATTGGGAGGGTGGAACATGTATTCTGTGTGGAGATGCAGAGGGGATGGGGATTGTTCAGCCTAGAGAAGAGAAGGCTTTGGTTATTGAGAAGATGTATCCAGGTTCTTTACACTGGTGCATGGCAGGAGAAAAAAGAGACAATTAACATAAATTGAAACAAGAGAGGCTCTCAGATATAAAGAAAAGGTTTTTCACAATGAGGTCAATCAAAAGTTGGAAAGGTTTCCCAAAGAAGGCTGTGCAATTTCGATCAACCTGTGGAGTTTTTTCAAGACCCTGACAGGGATATACTGGAAAGAGTTGAGCAGAGGGCCACTAAGATGATCAAGGAACAGGAGTACCTCTGCTGTGAGGAGAGGCTGAGCAAGTTGGGACAGCCTGGACAAGAGGAGGCTCAGGGGGGATCTTATCAATCAGATTAAATTCCTGAAGCAAGGGTATGAAGAAGATAGAACGAGCTTCATTTCAGTGGTGCCCATTGCCAGGACAAGAGGCAATGGGCACAAGCTAGAATGCAAGAGGCTGTGTCTAAACATTAGGAAGCACTTTACCATGTGGGTGATAGAACACTGGCATGGGTTGCCAGGAGAATTTGAGGTGTCTCCCTCCCTGGAGATCTTCAAAAGCCACCTGGACAAGGTCCTGGGCAACATTTTCTAGATGTCCCACCTTGAGCCAGGAGGCTGGACCAGATAGCCCCCAGAGGTCCCTTCCAACCTCAACCATTCTGTGATTCAGTGACCTGACTGGATAAAGATTTGAACAATGTGGTCTGATCTCACTTTCAAACCAGCTGATCCTTCTCTGAGCAGAAGATCATACTAGATGACCTCTGGGCCCCTTCCAAAACTCACTTTCCCTGTGACACTTTCCTATGATCCATCTCCTCATCTCCTCACCACCTGGACTCATTTATGTTTTTCCTCCTCTTCTGCTTTTTTTTTTTTTTTTTTTTTTTTTCCCCTTTCACAATTCTGTATTCATCTCTCAGACCTCAGAGTTGTCTTTCACTAAGGATGACTTCAGAACCCAGAACTGCAGGATAGGGAAAGGAGGAGAAAAATGAGAGAGGCAATCAATGCAGAAATATGCTGGCAAACAGTGAGGTTAACAATCCAGAATTTCTTGAGAAGCTCCAAGCAGACACAGGATCCCCTCAAACTGGCAGATCTGTGCTGATGAGTGCATAAAGCACTTCTGTTCACCTTGGAAGAGCAGTGGATGGAGCGTGACTGCTGAAGAACTTGGGCTAACATTCCTTTCTAACATGGTCTACATTCAGTGAGTGGCAGAGGGAATGGGAAAGGCACTAAGTAAAAAACTATAAAGGAAAAAGGAAGAAAGGAAGTTTTGTTTGGGAAATCCCTGTAGATTATGGACTTGCAAAAGAGTGTCTGCAGAGCTGAAAAGCAGAAACACAGGTGATATCTGGAATGTATCATTAAAGATGATGAATTAGGGGGAAGAGCTGGTGTAGTGCCACTAAGTGTACCCTCAGATTGAAATTGGTGAATTTTGTGCATTTAACCAGCAGCAGAACTCTGTGTTTCCCCTCTTTCCCTAACACTGGGACAGATCATAGGGACCTCAGGAATTTCCTCATTGTGAACCAAGAAACTGGCTTTCTTGGGTTTCTACAGATTTTGCATGGACAACAGAATGGCTAGTATCACGGAACCAAGGAGTGAAGAGGTTGTCTAGCTACCTCAGCAACAATGCAAGGAGGGCTGGCTTTAGGAAGAACTGTCTAGCCCATGAGGTAGTAGTAGCATGTGCTTTTTCTTTTCATTTTTTCTTCCATGCATTGCCTCTGCTGCTGCCTTCTGTGGTTCAGCTGTTTGAATACCTCCAGACTCCTTGCATTTGAGAAATATGGCTGTTAACTCACAGGTAGATTTTTTTTTCATTTCCCAGTGTTCTTGGGTGTTGTGTTTTTTTTTTTTTTTTCTGTGATCACAGTAAAAAATTCCATTAGAACTGTTGGACTTAGCTGCTGTTACTGTCACACAACATGTGGCAGAAAGTTGAAGTTTATATCACAGAACAAAAAGAATGGCAGTACTGGGCTGCAAATGAAACATTTCTGAATTACATTTAGATGTATGTTCTTTGTGGTAATATATTTGAATTAGACACAAGAACTACATAAAAATGCACAAAGAAAATCAGATTGAGGGTTTTATCAATATTTGGATTTCATTTATGTATCATCTGACTATGGACAATAATGCTGTCTTCCTGGAATTAAGGTCATCTTTCATTTAGGAAGAGATTTACCATCACAGTCAGAAATGGTCACTTGTCATGATAAGGTTTTATTGGTGGATTTGACAAAAATACTCAAAGTAGTGGCTGATTAGTGTAAGCAGGTTACAGTGCCTTTACATAGCAAATTTTAAAGGTTTCAGAGGAACATGGAGGTTAGGATACTATTTATAACAGTGAAAATATAAAGAAAAATGAGTTCTGTATTGCAAACATTTGTAACATAGTATGATAAAACAACATTTCTTCAAACACTTTTCTTAGCACTCAGATTTCTGAATTATTCTAACAGTACCTAAAAATTCTAACAGTACCTGAAAGACCAGGTTTTACTCTTGAACTCATGGTTAACTGCACCTTGTTCCACAAACAGTCCCACCACATGTCTCTACATGGAGAAATGAATCGCTCACTGTGTTGAAGCCATATTGTTAGGGCCAAAGCTTACATTTGATTCTTCGATTCATCAATGCAATCATTTTCTATGGATTTGCAAGACTATTGAGTTATGCAATGTGTAAAACTCTTATGTACAATTGTGTGTATGAATTCTTGTTGCCATTGCTGAAATCAGTGGTGTTCTTTCCAATACACTCTTATTACTGCAAAGAATGCCTACTTTTAAATCACACTGCATGCCCAAGAAATAGTCATGAGTTTCACCCAAGTGTTTGAATATCTAAAAATGTTACATCCTTAGCATTCCATTTCCATGGTGTTATAAAACAGCTGATATTCATATGAAGATCAGCTCTAATTGCTGGCATTTAATTCAGCATAATTTTTTACATTTAACAAATTATATCAGCTTCAGCAAACTGCCTTTGAATCAATCAAATACAGACATTATTCATTCATAAAGCTGGACAGTTGTGCCCTACCTTATGAGTAGGAACACGTCTGAGAATTACTGACAAGGACATGACACAAAAATAACCACCTAATCTTGTGCAGTGCCTTTTTCAAGGTGCAGGGAATGGCCCTGTGGACTACGTTGGTGTATATTGATGGAAAGCACCCAGAATGAGCAATGTGTTTTGTGTATGGTCTCTGATGAAGTCAGATAGGTATTCCCTTCTCTTTAAAAAAAGTATTCAGAGGTACTGGATTATGATTTATGCATTTGGGGGTAGTTTTTATAATTATTTGAAGCCTTTGCACATTTTTAAGGTGCATTTCTTGCTCTGATGAAGGGTGAGCACGAGGGATGAGTCTGGTGTTTTATTATTGGGTTTGCATAAGTCACCAAGGTTTATCCAGCATCTGTAAAGAAATGAAGTGATGATAGGTGGAAAATCAGAGGTCTGTCACTGAATATGGGGGGTGGTAAAAATGTCTATTTGGGCTGTTGGGATTCAGTTTGAGTTGCTGTTCGTCCAGATTCATAGCAAAGATGTGAAACAGCTTCTCCCATATCGAATGGGAATGTTTCAACAGCCCAGAGCAGAATCTCATGGTCTTCTTGCTTGGCGTTACTCTATTTCTCCTTCTAAGTAGCTGAAAATCTGTCAGGGAAGAAAATGAGAAATTTCCTCATCCTTACTCACCTTACTTTTAATGTCAGAATTTTTCTTTCATGTTACCTTGACTGGGATGCATTTCCTTGGAGATGTTTGGTTTTGATGAAGTGGAATTCTTCTGCTGATGAATTCCCAAATACCTCCAGGCAGAAGGGGCCCCAGTCAATGGGAAACTGCACGAGAGCAGAAGCAGTGGTGTAGAGGCAGCAGTTTGGGAGCTGGCTATTCAGGAAGGCTGGAGAACAGTGAGAAGTGGGAGTGGAGGGCCCTGAAAGGGAGACAGGCCCTCCCTGCAGCTGGCAGGGGACCAGCAGTAGCCATAGCAGAAGAACACAGAGGCCTGGCCTGCAGGCATGAAGCTGGGATGGAAGCAACCCAATAGGATGCCTGTTTTATTACTCTTGTATGATCTGCCCACAAGGCCCCGACTAGGAAGAGTTGTTTTGTTCCTTCTCTGTAACCATGACAGAAGTTCTGCTTAGGGTATTTGCAGCATTTTTATTTTTTTTTCTGGCTTCTCTGCAGACGCCCATTGTTGATTCACTGAAAACTGTGACCATTCAAGCAAACCCAGTGAAGGCTGCAGCCTGTGAACCACTTCTGGAACTTTTGGTGTTTGTACCCAGTCTTCAGGTATCTCCCAGATTTTCATGTGTGGCAAGGGACTAGTGTACCACAACACACAGAACCTTCTAGTGGGGTGGGTGGCATTAGCAGCATTCTGGGTGCGTGTAGGAGACTGACAGAGTTTGCATGTGCACTGCTTCCAGTTTCTGAGGACATCTACCAAACCCCACTCTGCTCTCATTTTGGGTTCTTACTGCCTTTTTATTCTTTGCACCAACGGTCCTCATTTATTTTATGTTTTCAAGCATTTCTCTGCACTTGAGGGACTGAAGAACACTACTTTTTAATGTAAAAGCTGAGATTCTCACTGCTTTACAGCACTCCAGGAGCTCGAGATAAAAATTCAATAAACACTACTATGAGATTTACAAGAACATGATGGGAAGCAGTGGTATTTTATGCTCTTATGCTGGATGTAAATCAAGGACCTCTACATGTAGGTGTTATGTAGATGCTGCTCAGTGGGTATGCCTTTCCGCTCCCATAGAGATAGATTGAAATTGAAGGTGTCTACTTTTTCTAGCAGGTAGTCAGCACATACTAGTAGCAAGCAACATTTTTCCTTCTAATATAGCCTGTTTTTTCCTTCTCCTGCAACCTGTTTCCTCATGTGTTTAGGTATTTATATCTTTAGCTGAATATGGATAAATGATTGTTTAATGTTTTGAGTGTACAGAGGCCTTAATTAGTCCAAATTCCTGTGTTGCTAGTTACTGTCCAGATTTGTAACTGCCTTAAAGGTGTTTCTGGCTAAAAAGCTATCACTTTGGAGGCTGCCTAGCCAAGAGTGACAAACTCCTCCTGTCCTGTAATCCTAGTTCTTTATAGTTAAAAGCATACAGTACTAAAGAGCATGATCATTGTCCATGCTGTCTCATTCTTGGATTTTCCAGAATAAATCGTAGCTTGCCCACAATGCCACAGCTGGAACAACAATCATGCAGCTGTCTGGAGCAGAGAGTTAAGACCATGAGGATGGTGGCTGAGAATAAAATTTTAATTTTCTCTGTGTGAGAAACATGGGAAATAGCTAATCCTGGCTCTGTCTGCACCCACAGCAACTCCATGGACACAAAAAGATGTATTACATTAAAGCATTACATCATCGGGACGAGTCCTAATTGGCTTATTTATGGCCAAGGCAAAGTGAGACAGAGCTAGATTCAGATCTCTACTTACCTGGTGTAAATTGGGAGTAACTGCAGAGATAAACTGACATAAGCAAGATTAGAGTCTGGTCTCTTTCTTTGTAGCTGTTTTTGGAAGCAGCTGGCTTTTAGAAGTTAAGGATGTCAGATAAATCACTGCTAACAAAGTGGTTCTGGACTTCAGCCTCTAGCAGCTTCTGACCATCTATCTCTGTAAAAGTGATGGTTCTCCATGCAGCTGTTTTGTGTCCAGAGGCTTTCAGTCGAATGGAGTGGACAATCCTACATCTCCTACAGCCTCAAGGAAGCAGTGATATTTGTGTAGCACAGGAAATCAGAAAGAGGCAGCTTGTGAAATGCCATACAATCAGAGATGGGATTCTAATAATGGAAGTCTGCAAAACATGACACGGTTATATCTCATCTGCTTAGCCCTGGCGGGAATATTATGTTGGTCAATATGTAGCCCTGATAACAAAGTAGATCCTTCAGTGATATATAGCTTGTTCATGACTTTAGGCACAATTTACTGAATACAGCCAAGGTAGAGGAGAGTATGTGAATAGATGTGAATACATGTATCTCACCCATACTTTGTCACCTTCAGAGGAGGAACATAGAGGAATTTGTTGGTCTTTTACATTAAATGTAGCTTTCACTCAGAAAACCCAAGGTATTTGACATACAAAATAATGTGAGGCTGTATTTATTTTGGATGCATGCATCCCAGGATGATGATCATAGGACCTTTTTTTTAATGAGATTATTTATACTGATGCTGTATTGTGAAGAAAGCCACTTTTACGCTTAGATACTGCTGTTACATATTAGCTAGTCGAAGGTGAATACAGGCTTCATTTTTGAATAGTATATTTGAGGAACAGTTTAATAAGTTATTCTGGTACAGTTTCCATAAGATGATGCCTGTCTCAGAGCAGATCATTTTCAAATGATACAAATTGCTGTAGCCCTACTAGTATCAGTTTGCATTGGCTGAAGATCTTCAGATCTTCATTGGTGTTAAATTGCAGGCAATTCCAGGTTAATGTTAATGGACTGCAGCTTTTGTATCCTTCGATACATTGCTTAAAAACAAAGTCTGATCTCTTCTCAGGACTCTCAGATCATCTGTGCATGCAATTTAGTTAATGGGTTTTAATGAGTATTTCTTGTGTATTGTGTATTTCAAGTAATTCTTGGTATTGGTTGTAGTGTTTATACTTGAGAAGATCAAGTCAGGTATATCCAAAGGAAAGCTACGAGAAAACTTGATAATAGTTGGTGGTATACCAATGTGGGAAGAGTCCTGACAGCCAAAAAGAGTCCCAAAGTATCACAAGTATCTGAGCAGACACGAACTCAGATTGCATAAAAATTTTTAACCTGTAAATTAATCACCCTCTGAAAGCCTTCACCACTAGATGTAGTACATTCTCTGTTATCTGAAGTCTTGAAATTGTTTGTTTGTTACCATAGGCCTGCTCCTGTAGTCAGTGAAGTTCTGGTCTGTCTGTGCAGATCACTGGGAAAGGCTGAAGGTCTGTATGATGCAGAATGCCAGGATGCATAACTATGAAGGCCTGACTTGAGCATTTGCACCAGTAAGTGAGATTAAGTTCATCACTTCAATATTTAACAGTGTTCCAGTTTGACTGAAAATACACATTTTTTGTGTGTGTGCATGCATTATGCAAAAATCTCCAGATACAAATTCTTGATTATTTACTTTGATGCTTTTTCATGTATTGTCAGTCTCCAGAGATAAAACTGCTACCTTCTGTGTTTTTGAGAGGTATCTTTCACGTATATGATGTGTTTCATCTAAAAGTAAGCTGCAAAGTGAAATGCTGCTAGCACTGGCATTGACTGCTAGCTAACACAGCAGCTGAGAAGCCATGTGGTGAAGATGCCTGCATTTGCAGAAATAAATGCTAAAATTCTAAGTATGTGAGGTCATCAACAATCTATTTTTATAGGTTGCAGTAAGTTTCTCTGTTCCCCCAGCTTGAGGATATAATACAGGCTTGGACAGAAATCTCCACCTTCCCAGTTTGCAAGTACATTTCCCTGCACTTGCCTGTTTTCTTTGGAAGTGGCTCCCAAATATCAGGAGATTCTGATACAGCTCTATTCAACAACCAGCTAGAACCACACAGGAGGAGTTGAAGTAGCTGTTCTGCCGAAAGTGATGTCAGGGCTTTTTGTCATGAGCAAGTACCTGGAAGGCTTTGCAGAACACAGTTAATAGCACAGGAGTCCTTCCTAATATTAGAGCAGTAGGACCAGACATGCATCCTGCAGGAGCCAGGTGGAAAGCAATGCCTCTGCAACAGACTGAAGAAGTTGCTGACACCCGAAGAAACCAGAGAGGGTGTGATAGGAAAGAAAAATATTTTGAAGAATTTTGTTTGCAAGTGGGGGGTGAGTGGCTGTGAGAAAACTGGGGCATTTAACATTGTTCCTCTTCTCTAAGAAAATCATTTCCAAAGGGTGGAGCTGTAAAATACCTCAATATTGTAGTTAGCATTTCAGTAAAATATTGTTGTAGGACAGAGGTCTCTGCACATGAAATCTCTCCTGACTCCCTATCTCTCATGGAAATTCTGGCACTTCTTTATGCTGCAGCTTGAGCTGCTAAATGCTTCCAGTTTTATGCTAGAGATTGCAATTTTTCTTCGGGGGTGGGGGGGTGGGGGGGGGGAAGGGACCATGAAATTTCCTGGGGAGAGCAGGAGGAGGCTGTGAAGGAACCCTGTATCTCCCATGCCTAAGAACAGCTATGAGCAGCTTACAGTGTCTGTCCAGGGGCTGCAAGGGGCTGGTGTTGCTTATCTCCTTCCAAGGGGGGTGAGGGGCCAGACAGGGTGAGCAGCCTCTGCTGCGAACAGAGGAGTGTAGCCCACCACGCAGTGTGAGCTGGGGAAACCCGGCTGGTCTTTGCACAAGGGAATGGCCAGCTCTCCAAATGGGTTTCAGTCTTCACCAACACACCGAGCTGTCTGTTCCTGAGGACGTGGCTGTCCCCCATCCAGCACCTCCAGCCCCGTCTGCAGAAAGCATGGTGATGCTGGGAGGCCTTCAGGGCTGGGGCTGCATCTTGCTCTGCCTCTGGCTCTGGGAGACCCCCATTTTCCTGGGCCTCTGGGCCTTACTGTAAAGCAATTTTTAAATAAGAGTATTGACATTATTATTTTTTAAAGTGGCAACTTGGCAGACAACAGAAGAAATATGTACAGATAAAGTGACCTTGTGGTTTTGAAAGACAGCCCCGTTATTTGTTTTGAAATGCACTGCCTCAGTGACCCTGCTAGTCCCACAGACACGTCCTGCCTGGAAATGCCAAAACAGGTTGTGTACTATATTTTTAACCAAGTTAAGGTTTTGTTGAAATAAAGAATATCAATCAAGGGCTGTTAGGCCAGAAGGCCACATTCCTTTGACTGTTGTTGATTTCACCGGTATCTTTTGTCTGAAAGTCTTTGCTGACAGGGCATCAGAGGAGAAATCCTAGGGTGGGTGAGGATGAGTGAGGGGAGCCACATGTATCTGCTTCCCTCTCACATGGGTGCCACCAGGGGTCAAGTTCTCAAGCTCTGGAAAGGGCCCTCCAGTGCCCAGTGATTAGTCAAGGGGAGAGCCAGACATCCTTGGCAGCACAGAAAAACATTGTGCAGAGCGTTACAAGCAGAAGTGGAACATAATATATGGGGGTGTGCAAGGGAGGTGCTGCTCATTGCTCCAGCAAGATGGGAGGGGACGTGACCGTGTCTGTCCCCCAGATCCTCCCCTTCCGTGCAGGAAATGTTCTGAATGAGATTTGTGAGTCGGGACTTTCTGACAATTGTGCTGAGGTCCCTCAAGTGTTATGTGCTGGTCTTGGTTAATTGCAATTTTAGGCATAAGGCTGGGTGATTTTCAAGCTAGGGTTTAAGACCATGCATGTAGTAAAACTGAACCAGGTGATTTTTCTTTCCTTTTCTTGGTAAAAAGAATTTTGCAGAAAAAATGCAGTGTTGATTGTCCAGAAACTGCTCACAAATTTGAATTTGCATTTGCTGAAAAGTTGTTTGGAAAAAAATATGCTAAAATACATTGACTAAAACAAAGGAAAAAAACATGTATCCCTTTTTATCTATTAGCATCCAGGATGTGGGTGAGAGAAATTCAAAGCCTTGCCCTTCCCTGGGGAGATGTAATCCTCAATCAATTTCAATAGGAATTTCATATTTGGAATATCTTGGCTTGTGACATTCACGGGTGTTCCTATGGGAGCCATTCTGCTTTTTCAGGAGTACTTAAATATTTACCAAGCTGGGGCGCAGGGGCAGGGAGAGGGAATTGGGGACGAGTAAAAGTGATTGCCTATCCTGGGGACACTTACCAAAGGGAGGGAAGCATCTGAGTCACAGGCTCTGATCTTTTGCATATTTGTTTAGGCAAAGAGGACTTAGGCCAGCAAAGGGATTGAGAATGACTTTCACTCCTCATGAACCTGTGAAAGCACTTCTGTGGTGAAGGCACTGCCCTGGGAAATAAGAAAGCCCCATGTGAGCCTCCTAAGGCAAAATGAAGGGCCCAAGTTCTTAGAACTTTGCTGAGCAGCTCCACCACCTAGTACTGGAAAACGGAATACAAATACTTCCTCTCCCCAGTCAATGTTTTTAGACTTTTGTTTTATCTATATTGCTCTTTAACTGGAAAGTGAGAGCATCTTGTTTCAAGTCTAGCATGCTTTATTCAGTGCAAGTTGAAGTGTTTTGCTACACTCTGGAGGAAAACAACTCATGAATCATTATCTGTTCTAAAATCAGTCCTACTCCTTGTCTTGGCTGGGAAGGGTGGAAGGAATTTGAAGTCACAATTTCTCAAGATGCCACGTGGGTTCCTCAGCTTGTAAATACCCGTGGAGATGCTTCAGCTTAATTTTAGAAGGAAGCGATTGGCTCAGAGGCAAGGCTCTGTCAGAGAAAGGTGTGGTTTTACAGTACACTGCAAAGGGTGCAGGAGTGCACAAGTGCTGTGCTGGGGTTCTCTCTATTCCCACTGACAAAGTGGTGTCCGGTGAGGTGTCCTCCTCATCCAGCTCTCTAAGACAGCAAGAGTGTGCCAGTGCCCTGGCAGGAAAGGATTCCAATGGTGCTTTGGAGAGGTGCTTTGAATCACATGGTTAATGTAATAATTTAGTGTCTGTTCAAAATAAAATTTTCCTTTCATGAGGAGTTTGGACACTACTGTAAACTATGATGAAAGAAATTTGCCACTGATTTTTTCTTTCTTTTTCTTTTTATTTTTTCAATGAAAGAGATTCTATTAGTTTTTTAGTTGGGATTGTTGGAAAAAAAAAGTATATTCAACTGAAATAAAGTGGTTTAGTTTGCAAAAACAAAAGGAAAACTTCTTTGAATTGATGTTTTGAAATAGAAACTGGTTTTGGGTTAGGTCGTGCTTTATAGTAAGGGTTTTCATACCTAGCCTCTCTGTAAAGCCAGTTTTTCTGATAAAAAGGGATGTGAAAACTCTCAAACTCATTTGTACAGTAATTCTTATGGGCAGACCATGTGAAAGGGCAAAGAAGATAAGTGTCATTAACAGCTCAGATAACTGTCATTAACAGCTATTGGCTGGGAAAGTTTTCTAGTATTTCAGAATTGGAGACTCAACATGTTCCTCCCTTTACCACAGATGAAAGCAAGATCTTTCCAATTCTTCTGTAAGCACAAAGACCCATCCTAGAGGAACCAGAAACACTGAGATGAGGGAAGTCTTGCTAGTGCTGCTCAAGAGAGCTGCAGCTCCTCCACTGACACAGGAGCAGAGCCTCAGTGCTCACAGGCAACACAGGCAAGGCACAGAAGACATCTGCAACCCAAGAAAACATTCCCTAGGTTTTCTCAAAACTTAGGTGTTTCCATGAAAACCTGGGATTGAGGTTCGATGTATTGGCACATTCAAAAAAAAAAAAAAGTCCTTAAGAGTAGGACAGAATCTTTTTTTTTTCAGATTTTATTTTTAAAAAAGAAAATGAGGAAAAGAAGGATTTTAAAAAAATTGTCCAGTGCTGCAGAGACATCATTGCCAGAGGCACGAACACAAGCCAGCATCAGCTACGTCTTGTTCTGATGTACTGCACAATGGACTAACCTCAAGGCAACAGTTTTGTTTTAGCAGCTGAGAAGCTCTTCATTTTGTGAATGTTCTCTGCAGCTATGCATGGCTTTTCACATTCCCTTGCTTTTCATGTGGCTGTGTGGATGTTGCATGTTAAAGCACCTTTTCATTTGATTGAGACTTGATGAATTCCAGAAATATACTTAAGTTGAAATTCAGAAATAGAATACATCGTCTCTGTTGCTTCAAGTTCCAACAAAGAAAGCTTAAGGTTTTTATTTATTTATTTTTATTTTTATTATTTTTTCTGTAGGGATGAAGCTCTTTTATCTTATGTCTAAATAAATAAAAGCAGATTGGGGAATACTAATCCACATCACAGACTTTGTGGGCTCAGTTTTGGTTTATAGGTATGGTCTCCCAGTATATTTCCACTGATTTTGCAGGAATTTCTGCTGGCTTACACCATAATAAAGACCAGCAGTAGCACCTTGATGATTACCCTATAACACATCTCTTTCTTTTCCCCCTTTAGATTTGGACCTTTGGGCTTACTTGGTGCTACCAGACAGTGTATGTTTCCCCAGTTTTAATGCTTTTGTCTTTTTGTGGTGCCCTTTTCCCTGACTCTGACAAAACAATTGCCTCAGCTGGGGTTACTTGCCATTTATAAAGTCTCTTTGGGAGAGGGGGCACAGAGGAAGGAGTCCCTGTGGTGCCCCCTCACTCATTCCTGGCCATGACCTTTGGGACCAGGCACTGTTGCCAGCTCAGCACTTACAGAAAGCAGCTGAGGCAGTTAGAGGGAAGCTGCTGATGTCTCCTGTCCCTTCTTAAAGTTCCCCCTGATAGCCTCCTCTATGCTTCTTTCTGGCCCTTGCTGCCCTCTTTTTTCCTTAGACTTAGACTTCCTCAGTGGCACTGGGGAAAGACAAAAATCCACATCAAGAAAAAGCTAGGGAGCTTTTGTGCCCTTTTGCTGCCAGCTCCCTGTTCTCCTGGCCATGCTGTTTACCCCCTCCCGTACATCCACACTGTCTGGGCACTCTGCATCAGGAGCTGCCTCTTGCTTGGGGTCTGTTTGACAACTAATGCAGCACAGCTTCATTTATGACAGTGCCTCAGGGCACTTGAAGAAAAGAGAAAAAAACACAACACATTGCTACAAATATTAAAGAAAAAAATCCCCTTGATTTGAGGGTCTTACAAATAGCATTTTTATTTTTCCTTAGCAAGATGCAGGGTGTGTTGGCTAAGTCTGGAGACAAAAGGGCCAGGTGATTATGATGGGTGGTGGGTGCTGTGTTACTGTGAGGGAACCAGCCTGGAAGAACAGAGTGCAGCCTCACAGCAGCCACCACTGCTTAATGATTTAATGGTTGTCCTCTGAACGGTGGTGACTGTGTGCATGCTCTCAGCCTGTGGCAAACGTGAGGTAAACCAGGTTACGTTAAACCTCAGATGAAAGCAGCAGAAGTTAAACACTGTTCACCTCGTTCTGTCCAGGGAGTAAGAGCACATACAAATACCTAGCTACCTTGGCTCAGCTGGGGCACTTTAATCTGCCAGGCTGTGGTGACTGGTGTTGTTTGAGCCCTCCCATCCTGTCAACAAATAAGTTAAAAACCAAAACAACAGAACAGAACAAAACAGCAACCTGTGACAAATACTGCCAGCTACACTGTGTCTGCCACATGAAGGTTACAAAGCATGCAAGTGACTTATGACACCAAATTCAGTTTACAATTAGACTTTGTGGCTCCTAACCACCTAAATTATTTTGGGAAATTAGATTTTGGGCCAAGTTTAAAAAACAATCAGAATTGCTAGCATGAAAAACAATGGCGTACATGCTCCTGAGTTAACTCAAGTAGCTTTGAAAGCATTCTTCATTTATTTCCTTCTTCGAAGGAGTTTGAAAAAGTCAAAAATCTATTGTCAAGAGGAAAAAAGTTTTTGATTATAGGACGTGGCTTAAATTACTGGTTATAGAATAAGATGCTGTAAGATATATGTAGCTTTTAAAAGGGTAGGTAGTGATACACTCAATTAAGGGGTGCTCTCCCAGTCTGTTGCCTCTCCTTCGGCTAGTGCTCAGTTAAGAATGAACCTACCTGAGAAGGGTGAAAAATGCTCAGTGAGAGGCACCAACCCCCCTGCGCCCAGCTCCTGCTGGCCCTCTGCCCCTGCTGCTGCTTTCAGTTACACTGCTGCAAGGTTTGCAAGCACTGAGCTCCTTGGAGGCAGAAACAGTGCAGGTAGGATATGATAATCACCAAGATAATCTGGACGACTATTTACAAGCACAATAATGGAAACAGATTTCCATGACCTGCTTCTTCTTTACTGCCACGCTTTCGGCCCGACCCGGCGCAGGAGCTCGGCAGCAGCGTGCCCGGGAACATTTCACCCCAATTGGCAGGGGGCCCGGGGCTGCGAGGAGGGGGGAGGTTTTTGGCTACTGCTTGTAGTGGCAAATAAGCTGCGGAAGGGGGAGCCAATGTCTTCTCCAGCCTGGCACCTCCACTTTTCTCTTTCTTCCCCAGTCGTTCTCACACCCACTGAGAAGGAAATCGAGAAGGAGGGGGAAAAAAATGAGGTGGGTTAAGGAACACGGGTGTGAAGATCTCTGCCCGAGCAGCTCTTTGAGCCTCCCCACAGGGCAAGATCCTTTACCTGCAAAGGCCAAAGGCTGTGAGAGGAGAAAGAGCTCCCTAGGGCAACCAGGACGGATACCAGCTTAAAGCCTTGTGACTACCTAACACACAGGTACTCTTACTCCAGGCATCATCCTTGCAGGGTGTCAAAACTACAGGAATGTTTCCTCTAGAGCACGCAGACATGAGCTGGCTTGCCTGGGATGTAGTTCAGTAGGAGGCATCTCAAATAGCCTTAATATCAAACCAAGCAACACTCATGCAGAACTGCTCTGATTATGCCCTTCATCCACACACTTCATAACCATCACCCATTTTACTTCCCACTGTAGTTCTTCATGACTGAAACAAAAGGCAAGGGAGATATTGCTAATGAGGTGTAGAAAGATGGGCTCTATAAGGTTTTACACATATGTAACTAGTGGGTTTCGCAGAACTTGAAAACATGCAAACTACATTAACTAAAAAATCAAAAAATCCCTCAACTTCCCAAGAAATACATCATTCCCTGTGAATATCCCAGTATGTGCTGTTCCCTGCTTCCCCTTGGCCCCCAAGAGAGCTGTGGCAGAGAGATACTTCAAGGAGATTGTGGTTTATATTACAGCTGCTAAGATAACCAGGAGCTTTCAAAAAGAATCTCAACGAGTGCAGCTTGTTTTACAATACCAAACTCCAAGGAGAGGGAGGGGGAAAGTCAGTTTGTTTTCCACACTGCCCCTTTATCTTGATGTCAAATATATCCCCTGGGAAAGGAAAACATTTAACCAGCAGATCCCATGGACACACACACACAGGCGCACACATGCGCCTTTTCCCCGTGAAGCCACAGCAGCGGCCGGAGCGTGGCAGTGTTCGGTCTGCTGCTGGAGAGATGGAGGTCTGTGGGCAGGGAAAAACATTGGCACAAGACGCGCTGGGAGCGTTACCTGAAGTCACAGGTGCTGGAATGTGCCAGACCCTGACCGGGGGTCTTGAAATGGGATGCAGGTGAAGTGGTGACTTGTTTATGGCTGAGAGCACCTCTGTGAGGGGTATAATTGCAGCAGGAGAGGACCATTTAATTATACAGACAAAAGTGTACGAAAATCCAGTAATTGTAAAGCTCCCCGGATAGATCACATCTGAAATAAGATGCACATTTATAATAAGGAGGGGCACAAACTTTTTTGGCACAGCTTCTCAGGGGAGGGCTGAAGAGGTCTTCATTGCCTGCCTGGATTACTGTAAATGATTTGATCAAATATTATTGCCTGGATTCTCAAGTCTTAGGTGATCATAATGAAACCTCCTGGTCTGAAAATGTTACATCACACTGTACACATGGGATGCATACAGGGATGCTAGTCCTTCCCTCATTATTCACTAATCTGACTCATGAAGAGTTGTTTCTGGAGCTCAGGACTGTGGCTCTGCTTGTTACCGCAGTGTTTAAATGACCAGAAACATAGTACATACACAAAGAGAAACTAATGTTTTTGGATGAATTGGCAAATAATAATAATTATAAAAGCTATCACAAGGTAAGAACAAATGCTGCAGTTGCTAATGTGGGAGCAAAATTTGCTTGCTAGTGGATGAAGAAGTGCAGAACCAGTATGCCTAAAAAATGCTTTTGGATACAGCTTCTGACACAAAAAATAAATGAAGTGAAAACCCTTTCCTGAGGTAGGATCAGAGAAGCAAACAAGGCATTTATATAAACACGTGCTCCTTTTCAGTGCTAGTTAGCTAGCAAATGATACCAAAAGGAAACATGGAGCTCACTGAGCATATTCATTCTTTGGAGGAACAGTACGTTCAACTTTATATCTGGGTTTCACAGAAGATTATTGTCTTGGTATTAGGTTGAAGTACATTTCCAACATAAAAATTCTTCAACCATGGTTTATTCTAAACTGAAGTATGCATCTATAAGTAGGCTTTGTGGCTTTGGGCTGCCACTGCACACACCACATCTTTACACTGAGTCTCTACTGCTGTCCTATTTTCTGAGTGGGAAAGACTGAATGCAAAAGGCCTAGTTTCTCTCTCACTTGCACATGATTTACACTAGTGTTGCACCATGTATTTCTAGGCAGCTGTGCTCAACAGTTACAGCAATAGGAAGATAATCTTGTCCAAAGCTTAAGAAAGGGGAAGGAGTGCTCTTTTGAGGAGCCTTATGACTTTCTGGAAAGACAGTCATAATTGCTAGTGTGGCAATTATTTCAGAGGGTAGAATCCTGGCACCACTGCTGAGAGCTGGAAGCTGTGCCATGGCTCAGCACCAGTGCTTTCATTGTGGCGTTGTTCATGCCTTGCCTCTGTGGACTCTGCACCCACCAAGTTTATGGTGTGAGTGCTCTTCTCAGATGAGGTCTTCTCTGGTAGACCTCCTGGGCTTCAGTTAATTTAAACGAGCTTTCATCAGTTAGTGAACTGATGTTTGCGAGGTGTGACTGATCACTGTGAGGGGTACACCTGAGGGTGCAGGTTCCAGAAACGAGGCTAAAAGTCTCATGGTCATGGTACAAGGCCCGAAAAGACCATCGTAATCATCTCTATGATGCAGGCTTTAGAGATTTATCTTGTTCCACAGAAAGACCCTACACTTCAGACAACTCTTGCAAAGAAAACATTTGGTGTTGACTTAAATAGTGATGATGCCGAAGTCTCTAACAGTTCCTTTAGCATGTTTGCCTGTTTGCCATAATTAGCTTTATGTCTTTTTTTTTTTTTTTTTTTTTTTAGACTAGCCTTGTTTCCTGTTTCAGCCATTGGATCCCATTATGGTTATTGTTAAGTGAAATTTACCGTCACAACCGTAATCCACAATATCTCTAGTCCTCGTCTCTCTTTCCTTTTCTCAGGGTCTTATTCTTCATTTTGATTTCCCATCATCTCTTCTAAGTACCCCAAACTATTTTTCCTCACTAATGTGAGTGTGTATCACTCAAAATAACACTTGGGATATTTTTGACTCAAAAATTGTATTTCCAAACTAAGTTATTGCATTTCCTATCTCTGCTTTACATTAGAATGTCTTTTGACTATTCTAATGTCTTTTGACTATTCTCTCCTTAGTTGTTCATCCTACTTCTAACACAGTGAGACACAAACCCCATACTTAGCATTTTTTGCACTGCTCACCTTTCTTCATCCCTTGAATTTTTCAGGTTGCTTCCTGAAAAGCAGCTAAACTCAAATCAAGCCATTAGACTTCTCCCACAATCAATACTTTTCTGTTTCTGGAACTCTTTCTAGAATTAAAGCTGATATCTCAGAATATGTAAATCAGCATCAGGATTTTGCAGTCAAAAGCTTTAAGAGTATGGTAATGTAAATACAATCTCAGTGGATTTTAGTGGTTTTATGTCTTTGCAAGACTGTTCAATTTCCAGCAAACTTGAAGAACTTTTGATTTTTTTTTAATTTCACTAGACAAACACATGGTGGACTGAAATTCAAATACATCTCCCACACCCTCTCATCCACTCATTTTTTAATTTCATCAGACTTGTGATTTGGTCTATGGTGTCAGTATGCACTGTGTGTTTGGTATACCTATCACAAGCACCAGATGTTTTATACATATCCTCAAGCGTCAGGAGATCTCTTTCCTGCCGTTTACCAACAGTTTATACTCACAGGATATTCATTCCTTTATAGAGAACTCGGGCTTATTGTCTGTCTTCAGAAGCAGATTTAGAAAAGGAGTTATTTGTTGCTCATTTTAACTGAACAATAATTTTCCTCCTTCTTGTCCTTATTTGTTAATGGATTTAATTCCTCCCTAGCAGCTACTCATCTGTGAATGCCTGAATTAGATGGAAGGTTGTTTGTTTGTTTGTTTGTTTGTTCCTGTAACTGGTGGTTGCTGGGAAACTTTAGCAATGGACATTAATAGAGATGAATGTAAACTTTGTTATTTTTATTGCTATTGATATTATTATTAATAATGTTTGTACTGCAGCAATGCCAAGGGATCTCACCAGGTCAGGGTCCACTCTACACAGCTGGTACATACTGTATCACAGAGCTTCTGAACTTGAAGAAAAGATGCATTGAATGCATAACAAGAATGAGTAGCTGGGTGTGAGATAAAGTTAGGTGGCAAAAATGTCAAGATACTTTATTATATTGAATGTATTTCAGTATCTTATGTATTCTTCCACTTGTTTGTCGGAATTAACTTGTTGACACATAGGTCTTTTTTATACCTGTGAGCTAGAACTGGTCAAATAAAACACCAACTGATTTATATACATGTGTGTGTGTGTGTGTGTGTGTGTATAATATGTACATATACATATATCTATATAATTTTTTAATATGCATGATTTTTGTCTTGGGAAATGTTTACTAATTCAAAGGATTTTGCAATTTCAGCATGAATCACAGATTTTCTCCTTTCTCGCTGCAAACAACTATTTGTACAGAAGTGAATTTTGTAATTTATATTCCCAGTTTATGTAGTTAGGAGAGGGAAGTAATCCCAAATGCAATAAATGTCCAGCTGTGGCTACTGACTATGTGAATATAGCCATTCATGAACAGCATGTCAGCTGAAAATTGTAGAAAATTGGATTCATTAAGTAAAACAATGGCCTGTTAATCAAAAAAGAGACCATCTTTGACTTGATACCATTGCTACTATGTCCAGAGAAGTATTCTTCAAGTTATCCATCCTTAGTTGTTGTATTTCATTGCTTCTACTGGTTTTCTTCTGTTTAGAAGATACTGACACAAACAATCACAAAGCCATATTGGACTTCATGTGTTGTTTGTTTTGTCTGTTTTGTAAAGGAATTCATATGTGCCTCGATTAGAGCATCTTTTAAGAATCCATAGGCTATCAGTGTGTCTGCAGTAGTCAGAGCCAGCACATATGGTCCATGATGCAAAGTATGCTTTGGGAAGTTTGGTCATTGCAATGGTGAATTCCACGTATCATGCTGTCCTGCTTGTTTGCAAAGAGTGTGTAGCCTAAACTAATTATATATTGAGAAGTCTGTTCATGCCTTAAACATCCATCTTTAAATAGAGTCAATCACCCTGAGGAGGTCCAGGTGCCTCCTTGCTCCTTTTGTGTTCATTTGCTCTACTACAGCTTCTTATTTATTACAGGGGAAAAGCAAGTATGATATCCCCTCGCAGATGGGCAGGAAGAGCATTGTTGCCCTGATACATAAAAGGAGCACATGCTGCCCTAGATACAGAGCTGACACAGAAAGGGTATGCTCTGTTTGTTTTCTCTTTGTGTGTTTGTGATAACTTAAAGTTGAAAAACATAATAACAATTTTTGAGAAATGATTTTCCATTTCATTCCATATTTCTGGCAGAATATAATTTCTATATTCTGATGTGGTTTTAATGATGATCTCTTTGTGAAGGTGCATTTACCTTTTCTCAGCCTTGTTTATGGACTTTCTGCTGCTCTTCTCATAACACCAGAAGGGATTAAAGCTCCAGTACAAACTGTAGGCTGTTCATTCTGGCTCAGGAAACTTGTAGCATGTGGAAAGGTCTCAGGACTTCAAAACCTTTGGAGAATTATGGTGGCTCAATATGCAGAGAACACACAGGTATTCTTTAAGGATGTAAAAACCATCTCTGTAGGGATTAGCACATTGTTTCAGAACAAGTATCTGTCTAGACTGGTATCTTTGAGAGGAGTTGGTAGCATACTTTGTAACGGAAAGCATTGTGCCTCTGTGCTTGTAAAAGAATTTCTTCCTTGCCCCAGATAGTTAATAGATCTTGTGTCCATTTTTTTTACTTTATTATCAGTTTTTTATTATTTAATATATCTAATAGTTCATTCATTTCTGCAGCTCAGTAAACCGTTGTGGAAGTCAGTTTTCAGGAAACCTCTTTTTAATACTCCTTAATTCTGAGATAAGTACCTTATTTTTGGAAAGCTGTTGCTAAGTGAAAACTATATTTAAAATCCTTCTGTAACAGGATTTAGACACTTTATCCATGCATTAACATAGGCAGGCAGCTTAAAAATTATATTCTTATGAGTTACTTTGGCAAAATGTCTATCTGGAATCATTGGTCTTGTGGTGATTTATCTACATGAGCTATTTGTACTGGATTTGAAAGGGAGCGCCTCGTTCTTAAACTAATTTCCAGTCACTTATTCCAGGGGAAATACTTTCATAAGGATAAGGGGCTAAAGGCCAACTTTTCAAAGGTATGTAGGCACCTAAAGACAGAGATAGGCACCAGGTAGGTTTTCTGAAAGCCCAAAGGTAGTGGAGGTGTTCTTGAAATCTTGTGGGTGGTTGGCTGTGCCTTTAGGTGCCCATGGACATTCCAGAGCCTGTTCCTAAGAGTTTTTCTTTGGCCAAAGGAGAGGTCTCCAAAGCAGCCCTACTCAGAGGTTCCCCAGGACAGGCATGGGGAGCACAGAAGCTGCCTCATGTTCTCTTCTTGTGATCTCAAGGTGTGGTTAAACTGAGCAGGGTGGGAAAGCAGATGGAGACCCAGAAATGGCATTTGTAGGCAATACAACTTGATTCCTGTCATATCTCAATGAGTGGTCCAAATAGGATTACAAAACAGCTATGCTGACAGGCCACTCTGTGAGTGGCTTTACGGTGCCATATCCCTAACACTCCTGGTTGTAGTACATCAAGCATTGCAATGAGGATTGCAATGAACATGCAACTAGTAAAGTCTTGTAGGCTGGCCTCTATCCCATGTGGAGATACCTTTTCTTGGAGAGGTTCTTTGCCTGAACCAGGAGGTTGCCTGCAGGCTGGTCTCCCAATACCAAATTTTTAAGGTGAACGGTTGTGCCCACCACCACCAGTGGGATGTAAAATTTGACATTCCCCACCAAAGCAAAGCTGCTGTTTACAGTGAAATTCAAATGCTCCTTCTCATTGATGGGAACAATGGGAAAATGTAAATGTTTATACACGACATCCTGCAATCTACAACAGTGATAAGCAAAACAATTGTAACATTTTTTTACAGAAGGCTTACTAAATATTTATTCTTGGTACCAAGGTGCAAATCATTTACATGGCTATACTGTGATTCAAGCTACAGTTGAGATGTTCCCTTTAGAGCTACTGCTTTCATTCAACATATGCTTTAGTTTAACAAACCTCAAACCAACAGAAATAGCTCTTTCCTTGGTACTGTTGTAAGGTAATAGCTCATTTTCATTTAAGTGCTTCAGCATCTTCCAAGAAGCATTAATGACTGGAAATTCTGTTCTCCGTGCATACCAAATATTATACTCAATAATTATTATCCTCCTACTGCAAAGGAACTTGGTGGTAAGTCATCAAGATCTTCAAGTGGTTTAAACCATCATAAATGTTAGGATAGGTTAGGGTACATACTAATTTACAACATATGAAGGTCCAGCTGATATCCATACAATCACAGGGCAGTATATTCATTGCAGTACAGATCTTTTCATAGAAATCCTTATTTTGTTCTACAATGGTATACATGTATAAAGTCAGAGAATTAAGAGAGAATGTATAGGGGCAGTAAACACAGGAGACATATTTTTCCATTTTCTGGTGCCAGAGAAGTGAAATGGATCACATACCTATCCTTCATAGGAAGTAGGAAGACCACAAAAAGAGGAAGGCGAGGGCTTAGTACCATTCTTGACCTAATTTGACCGTATGCTTTCCCATCCCTCTGCTTTCTTGTCTGTGCACTGGAGAAAGCATTGATCTTCCTGGTAGAATTTGAGAGTTCTAGATGAGAAATGCTAGACCAAAACAAGCTGCTGCTTATACAAACTTGTGTTTTCTTGGAGAGTAACAAATGGTGTTGATGAGGTGTGCTCAGGGGCATTGCTGCTGTGATCAAGCTCTGAGACTTGTAACAGAACAGACTGAGAGGGTCTGGTATTCTCATCTGACCTCAAAATGGCACTATAACCACATGATAGGTTTATTAATTTGTAGTTGTGTAAAAGGGTGCCTTGAGCTACATTGAAAAAGCACACGAAATTGTATGAAGTATTTTAAAGTTTTACTCAAATTGGGAAAATTGTCAGATTGTATCTTCTACATGTGCAACTATGAGCCATGTTTCTTGTGTAATCTGATTTTATGGTTGCCAGTATAGGGAAAAGTAGTCAACAATCTTCCACCAAAAACAAGGTTTTTGCTTCTATGCACAAGTCCATGTGGGTACAGTTATTAATGTGTTTGACTATGGGTCCTTTAGAGAGGAAAGAATGCTATGTTTTGATGGCTTCCACTTAACATAATTTTATAGATCCTACTAATGTCCATCTTTGCTTTTAAGTTCTTGCACATCTGAAAAATCTAGCTTAAAGAAACTCAGCCTAAGGCTTACCATCAAGTTCCTTTACAGCACAAGGATAATGATTGAGTAAAATAAATGGTATGCATGGAGAACAGTATTTCTAGATGTTAATAATTTCTCTGAAAATGGGGGAAAATGCTGAAAAAAAATATCACTGACTTTTAATAGAATTTAAAATCTTTCATACATTTGAAAATGTGACATATTCTAATTCGATACTTGTTGAAAATGTGTGTGTTAATTGGGGAAGGTTACTGGGATATACATGTATTTATATCTAGCTTCTGATATTGTTCCTTAATCACCAAAATATGAAGCAAAGCTCCATCTTTCCCTAGCTTTGAGAACACCTGTAAAGCTTGCCAACATCAGTAAGCTTCCAATCTTATTTTTATCAGCACTAACTTCTGAGACTTTCTTACATAAGTAATAGAATCTAGTTAGGAAAATGAGTATTTGTACATGATTCATCATTTAATGCCTGAGATTTAATCTGCAGTTCTGAAGGTTTTAATGGGAAGTGGCTGATTTGGTGGCAGGAAGTCCAACTTCTGACTTGGCAAAGCCTTCTGTATGTACTTAACCTTATGGGCACAAGAAATCACATCATATTTGATTAAACTGTGAATGAAGTTATGCATTTAACTGCATTGAATGATACATGACACTTGTCTTAAGGACAGAATGAGCTAAGTTTCCATGCTGTACTAGTCTTACAGGTTGTAGCAACTGATTAAGAATTTTCTGAAATAATAGTAACATCAGTGTGCTCTTGGCGTATGCCAAAGTATTCACTCTAACAAGTTTATGGTGAAGGATGGGTATTCTGGTGCTCTTAATGTTAGACTGCTTTTCCAGAAATTTGCTACACAATCCAAGAAATTTATCTTAACCTATACTTGATTGCTTTAATTTGCAATGAAGTGATTCTTGTCTTGGTCATGTTCCTCTTTGTTTTCTCTGTTTTTGTTGTTGCTTATTTTTCTGTGTGAGTCCTCTTCTTTCCTTGCATGGTCCTTTCTTCTGTTCTTTCATCATATGTCTTCTTCTGACCCTGCTTTCCCCCTTCTTCAATTCTTTGATTGATAGTTTGCAGTGCTTCTGTACAGTGCATTACCCTCATCACTTTGTCCTTCGCATTTCAGTGGTTCTCTTTTGCTCCTTCCTCGCTCCCCTCCCCAACTTTCCCCAGGTTTCTGCAGCTTTTTAGCTCTTTTTTTTTTTTCTTTCCCCCTCTGTCTCTTTTTAAAAATTTAATTGGCATGCTTTCTTCTAGCTGTCTTAGAAAGCCTTATTTTTTTTTTCTTCTCTCTTTTCAACTTTTTTTCCTGAATTGCAGTCACACCAATTCTGCTTTCCTGACTGCAGAGTCATAGCAGCTGTGGTGCAGAAAAGCATCTGAAAAGAAAATGCTAATAGGGGTTTTTATAGTATACAGTAAAAAGCTCAGATTGAAAAAAAAAAAAGAAAAAAAGAGACAGAGAAGAAAAAAAAAAAAGAAAGAAAGAAAAGCTACACCTCAAGTACTACCTCTAACCCAGACTGTTGTTTCTTGAGATCTTCATTCTAGAACATGGAGTAGCAAAGCAGAATCCTCATATGCAATCTACCTGTCTGTCATAACCACAGGCAATGCTTGAATTAGTATTTTTCTCCACAGAGAAGCAGAAAACCTACTGTGTTTGTGTATTGACATTTATCCTGTGGCTGATAACAAATTCACAATTAGTGTGCAAGGCTGTTTTACAGAGGTCTTGCAAATGTGTTAAGAGCTGATTGTAAGTTGCTGCATCTCACCAGGTACTTTCAGATCAATCTGGGAAAACATATGCAAGCATTTCTCTGTGAGCATTCATTAAAATCTATACATGAATTTGCTTTGGCCATACTAATGTTTGGCACATACTCACATTTCAACTTTCTGTGAGACTTCACACAAATAAGTCTGTTTATAGCAAACAACTGTTGAATACAGATTTCAACCCTAGATAAGTCAGTGTTAGCACATACAACATCTATGTTCATGGAAGAAGCATGGTCATCAAGCTGGGCACAATAAACATGTGTCACAGGCTCAGAAGACTAGTTACACTAAAACAACTTGTTTCCTTTAGAAAAAGAGAAATACGTTGAAAATAATGCAATAGTGTATTTCATTATTCAAAAATGTCCTCAGTATTAAATATTTTTGTACAGTGTGGCCAATACGACCATTTGCTGGCACATATTCCATAATCAGAAAAATACATTGAAGTAAATGGTTTCTGTCAAATTAGTTACCCATAGAGTTACTTAAAAAAAAGTTTGCTCCTGCAAAATATGATGATGGAAAAAAAAAAAAAAAAAAGTATTCAATGGACTATTTTCTGTTAATTCTCCTTGAAAAAAGATTTCAGGGCAATGAATTACTCCCCTCTCCCCCCCCCCGCCCCTTTCCCCCTTTTTTTTTTTCTTTTAGAATATTAGGCAAATTTTCTGGGGAAAAAAAAAAAAGAAAAAAAATCAGGAAAATGTTATATATAGGAAAAAGTACCATTTAGTAAATGTTTTATGTAATACAGTAATGAGCAAATTGTTTCCTCTGTTTTGATCCCTGTTAAAATAAAACAAATCCTAACTATGTCTTCTAGTACATAACTAAGCTTTCATCTGCTACTAGCCCTATCCCATCCCAATATCTTCTGGTGTACTTCTGGTTCTTCTGATTTTCACCTGTTCTTGCATGCTGGGAGATTGTGGAGCTTGAGAGTGTTTGGTGGACCATGCACAATGAAAAACTGAAGCTAGGCTGTAGGAATAGAGGACAGCCGGGAGTTAGGAGGCTTGGTTCATGTCCCATCATTGACTGAGCAGCCAGGGAAGGGATTTGGGGTGACCAGATCCATAAGCTGGACTGTAGACAGAGTGCAGAACAACACCTTTCTTTGTGGTGTGCTCTGGGAGGCTGGAGAGAGAAATGCTATAACCCAATTCTCATAGGAGCAGTTTTCACTGGCTCAGTGGGAGCTGTTTGCACACAGATGATGTGGAGCAAGTTAGTAGGTGTTTATTAACTCGGCCTGGAAAAGGAGGGGAAGGGGAGAGAAAATCACTGGAGGGAAAACCCTAGCTACAAAGAGAGAAACCTCCCCCCTCCCTTTCCACTGGGGCTGAGCAAGGTCCTTGTAACCTGCCTAGTAAGATTTAAAGGATGTTTTCCCAGTTGGTGTGTATGTGTGTTAGGAAACAGTGATTAAAATATTCAGGCAAGGGCTTAACCCTTGATTGTTTCTCTGTTTCAGCCCCCATTTAGTGAAAAGCCCCACAACAGGGGCTCAGAGGGCATTGTGGGACACAGCTGTGTCCCTGCTGGACACCTCTCCCATCCTGAGGTACAGCCTGGTTGCACAGCCTTTGGTGGGATTAGGTGGCACGCAAGGCAAGAGATCATTTGGGATGAATAGAGCCCTTGGCCTGTCGTTTAGGCCATCCAGCCGTTCTCTGTGTTCATTGTCAGGGCCAAACAAGCTCCATATCATTACGCTGGCATTCGCTTGCCCAGTCTCATTATTAGGTGCATTAGCTGTGGGAACCAAATCCATGACAAAAAAAAAAAAAAAGAGGGGGTGGAATTGGCACAAACAAAAAAAGGCTTTCCCAGCTCAGGCTAACAACTTGTGCCTATTAACTAAAAACGATCATTAGAAAATTCCCCCGCAGACTTAAGGCTTCAGCAAAAACTTGTTTCACGTATGCACTTGCCCTGTTACAAGAACACACAACCAGCCTTAAAGAAACATACCCTCCCACACTCAGATGGGGGCTGGATAAGGGGCTTCCAGGCACATTCTCCATTGATATTCTTATAAGAAAGCTTTTTTCTCTCCTTCTTTTAATAATTAAAGATACTGTATTAATATGAGGTAATAATTGTTTATTATTATATACAGAGGAGAGGGATGTCAGAGGACAATCATTTTGGGTTGGATTGGTCAGTAAAACAAGAGATTGTATAGGACTTCATGTCTGTTTATTGTTTCATTTGGTTTTGGTTTGTTATAGCTACCTTTTATACAGGTCAAACTGTGGAAAAAATGTGCTGAGGATCAGGTCTCCAAAAATTCCACAAAGAGAGTTCTCCCTAAATACCTCTAAACTGACTTTCTGAACATCCACGGAGTCTTACCTGAAATATAACTTTACCACAATTGCAGAAAAACATAAGGCAATGGGTAGATCCTTGGAGGTACTTGAGCTGCTTAGGACCCCATGTGAAGTTCTCAAAGAAACGAGAATATATAGAAATGCCAACTGAGGTCACATCCTAGCTCTTATGGCTCTCAGTGGTCCCTGCACATTTGAGGATGGGGAAACAAAGCTCTCCTCTTGTTCCCAGGAACACATTGCTTGGCTTCTTTGGGATTTTTGTAGGCCACACTTTGCTGGCTTACAGTGGTCCATGGAACATGTCCCAGCTTAACACAGAAATGGTTACTGGCTCAGCAGGTCAGCAGGACTGTATATTAGGAAAAGTTTCTTTACTGAGAGGGTGTTCGGGCAGTGGAACAGGCTCCTCAATGAAGTGGTCACAGCACTGAGCTTGCTGGAGTTCAAGAAGCATTTTGACAATGCTCTCAGACTAAGGGTCTGGTGTCTGATTTTGGGGTAATCCTGTATGGAGCAAGAAGCTGGACTTGATGATCCTTGAGGGTTTGTGATATTCTAAGATTCTATAATGCAAAGGCTTAAATTTATTTTTTCTACACTCAGAAGATACTTCCTTCCTCCTTCCCTTCCCTTCCCTTCCCTTCCCTTCCCTTCCCTTCCCTTCCCTTCCCTTCCCTTCCCTTCCCTTCCCTTCCCTTCCCTTCCCTTCCCTTCCCTTCCCTTCCCTTCCCTTCCCTTCCCTTCCCTTCCCTTCCCTTCCCTTCCCTTCCCTTCCCTTCCCTTCCCTTCCCTTCCCTTCCCTTCCCTTCCCTTCCCTTCCCTTCCCTTCCCTTCCCTTCCCTTCCCTTCCCTTCCCTTCCCTTCCCTTCCCTTCCCTTCCCTTCCCTTTTTTAGTCTGTATTATGGCCTTCCTAGGAAATGCTGGAAAATCCAATCCCTCAGTCATGTGAAGATGAGCATGACACGTCTTTGGAGAATATACTGGAGGGAACAATACTTTATTGATAGTGGAAATAAATGGGCAAGTTTTTCCCACCCTTAATGTGCATGCAGTGATTCTTCCCTGGTTGCCATGCCTCAGAAATACGTACCTAAAGCCAGTGACTTTAAACTAGTGTAAAATAAACCTACTTTAGCTGTTCTCTGCTCAGTGTCCCTGGCATCAGCTGGTGCTGCAGAGCAGGTGGACACAGTAGAGAGTTTAAGGGTGTCAGGGAGCGGCAGGAGCACATAGCTCCCCACGGGCAGGTGATCTGGGAGCTGTGGGTGACAACAAGGCAGGCAAGACAGTGTGTCACTAGCCAGGGTGCTGTCCTGCAGACATGAACACAGGTGGACAGGGTTAGCCAACAGTTCCGTGACTGCTAGACAAGTCTGGAGAGATGAGGTAGGACCAAGGTGGAGTCAAGGTCCAGATCAGTGAGATAAACAGCCAGCACAGGCATGGCTGTAATGTAGCTCAGTCAAAGACCAAGACTGAGGTCCTGAGCTTAAATGCAGCTACCAAGGGAAGAAGAGAGGCTCCCAGTGAGTTTTTTTTTCTTTTTTCTTTTTTCTTTTTTCTTTTTTCTTTTTTCTTTTTTCTTTTTTCTTTTTTCTTTTTTCTTTTTTCTTTTTTCTTTTTTCTTTTTTCTTTTTTCTTTTTTCTTTTCTTCCCACACAGTTCTTTCCCATCAGTAGGATCCAAGGTCACACAGCTGCACGACAGTAGAGCTGGCCTTGGGCACAGGCAGCCAAACCCCGGGGCTGTGCACTGGGCTCTAGCAAGGAGCTGAATGGTTGCAAGTGTAACAATCGTACTACTGCTTCCACAAACCTGCATTGGGAATGGTGGGATGCACACAATGAACCCACTCTGGATCTCAGCCAACTTTACTAAAACTCCAACAACAGGCGTGCTTGCCCAAAGTTTCTTTTTGGGCTGAGGCTGTAAGGTGGAAGCAGCCACACTTGTAGACACTATCAGTTGAGCAAGATGTTGTCTTCCTGCACTGGCATCCTTTCCTGGTTCTCCATTTGTTCACCCAGGCTGTTGAGTATCCCTCTTAGAGATGCCCCATCCATATGGTATCCTAAGGTCATGCTTGCATGTGGCTGTGCAAGCGAATTGCTGGATATCAAAAGAGAATTCTGTGATCTGCATCCCTCTGGCTCACCCTTACCCCCTGTGGAGGCTGATCATGACATGCACCTGGAATAGATGCAAATTTAGGCAGTGTGCTATTTGACCAACAGTCATGCATACATCTAATTTAAAAACGTGTCAGCAGTTCTACTCTAATCCCACTTTTCTTCAGCTCTCCTGAATGTTGTCTGCAGTGCCAGCATGTGAGCGAGCACAGTCTTAGCAGAAGGCTTATCTCTCAGCGTTTCCCCCTGAGGGCACATTTCTCACAGATAAAAGTGTCTTTCGATCTGGCAGGCTGAAAGGAAGAACTCTTACGGTACTCTGACTCCTAACTGAACAGATGGCAGGGGGAGAGCACAACTCAGTGCAGGATCAACACATTAGCAGGCCAGGATATTTAAGCAACTTCTCTACTGCTTCCTTTTGAGAAGTGCTTATGAAATATCAGATCGCAAACAATATTTTCTTCTCTCTCCTATTGCAAAGCAGCCACATTGAATGATAGGTTGTGAGAAAAGTTAATGAGCAAGTTCTTATGCACATTTTTTGAAACAGTCCCAGTGATCCAATGCAGTTAGGTTAGTTTTAATAAAATCAAACCAAAGTGCCTGATGCTGACAAAACAAGTCAATATCAAAAAATGATCAAAACTTCAGTGATCAAGTGATAGGGACAGAATCCAAGCAGTCCTGCTCCCTTTCCTCCTTGATGGTTCAGTTCAATTTGAACCAGTAGTTCAATTCATGATTTTGGGGCCAGGATTTATACTCCATAAAGACTTTCTCAAGTTGCCAAATCAAGTAAACTGCATAGATTTAGAAAACAGAAAAGTCTGGTATACTGACTTAAGAAGGGATCATTTTTGTTTGTCCTGAATGTAGCAAGCATCTTTTGGGTCTGCTGTCATTAAGAACTGCAGTGATCTGTTAAAACATGATGATTTCAGATGTTTGCAGCTTTCTAGTCTCTCACTCTCGCGTGCTTTTTTTTTTTTTTTGTTAACATAAAATAGGAAATTAAATAGCTGCTTGCTTTTTTATTTTTTCAAAGGGTCATAATGTTAAAATACTTTCCATAGCTACTCATTTTTTCATGTTCCAAACTCTAAAAAGACCTTTCAGACCATTACTTCAGACTGAGAAAACACCTTCAAGACTGTGATTCAAAACAAATGATTTGTGTTAAGTACAGTAACATACAATTAACTGAGGTGAAAGAAATAATTTAATAGATGCACTAGAATTTTTTTAACTTGAAAATGGTGATAATATATTATTGATTATTTTTGCCTTATGTAGGGAAGTGCAATTTCACTGTTGTATAAAGTTTTTTTCTTGATGGTCTCAGTTTTTTCTTAGAAGTCAACAAAAAGTACCTTTCTATGCTAACTCTGGAACACCAGATCTACATAATGTAATTATATACTTTGCTCTATCAGGTATTATGCTTCAAAAGCAAAGGCACATCAGAAAATATTCCATTGGACTTCTGCAGAACATGTTATTATTTGTAAGAATCAAAATTTGTATCTTGAATAGTTGAAACAAAACAATATTAATGCTTGGATTGGACTTCAAGAGTTGTATTTTAGAACTTACCCACAGAATGTTTTAAGAAATTTAACCTTTCCATTTTATTTAGAAACCAAAATGTTTTGAAATTCCAGAATTTTCAGTGGTATGGAATTCTTGTTTTCTGACTAGTTCTATCAGTTGTCTCATTGATTAATTTAAAATTATTTCTATCAGTGTAGTAATCCATACGCAAACCCCAATGGTCAATTGAAACATTATGCTGCAAGCGGGGGGGAAACTTAGTTACAAGAGATGAGGAAAAGGCAGAGGTGCTCAATGCCTTCTTTGCCTCAGTCTTTAGCGGCAATACCGGTTGTTCTCTGGATACCCAGTACCCTGAGCTGGTGGAAGGGGATGGGGAGCAGGATGTGGCCCTCACCATCCACGAAGAACTGGTTGGTGACCTGCTACGGCACTTGGATGTGCACAAGTCGATGGGGCCGGATGGGATCCACCCAAGGGTACCGAGAGAACTGGCAGAGGAGCTGGCCAAGCCCCTATCCATCATTTATCAGCAGTCCTGACTATCGGGGGAGGTCCCAGCTGACTGGCGGCTAGCGAATGTGACGCCCATCTACAAGAAGGGCCGGAGGGCTGACCCGGGGAACTATAGGCCTGTCAGTTTGACCTCGGTACCAGGGAAGTTCATGGAGCAGATCCTCTTGGGAGTCATCATGCGGCACTTGAAGGGCAAGCAGGCGATCAGGCCCAGTCAGCATGGGTTTATGGAAGGCAGATCCTGCTTGACGAACCTGATCTCCTTCTATGACAAAGTGACGCGCTGGGTGGACGAGGGAAAGGCTGTGGATGTGGTCTACCTTGACTTCAGCAAGGCTTTTGACACCGTCTCCCACAGCATTCTCCTCAAGAAACTGGCTGCTCTTGGCTTGGACTGGCGCACGCTTCGTTGGGTTAGAAACTGGCTGGATAGCCGGGCCCAAAGAGTCGTGGTAAATGGAGTCAAGTCCAGTTGGAGGCCAGTCACTAGTGGCGTCCCCCACGGCTCGGTGCTGGGGCCGGTCCTCTTTAACATCTTCATCAATGATCTGGACGAGGGCATCGAGTGCACCCTCAGTAAGTTTGCAGATGACACCAAGCTAGGTGCGTGTGTCGATCACTAGGCTGAGGTCAACTGCATGAAGTTTAACAAGGCCAAGTGCTGGGTCCTGCACCTGGGGCGCAATAACCCCAAGCAGAGCTACAGGCTGGGAGATGAGTGGTTGGAGAGCTGCCAGGCAGAGAAGGACCTGGGAGTGATGGTGGACAGTCGGCTGAATATGAGCCAGCAGTGTGCTCAGGTGGTCAAGAAGGCCAACGGCATCCTGGCTTGTATCAGAAACAGTGTGACCAGCAGGGCTAGGGAGGTGATCGTCCCCCTGTACTCGGCTCTGGTGAGGCCGCACCTCGAGTACTGTGTTCAGTTTTGGGCCCCTCGCTACAAGAAGGACATCGAGGTGCTTGAGCGGGTCCAAAGAAGGGCGACGAAGCTGGTGAGGGGCCTGGAGAACAAGTCCTACGAGAAGCGGCTGAAGGAGCTGGGCTTGTTCAGCCTGGAGAAGAGGAGGCTCAGGGGCGACCTTATCGCTCTCTACACATACCTTAAAGGAGGCTGTAGCGAGGTGGGGGTTGGCCTGTTCTCCCATGTGCCTGGTGACAGGACAAGGGGGAATGGGCTTAAGTTGCGCCAGGGGAGTTTTAGGTTAGATGTTAGGAAGAACTTCTTTACTGAAAGGGTTGTTAGGCACTGGAACAGGCTGCCCAGGGAGGTGGTGGAGTCACCATCCCTGGAAGTCTTCAAAAGACGTTTAGATGTAGAGCTTAGGGATATGGTTTAGTGGGTACTGTTAGTGTTAGGTTAGAGGTTGGACTCGATGATCTTGAGGTCTCTTCCAACCTAGAAATTCTGTGATTCTGTGATTCTGTGATTGAAAAACTGACATCATAACTAAAGTTCCTGTTCGCTGGGGAATGTAAATTCTGCATTTTATTTCTAAAACAAATCAAAAATATGCACCGCAGCTGCTTCATGGAACTATTCTGCAGTATTTGCTTAGAATTTACCCTATGATAGAAATGGTTTTGCATAAAAAGTTCAATGTATTGATCACTACGAAGACCAAACATGATGGAGATGCAGAATTCAAACAGATGTGCTCAAAAAAGCAAATGAGAAATTGCTGAAAAATTGCCACATTTTTATTGAAGGTACAGAGCTCTGTTTCTCAGGTAGATGTAAATAAGTCTTGCCTCATAAATGCAAATTGATCAGGGTGTAGGTCAAAAAATAACAGTGACAATAATCACTGTTAATACTAGTGTACCTACTATAATTGTATAGGTCTTTATAATTTTTTTTTCAATGATGTGAGATACTTTATTTTGTCTCCAGCTTGAAACTTGATCGAATTCCAGGAATGTCTAAAAGCATTCACTGTATCTTTTCTGCTGGGAAAAAAATCCCTCAACTTACTGTTAGCTCCCTGCTCCAAAAATAAAAATGTACAGTACGTAACAAATTTGGTCTGACAGCATTTTCCCAGCTGGAAGGATAGAAATTTTTAATTGGAATATAAATAAATAGAGATCTGATACTGCTCTTAAACATATACTAAAACATTAAAATAAAAAACAGGAATTTTGCCATGCTCTAGTAGGCATATGAACAGATCTTCCTTTCTACCACAAACAGTAATAAAAAACAACTCTTTATTGAACAAAATTTGGATGTTGGATTTAAACTCACTGAAATAAATGAAAGTTTTATTGTTGCTGTGAATTCCCACCTTGTCTCTTGACTTTTCCATTCTGCTGTAGTTCATAAGTCATCATTTCAAATTGCTTTAACTTTGACATGAGAACCTTAAGTGTTGATGAATCACTAAATGGTATCTACTTAACAAGAAGACGCTCTTCTGAATTTAAGATTATCTTGCATTTTCAAATTAAAGAAAGTAATTATTTGGATTGGGAGTTTACCAAAAAAATAATTATGTGGTATTCACTTTTGCTACCTGAAAATAAGTTGGGATGAAACATAAATACCACTTTGCAAATCCAAACAATGGAAAAAGGAAGAGCACATTGGTTCAAAAACAATAAATTATGTTTGTTTGGTCCTCAAGTCCAATGCTGTGCACCTTTAGAATCTGTAATACTCATTTGAACCAAACCTTAGCTCTCCAGATGCATTGCTTGGTGAAATCCCCTTGGCACTGTTTTTTTTTTTTTTCTTGTGGGGTTGTGCAGCAAACCCCCATGCTCTGAAACTATCTACGTGCCTGTTCTCCTTTGTGGGGTGAGCTTCTCATCCCCACCTGCTTCACTTCTTAGCCCAGCCCAGAAGGGGTCCTCAGAAGAGCAGGCACGTAGGAGAAGTCCAATGGACTGAGCTTTATGGTTTATGTCTTCTTTGTTCCTGATAGCCAAGTAATGGAATATTCATCTAGAGAAAGTAGAAAGACAGTTTGGAAAAAAAGAGGAGAAATCAAACCCATATGTCCCATCTCCTGGAAGAGGAACAGCTAAACAAAATCTCTGAGTGAATCTCTTATTTTCTGTCCCCATCTGTGTGGTACATAGCCAAATGGCTTTGAAAGGCTCTCCCTGACAGAACATGAGATAACCTATTTTTTAGGGAACTCCCTCACTTCTATTTCTTAGGTGTTGGCACACCTTTTATTAAAATATTTCAGTTTAAAGCAATATACTGGTCTGGGCATGTAATATTTGTATGGAGCTTAACATAGTAGGGTCCTGCCATAACACTTCTGTCTCCCCCAGTGTACAAAGCTGGACCAGAAATCTCATGAGAATGAGCTTACTCATAAGATATCTGCTAATTCTGGCTTCCGGTTATACTGTAAATAGTATGAGAACTGCCTTTCTAGCAGTTTCAGGGAATTTGGCTTCTAGCCATTGCTAGAAAAACCCAAGCTGTGATCTAAGTGAAAAGGGAGGGGGAAAGAAAAACTCTTCAGACTTTCATAAAGCTCTTTTTTTTGGTGTCAGAAGCTTGCTGGGGTAGAGTATTCTGTCTAAATCCTTACACTCAGATGAATTGTCTACTGTTTTCAACTATTGCAGACATGTCTTTGTGAGGATGGGTACCTGCAGAAGGCACTGTAAGCAGGTACATGATACAGCTGTTCTCTGGAAGTTTTCAGGATGAGAAGACTATGTCAAAAACTGAGTGGAGAACAGAGTTCTCTGGCTACAGTGCTTTGGCAAAGGGACTCCACAGTGGGGACTCTTAATCCCATTCATTCTGTCCCCTCTTCCTCCCTCAGAGGTTTGGGAGCCTGAGGACCTACTTTTTAGTGGGGCATGCACAGTACAGTAGTGCAAGTAATGTCTTGAAAGGAGGCTTGTATTGGAACACAAATGGCTTTTTTACTTTCAAGTAGCCCCAAAGCCTCTGCAAAAGTAATCCTAGTATCCCAGAAATTAATCCCTGCCTTCAAAACTAAAGGTGAAAGTCATGGGCTGAGCTCTGTTCCCTATAGGCCCAAACTTGCACACTGGATACTATCTCATATGCAAATTCCTAGCCCTGGTATCAGAAATACTATTAAGTGCATTTCTTTAAACACCCTTGAACTTTATTCACACTTAATATGGTTGTGAGGAGGTGTTGGATTACCTGAATTATTGACAGGTGACGGTATGCTACTACTAATTCACAAGCCTGACAAGGTCACATGGACATTATTAAATATATCAAAAAGGCAACAGATGAATGGTACGTTTAAGTACAGTCTTGTTTGAAGTATAAGTAAGCAAACTATTGTATTTTCATGATACAACGTGTCATTTTCAAATAATTTTCAGTAGTAATCAGAAGTGTGATAGGTGACTTAAAAACACCAAAAAGACGTGTCCCGCCAATAAGGATTTAACTAACCAAATAATTATTATCCCAGAAAATATCTTGTCTAAAGAGTGTCTCATACTCAAAAGATGGGAAAAATCAGAATCAAGGCTACAGATACAAGACTAATTCTGTTCGTTTCTCACCCCTGCCCTCTGAATATGTATTAAGATGAAGTTCATACTGGTATGACATGCTGTTTTTCCATAAAACACTTGACTTATTCAGAACATAATACAATTAGATAATTAGGTACTTAATTGTCTGTCTTCTAATCCTCTACTTCCTCTGTCTTTAGAGAAAGCCCATGTTCACTTCCAGAGGAGCCTAAGATGCCATGTTGTTTGGTGCTAGACTCCAGCAGGAAAGCAGGGAAGTTTGATGCAGACTGCTCCTCTCAGCTACAGAACAGGGCTTGGGGGACTGGTGGCTGAAATTAAGAGAGCTGGCCATAGAAGATGGCCAAGAATGACTGCCAAAGGAAGATTTAGGCAATGAAAAACCAAAAGTTCAGAAATGTAGAGATCAGAATTTGAGCCCAGGACATGGGGTCTTAAAATACATGGTGAACCCTGTAATAATGATTCCTATGGAGTATGCTATATCAGAAGAGCTGACCTTAGTTTCTGCGATACAAGGTGTTCTCTGGTTTAGCAATTTCCATTTTTGATGAATAGTGATACAACTTCACAATAGCTTCCATAGAACTCTCCTACTCTAATAAAATCTCATAAAAATGCTTTGAAAAAGCAGTTTAAGTCTGATTCTCAGACTCTCACGCTGGAATGTTCCATGATTCTCATGCATGAGAATCTAATCCTGGTTCTACAGCTGTATCTGGTTCAGCAAACATTGATTTACTTGGGGGTTTTGTTCCCACTGCTTCAAAATTTTATTTTATTTTATTTTTTTTCTCAACAATAGTTTACAACACTTTGATCCTGATTCTGGGATAATACAGAATTCATCTGTTTTGTTTTATACTGTTCATGTCTGTGAATGTGAATGTTGTCCCCTCTTTCACCTGATACTGTATAAAACTTTGATCCTTTAATTTAGCTAAGTGTCTAATTATCAGTGATTTGTATGGGTTTTAGATGCCTGTATGCTTTGGGACTGACTCAGTCATCTTCTAAAATATGAGTGGGTATGTAATGATACTTAAACTGTAGACTGACTGACCTTGAGGGGCCTCATGCAGCTAGAAGGGTCTGAATATGTGGGACCCAATACTGCTTGTATAGGAGCCTATCTAAGATAAGGACTTTAAACAACATTTACAGAGAGCACCTCTGGAAACTTTTGTATATGTGACACACTAACTCCAAATAATTTTACAGTGCATTGTGTTGAAGAATGTTATGCCCTAAATTTCACACTGTACTTACTTTTCATGCTCCTCATGTCATAGAAAGCAACATACACATACACGCACACAAAATCTTTGCAAACATTTGTGGGAACAGCAACTATGCAAACAGTAGCCACAATAAATTCTTCATTAACAGCCTAGAAGTTGAAATGGATTTTCCTAAAACCTTTGTTAAACAATGAAAATGCTAGCCAACACTTGTTTTGTAGACAGTGTTTATCCCCAAAAGGCCTGGCTATCAAATATTGTATTTGGTCATACAGAAGGTTCCAGGGCTCATTAAAACAGCCTGTACAGCACCTGAGAAGCAGAGACTTTTCCTCCTTCTTTGCAGATCATACTGTTGATATCAAACAAGAAATTAAAGTGAGACTGTTATGAGAAACAACTGTGACAGAATCTATTATGCTGTATATATTTGCAAACGTAGCCATCAGACATCAAGCAGGTGCTGCTTATGAATTTCCATTACTGCAGTAACTAACTCCCAGACATTTACACATTGCTCCTTCCATAAGGTCAGTGTAACAGGGAACTATCTACTGATCCCATTTTACAGGTCCAGCACTGGAACACAGCCACAACAGGTCATAATATTAAGGCTATGCAAGTGCATAAAGGGACAGAGGGACACCTAGTGGGTTTTCCACTCTCTCTGCTCTTGCATCAGAACTCTTCCCAGGGGGTTCAGTTTACACGTGATTTACCACATCAGAAGAGTGGCTCCCTGAAAGCATGAAGTGCTGTTGAAGTTTCTGTAGAGGGGGTTTAAAAAAGCATGCTTTCCCTCAGAGCTCACCTGATGTCCAGTAACTTGCTGTGCTGTGCTGACTTCTTCCATGCATCAGCCTGCAATCACTTGTCCATTTCCACGGCTGAGGTGCATAACAGAGATATGCATCTTCAGATTAGGACCTGTATTACTGAACCACTTTCACTTTTCAGGTTTAGAATTGTTAATTTTGATTCAGGCTCTGAATCCTATGCTTTTGACCTTCTGAAGACACCGAGATTGCTATGCAAAGGCCTAAGAGGAGCTGTGACTAATCTGATTTCTGTAACAAAGCTCACCTTGACAGACTTTCAGCAGTAGTGAGTTTGAAGGCATTTTGAAGGTTATCTTCATAAAAAAGGACTGGCAGCTTGCACTGGAAAAAAAAAAAAAGTGTGATTAGCAACTTATTTCTTGACATGACTGATGGCTGAGTGATTATAATACACTATATTGCCCTTTTCTGCTGGCATGAAGCAGCACAGCATCATTGACTGAAATCAATAGGCTATAACAACTCATACAAGCAAAGGGTCTTGGACACACTCATACTGTGTCTGTGCATCGAGGCAGCAAGCTCTTCATTCCCTGTAGGTGTCCTCAACTTCCTTGTGTCAGACGAGCAGAATTTCTCCGCCAACCCATGTATGAATTCCTTCTAGTCCCTGACCTTGTCTTTAGGTAAGGCATCATGGAAAATGAGTGGGGTTTTTTTTTAGGGACCCAGTAACTGTGCTAGAACAGAATTCTCTCAGGCTGCAGGTACAGTGTAGAGTGGCTTTAAATGCACGGTGGGTGCTTACAACAGTACAGTGACACTAATTTATTTACGTGGCAATAGTGCTTGGGACCACAAGGAGGTTAAGGGCTGTATTACTGCAGGCTGTGTAAGAAGGAAGTGAGCCTGTATTCTGCCATTCTTACTCATGCTGCACGTAACTGTTGGCCTCACATATACATTAGGGAATTCATCTGATGGAGACCTGGCTGTCAAGCCACTTACTGGGCAATAAAACAACACAAGGACTTGCAGTGACCCCAGCCAGTCCTGAACAAACAACTCTTGCACAGTGATGGGGTGAGAGGAGGCTTCTGGATGCTCCTCATGGAGGAAATTGGAATGATAGTGGGAAGTGCTCTGCCTTGATTTTGCCCTGACTCTGCTGCCTCTTTGGTAACTAGAGAACATGATGGGACACGGGACAGTCAAATGAATACGTGTTTGAAGGATTGGTTGTTTAATTTTCCTTTCTCTAGGGTCATAGCCGTAACTTACACTTTTCTTCTGAATCTATGTTGACTATATTTCTGCATGTGATATTTGATATGGTCAGAGATGATGTAGAATCCAGCAAGACAGTGGTGCATTCCAGAACACACAGGTTCCTTATTGAGGGTTCTCCTTATCCAAATCAGCTTGCAAAGAAAACTGAGCATCCTTTGCTTTGCATCAGGTTTAATTGAAGAGCTGGCCCAAATATGCTAAAATTTAGATGCATTTTCCTTTCAGTCGGATTATCCTTTGAAACTGTGAGCAAACCCTGCCTGACAACACAAAGGAATTTTCCCATGGATCAGCTAAAGCTGACTCACATGAAAGACTTGCCCAAAGTGGTCATGCCCTCTGAGCAAATACCACAGGCATGAGGATCTCTGCTCTTGGCCTAACAGCAGTGTTAGGATTCCAGAGACCCAGCCTAGGAAGGCAGATTTTATTGGAGGAGGGGAGGTCGCCTACCTGTGACCCAGCCAATCTGCTCTTCTATTTATCCATGTTGCTAACTTGCAAGAGAGGCAAATGCTTTGTGCTGTCACTGCACGTTGTGAGAAATTTCCTGCTCAGCCCCTGAAATATACCAAACAGCACTTGCTGTTTGCTTTAGCAGGTAAAGCACACAGCAAAAGTCACTTCTTTGACTCAAAGGGGAAAGAAAATCATCTGATCATTAAAGCTTTCAGCACCAGGTTTTAGTGTTGGAGTGAAAACCCAGCGGAAACTACGCACCCTTCTAAAATAAATATTTCCTCTGCTGGAATTGCTGAGTATATCACAGATCAACAACCAGGAAGGCTTGCTTACTCATCCCTGTCATGTATTTCTGGAGTGGTTTTCTTTTCTTTCAATGCTACTGTGGAGTTCATCACTCTGGATGTCCTGGCTTGTGAGAAAGACAAGTACACTCAAAGTGTCAGAATAACCTACAGAACAATAATGCAAATGGAGCCAGAATTGTGGAGCACTTGAAAAATGAATGAAAATAAATTTCCCTTTATCAGACAGACAAACACAGAGTTAAAACGTCTCACAGATGTGATCCTACTAACTTAAAGCTAAAAGCATTTTGAACTAACCTTTGCATTCTCTCTCTACACTTTTTGTTTACTTTCTGCACTTTTGCTCAGTGGAAATAAAGCAGGGAGGACAATGTCACTTTCCAGCTTGCTTCTATTTTGTTTCTAATACTCTAGTGAAACAGTCTTGATTTAAAACTCTCTGCATACCAGGAAGACATTCATTGGTTACTTGTCCCTTACTTTCTATTTTCTCAGTTTTGATTGCTCTTAAAGAATATATTTTATTCTAATTTATTAGTCATTTTCCTTTTCTGTATAGTATGGTCCATTTCTATGCTTGAATTTTGGTTTTCAGTAAGAGCGTGTGTTATCTATGGCAAGATGTAGCTAAAGTCTCTACCCACATTCCTAAAATATGTGGCACTGGGGGCAGCAGACTCAGAATTATGTGGCAGCTTCATTTAAACAAGAATAGTTCAATGGGTTTCATACAGTTGTGTATAAAAGTCAATAGTACACTTGGTGGTAGTCACTGCATTGTTTGTTTTAAAATCATATTCAATTTCATAGTGTTTCTACATTCTCTGTTTTCAATATTCAGCAGATTTTTGTATTGACAAATGAGTGACATTTATAGGAAGCTGTTGTGGAGAAAACCTGAGGTTTTTCTGTATGGCCTGGCATAGTTGTGGCTTCTGACCCTGGGGAGAGCTGTTTGAGCTAGGGATTATCCTATTAGATGGATGTTTCTAATAAAACTACCAGCAGCTGGAGAGTTTATCTGCATTATCATTGTGAGGTTTCAGAGCTAGCATCCCCCTGGACGTAAAAGGGGTAAATCCTGAATGTCATCATCTGTTTCAAACTTGCTACGTGTTCAAGGTAAAGCTGAACTCCCACAATGACTCCCAGCTGATCTGGGCAAGGGCTGCTTTGCTCCCTCATGCCCTGCTCATCCCTGCAACAACCCCCTTCAAAGAAATGGATAAGTTTTCCTCCAGTTTAGCAAGCCAGAACTGCTCCTTAGGGTGGGAAAAGTGGGCACCAGTGTTGGCACAAGTTAAAGGGCAAAAATGCACAGATAAGGGCAGGAGTGAGTCTGGAACCACAGCAGCCCTTAAGTGAGATTAACTAGGCTGTGTGAGAGCTGTGGCTTTTAAGGGAAATTGTACGTCAGGTGTGTGCTCCCTCTCTTCCCCTTGCATTGCAGCTAGCTGTCGCGTGGTTGCCTTGTGAGTCACTTCCAGTGGCTTACCTGTCTGAAAACTGACTTGGCAGCAGCAAGAAACAGAGCTCCTTCACTCCACAGAGACAAAGGGACTTGGTGTATGTGGCATTGATGGCCACGTCAATTAGACGAGTGGCAAGAGACGGTCTGGACAGAGAGTGTCTAGGCAGTATCTCACTCTTGGTCTGGCTTGGCTGAAAGAGAAGCCTGCCTGCTAAAGGCACAGTTCCCCAAGGTACCATGGACTGCTCATCCATCTGGATGTCGGAGGAGCTTTAACTTACTACAGCAGCAGAAACCTACCACAGCTGAGAAGCTTTCTGTTGAGTTATTGACTCACAGAAACAAGAGCAGTAAGTGCTGGAGCACAAAGCTGGGAAAGCACATGGCTGGGGAATGCAGGAGGGAAGGAGGAGCAACGCATAACAACAGCTGCCCTCCCCTTGGTAGTGGCTTGAGGTTCTGTGCTGTAGGTCTGAGCTTTCTGAATTAAAGATATTTTCATATATATATATATATATATTAATTAAACATTAAACAAAGCCTGTTCCTGCAATGCTAACTAACAGATTTCTGTGGTAATTTTGAATTGGCAGAGTGAATTTTGTGTAACATCACAGGTTTGTGCCTTGCTTCTTTTGGAGTTTTTGATCCAATGCTAGGAGACCCAGAGCTGTATTTGTTATATCACTAAAAAATATTGCAAGCTCTGTAAAATAAAAGCTGAAGTTCAAGGCTTTGGTCACCTTCAAACATCACAGGATAGGCAACATCTACATTTAGACCACTATGAAACAGTCTTCTTTTCAGAGCTCCATAGATTTTAAAGACTTTTTTTTTATTATTATTTTATTTTATTTTATTTTTTTTTTTAAGGCCTGGGCCCAGTTTCTGGCTGGGCTTGTTGTTTTTAAACTTAAGCAGGAGATGTTGCCTTTTGCTCTGCTGGCTAACTTGCATTTTGATTCCTGGCAGGCTGATTGGCACAGGCCAACAGGGCAAAGCACTCTGTTATGGATTGTTCTGTGGAACACTGCATTTCCCCAGATGGTGGCAAATCTGTAACCTTGTAGCTGTGCTCACTCCAATTATTATCTACCCTAGGGAAGACTGGTGGCAAATTTGCTTGCAATAAGTAGTTTCTTTCTTCCTCTTGTCGTTTTTCTTAAAAGAGCTTGGTCCTTCTGTCAGGACAGTATATTCTTTCTATGTAGCATTTTTTATGGGTCCAGAAGAAACTATTGACAAGAGCAGGCTGGATAACAAAATCTACATTGGAACAGAATTGGGGCAGCATTGGAAGAAGAGAGTACTATTTTTTTGAAAATATTTCTTTTGGCTGAAGCCATGCTCCACCAAGGCTGTGGCTATCACCTGTCCTGGAAGACATCTCCTGGAGCAAGAGCTAGGCAGAGTTGGCTTTGGCAGCTCTGGCAGCAGGTTGGCATGCTCCAAAAGCAGTGTGAGTACCCTGCAGCCACAGCTCCACGCCTCCTCTTTGCCCCCTCTTTGTTTTCCTATTGCTGTGATTTATTGGGTTGGGTTATGTGTGTGCTTCTTGGCCGAGTGCAGCTAAGGTATGTAAATTGCTTTTTAACAGCTAATACGCACCCACACATACAGTTACTTAAAAACAACACAATATGATCAACAGTGAGTTAAAAGAGATCAAGAAAGCATCAAAGGTGAAAGTCACTGACTAGCTGGCCAAGTCCTGTGTGTGGCTAAGGCTCTGTTCATAATACACTGAGGGGAGAGCAAGCCTGGTAGAAAGGGAGGGCACAGTCTCTGTGAATGTAATGCATGTGTACTTTACTTGGAGTAAAGTACAACTAGGAGTTGGACTCAATGATCCTTGTGGGTCCCTTCTAACTCAGATATTCTACTTTTTACAGAAAGTTCAAAAATAAAATTACAGTGGTTAAATCTCCAGTAACATCTCACTCCTTGTCCTAATTTGATCAATTTTAAACAAGACTGTTTTGTTTTGTTTGTTTGTGTGGAGCAGAGAAGGGAAAATGACTACAAGAGGAGAAATTGTTATAGCTCTTTAGCTTCTCATTTGCTGTTATCAAAGCACAAGAAAGAACAGGGTGGGAGTTTTTACGCATTGTCTGTGCTTTATTTGCCTTCCAGTGCTTGATGTGAACAGACTTACTCTGCAGTCTGTACTTGGAATTATTCCTGGCTATGCTCAATGCTTCTGTTTTCCAGGATGATCCTCACCACCCAGCCTAGGCACAGCATTGGAAGAAAAACATGGCTCTTCACAATTCAACTCTGCAGGTGAAGTTTTATTCCCCTTTCTCAGGAAGAAAATCGTAATTTCTCTGTCAACAAATGGTCCACTCTGATAGGCTGATACTGAGATCAGTCTGATTTAACCCAGCATATTAGAGGGAAAGAAAGAAAGAGAGAGCGAAAGAGAGAAAGAGCAAAGCTTGGCTGAGCACAAAGTCACCTGGATGAAAACCTTCAAGTGGTGCTTGGTCTTTCTCCAAAACTGTCACGGTTGCTGCATTGCCTGGCTCCACTGCCTGGAAAGCCCTTGCAGGGGGAGCAGAGCATGGGGCCTACAGGTCCATGTGCTCTTTCTATGAGAGGAGTCTAGTTATGCATTAGGTGGTGGCTTCTATCCTTCTCTCTTTAGCACCGAGACCAAAGACATACTGTATGCATTTTCCAACTCGAACATGTGCTAAGCAAAGCACCTCCATACCTCAGGTATGCATGCCTACCGTCCTCTCACACAGAATTGATGGGTCCCCTCTGCCTTTTCCCAGCTTGAACCTTGGCACCTTGCCTGAACCTGCTAGGGGGAGAGCCAGGCGCTTGTGTAGTTAGAGGCTTCAAATGGCAGTACTTCAAAGCTGTGGTATGGGCAGGGACTTCCATGAGTCCCTGCTTACAACAGCTTGCCTTTCTCTGAAGTCCCCCTTTCCCAAGTATCTTCTACAAGACAGCAAACTCTAGGTTTCTGCTTGCGAAAAGTGGGGTCGTTCACACTTCTGAGGTAATGGTGCAATTCTTGGGGTGTTGTATGTTTTTTTTTTTGTTGTTTGTTTGTTTGTTTTGGACACTTATGTTTCTACAGCAAATACAATCCGTATCAGTCTGCCACAGCATGAAACGTTCCTTGGAGAAAATAAATGAGAGGAGTCACTACAGGTAGATGCAGGGCTGGAGGTGCAAGAACATGCATTTGTCTCTGCTGCGTAGCCTGCTGTATTTGTCTTCATTGCAGGTGGGAGATTTTGTTATCACTGTGAAGCTTGCAGCCATTCCTAAGACCAGGCAGTGGTCTGGGCTGCAGAAAGCCAATAAAACTGACCTGTTAGTCTCAAGTCTCACCTGGACTTGAGGTACTTTCTTTGTTTTCCCTGCACTGCCTTTGGTCCTGATTCCTTTATCCTGCTCCTCCCTGTTGCTTAAAACAATCAGCTGCTCAGGCCTGTTTTCATTGCAAACCACATCCTAACCACCCTCTTCTTCTTGCTCTTTTTACTTCTTCCCTCTCATTTTTATTTTATCATCTGCACCACTTCTGTATCCCCTTCTCATCTTTTCTCCAGCAACACCTTTGTCAGGGATTATTTTTCTAGTATAAAGCTATGAAATTACAACTTTCAGAAATTACATATACATATATATATATATATATAAAGATGCAGGCTTAATAAAAGCTATGAGGTATCTATGTACCTAGGCATAGTGGTGACATACAAAAGGAAAAAAGCACTTAAGTTCTGCTAATCCTACACAGAAGTTAAGCACCCAGCACAATTAATGTGTTTTATCGTGCATTTTTATCAGTGCCTGATACCTCTCTGAGCATCTAAATACTTCTGGAAAGTGATGGTTGATGGGGTTAATTATCAGCTTCACTTGTGCGCTGAACATTTTTCCCATGCCTTCTCCCTCTTGATTGAGCATGAAAGTTCTCCAGGGCTGGGACTGCATCCTTCGGTGAGTTTGTATGGGCCTCAGGGCTTTTTCTGGACACTAACATGTTACAAATAAATGTGCTTAGAAAGCCCGGTCTTACCATTTAGACTTTCAGCTGTAGAAAGTCAACACCCCACAAGGGTCTTCTGCTAAAGGAATGTAAAATAAAAAGAAAATAACTATGGGTAATCATGCTGTTGGCTAAAATGTGTTACCAAAAATTACTGATGACAAACCTCAAAATTTGGTGATTCACTCAAGCACCCAAAAAGCACTTACAAGAAACCGCATGACTTATTATGTTAGAGGTCAGGGATGGTTTCATACAGTCTATGCACGTAATTATGTAGTTTTGAAAAAGCAACCCTTGTCCTCTCAAGGTAGATAATAAACACTGTGCTGTAACTGAAAGAAGGCCATGCATTGCTTGGAAGAACAAACTCCTCCTCTTTGGCTCTTTCTCCTATTTATTTATTCTTTGCACAGCATCTAACACAATAGTTGGCCAGGCAGCAAAAAAAACTCAAACAGCACAGCCTGAAACGTGGAAGGACAGAATTGCCTTCTGCCTAAGCTGATTTTAGTGTAGCTGCTTTTCATGTGGGCAACTTCAACCATGTTACGCACATGAGGGCGAAAGATGACCCTAGGCTCCCGGCTGAAATTTAGCCACACAAACCAGATCTGTGGGATGATTATCAGAGGAAAGAGCCTGAGGAGCCCGTCCTGAGTTTTAAGTCATGTCCCCTCAAGGGAGATGCAATGCTATGACCCCATCCTGCATGGCACAGCACTGCTTCTGCCAGCTGAAACGCAGCTTTGAAAACATTAAGATGTTCACATTCACTCTGGTGGAGAGAAAAGCATGTCTAAATTTGAATGGATCTGACTATTCCGTAAGTCATGTAAAGCTATAAGCCATTATAACCATCACAGGAAGCTGCCAGTTCAGTTTATTTCAGCAAGATTTCAGTGCCTATGTACCTTTGAATAGCTGGAACAAAGCAACTGGGTTTCAACTTTCACAGTTTACCAAATGTGGCGTTGATGGTGAGCCGTATGGTGATGTAAAGGACAGAGCTATATTTGTTTAAGGAACCTTCAGGCTGAATTTCCAGCCTCTCTCAGCCTCTGAGTGCTCAGAGAGAGGAAAGGGGGAAGCTCTGAGGAAAACAAATGTTTCCTGAACTTTGAGTTTCTTTGCTTTGATATATTACCAGATTTTTTTCTGTCATGTGACCAGTCCTCCTTTATAAACTTTGCTTTATCTCAGTGACATTTTGTGTCTAGAAAATGATTAAGCTGTCATATTTGGGGACTGGAAAGAGCAAAGGGCTGAAAGAGTTTGTTCTACCTGTCAAGTTACTCAGTTACAGCTGAGTCCCCTTGCAGACATGCATTTCCTCTAGCATATGCATGCACCACGTGCTGGCCCCTGCCTGCTGCTCACACTGTAGGAGCTATAGATAGAAAAAATCTATATGTATAAATCACTATGTATTAAAAATATATCACCAGATCAGGAGGACTGTGGGACTCAGCAAAGTTCCCTATTACTTATTAGCCAGCCAGTGGTCTGGCTTGTCTGTCTCTGTCCTTGGCAATAAAACAGAGATGAAAGGTAGCCGCTTATTTGGAGGCAGACTTAAAAGTACAGTAGCTATCTGAGGCCCTAGCCTTATCAAAGGCTGGGACAGCAATAACAGTACTACGTGGAGCAACAAGGACGTAGTAGGCTGGGCTGTCAAACAGTTACACCTTGTGCGCAAACAGCAGTTTCACATCCCCGTGGGCACCGAAAACACAGTTGGCAGCTGAAGGTAGGCTACAGCAGATGGTGCCTGGTTGTGGTACCAGCCTCCTTCTCCAGGCCAGCACACGCACACCAACGCTGTGCACAGCATCGCCTCCTAAAGTGGGGGAGCCTCTGCTGTAACCAGCTGGTGAAGTTCGAGGTTCCTGGGCAGAGCTTAGCCCCAGGCTCTTAGGGGAAGTTGACCAAAGCTGTCAAACCTGGGTCTGACAAACTGGAAGATAATTTTGTGCGAGCTTTCTTGCCTGTGATCCAACAGATCAGTGCCTGATTTGGCTGAAAGCAACCAGCAGTGAGAGCAGCCGTCTGTAGAGCTGTTAAAACTGTAGTCTTGAATTCTGGCAGGAGAGCTGGACATGGGAAGCTCCGCATTTATGTTTTAGGGGTAGCGGATATGCCCTTTCAGGGATGACCATTAGAGTTTTGAACTACGAGCACCATGTGGAAGCCATAAGGAGTCCTGCTGGCCCTAGGGGAGAACTGCTGTGCTTAGCAGAGACCCGAGTCAATGATTTGAACAAAAAGGCAGGGCCTGTGTCAGGAAGAAATAGGCTGAGGTAATGAATCAGTCACTACAGGCTTTTTTTTCCCTCATAAAGCAATTTTTAAAATTTACACATTCATTTCTATAATGCACTATGGTTAGATGTGTCTGATAAATTGTGTCCTGCAAAATACAAACAGCAAACATAGCAGAAAAGTCAGAAACAAGTGCTCCCTACAGCACTGTACCACCGGGACAGTCACCCGAGAACACGCTGAAAAGTGAAGGCTGTCCAAGGAGCCCACAGGTCTGAAATTCAGCAGATGGATTTTGACAGTAAAGGTCAGAGACATGCATTAACAGGATATCATAAAGTGGGTGTGGTGGAAGGCAAACTGCCTCAAACCCACTGGGTAACCTGGGTCCAAATGTTGCAAGGCCTGGCGCTAACAAATAGCTCTTTCTGGAGCTTTGGTTTGTGCTCTCTGCTGTGAAATTAGTAAGTGAAAATCATAAAAGCATTTTCGTTTTGTTGGATAAGTCAACCAAATATTTGGAGTTGGAAGCATTGCAATGCAGTGTTTGTGCTGGAGTTTGAATGTTTCTTATTCCCAATTCCTCTTTCCAGATCAGTTTTTCCCCTAAAGAAAGGAAGCAGGAAGAAACCACAGCAAACCTGGTAAAGACACAACATGCACACCAAAGACACTGAAATGGCAATAGCAGCATAAAATTACATTTGCCTTGAGTCATAAGAACCTCATTCGGAAAGCACACAATATCCAGACATAGTTTCCTCAGAAGACTTCATGAATCTTACAGGCAGTTGGTACCAGCAGAAGCAGGTGTGATACTGTTTTAAATGCTAATTTTAGTGCCAAACACACTTTGCTTCTGGAGAATAATCGTGATGTGCTGGGTGAATCTGTTAACAAGCTGGTGAAAGTATCTTGATAAGTTCACAAGAGCTTTTAATAAAATAGTGAAGTATAAAAATGCCCTGTGAATTATCTCCCACCTCTGAGTGATATTTCAGATTACAAAACCTGGGGGTAGTAGGTTGGAAAAGAACTCCCAGGAAAAATCTCCAAGTATGCTTTCTAAAAGCATGTGTTGGCCTTGCTTAGAAGCCTACCTGTACTGCACAGCTGATGTTTCTGGAAACCCTAGGAGTTGCTGGAACCAGGCTACACAGCATTATATAAAGTGGTTTGCTTCACTTCAGTACTGATAAGAAAATTCTTGAAAGTTGCTTAAGGGACAGTAATTATGGTGCTGATTTCTTTTATTTTGCTGCTCTGAAGCAGGGTTCTGAAGACAGACAGTGTAATGGGAGAGGTGATGGTTACTGAGAGATCCTCCCTATGTGTTTTCTCATTCTTAAGGGCAAATGAAGAAATTTGTTGAAAACTTAAAGTTGGAGCATTTTTTCCTATTCCTATCTGTCATGTGGTCCACGTTAATATTACAGACCATGATTTTAAATCATTATTTAATTTGAAAATATCTGGGGTGGCAGGGAGCGAGGAGGAACATGAGAAAAAAGTCTGTAAATTGTATCCAAAGTTGCTGAGTCCTATTTTCAGATGTCATGGGAAATCACATACTCTAATTCCTTTCATACATTGATCAATCTCTTTTTCAAATTGGGTAGAAAGTTCTCTCCTGCTGCTCCTCTTGAAAGCTCTTCCAAAACTTCCTTCCTCTGATGGTTTGAAACATTCTTCTACTTCCTGCATGTATTTCTCTAGGGGTAGCTTATACACATTGCTCTGAACAAACATTGTCTTTAGTTTGAACAGCTCTTCTCTTTCCCATGTTTTCAGAAAGGAAAGTCATTAGCTAAATAAGCCACTTTCTGTTGGCTTTGCTATGTGAGATCATTTGTTCCATTTGTCTTAATTTCCTTTAATTTCCTTTGATAGAGCTAATTCAGTTACCTTTCAGAAATTATCAATCTTATAATGGTTCCGATATTCAGGACCTACTTCTTTTTGATAATTACTCCTTTTTTTTTTCTCTTTCTGTGCAGCCACTCCATGTATACTTGCATTGAGGTCCTTTTCTGCATCTCTTCCAGTCTGCGTTCATTAGCAATGGACTTGAGTGACCAGAGCTGCATTCAGCATGCAGGAAGACCTCTTAACAGTGCCTGCTACAGAAACTGTTATTACTCATTTGTAACTAATGATCTACCAATTTAGAGTAAAAATTCTCAAAATATATGGCCTTAATCTTTACACTGAGTTATTACATTCTATTATTAGCATCATTTCTGGGCACAGTTTAATTGTTCCTTCCAGTTTCGGTGCACTGAGCTTCATCAAGTTTACTTTTGCTGTGGGTAAAACAATTTCCATACCTATGGAGTTACTCCCATTTATCATACTGCTTTTTTTACTGCTATGTTAAGTTTTAGCCAGGCTGAAGATAGCTGAAAAGAAAGTATACAGGCTTTAGACCACATTTAGGAGGTGCCTAATCTCTGCCTCATGTCCTCCCTCTTTATACAACATCTGCTGCTAGTTTCAATGTTCTTTCATGCTTTAACTCAGCTCAGCTTGGAGAAGAATTCTCACTTTAATCTCTAAATGTTTTGAACTCCAAGTCTCTGCTTATTAGTCTATTTTTGCAGTCCTAGTAACTTATTTTGAATTGGTCCAGGGAGGTATGAATAAATTTGAAGACAGCAAGTGCAGAAAGAGTAGGAACGTTACAAGTCGGACCTGTGTTAGCCTTACCTCCCTATTGCCTATGAGTAGATTTAGTACAGGGATGCCTGACTAAACTGACTGATTTCCCATGAGCAAATGGCATGCCTATCTGTAATTCTGAGAACAGTGTGCTCCCAGTGAACACCTTCATGGTGAAAACAAACTTAAATAAAATTATCTCCAAGATTTTATTTTTCCTGTCTTCAGCAGCAGAAACCTAGAGGCCTTTCACTGAAGTTAAAGGAGTCACTGATTAAAACGGAGAGTGGGGGAGCCTAGCTTCCAGTCCTTAGTGGTGATTTAGATGGGAAATTCTCCTGGTAACAATTTCACTGTTAAAAGGTCTCTGAAGTGGGGATCAAACCAACTCAGCACTGCAGATAACTGTAATGAGATAAAAAATAAGATGAATGAGTTTGTGTTTGTATAGCACTTGGAATGCACAGAGTCCAATATAGATGTTAAATATTATTACTAAATACATGAGTGCTCTGTCATGAGGAAATTTTTTGCAAAAGCAATGGAATAGGTAAACTCAGAGACCTGGACAGGTCATGAAAAAAAAATCATATCAATCAAACAGTACCCTTTCCTGGGCTACACCCTACTCTCCCATAGTAATATCACTTGGGAAAGATTTATACCCACATGCAGTGGCCATAGCAACAGGAATGATTACAAATATAAGAGCTCAGTTGTGCCAGGTGATCCCTAGGTTTCCATTACAGCAGGGAACCTCTAACACCCAATTGTGGTCTTCCTGTCAGTGTCAGCTACGAGCTTTGGCCTGTGGCTACCCAGGGAAGAGGGTCCTGTACAGTCAGAGTGTTAAGGATGATGCCAAACCCCATGGGATTCTGGATATTCACCTACACAGCAGAAAGAGTCTTCCTGAGACATTGGCCTGGCTGATACATGTGTCCACCAAAACATTCAAGCCCACTGGAACATGAGGACTTGCACAGTGACCAGCTGCTGCTCCCCATCCTGGCTCTCCTCAGCCACCTCAGTGGAACGAGCACTTTGCAGTCACACCCTATGGTATGAGAAACAGCATCAAGATCTGGCGCCTAGGAGATTCTCTGGACATGAGCAGCCTGCCTCCTTGCAGGACAAGCTCCTACTCCTCCAGTGGCTGCTGTGCTCTGGTCAGCAGCACAGGGCAGGTGCTGGAGCAGAGGGAGCAGATCCATGGCCGTAGTCATCCAAGCTGTGCAGAGGCTGAATGCCTGTGGAGATGGATCCATGGGCAGCCTCTCTGCTTGCAGCGTGTCGAGCCAAGCACTTTGCTGGCTGAGCTGCTCTGTGTATAAACTTTCCCATGATGATCTGGGCAGCTTTTCTTATTCCCTCAAGCGCAAAGCTTGTAAATGGGACCAGTGCCACTAAGATGAATTTCTGTAGGCAGAAAGCAACAGATATGCTCAAAGTGACTTATTTACATTTACCAATGCGATTGTCTGTTCTGACAGTTAAGGAGTCATTACAGAGTCTCTCCCAGAACAGTCAGTTTAGCCAATGTTTCAGACATGTACAAGCAAAAACAGGAGGATTACTAGTGGATGATCTGGGGTTCAATCACATATCCAAGGCACACGTCAGGATTCAGCCTTACTAAGGTTATTCTTGTGCATTGTGCTTTTATTGCATGTTTTCTTTCCCATCATGGTTTTGTGCCATGGAAAGTTCTCACTGGAAGATTTGACACCCCATGCATGTCTTCCCAAATGCAGAGAGATAAAAGGAAGGTTAAAAAGAAAGCAGTGCCATTGAAATTCAAGGGTGTAGATTTTTAATATCAGGTAGGCTTCTTTGTAACCCTTTGGTATACAATATTCCTGCAACACTGCAGAGAGGCATACTGCAAATGAGTACCAGGCTAATTGAGAACACAGGCCTAAAAATAGAGGTGTCTGGGAAGTGATGATTTTCCCACAGAAACATCAGGTTTTCATAAAAAAAAAAAAAAAAAGTTTCAAGTATAACGTAGAAAGGTTTTGAATTATTGCACTTAAATTTTATGTTCTTCTTTCTGACAGACACTGAAGATTTTTGTTGAAAAACATTTATAACAATAACAAAAACATTGCCTTCCTCAAGAAAACCATGGCTACTGGCATAATAATTAAAAAAGTCTTTAAAATTTTATATTCAACTGATATTTTTTTTCTGCTTATCTTTTTTTTTTTCTATCCTCTGCTTCTCACACTGACTGGTACTCGGGTGGTAACACTAAAGTGGCTATTTAAGGTGGCTATTTTTAAAAAATCTTAGGTGGTACTAAGGAAAACCAACACTTGCTTCTTCTTTCTTAACTCAGGTCTTCTCCCACTGTTTTTTATTTTTTTCATATTTGATAGTGCTTTTTTATTACTAGTATTCATTTCTCTTGGTTGAAACTTGTTGTCTTTCTTTATTGTATTCATTCCCTCTTTTTTTTTTTTTCATTCCCTCTTTTTTTTTTTTTGTTCATCACTTAGGCATCTCTAATAATAGCTGTTCCTTCCTGACTCCATCTTTTTTTAATTTTTTAATTTTTTAATTTTTTAATTTTTATTTTTTTTATTTCTGCCACCGTATTTGTGCTTTAATTACCTTGCCTTCTTCATAGATATTATGGTCTGCTGTCAATCTTACAGAATGTATTCCATAGGGCTTTAAAAAGGCTAATCAATTTTTCCTCATGATACTGCAAGTGCTCAATAAATCTTATTATATCCATTTTGCATGTGAAGAAAATACAGGCAGAAATAGTGACTAGTGTGACCAAAGCCATGAAGCAACCTGTTGACAGACATAACGTCTGTTTCAGTCCATCCTTTAGTTAGCCTAGTAAACCACTTTGCTCCCTTTGCTTTACTGCTGTGATACTCTCTTTTAAACCTTCCTGCAAGCACTTTAACACTGGACTCCTGTAAGCTTTAACCCCACGTTACTCTTGGTCTTCCATCTGTTGGAACTAGCCCTAAGAGCTCTTCACTATCACCAGTCAACAGCAGAAGCATCTTGCCCAGGGACTGCTTGGTCAGAAGCGCATCCTTTAGCATTTGAGGTCGCTACATGTGGTCATACAATGAGAAGTACAGCAGAGTAGTTGTGAAGATCAAGGAATCTTCTTTTCACCTTCTCTCTTTGAAGACATGGAAGGATACAGGTTTGAGTGCATGGGCCAGAGACATATGAATACAATCTGGGGAACTGAAAGCAAATTGTCATTCCAGCAGAAAATTTCAGATATGGTAGGATGTTCTGTGCTGTTGTGAGAATAAGCAGTTTGCTCTTGAGTGGAGGAACAAGAATGGGTTAACAGACAGAGTTTTCATTTGAGCTGCTCAGGCTGAGTTTCAAATTCACTAACCTGAGTATTTTTTATGTGAGTTTGAGTTTCAGAATGAAAGCTTGCATAATGACAAGAGGCCCTGTGAGAATAGAGAAGGACCTTGCCCCTGCTTCAGGCTGTGAAGGGTTAGTACTTGAAGACTGCAAATTACTTACATGTGCATGACGTGTGTAAGTTGAGGATTTTCTTTTTTATTATTATTATTTTTTTAAATCTTAAAACCAAAGTATGTTTTTGGGTCCAGTCTGCTGGGCATGCAAGTATACCATATCTAAGAAGTTTTTTCCTTTGGAGGCTGAAGATGAGAAAAATCTGATAAACTTGGAATGCATATCCAAGCAAAACTTCCTAACTTTGAGGGGCCACTGTGATTCTCTTTTGTGTTAGGGCCATATGTTAAAGATAGACCTTCTATTTCTAGCTCAAGCTCAATTCTTACCACTCCAAATGTGTTCAGCATAGTTTCAAGGAAAAGATACAGGCTAAGCACAGTTCAGATCAAACGTAGCATGGGTTTTGTGCTTTCCCTCTTCCTTTCTGTGAAGTTCAGACGCTTCCTGAGGAGAGGGATGGGAGACAGATGTATTCCCATGCAACTGAATGCTTCTTCTGCATGGCACAAGCTTGGGCTCAATGCAGCCCTCGTGTACGCCATGCTTGTGGAGGTGCTGGAAAGTGGAGATGAAAATCTACAGTGTGCTGTGTCTCCTTGAGGTGAGTATGGTGTTTATACCACAAATCAAACAACAAACCTCAGAAATAGAAACTTTACTGTGGGTTACCTTGACACATTGGCATCCACAAGGCTTTTATTCTATGCCACCCAGCCTTCTCAGGGCTGCAGTCTTGTTAGCTCTTGTAAGCTAAGCATGTTTGGGCCTGAGTGGATAACCGGCAGAGAGAAGCCAGTGCTGGAGGAAGCAGGGTTGGTGACTCAGTGGGTAGCATTCTTGCCCCTGAGTCAGTGTTGAACCAACTGTGGTGCTAAGGGGGGCTGTTCTACGAATGTTGCTGAATTTTGGACAAGACTGAGAAACTAAGCTCCTAACCACTTCTGGCTTCTGAAACATCTCAGGTCTTTTCTCAGCAGCAGTGGAATTTACCCAATATCTTGATCACATTCCAGCATGAAAAAACGTATTTCATTCACCCACAACTCACTTTGCTACATCAGTGAAACTTACCTTCTCTACTACAGCACAATGCATTCATAAAGATATGCTGTATTTCATGTCACCTTCTGATGTTAATACTGGCCAAAATGCTTTACACACACATGATGAAATTCTTTTTCATATGCTGTTTTTCATATATCTCAAGGGAAATCCTAGGCGTCCAGTCCATACACTCACAGTACTTCCTCACATGTTACTCAGATATCTGCATAGGTGTAAAGGATATCACTTTCTACAAAGGCCAGTTTGTCTCAGGGCAAATAATACCAGGGAGTAGCTCTTGACTTCATCATGCCAAGACCTTTTGCCCCCTCAGTTCACAGTGAAGTGCAAATATTACCTAAGGCCATGAAGGCAACAGCCTCCATTGAGAGGGTGCACATAGCTTCTCATGAAGCAGCGCTCCTAGTCCAGGTAAGTCCAGGTTCTCCTTTGTGTCCCATTGCCATCCACTGCAAGAGTGCTCTTCAGATGTGACTAGCTCTGAAACATTGTGCTTGAGCTCACTTTGTACCTGCTTTGCTCCCTTGTCATGGCTGACATACCTGAATATATGTCTCCCATGGCAAAAGAAACCTTGTAAACCAGCACTGAAACACACACACTGCCTGATGCTTACTTTGTTTGGTATGTGATGACAGCTCTTTATAGGTGTCTGAGAAAAACAAATGAATGAAGAAGCAGTTCCTGGTGGCTTCTGCCAGCTGTTGACAATAACCAGTAATTTGCTTTTCCTGAAACAGACCTGATGCCTCTTGTGGATGATGTGATGCGTAGGTGTTGTGTCAATCAGTAAAAATTAAAAGTTGCTGAAGGGCAGGAACAGCAGCTGTGAGATTTCTTACTGCTTTTTGTTCACAGGGAAATGGTATCAGACTCTGTTTTGTGGCTTGTGTGATTTAATGTTACATTTATCTCACACGCTTTAGCAAGGGCTTTTGCAAGCAGATTGATTTTAGACCCCAGCTTATAAAGGTGTAAGATGAGTGTTTCATTCATAAAAAACAAACTTGTGAAACCTTGTTTAGCATCTAAGCAGGTGGCCTGATTTGTAAAGTCTACAACTCAATTTGCTCTGTGGTAACAATTTTATTTTTCAACCCAAGTCAGTCTTCCCAGTTAGGTTTTGATTAGAAATCACATGACTTAATAATTTTATAGTTCATGAGCATACAGGACAAAAGATGAATGCACAAATGATTTCACTCCTCTTGTGGCAGTTAACCATATTATGCAGTCCTCTTTACAACAACATCAATCTCATCTTACAGGTAGGTAGAGTTCTTACCCTAGTGGCTCTGCTCCATCACCTGTGCCAGCACCTCATTGTTTTGATGATGGTGCATTCTGTTTTACATGCACTTATCATTTGGAGGTGGGCAAGTTCTCCACACACCAAAGGGCTAGAAGCATGCTACTGTAACAGGAAGGATCAGATGTTCAGGTAAAGCATTTACCCAACAGCATCAAGGAATGCTTGCTATCATGGTTGCGTGGTTTTGTGATGTACAGAAGCCCCAGCTGCATGGAAACCTTCCTCTGTATCAACATGATAATATTGTAAGAGTAGGTTTGTGTCCCTGAACTAGCTAGAACCACTATCTTTTTCACATCAGCTCTTTCCCTTGAGCTACAAGAACCATGAGACTTGCAGTGAAATGCTGGGAAGTGGCAATGCTGGAGCCAGAGGTGACCAGCAGTTTTGGAAGTCAAACCCAGTAATTGAGTACTTCTGTGTCTATTAATTCTGTGCCTATTAACCTGTGTTAACCCTTTGTTAACCCAGTTAACAAAGCAAATTATGTAGTTGGAGTGCTGTTGTCAAGCTTGGAATTCAGTAGCTTCCTCTGCAGCAGCCGGTAGGGTTCTCTTCAGGAGAGGGAAGCAGCACATGCTACAATGGTACGCCCCAAGCTCCTCTACAGCAACGTCTATTAGCAAACTTCTCCAGTGCTAAGCAAGCAGGAAGAGAGGAAAGCTGTGCTTCCCTCCTGCAGCAAACTTGTGTCAAGTACATTGGATAAACCATCATGTATGAAAGTAATGAAATAGCTATATATAATCAATCCTAAGATGTAATTGAGGGTTTTTCTTCTGTTTGAAATGACTTCACTATGAGGTCTGGTTAAAATGTTTCTGTTGAGATTACTCTTCAGGAGGAAGAAGAGTTTCAAGCAGAGTGGACTTAGTGAAAAACCACCTTCATGCTTCAGAATATTTAGACACTTCACTGAAATACACAAGTGTCTCTAACAAAATAATGCATTCCGTGCAACCTTTGTTCTAACAAGGCATATGAGAAATTCTACGCTAGAGGTGATACACCAAGATGTCTAGGATTGCCATGTTGCTTTCCCTTTACAATAACTTCTCTTAAGCTTCCATGTATCACTAGTCTAATGGTGATCTACAACCAGTAGTGGAAAAAGGGCACACAAGGCATTCAGAATTACATTGTCGTAATATGGCCAATCTACCTCATTTTGTATTTCATTTATTGAGCAATGTAGTTGAGGTTTTGGCTTTCAGTCAAAACCAAAAATTTTCCCAAGAGAATAATTGGATGAGGAATTAAAGAAACCCCACCAAATGACCAAAACATCTCCCAAACACCATTTTCCACTATTCATATTTTAAGGAATTAAACACGGTTTTAGTGCAAGGAGTAACTGTACTCTAGCCCTAGGGTTATGAACTGGATAAGCTATTAGGAATTTTCCATTTCTAACTGATTGTGATCTCACATCAGTGTAACTCTGCTCACTTTAATGGAATTACTTCAGAATTACTCTGATGTGAAAGGAGAATAAGGTCCTGTGATTCTATAACAACTCACAGTAAGCTGTTCACATATGCCTCCAAGAGGAGGAGCTTTTAAGAAAATATAGTGGAATTTAGAACCCAGTTTTCATCAGTTCATTTAATCAGTTTACTTTGGTCTACTGATCACTTCTGCTGCTTTGCATGTGATTGTCCTTATAAGTGAGGTCAGGTTTATGGGGAAAAAAAAAATCCTTTATAAAACCAGCTGATATTAATAGAAGAAAATGGATGAGTTATTGGGTACTCCATGACCTACAAATGTTCATATAATCTTTTTAAACACAATATTTTACCTATAATTAAACATTTATTATTCCAGGTTATAGTTTCTAAGGAAAGGTGGATTGTAGTTAAAAGACCACAAAACAGATCTTAATTATTCCTGCTTCTGTCAAGAGGAAAGTAATGCTTACCTGGCTCTCATGACAAGTCATTCTTTAAGGATTGTAGAAACACTCCAAGATCCTCACTTAGAATATGACATATGATTCTCATCCAGCTAAAGATGTAAGCCTGTGCTTAGCTTTAAGCACTGTGAGTAGTCTCACTGAAGGGATAACTGTGCTTATATGCTTTGGGACACTGTGGGTCTTCTGCTTCCTCTTCTTCTATTACAGATCCCCTGAAAATCTCAAGATGATCTGTTTATCTGCTCTTCCCTTGTGCTCCTCTTGCCTTACCCCAAAAGGAACTTCTTAAACCTTGTATTAACAGAGTTGTTAGGCTGAGAAATAGTCTTCAACTGTTCCTTGGCTGCGCTGTAAGCATGGGGAGACACAGCACAAGTGTTCAAGTGTTTGAAATGGCTGAAGGTCATTCTCACTAGCTCTTTCCTGCAAAATATGGTGTGTATATGAATGGTAGGATGTGGGCCATACAGTCAGAAAATTGCAGAATAATTTAGGTCAACAGAGACCTCTGAAGTCCTGGACTTAATAGGGATAATTTCAATTTTAGAAAAACATATTGGGGTCTTCTCTAGGCAAGTTTTGCATATTATGATATTCATATGTAATATACCAGTAAGTGCCAGGCCAATTGTCTGTACTGGAACACAATAGAGTCTTGAGGTTTGGAATCAGGTGTGGTTCAGAGCTGGAATCATATTTCAAATGGACTTAAGTTTCAGGGATTTAGCACTGCTGCCTCAGCCATTTTACCTAAGGGTCTCTTAAAATTACTTTTAATGGAAGGGAACAATTTAACCAATTTAGTTCAATAGGGCTGAATCCAGCATTTATCAATATCCCCAGAGGAAAACAAGTAGCTTCTGCAGTCTCTTGATTAACTGAGCAGAAAATGAGCCACCCTCCCCTTTCTGTTTAAATTGGATATGAATGAACCAGTTCAAACCACATAAGAATTGACTTCTTGACTCCTCTGCGTGTACATTAACCACTAGGTCATGGTTTTATTTCTTCTCTGAGAAAACCAATTTCCCCTGAATGCGAACGGCATTCGGAAATGCTCCCACTGTGTTTCCTCATCCCAGAGCTTTCTTGTGCACGGCTATTTAAATGGCAGGAGGTCCCACAGTGAGAGGTGGGAAAGCACAAGCAGACCTAACAGCTTAGGTGGTCGTACGGCTCCCTTACAGCTGCAGAGCAAAGGAGAGCAGGTTTAGGTGTGCAGGTTCCTTGTCAGCCTAGAGGCAGGTGCTTTTTTTTTTTTTTTTTTTTTTTTTTTGGGAGGGGGGAGGGGGTCATTAGGGCCACGACTTGCGAGCAGGAGCTGCGTTAGCGTGGGCATCGCTGCCCTCTGCTGGGTGCCACCGCCCGCTGGGCGTCCCTCCCGGGGACTATTCCTCCTCCTCCTCCTTCTCCTCTTCTTCCTCCTCCTCCTCTTCCTCTCCTCCCTGTTGCGCGGCTTTGCCAAGCTTTACGAGGGTCTCTACGAGCCCCACACTGCCTTTGAGTGTCCCTATGCAAGGGCAGGATGGACCGGCACAGGGGGAATAGGGGTTCTTGTGGGGGAAAGTGGTTACTCCAGGCAGGGGGTGGAGGGTGAGCTCCAAGTGCTTCAGCAGTAACTATCTGAGGCCAGACTTTTATCCCAGTGCAACCCCCTGGGATGGCAATGCAGCTTTGCTGCTTTTTCAGTGAACAGAGAAAGCATGCATATGTGTATTTGCTGCAGAGGAAGAGCTGCACTGCAAATTTATCTGTGTTCCTGTACTTGTACCTTAAAAGTCTGTCTCAAAGGAACCCTGATTTCGCTCCTCCAAACACTTTCATTTGTTTGCTGTAAATACCTTAACCCAACATTCCTACTGATGCTCCTGCAGAAGTTGGAGTGTGTCTGAAAAGAGGTGATGGATCTGTCTTGCGTTTTGGAGACATGCATTCTGCATCATCTCATCTGACAGGACAAATTGTACAGGGGAATAGGGAAGTTAAGAAGAGCTGAAAGCTCTTACTGTAACCAAATAATGTGGCAAATGCTTTGAGAGGGATCTGAAAATGAGTCTCCACAAACCATCTTCATGCCATTTCAAGCAAAAAATGGATGAAAGTCTCTCTATCATAAGGATGTTGCCTGTGCAAGAAAGATGCAGCATTTAGGAACTACACAGGGTGAGAGAAGGTAATCCACCTCACCTTGGACAAGGACAGCTGTGTTGAGATGAAAGTTCTCTGGTCCAACTTGTTCTATGTAAATTGTTGATGGCTCCTTTGTGCAGTCAGATGCAAGATGCTCTGTGTCACTCACACACTGTACCTGGATCAGAGCCTGCCAATTGTATGAGGGCCTGCCTGGACTGTGCTAGAGACCTATGAGGATGTGGGAGAGAACCTGTTCAACAAAAAGCAAGAAAGAAAAAGGGGTCAGAGACCTAGTCCCTGTGGGCTGTACAAGCTTTCCCACAGGCTACCTGAATCACAAGGGTTGCCAGCTGGCCAGTGTTGGACTAAGGGCTTGACCCCCTGCCCTTCCATACTGAGGCATGCAGTCACTTTGCAGGTCATAAAATGAGCCACGGTGCCTGACATGCACTCACATATGGAAAGGGAGAACTGATCTCTGAGTGTTGCCTCAAGGAAATGATACAGACTGTTCATTTCTGAGGACCCCTCAAGTTTTGACCTTCATTTTATAAGAGACAGAATGCTGTGGAGCTCAAGTATGCTCTTTCTGTCCTGCTGCCTGTTCCAGTGAGAACATTTACTCATAAAACCAGCCCCTGTGCATTTTGGCTAGCTACAAAAATGTGTATGGACTTATTTCTCCTTTAATGAATCCCAACAAAAGTCTCACCCAACTGAGTGCTTTAAAAGAACATGAAACTCATGTAATTAAAGTACAATTTAAAAAACCTTGGTCTTTTAGATAAACTTGCCCAAACCTGCCCACATAACTAGTGAAAAAAGATGTAGGAGAGACAGAGCCTTGAAATGGTGTTTGTATTGGAAGTGATGTGAAAACTAAGTTCAGTCTGACTAGGTAGACAGATACATACATGGAACTGAAAATTGTTGTGCAAGGGGTCGTACTTAGAACATACCAGAGTCAGATAAAGGTCAGAGAGGGTCTGCTCTTAAAATTGGTTGTGTCTATATCTGTAAAGGAGTGTGTGTGGATAAACGGTACTGCAAGGTTGTGCTGGTGCCTCTTACAGTGCAGAATGGATATGCAAAAACAGCTTTGAGCTACTGAAACAACTTCTGCAAGTAATTGCTAGATGATATGAGTAAGAAGATCAAAATTTTGGCAGATTATACAACTTCACAGTGATGGGTATGAACAGAATACAGCAAGAGCTGGAAGTATGATTAGTAGAAAAGAAGCTTGTCCTACATCTGGGAGAAAATACTCAGAAATCTAACTATTTAGTGGGAGAATGAAACTTGAAAAGCATTCAATCCTGAGGGACTCCAGGGAGAAAAATAGACACGAGTTTCCACTGTGATATAGCAGAAGGAAATAAATGCAATTTGGGGCGTTATATGAATGCGCAAGTGGGGATTTGAGGAGCAGGAGATGGGCAGTTCTGTGACAGGTACCAGAGAGCTGCATATTAGTAGGATTTGTGAGCAGACGTGGGTTCCTTATTTAGCCAAAGACTCCTGTGTACTGTAAACTTGAACAGATTAGACTTCAGGAGACCTGGACATATTGAGAAGTAGAGGAATTTGAAGACATTTAGGCACATGTAGGTAACTGGAATACATCTAAATATCTACCCTGGGAGTTGCATGGTTGCATGAGGAGTGAGGAATATTTCTTGAAGATTAAAAACCACAGGGACTCCAGCAGTGGCAACAAGACAGAACAATCTGGAGTGCTACTGTTTAATGTCGGCTCAGAAGAAGGAAGAGAAAATGTGATACACCAAGTTCTGATCTCAGTTTTCACTGTTTTTGCACCAGAATCATTTCTGAGAAGTACTGGGAAGGTAGTGCTCTACCCATGAGCCATGTGAGTCTCCCATAACTCATGGTATGGGTAGCAGCTCATGTTTCAGTGACAGCCTTCAGAAAAGTCTGAAGCACTGCCCTGATATTAAAGCACAGAATTCCCAATACTATGGTGAGATACTTTGTCTGAATTTACCCAAAGGGAAAAAAATGTATGGAAAGTTTAAGTGACTTGCTTTATGTTGTGCAAATCTGGGGCCCTGCCAGGAACAGAAATAGCACTCAGCCTCTTTGTTCTTAACAGCACTGAACCAAAGGAACCTCTACTAGGATCTCCAAGGATTTCCTCCTACTGCAAAAGCTTTTCAGTGTCAGTTCAGTTCCAGCAAACTGGAGGGGGGGGGGTGGTGGGGGGGAGGAGGGCTGGGAGGACTAACCGGAGGAATGCCATGCATTACTCACATGCTTGCAAACAGTTTGGTATGTGAAGGCTGAGATGCAGGAGGCAGCAGTGCCTGGCTAGGAAAATGCCTGAGCAGTTCAGGTGGCCAGTTGGCAGGGATCCACACAGCGAGTGAAGGGTGACTCAACAACGTCTGGGGGTACTCAGCAAAGCTCTGCTGTGCCTCCTGCCTTTCAGCCATCTGGTCTGGCCAGTGGAGAGCAATGCTTCCCACTGAGGTCACCTCAAGGAAGCAGCATTTCTGAGCAAAGTGGAGGCAGTACTGCTTGAATGCCTACCCTTCCCAAAGACGTGGCAGGAAACCTGAAACCCAGCTCACCAAACAATTTAATTTTGTGCTTAAGCCAAACCATATTTAAAAAAAAAAAAAAAAAAAAAAAAAAAAAACCAACAACAACAACAACAAAAAACATATAAACATGCTTTACAGTTTTGGGCTCTGCCACACTGAAGGCATGGTGGCAGAAAACTCTGAGATGTTTAATTAAGATGGTGCTTGATGAGTTACAGGAAGGAATTTTAGGACAAGTTTGCCTGAGATTACAATGAGTAAGCTTAACTGTTCCACACCTCTCTTAAATACTTTGTGCATCCTACAGCAGTAATCTAATCCTGCTTGGTGTCAGTTTTCTTAATTATGTAATGTGAAAAATTATCATTCTCCAGGTGTTGGTACTGGACAATGGAACAGCTCTATGAATAGAAGATGCCATGAAACAACATATTCTGTGGCTATTACTATTGAAAATAATGATGAAATGTGTAATGATGAAATGTGTAATTGTTTCAGTGGGTCAAAGCCTAACAAAAAGATAAACCAACTTGTTCTGCTGATGCATTTGAATTACTGTTAAAGAATAACTGCCTGAGTAAAGTCTGATTCACTCAGGTGCAGATTTCTAACAGCAGTCACCTAGTGGATTAAGTACCCTCATAAATTTGGCCCTATAGCTTTTCTCAATACCTGGAACATCTGTGGGCAGATAGGTGTAGGTGGCTGAGTTAAGTCACATTGTTCTCATCTTAGGAGTGATGCAGAATGGCATTTTGAGAAATGGTAAATGTTATCTGAAATCTGTTCTTTTTCTTTTTTTTTTTCTTTTTCTGTCAGGATTAATTTGAGACCAGTGGGAGATGCAATAGAATTGCGCTAGTGGTGTGTGGAATTGCACAGTTGAATTTGGACACGTAAGGGGCTTTTTAAAACCAGGCAAACATTTTTGAATTCTCACTGCATGTGTCTTTCCCTTACTCCAGAATCTCGTCTAAGTGTCAGGAGAAAGTAAGGTCTCTGGAATGTTCATTGAAAGGAAACACTTCCAGAGTGATGCAGCTCTCCACAATGCATTACCTTATTTTTTTTCACCTTAGTAAATATTGGAAAAAATTATTTCAGTATTTATGTAGTGTTACCACTACCATTTCAAGAAACCCTGAAGTTTAAAGGGACAATTGCACCAAGTATGCTTTCAGTCCAGTAGTTAGTTTGATTCCTGGTAATTAGAAGGTCACATACACATTCTGAAGGCATTTTAACTCTTTTTCCCTAATGATTTGATAATAAAATTTAGTGTGTCTACTTATTAAATGGACAACAGAGAATGAAGCACTCATTCAAGATCTTTCTCAGCATCTGTGATGACAAATCAGCTGTTAAGGGACAAAACTCACATGTATAGATAAGGTAAATTACCATAAATATTATTCTGCCAGTGATTACAATTAGGTGATGTGGCTACTGAATGTTAGAAGACAATTATTATTTCATTTGCACTATGTTATTATTGGAGAGCCACATCAGAACCTGACCCTGCTGCATAAGACTCTATACAAGGACAATATAAAATAATTCCTGCTCTGAAGGACCATCAGTATGAAATATCTTTTGTAGCTAATTACTTTCCACCATTTCCCTATTTCTAATGTCTTCTGTTTCTGAGCTATCCATGCTATCTCCTGATAGTTTTCTGAAGCTTGAGGTTTTTCTTCTTCCTCTCCATTTCTTTATTTTTTGTTGTCTTTTATTTTTCTGGTAAGTACATATATTGTTTATTTGTTTGTTTATTTATTATTTAATCTGAACATGGTCATCTCCTTCCCTTGAAGGAATCCTGCTTTCCTTTATTCCTTTTCTGCTGCTCTTCACCTTTGTTTCATTGAGGTCAGATTTTCAACAGACATGAATCAGCAGTTACCCTGGCAGCTTACCACTACTGAGACTGGCCACTTGTTCTCTTTGATCTCAATGGCATTTTACTGTCTCCCACCTCCATCCTACAATAACTTGCAGTTGCATGACATTGTGCAGACCTTATCCAATGAAACATTACAGTGATGGGATAAGGTAGATAAATATTATGCTTATAACACAGGCAAGTAAACACAGGCAAAAATGTAATAAGGGTCAAGGTCATGGGAGTCAATGTACGAGTTTATATTAATCCAGAAATCCTTTGTTCTCAACTCTCTGATACATCAACTACATATCACACTAATGCACTACTGTTCTTTGAGCCCAGTGCACTTCCTACTTCCAATGGCTTCCTACCAGAGCAGCCAGACAACAACAGTGGGAAAACTGCTTGTAGTGATCCTGGAGTTATAGTAGCCATGTCTACCCTGGATGTCTCCTGTCTGCTCAGCAGCGTTAAACTTCAGTAGACTCACAAACTGCTCTCATTTCCAAAGACAGAGTAGTTTTGTTGCCTATTGCCATGTGGTTGAATGCAGTTCTGTGTCTACGTAGAGTTATTCTTAACACTATAAATAGTCTTAAAGAACTAAGGAGGCCCACAGTGACATACTCTGAAGGGTGTTTGAACAGCAAGAAGAAATCTAGAAGGAATCCTGTAAATCCAGAGGATTGCTGCCAAATGTTCGCGTGGGCTGTGGTTTAGTACAAGCCACTCCCTGGGCTGCCATGGCCGGAGGGAAAATTTAGCAAACAATGCCATTGACTGCCTCCCCCCAACCCCAATGGATTCCTTTCCAAAAAGATAATTTGCTATTGAAGTAGGTAGCTTCACAAGCATGTGTTAAGATGTAGATTATAGAGCACAGAGATGAGTTTCTGGAGACTTCCAAATGTTGCCCCATGGTAGGAAAGCTTTCCGTGGGAAGAACCAAGGACATTTCCCTTTAAGGAGAGTCTTGCAATGATAGAGATGAATCACTGTGGTGGATTCAGAAATCTGCTTCTCCTTGGAGCAAATTGCACAGGTACCATTGTAAGAGAGAAAGAGAAAGATGTATTAGAAAGATATGATAAGAATCCGCTTTTGGGGAGGAAAGGATAAGTAAGAGAATAAACCTACAAAAGGCCATGAAAGACAGTGGCAGGATTTTACTGCTGACTTTAAGAGATGTAAAAGTCAGCTGAATAAAGATGGGGTTGGATGTGAACAAGAATTTTTAGATGGTAAAGGACCTGCTAAAAACTATTTTGAGTTGTGAAGAACAAGACTAAGTGTGCTTAGAAACACAAGTTTGTGCAGAAAGTATCAATTTTCTTTATTCAGTTCTAACAGCTAATCAATTAAAATTAAACTTGGTAGGATGGTGGTGAAGGAGGAGAATTTCATCTCATGTAAAGAGTGCATATTAATATCCAGTTATTCTTCAGAAGAAGATGAGGTTTGTCATTGCCTGCTACACAGAAAATTTGAAAAAGCCTGATGTACGTAGTGGTTCAATGGCACAGGACACAGCTCTAGGGCATGAGGGTGAGAGCTGTGATCCTAGGCTGGGAGAGCTGGGGTACTGCTCCAGTCTGCTTCCTCCCTGGAGGGCAGACACTCTAAACCTTCAGGTTTTGACTAGAGGCCTTGTTTGATCCCCAAATATACTTCAATGCACAACATAATGTAAGTGGTCTGGGAATTTGACCACAATTGTATGGCTGGAGGTGCTGAATTAAAAGGGAGTAAATGCAGTTGATGTGTCTAAATGGTGGAGACTGCCAGAGAAATGGTATGAAGGTGGTGACTGAGAAATTACCCTAGGAGAAGAATAAGGAAGAAAATAAAGAGAAATGTCTGTGGGTATCAGATATACACACGCCCCTAGGACAGGAGGAGGAATGCTTAGATGGCTGCATTCAATTTCAAGCACAAGCTAATACAATCAGGAACATTAGAGATACCTCCATGCCTAACGGGAAAACAGCACAGCCAAACATGTCATCACCACAGCTCCTGAATTACCAGGGAGATAATTCATGATCTCAGAAACAGAGACCTAATCAGTGGAGAAGCTGCAAGAGACAAGCTTTTCCTGACAGCGCTACCATCAATCTACCATTGACCATAGCACACCTAGATTCAACCTGTAATTACAGTGAGCAATGGGCCTGAAGTATTATAACATAAAATGACAATGTCTGGGAAAATAAAACACATCAGGTTGGATTCAGGTTTAGCCATAAAGCAGGAGCAAGAGATGAGCTGAGCCCAGTTCTACTGCTCTAAAGTTGGTCTGTGATGAGAATTAACGCCGTGTGTTTTGATTGATGGATTGGTGCTCCCTGCCTTTCTACCTTCCCTTCTACTCCAGCATAACGATCCTGGAAGGTCCAGGCACCCACGTGGCGTGGAAACGGGGTATCTAACACCCATTGATGTACACAGGGTACTGCACACAGGGATCAGATTAACATCCTTTCCCCTTCTTTTTTTGTAAATTACTGACTTATTTGAGAAAGTGCATCTGTCATTCAGCACAAAGTAATTTCTGGGGCAACATGTGTTAGCCATGGACACAAAAAGTGAGCCCTTCATCCTTAGGGCAGCAAAATGAAACTTGGTCTCTACAGCTGAGAGGTTCTAGTGTCACCTCCCCAGCTGCCATGGGCCTGGGGGGCATCCAGGCCAGCATATTCCTCCCCTGTATCCCTTATCTGAGAGGGTTCACTGTGATGTGATTGCTAGTGGGTAGTGGTGAAGTAGAATGGAGTGTTATTTTTGTTTCAGGTCACTCAAGAAACTTTATAATTGGAAGTTCTCACATTCTATTAATTATATTATTTCTAGTAGCATGTTTTTTATATATCACATCCTATTCAATAGATCACATCTCATTTTAGAGATCATATCACATTTATTTATGCACATAGATAGATAGTATTCTTACATGAGTATCTCCCTGAAGTCTAGATTTATTTCTCAGTCAGCTTTCCAGTGATGATAAGAAAGCCCAGGCCTTTCCCACAGAGAGAAATGCTGCATTTCTGTTTGGCTGTTCCCATAACACATTGTTCTACCTGCCTTGTGCATTCAGCTGCTTGTAACCCAGGATGAGTAACTGGAGCTGTAGGTTAGAAGTTGGTACTGACATCTGGGCTTAGCTTCTTGCTCCATAACTCACTCCTTGAGGTCAAATCAATTCTTTGTTCCTTTTTCTCCCTGGCTGCAATGGGACTAAGTTGTTCAATGAACTACAGAGGTCATGGTCCTTCCTGTATTATTCTGAGCTTTTTCTGCTGATCCAAATTATTGCTGCAGTGTAAACCTCCCAGGTGAGATATTGCGATTTCCAGCCAGAACAAACAAAAATAAGGAAAAAGAAAAGAAAATAAAGATGTATAACTCTTACCTTTAAAGAATATCAGGGCAAGCATCTGCTTCAAAAACAATGACAGTGTTTAACTAAGAATGAACACATGGAAATCAGAGTGTTTTTTTCCTAATCATTGTCAAAATATGTATAAAACAAGGTTTTCCTCACTAATATTTTCTCTTTAACTCGACAATCAGTAAAGGATAATATTCATGCAATAAAACCCACTTATCACAGTTGTGCATTGTGTGAAAGATTTGCAGCTGGCAGATTATTTCTATTTTTTCTCCACTCAGACAAAACATTTTTGATCAGATTTTTTTTTTTTTCTGCCCCAAATTAAAAATATTGGGAGCTATTTTTCTATAAATCTAAAAAATGTGCCACCCAAAACTGTTCATGGTATCCTACAGAATGGGCCAGGTGTAACCTTTTTTATTACTGTTTTGCTTCTGAAACTGACTTCATAATAAAAAGCAGTCAAAGTTCTGGGAGATTTTAGTGAAGCTTAGGGAAAAGGTAAAGCTCTTAGCTCACATTGTTATTAGTGACAATAATCAATGCCCAGACAAGCATGGCTTCAAAAAATGTGTCAAGAAACCACTTTATGTTTTAAACAGACCATGAAAGACGTTCAAATTCTTCATCTGGAAAAAAAAAAAAAAAAAAAAAAAAGAGAGAGAGAAAGAGAGAGAGAGAGAGAGGGAGAGGGAGGGAGAGGGAGGGAGAGGGAGATTTCCTTCTACCGTGCAGTGAGAGATAACTTCACGCTTTCCTTTGGTATGCTGCATGGCCAATTGTAAAGCCATGTCATGTGAACAGATGGAGGCAAAGGATCTCAGCTTTCACTGGGAATGGGTTAAAGATCTGATGCCTCAGACGGTGGGTGAGACAGGGCCCAGCAGCAGGAGCTTTCTGTCCCCTGACAGTGAGACGCCTCCAAAGCCTGCTGGGGTGGCAGCAATTCTTACAGGAGTACCTCTGCAGGTCCTCAGCAGACCGGCACCAGCTAAGCCTCAGACTTGTATAGGCACTTCACATTTAAGAGCATGTCTAATCCAATCACCAGCAGATTGGAAGCTATCTGTGTACCTCCCATATAGCATATTCTTGTAGGCTTGAAAGCAATCTTCTCTTCATCAGCCTTCCCTCTTGTCTTCCTATCAGTCTGTGCAAGCAGTGGCGCTCCCCCTTGGGCACACAGAGCTAATCCCATTTACTCAGCCCATCAATTTAACAGCTTTAAATATTCACATTTGTTAGATGGATGCAGCTGAAACATTAGCAGCATCACTTGACCAGCAAGAGAGGGGGAGAGCAATGTGGTGAGCAGTGTGAGGCAGCCTTCCCATGCTGGCAAAAGCAGAAAAAAGTCATTCAAAATGCTGAAGGCTCAGGCCAATCTCTCCCTCACACGCAGAGCAGAGCAGGCTGCACATGTGCAACCCATTACCCATGCGCGCACACACAAGCATATTTTCACTTTCCCACTCCACAATCTCTGTTTCTGCTAGTTAGCCATTTCTCCCTGGCTGTAGCCTTCAGTTTTCACACACCCTCATCTTTGCTTTCTGTGGGCCCACCAGCATGCCTGCATGTGGTGTGGCCAATGCTGCCTGATCCTGCTCGCTGTATTATCACCAGTATTGGTATAAGTGGCACAGTCAAGTGGGATTTAGCCCCTGCCTGTGTCAGCACATGATTTCACACATGCTCCTTCCCTTCTTTTGGATAAACTCAAAGGACTGAAGCAAGAACAGAGCAAAGGGTGTCAAACACCACCTAAGGAAAGCACTGACCATGTGTGCCTCCTGCTTGAGTGCAAAGCTACATGCCAGTTACAGAGTGCAACGTGACCCAGGCAGGCCTTACATTTAACTCTGTTCTCAGCTATCTCTTTGCAAATTCTCAAATGGAGCCTACCCGCTTTCTTTAGTTTATCAGTTCACAGCATCCTTTAGCATTTCTCATGGTAGCTGTACCTCCTCTGCTCTGGCTGTAGATTAGAATGGTCCTGAGAAAGCAAGGAGTCAAGAGGACAATCAGGAAGCTGTGAGCTCCCAGCCTCCTGCCAGCACTCCAAATGATCCTGTGCTTCAGGAAGAACCAGCATCTGCCTCCAAAAAAAACACTGGAGACTTCAAACAGTCTTTGTTTGCCCCTCCTCCAGTACTTGTCCTTTCACTATTCACTTTTTATTATGGAACAAACCCTGGCTCATAGTTTAATTCACCTGCACCAGTCATGCCTTAGTTCCTCTCTTTACCTGCTGCAGGTTAAATAGGATTGGAATGGCCATTGTCTTTCAGGATATTGCAGTCTTTGACATGCAGAAGACATATATCTCTCCAACATTTCCAGCATATTTGTTACATTTAACCTGTTCTTTTCTTTGTTGTCTGGTTCTCATACTCTTACAACTATATATAGTGTATGTATATGTATATGTATATTTTATATATGTTGCATTAGATAGATAGATAGATAGATAGATAGATAGATAGACAGACAGACAGACTTCCTGCTTGTGCCAGTGAAGAGCTTGTGCTGACAAAAAAATAATGGGATTTCAAGTGCCAGCAGGCCGCAAACTTGGGAATTACCTTTGATGATCCAGAACTGGCCTCTGCCGCTAAAATAGGAAGACAGGATGCTGTTATTCTGAACTTAGACTTAAGGATGAAATAGAAAACAAAAAGAATTTTCAGTGGATGTCTCCTCTCCCCGTTCTACTCCTCAAGCCCTCTCTGAAGTGATCGCAGTATTTTGATCTATTAGACAACAACAGTTTAACCAGGCTGAGATCATTTGGGGTGAAAACCATGTGGCGACTTCACAATTCAAGAGGGGTATTGAAGACTTCCACCTATTATGGAATAAGTAAGATGAAGTGAAAACCCTTCATTCATCCCATTAACAGTGGGGGGTAATGGCAGAGGACAGCACTCAGAACATGCACTTCCCAGCTGCTGACAGGCTGCTAACCTGACACGCCCTGAGGAATCCAGAAAGAATTCTTGAATCATGAGAATCACTTTTCCCCTAACAACCCTGCCTCCCCTTCTCCTCCGGGGGCCAGGACATGCAAGCAAGATCCAAGACACTATGAAATCATTGGCATCCTGTCTGTTGACTTCACGGGGCTTTGGATCAAGTCCTGAGTTTTCAAAGGCAACAGACTTTTAAAACTGTTTGGAGGATGAGAAGGCCAGCTGAAAGTTTCCATGTGCTGTTAAGGGCTGTATCTTCATTTCTCCGTGGTGCTTATCAGCAGTCTATATCATCAGTAGATATTGGTGGAGGCAAGGACAAAATCTTTTTGCAATAAACCGATGTCTGTCCCAGTAACCTGTTTTTTGTTTGTTTGTTTGTTTTTCATTTATTGGCCTTAATTCTTCATACTGTTCACTATGTTGGTACAGTAAGAGCAAGTATTCTCATGTCGTAAAAGGCTGTGGATGTATGTGATAGACAGCAGTAGAAAAATTGGGCAGTGTAGCTTCAGCTAATTACATCAGTGATATTCAACTGATTGCTGGTGATATTCAACCATTGTGGGTAATTTACTGGAAAAGGAGTGAGAAGAACTGCATATCAGAGGCCATTGGTGTGAGGATAAAGTCTAAACTGAGAAGGCAGAAGATCCAAACTGAGGGAAGAGTGAGCTGTTTAGAGTGGCTGAGTGAGAGAAGACAGACAGGAATATACAGAAAGGGGAAGCTGGATTCAGGGTGCAGGGTATTCAGAGTTAAGGAGATAGCAAGGATGCTGAGGTGGAATGGTTTTAGGCAGGAAACCATTTAAAGTGGTGGTCTTCTTCTTCTTGACCCTGGCTATTTGCTACCAATGCCCTGTGTCATAGCTCTGCAAGATCTCAATGGTCAGCTGAAAAGGGGAACCAACTTGGCTGAAAACAAATCATTCTCTGCCCTTCAGGTTTAGCTGTAAATGGATTAGGCCCCAGAGCTGACTCCCACACAGCTCTGCAAACAATGATGCCTGAGCAGGGGAGGGGATGGCATCGTTCAAGGGGCAAGGTTATCCACATTCTGACGTTTCACACACTCCCTGTCTTGAAAGTGTAAGGCTAAAACAGCTAACAGATTAGTGAGAGTGCCCACCCCAGTGCTTATACATTGTGTGCAGAAGTTAGAAACACTTTAAAAGTCGAGCAGGCACAGGCAGAAATGAACAGTCATGTAACAACCACAAGCTATTGCTCTTCATGGGCTGTGCAAGCTGTTACATGGCCAGTGAGAAAACCACACAGCAGCCTGGCCTTGCTGGGCAAAACCTGGTCAGAAGGAGCTGTAGGAGGCAGTCCTCGGGGCCCTGCCTCACAGCTTGTGCTCTGAGCTTCTGCAGCCTCCATCTTCCAGCAGCTTCCCTTCCCCACTAGGGAGCAGCACCAGCGCAAAACGCTAGTATTTCTGGCTTGATACAATTAAATTGGTCATAAATAAATAAATAAAATTTTAAAAAATGGCTAGGGTTAGACCAGCTTTAGATGGAAGCAGTGATAGAATGAGCAATATCCTGGGAGGCAAGATTAGCAAGACAGATAGACAGATTAGAGGCGAGACAGATTTCATCCAAAAAGGGGGAGTTCCTCAGGACATACTTTTCCAAATAGAGGTTATGTGGCTTTACTGAATGGATACCACAGAAGGTGAGCCAAATCCTCACCTAGAGTAAAAAGGGAAAGCCCTCCTGCCAATGGACTAAGGATTCATCCTAGGTGAGATATGACCCAGCGTGCTGATTGCAAGGGTCAGCATTTCCAGGTGTCTTCTGCACGTTGCTGCTTCTGAGTCTGTGGCCAACCCCCTAAGGAGGGAGAGGTCAAGGAGCCATGCACCTCTGGGGCCACACAATGATTTAATAGCAAGTTCAGCCCCAAGAAATATTCCCTAAGATTCAGTCCCTCTTGCCCTGGTCAGCTGCCTTTTGTTAAAAAGGGTGGGTCTCACTCAGAGAGGCATGGTGATGCTGTTGAATTGCTCTCCCTTATTCTCAGGGTGCTGTTTTTCTCAAGAGCTTTGATGTGAAGAGGTAAGGGCCAAATGTCCTACACCCTGCTTTCCACCTGTCGGCTGCTGTGTGCTGTGGTTTAGTGCCTCGCTGGGCTTCAGGCAGCGTTAATCTCCTCTTTACTCCCACTTCCTTCCCTCCTTGGGCTTGGATATCATCTGTGAGCTTAACTGGAGCTATATCACACAAAACGCTGGGCTCTCCTTCCCTGAAAATAGAAACCAAAGTGACCTAGGACAGCCGCAGTAGAAGAGAGGAAATCTGCAAGTCCCTGGTGGCTGTGGTGGTTCTGCCTGACGCTGTGCGCCAGCACAAGCAAGCAAATTCCAAGAAGATACAGTCATCAGCAGCTCTGTGAAGACAGGAAAGTGGTTACAAATGCTCTCTGCCTCAAAGAGAGAGAAGAAACCACAGTCTGTCTGTAGCCTCACATCATGCTTTCTGATAATCTGCTATTTAGAAATATTTGTCGAGACACTATGGTACTCGAGGCTAGGTAGATGTGAAAACAAACATACCGATCGGTGCAAAGGGATTGGTTTATCTTTGGTCAGCTAAAACGCAGCTTGCCTTTCAGCACACACACAATAGCACTGATGTACAAAGGAGAACAGAAGATGTTTCTTCCTCAGAGCTGTCTACAGGTTGTCTTCACTGGGGCATGCAGTGTAACTATCACCTTCCAGTCGATGCAGGACCGCTTTGCCCCAGCAAGGGCTCTAGGGTTTTGTATACTGACTCATATACAGCATTTTCTTTATACCGTTAGGCTGTTCAGCAGGCAAATAAATCTCATAATACAGAATGTTTTCCCCTTTCCACTCCCTAAATTTTATCTGTTTTAAGTCCTTTGGTGCTTACTTGCATCTGCTTGACTGAAAAGGAGGGAGCAAGTATTTATAAGTATTCCTAGCTGGACAGTAAGTGGTAGAATTAACAACAAGCCTGACTGCTTGAAAAGTGCTCTGCAGATGAAAATTTCCCCAAATATGTAATTATTTTATTATTATTATTATTATTTTTTACTATTTTAATATCACTTAATATTTAATTAGCAGCTCAGGGACCAGAGCCAGCCAAATGTCCATGTATTGTCCATCTGGAAATGATGGGGGTTGGGTGGGGTGGCGAGGCAAAGAGAAAATATTCTTGATGCCTTCCTGGTCAATTTGTACCAGTTCTTCATGAACTGTTTCATCAGCTGAAATTCCCATCACATCTCTGTACCTCCCTAGTGTGCCCTTGTTTCGAGAACTGTAGGGGAGGGCATGCATCTAAGCTTTTCTCCTACTTTTCCATTGCTGCAAAGCCATCTGGTTCCTTTTCTGCCTCAGAATGAAAAGGCCACAACAAAATGCAGAACCTGGCCTCCTTTATCAATATCTGAGATTTCATATTTTCATTATCAAAAGGTTTTACTGAAGTCTGGAATCTGCCACAGTGGGTGTCCTTTCAAAATCTGCCAAGTTTGCTTTAGAAAAAACAGATAACATTACCTTGGTATTTGTGGTATTCCTTATGCTGCTCTTCCCACTTCAGTGGAAGACTGCTGAGGATGTTTAGGGAAAGGCTAAGATAAATGTGCTTTAATATCAAAATAAATAATAGAGGCAAATGTGCAGCTTGTATTATTCATGTTCATACTGGATTCCAGTTTGGGTTTAAAGAGCTGCCCCAGAGCTGTTAGCCTGTAACTCCAAAGTCCAGGAGGATCAAGGGAGCTCTGTCACAAATAATGGCTGGTCTTGCCTGTGGGGCACACATGGTTTTGAGCACAGTACTCTAAAATTACAGCAGTCTTTGGCTGAAGCCTGTGTTGGTAAGAGCTGTTCCACTTCCCACCATCCCTCATGTTGGTCTCCAACTGTCCTAGAACCATTGCACCTCCTCTGAGAGATGTGCACAATGGGATTACCATTGTTTTTGTTGTTAGCCTGGAAATGGTCAGAGTGGCTACATCTGGAGTGCAGTCAGCCATGACTACAAAAAGTGTGGCTCCTGTTTGGGGCTGCTCTGCACAGCTGGAGGAGATGGGTCTGATGATTTTCTCCCACATGAGAGCTCTCATTCCGGAAGACAGACATTAACTTTCTTGATCAAGTCCATACTTACAGTCTTGGACTGCCTTTCTATTCGGGCATAGTTCCTGTAAGGGCAAGTCATGCAAACACTCACAGGGAAATGAAGACTTCACTGGATTTGAAATAGAAGCGAGGACATACATGTATTCATGTGCATATGCAGATAAAGAAGTTTCCCAATGTAAAGTTTCTCTTCTGAGATGGCACCATGTTGCCAGCACTCAGCAAATAATAAATAATAGTAACTGTACAAGAATTCTTCCACAGAATAACTCATCAGCCACAAAAATTACCATAACTACTCACCAGCCTCTGGTCTGGCAGAGCAAAAGCTAGAAGCTTAACATGCTGCATAAGGGGAAAAGAGAAATTCTCCAGGGTAGACCTTTAGGGATCAGAAAAGATCGTGGTTTTCCTGCTCTGAACTATGTGCAATGCAAAGAATGAAGATCAGAGTCAACCAACTGATTATGCAGGCCTAAAGTTTGAAAAGATCAGATACAGGATCCTTGATGCAGTGTCTCTCATTCCATATTGTTCTCACTCCCACGTATTTGTTTCATCGGGGGATGATGAGTTCAATATACCATCCCAGCATAAACCACATGGAGATTAACAATCTTAGAGAACAAGATGAAGACAAATGATTGCTAATTTAATCCAAAATTTGGTGTAGTGGGTCACTGTTTCATAGCTAAGTGAGCAGACAAAACACGGAAAGCTATTGGTCCTGTAGGGCATATAACATAAACTATTCTATGGCCTAATCCTGCAGCTCTCATGGGATACTGATGCCTCAAGCATCCTGTTCACACTGAAAGGCACTCTAAGAAATACCTGACGGGAGATGCTCATCCTTACAATCTGGAGCAAAACAAAGAAGAAACTGCAGAGTTCTGGAAGCATCAGTGCAAAGCACAGCCATACAAAACAGGTTCTCATCTGATCTCTTTCGAAGAAAACATTATCTAAGAAACATCTCAATGCATAAGGCATTAAGTTGATAGCTTACCATCAAGCAGTGCCTGATTGGACTGAGTTGCTGGCCTTACAGGCATTATCTTTTAGATGTTCTATTTTATCTGTTGCCATATTTAAATGTTTGGGTTTAGTTCCAGTGTAACCGATATTCTCCTGCAATATTACCTGTGGTCCTAAAGAGAAAGTAGGAAGCAGCAGTGCTCCCTGTTGTGCCTCAGCTCCACAGGACAAAATATTGGCCAGTTTCTACTTTTACTTATACAGAAGTAAATCCACTGTCCTCAATGGAATAACACTGTCAGCTCCAATTCAAGTCTGCCAATCTTGCTGAGTATATCTTCAGAGCACAAAATTGCTGCTGTTGTCAGCATTAAAGTATTGAGCAAAGATGACATATATTTTTGTTTTCCTTTGTTATGGGGTATCTTTGAAATCTACCTGGTAGAAGACAGTATGAGAAAGCCTTCTGTATCTTAGGGAACACCACATAAATTTGGCTGATAAGGAATGGCTTTAAAAATCCTTTTGTTCTTTCCTCGTTATTGTCAGGGAAATCCTGGAATCTCACACAATACCACTGAACATGGATGCTTATGCTCCCCTGAGCGGCGTGAAACTTCATTGGTATTCCTGAAGACAAAGCGTAGACATCTATGCTACAGTCCTGGGGGTATGAACCTTTTCTCCGGTGAGGGTGATAAGCAGGATTCTGAAATGACAGAACTGGAAAGGTTTTACTTTAAAATAAATCCAAGAGAGCTACCTGCAAAACCAATCTTACTAAAATAGCAGAGCTAAATGTCTGAAAGCGAGGAAGTAACAGATTCTGACTGTCCAAACAGCCTTAATTCTACTTGCTTGGGTGTATAAAATAGGAGACAATGTTTGGCAACATAATCTCCCTTACCCCATGATCTCAGCCTCTCAGGCACACAGCTTGAGAGGACAAGGAAGGAGAACATGAGAATTGTCCCCCAGAAGTCTCCAAACTCAAATCCTTTACATTTTGTGTTATTGCTTTGGCAAGTAGTGGAAATGGGGGACAAGGGAGGGCAAGTAAGCTTACCTGTTCCTAAATGAGGCAGAGTCTATCCCTCTACCTGCCTAGCAGATGAGTTAGCTCCCTGTTTATTTTCTGTTAGATCACAGTGCTACAGATAATCACAATGTAAACAATGTTCTTTTAGCACAGCTTTTGTATATGTTTTCTGTAGGATGTAGAGTCTCCTTGCAAAATCAGACTGTCATGCCAGGCACTGAAGAACACACATGCTAAGAGAGAGTGCATCTTCTCAGGCTTTCAGACTAAATAAAACCAGACCGAAAGTGAGGGGAAGCTGTGGCCTGGGTGAGCAGCTTGATGGAGTTCCCACAGCAAGCCAATGGCCAAGATGGAACCAAGTCCAAACACCTCGTACACTGCTTGTAGCAATCAGTGCGGGCCGGCTTTCCAAGCCCCTTTGTACTGATTATGAGGCTATGATTTTCATGCTTGTTGCTGAAACACAGAATCTGGTTTGTAAGATATATGAAAATTATGGCTTAGTTAATAACATGATACAATTTTATTTGCTGGCCATCTGGTCTCTTTTGTATATCCAGGATTACCAGTACAGATCCCTGATAACCTAACAAGAATTACATGTGCTTATTTTGCCTCACTTCTAAAGTCCTGGAAGTCCTTATCCTTAATCATAATTCTTTTCCTAGCCTTGCTCCTGTTCCCAGCCCTGACCTTATCCTTGTTTAAAAACAAATATGTGGCCAGTTTCATTCTTTCTTTCTTTCTTTCTTTCTTTCTTTCTTTCTTTCTTTCTTTCTTTCTTTCTTTCTTTCTTTCTTTCTTTCTTTCTGTCTTTCTGTCTTTCTGCCTGCCCGCCCACCCTCCTGCCCTCCTTCCTTCCTTCCTTCTCTTTAATACAGCTTGATAATCTCAAATTTGGAACATGGTTCTTCCAATTATCACAAATTGCTGTGGTTGCATCTTTGCTTTGTATATTTTTATGCTAAATCTATACAGACATTTCAATTTAAGAGCAAAGAGAGGAGGCTCTCTTCCATTTACAGAGCAAATGTGTTAAAAGCACAGGTAGCCTGATACATATATACGTGGCCTTCAGAAATAGGGTAATTAAAGTTGATATAAGATATTAATATGCTTGTTGTAGTTATTATTTATTATAATGGCTGTATTGAAAGTTCATGGCTGGTGGTACAATACCTTTTGTAATTATTCCACAGTTATAGCTGTGGTCAGTGTACATAGGTCCTTAACAAATTCAGGATAAGGAGAAAGAAAAGGAACAATGGAGTAAGCAATGTTCCTGTTGTCTGTCCCAGGAGCTGTCTATAGGCAGAGAGCCTTTCCTGAGGACAGAAACTTTTAGAAGCAGACAACTAACCCTTGGAGCTGGAGTCACTTTTGGCTCGGGCTTTTAGGAGCCTACATCCTCCAGTCTTCACGGGGACTGAGCCTGTTCAGAAGTGAAAACAAAAGCATTTTTGCTCCTGACTTCAAAAAAAGAGAACCTGGCCCTATCTGCAATCGGATCAAAGATGTTGGTGGAGCAAAGGCTGAGAAGGTCTCAGAAGTAGAGAAATCCCAAGTCTGTGGTGACACCTGTTGGTTGGCTCCCCTCAGTATGAGTCAGGAACTGACTAGATGGGCCAAACTTTAGTTGCGTGTAGGTTTCACTACTTAGCACATGTGTGTTAGGATTTAAAGCTGGAGCAAACACAATGCTGTTATTAGCACTGTATATAAATGGATAGAAAAATTGTGTTTAATGTGTCTGGTGCAAAAGCTCGCCCTAGCCCATACTACAGTCTGCTATGGTAGGGTCAAGGAATCCTGAGTGCAGCAACCTTAGAAAGGACTGTAGAAAATTTATCTGGGAGTATTTGTGCTAAAGACTGTTTTGAGGACTTCCGTGCTGTTGGAGTTGCTTTTACCTACAAAGCTGGAATAGAGCAAATGTGCACTGAGGTGCTGAGGAGAGCCACGGGGTCCTTGGCTGAAAGGAGCAGTGCAGTCAGAGGGCCCTACTAAGGCTTTCCCTAGAGCATCGGGACTTCAGTGTCCTTACTTTGCCTGTGTAGCTCTGCCTTGGTGTAAACTGTGCCTCTCAGGAGGTAAAAACTGACCTAGCAGCTGGACTTTGTGAGGTCTGAATAATAATGCTGATTGGTGTATAACCTGGGGAGAAGAGCACCTGCAGAGTGCTCCTTGGCAGAGCACACCAGGGGAGTGGAGCAGCAATCTGTGTCATCAGCAGACTGCAGTATGCAACAAGGAGGGGAAGATGCCAGGTGGCTGCATCCCTGACCACAGACAGCTGCAACAGGAGGGCTGGCACAATATGCTAGAGCAAGCAGAGCTGGTAGCATAGGACTAGGGGTGTCACTTAAGCTTAGTGCTGGCTAATTCATCTCTTTGCAAATGGCTGACAGATACTTTTCCTGTCAGCTAGTTTAGTTTTATTCATTTGCTTTTTATTTGCAAGTGGGAAGGACATCAGAGCATGGCTAGCGGATATGGGGGTTGATATGTTGTTACTCTCAAGGTTGTAATGGGGGTGAGGGGGGAAGGAGTTCAAAGGTGACTCATTTGCCATTTGCTCTACTGTATTTACCTTGTGTCAGTCACATGCTTCATGCTTCTGCTGGCTGCCTGAGGACTAGGAAGAAATCCTCTTTACAACTGCTGTGATTTTTCACCTGCAGTGTTCAGTTTAATTTCACTTTTGAAGCATTGGAGTTGCCCTGGCTGGAAAAAGGAGGCTGGACAAGCATGCTTATGCTTGTAGTGGTATTGGAAAATTTCTCAAGTACCTGTAGGCAGGTGTGGCTCACATACTTGGGTTAAACCAATCACCAGATCTAGGGTCAGGAAGGAATTTTGCCCTAGGTCACATTGGCAGGAACTATTGTGTTGTTTTTATTTTCCTAGCTTTGCAGTGTGGGTTGTGGTTGGATTCCTAGATTATTTACTGCCATCTTAAGAAATGCTGACAACTCAGGCTTTGGACCTACAAATGGAAAAGTAGAACTAACTCTTAAGGTCTCAGGCCTGCCTCATATAATCATGCAGCCACTTTGGCTGTGCATAGACTTCAGTCTCAGAAGTATACAAGGTGTCCTCAAGACTGTCAGTGTCCTTCGGACTGCCCATGTCATCTGGGCATCTCCTCCTTATAAAGTCCATGGAAGTGTGTAATTCGGAATTCTAGCAAGGCTGTTCATCTCTCTGTTTGTTTTTTTTTTTGTTTGTTTGTTTGTTTGGTTGGTTGGTTGGTTTTTGGTAAAGCACAGGAGGTTTGGTGGCAAACATTTCCAGCTTGTTTTGGGTGACAGAGCATTTTGTGATATGTGCTGTGGGAGGATATGGATACTCCCTGGAATTTATTAGGCTACTGGACACTCAAGACTACAATTCCCTGGGCTTGTTGATGTGGGTGATCTTGCCCGAGTGCCACAGAGCTGTCATTTAATTTCCCGTGTTTCGGGGATGGGTATGAGTAGGTACTGTTCACTTCTTTAGTGGGATCTTGTAGAAACTACTAGAAGACTTACATTTAACACTGACTGTTCTTGTACCCCTGACATGGAATGATTTGAGACACATAGGGAGCATCACTGAATGATCCAAGAAAGCTGGTGTAAGAGAACATCACTTCAGAGAGATGGCAGTCTCATAAGCAGGCATCTCTTCTTTGTTAATCAAAGCACTCCAGGAATAACTGCACTGTTAATTAGTTTCAAATATGCTGCTGTATCTGAATTTCCTAACTATCCGGTGATTAAAACAACACGCTTATTAGAAGTCTCTTGGGGAGTGGCTTGTGTAATGTTGGCGTTAATCGGATGAAAACAATCAGAAAGTTAGGGGCATTCTTCTGAGGTATTGAAAACCCTTAATGAGGCCCTTAGTTATGCAATAATTTCTTTGCAAGCAAACACATGCCTATTATCATTATTATTGTGCTGATTGTTGATATCCCACTGACACGAACAATTTAGAGAATTCCAAGTATTATTCAGCTCTCCTGCCAGCTCAGAATAGGCTGACACAGCTACAACTACCTATTTAAGAAGATTAGACACATTTTATTTGCATAAGAATTTAAAGCGACAAAACCACTTACCACACCCAGGAAATGATAATTAAAAATGAATTACTGCGCATTCTTTTATTAGCTTTGTGGTTAACTTCTGAATGCTACAGTAAATGCCAAACTGAAACAGAGATGCTCTAAAATATTTCTCCTAGGTTTTCCAGGCTCTTGGACGTGCCGCAAAATCATCTCATCACCCATATTGGCAAAAAGTGATCATGTGTACAAGATATGTAAGTATCCTAAAGTAGGCATTCCCTAACTGGGGTGACAAGTAAGCCTTTGCATGCTTTGCGATACGCACGCACAGTTCTAGTGGCTCTGCATGGTTGGGTCAGCCCATACGTAACACCAGCAAAAACTCAGGCATCAGACTAAAGCAGTCATGAAGCTGCGGGCTTCCTTCTCATCTAGTTTCCCCAGAGTCCTGCTGGCAGAAAAAAAAGGAGCCCTTCAGGAAAGGCTTTATTTTTTATTTTGTGCTGCAGAGTTCTGCTAAAGGGAGGTTAGTTGCAGATAGGAATCACCCCCAGCAGCCCTGGTTTCAGCAGGGAACTGAGAGCAGAGAAGGAGCGAGAGGAGATGCAAAAGAGCACGCAGAAAACTCTTTAAGAAGTCTCAGCCACTCTTCTCATTGATATTGTCTGGCACCACAGTGACAGCCAGAGGCCCCAGCTGAGGCCAGTGCTGTGCCGTGCCAGGAATGAGATTCAGAAAGGAAAATTTCCTTCTCTTTTCCAGGCGAGAATTCCCACCGCTTGCCCAAGGACAAGGCTCAAACCGACCTCACACTTTAAACCAGAGCCTGGGGTGCAAAGCAAGAGATGGGCACCGTCCTCCTGAGGCCAGACGTCCCACCGTCCCACCGGCCTGATGTTGCTGTACACCAGAGCTGTCTCCAGAGGCATCAGGAGCCACTGGGATGCTGCTGCCTAGCCCCAGCTGCAGGGGGACGAGCCACACCCGCCCTCTGCAGGCACCAGGCACGGTCCCTTCCCTTCCCTTCCCTTCCCTTCCCTTCCCTTCCCTTCCCTTCCCTTCCCTTCCCTTCCCTTCCCTTCCCTTCCCTTCCCTTCCCTTCCCTTCCCTTCCCTTCCCTTCCCTTCCCTTCCCTTCCCTTCCCTTCCCTTCCCTTCCCTTCCCTTCCCTTCCCTTCCCTTCCCTTCCCTTCCCTTCCCTTCCCTTCCCTTCCCTTCCCTTCCCTTCCCTTCCCTTCCCTTCCCTTCCCTTCCCTTCCCTTCCCTTCCCCTAAATTTAATTCAAACTATTTTAATGTCAAAATATTACTGAAATAATTGGAAATAATTTCATTTTGAGACCTCTACATTTAAAAAAATCCTATTCAGTAATCACATTAAAAAATGTTTTTGGAAATAAGAAGGATGCCTGAAACAGATTTTCCCCAGCCAACAGAAGGGGCAGCAGCATGCCAGTCCAACTCCTATCAGTGAACGAAATGAAAAATGCTCACCAAGATGCAGCAACAGTGGTGAGAACATTTGTTTCTGGTGCTGTGTAGCACTTACACAGCTTTGTCAAAGAAACTGAGGGTACCTAGGAAGAAAACTGGAACTGATGCCCTAGTGACAGTGAAAGCACTGTCTGGCTATACTTGTCAAATGCATCTCTGCAGTGAATTGTGAGGAGTTTCCATCCTTCCTCAAGGCTCCCCTGCTTCATTATCGGCTGGTCTCCTTCACAATGTGACCTAGGGGTGCTTAGTGCCCCCTTTCCCTTCTTTCTTCCTCCCATTGCTCAGCCATCCCTGTCTGTTGACAATCCTGCTGGTGACTGAGCAGTGTTGACACAGGCTCCCATAGCTTGTGATCCCAAGGTTGCTTATGCTCTGTGATCCCAACCAGTGGCAGTGACTGGCAAGAGATGGCTGCAGCAATCACACAGTCCGGTTCCCAGGATGCTATTTGGTATATCACTGAACTGCCAGTGAATACTGCATCTCTTTTTGCCACTCTCACAGCAGTTAAGGGACCTAAGAGTGACTGGGTGTCTGCCCTGAAACAATTTTCAGGGGCAGCAGAGCACTAGCCTTTGTCTGAAATCTTCAAAAACCCATGCCTGAATGGTGAGGGAAAATAAAATCACACTGCTGTATAGGGATAGCTTTCCCCCAAACCCATGAATTGGCAGGTTCACATAAGGAGCATTTGCATTTCTGTTCCCATGGCTATACTCATATGAGGCTAGATGCTTATTTTTAAGACTGACAAGTTTATTGTTTACGTGAACCTTAAATTCACTACAGAGTGGTTCTTTGTCAGCTTGAGCCTTTTCCATCTATTTTTTCAGTCTGTGTAATGAGGACAGGAACAGTCTGCACAGCAGTAGCAAGAGTGACACTGAAAGACCACAGTGAGCCTTCCTACCGCTGAAGCCTGCAGCAGAAACGCTTGTCACTGTCACTAGTGTGTGGCCTATGTAAGGAGGGATGCACTTTTGCAAGAACAGATAGTCAGGAATTTCAGGCTTCATATTTGTCTTACTGTCATGAATTTAGGCAAGTCACTTGACATAAAATCTTGTTCTCACAGTAGCTGATGGGAGTCTTGCCATGAAATTCATTTCTTTGATAAACAAAAATGAAAAATGTCCTGTTTGACATAAGAGAGGAAGTTTTTTGGGACCACAACTCTCTGTTCCATTGATTGTTGGTGGTCCTTTAGTCCATCAGTTCCATATGGAACAAGGACTATGAGCTATATAACTGAAAGAGAGGGAATTTAAGACTCTGATTAAGAGAGAGAAAATAAAAATTACTCTTCAAAAGAGAATTGGTACACATCTTCAGCTCAGGGTTTTCACAGACCATCAGTCAGAAGAGAGAAATAGAAGTGCAGATCCCTGCAAACCAGAGAGCCAGATTGGTGGCAGATAGGGCAGACTGATTTAATGTTGCAAGAAGGTCAAAACAGAAACTTTAGCATCAAAGAAAGGAAGAGGGCTGCAAAAGCCCAGTGCTCACAAGTAGCACTTACCAGAGGTATCATATAAACTTAACCCTGCTGTCATTATTTCTATTGGAAAGAAGGGAGGTGAAGGCCATGACCTGTGAAGCAGAGGTCAGATGTTACAGACCATCAGACAAAGGAAGTGACAATAGGGAAAAGTTCTTCTCTGAAGCATTACCAGATGGTAGCTAATCTCGGTCAGAGGAGAAGGCATGGCCACCAAATCTACACAGGCTTCCTGAACCTGACACTCAGACATTATCAAGGGAAAAGACTATCCTTCCAACTGTTACAAGAGAGACTGGAAAGACTGTGCGGTGCAACCCATGCAGTTAATCAAAGCATGCTGCTGATTAGGGGCAGAATTTGCCAAGATCAGACATATAACACATATTCCTTGTTAATTGCTTCTGAATAGAAGACATAAACTAAAATAACCTGAAAATTTCTGCCTTAATGGGAATTTTTCTCTCTGACCCCTCTGCTGATTTGTGAAAGCAAATTTGCTTTTTGATTTAGAGGAAAGCATGGCTAGGGGAAGGGTGGCTATGAACTGACAGATCAACACTGGAGTCTGTCTGAGTTACTTGGTTTACAGTAGCAGTGGTAGAAATCCTGTTGTCCTTGCATTCAGCTAGAAACTTGCTGACAGATTTACTGAGAAACCCCTGTTAGCTGAACTCAGGTAGGGCTCCAGCATATTTCCATATCTGTAGCAGAGGTGAGGAACACACACACAGGAATACAGATGGCAGTGAACTCAGTAGCCACAGAGCATAATCTATTCAAGGCAATAGGGCACAGACCTGGGAATGGAAACCTAAATGCTTTTTATGGTGTTCATCACAACATGGCTTGCATTTAATCTTGCCAAAATTGCTTACGTTTTCACCACACTTCTGTTTTTCTGTCTGGGAGAGAAGGAATAGAGTCCCCATTGTTGCAGGCAGCTGCCATGAGAGCCATGTGCAGAATGCAGAGCTGAGACACTGCTGTGCCTGCCTAGGGCTCTGCGTGACAAAGACCATGATCAGAGTCGGGCCTCTTCCAGTAATTTCTTCTACAGTAATGTGGGTTCACTAGGACTCCAAGTTTGCTGCTCGTTGCTTGGAATCTGGAACTTTTCTGATCTGATTTAAGGTCCTCTCTGGTCCTCTTGTAAACAGGGCACACAGCAACACTCACTTCTTAAAGTGATCCAGTGTGCAATGGCTGCTTGCTTGTACCTACAGGTAATATAGTTCTGTGTGCCTGCCATGTGGGACGTCCAGCTCTGAGCTGTGGAAGTGGCAGCTGCAACACAGGCCAGTGGAGGTGAAGGCATGGTGCTTAAAGCTGTGAGGCAACAAATCCACCCCAATCCCATTGCGGTATACCCCCAAGGGATCATGCCAGTGATTCTCCTGAGAAGTTCTGTTTCACCTTTTTAGTGTTGTTAATGATGACATTTCAAGGTGTTTTTCCTGTGTTAAATGTGCATAGCTACAACAGGAAACAGAATACACAGTGCTTGTAAAGAGCCTTGCTTTGTCCAATCACAGAATTTACAAGTCTTGAAATTCCCTTCAAAATCTGGACCTGCGGAAGCAGGGGTGTCTTTCTGGTTTCTTTCAGACATCTTATTATTATTGTGTGAGATGGACTCTGCAGGGCAAACAATCCTTTTAAAGAAAATGGAATGGTTTGCCCCAAACTGGCAGCTATTTATTAGGAAAGTGCCGTGAAGTGACATTATTTTAGAACTCCAGCAGTAGAGAAGAGCTGGCTGGATTTCAAAGCTTTAGTGAAAACTTTCAGCACGATTTCAGATTTTGCTGAACAACAGAGTCGGACGTTTTGACTAAAATGTTTCTGAAAATAGCAAAACTCTCACCCACACAGAGAGCTGGATGTGAAGCCTCAAATTTTGATGGGGAGAAAAAAAGTGATGACATTTTCCTTCCAGTTTTGGATCAGCCCCAGCAATAAACCTTGCTTTATATAGGAACCAAATAGACATAATAGGAATTAAACTGTACATAGATCATAAATAGAAAGTGCAACAGAGTGATACAAATACTGCCAGACTTGTTCAAATATGCACAAGGCAGAAAGCTGAATAGCAGAAAAATAAAATATAACGCAGGGGGAAGGTATAGTTTGTATGCTGTAAAATGAGAGCACAGGTGGAGGCACAGAGATAAGCAAGCTGTCTGGGAGCAGTAGGGAATGCTCTCACCCCAGCAGTGGGCAGCTTGTAGTTGTAGGCAAGGAAAGGAGCTCAAGACTCAGTCTTAGCAATTTTATCAGTTTGCAGATTAACCATCACGGTGCCCAAAATGCCAAAGTGTGCTATACAAAGGGTGCTATGGAGCAAGGGAAAAGGAGACCTGGTGGCCCAGAGAGGTGAGAGGACGACAGGGAAGGTGCAGGAGCCATGAAAGGGGAAAGGAAGAGCACTTAGTGCCAATGGCAGAGGCCATCAGGATGGAGGTTGAGTTGGAAAGTCTGATCATACTATGCAAAGGGGTGGTGAGTGGCAGGTGGCTTGGCCAGGCTGAGACCTACAGAAGTATACATGGTCTCCAAAGGGCTTTGAGGTGGTGTAGGAACTAGAGGCTGCTCTTTCTGCACAGAAAACTGCTCTGACAGAGGACCGGCCTGGCTGCAGGGCCCACTGAGATAACTGTCCTTGCTGGCCTTCAGCCCATACTGAGGGTGATATCCAAGCACTGTCAGAAGTGGGTATCAGCCACTGTGGTGGTGCCACTGCCCAGCTGACCTCCCAGACTTGTCTGTCTACCAGGCTCGGGGCCATGGGAGGTGGTAACAGGGAGTAGCACCGATGAACTGGAGCGGTGGGAGATGCTTTGGGAAAAACAGCAATGACTCCATCAGCCAACAGACCCTGCTGGGGCTTATGTGCTTTGGGCTCAGCTCCTGGATCTAGTAGGAACTTTCTGGATGTCTCTGGGGAAGCAACTCACTGTCTGGTGTCTTTTCTCTGCTTGCAGAATGAAGAAAAATTGGGAATTATTATTTCCTTCTCATTATCTGTTCAGCTGAAGTGTGTCATAAGGCTGGGCGTTGCATTCGGTGTCTTTGCATGCTGTGCAGTAGATCCAGGGGCTGCAGTACATGATGGAGGGGACAACAGCAGCTGTGAAGTCCTGGTGCAGAAGGAGGAGGACTGCATTCAGCTTTGCAGTCCATGAGTGTTGGTACAAATGACAGATATAATCAGGCCTTATTTTTTTTTTCACTTACATGACTGGGGAAGGACATCAGCAGTTGTTCTCAGCCCCTCTCTCCAACTGAAGCTAAAGATTTGGGCAAGTTGTGCCGGGACTGGGGGTTGGGGAGAGAGAAATGCATTGAAACACTCTTGAAAGACACATGCATAATTCCTAGAAATGCTTTGTGTCAACTTCAAAGATCCTTCTCGGAATGCAGCTCATTCACTGACCAACACGTTTCCTTGGTAAAAGGCAGCAAATGATGTCTTCTTTTTTTTTTTTTTTAAATTATTATTTTTTTTTCATTTCTAGCATCAGTCATTATCTCAGTTTTCTTCCCCAGTAACGCCTGTAAGTTTGATCAGCTGAAATGGTTTAAGTGCAGTAATGGATTGGGCAAGTTATGTTGCTCCAATAGGATATTGAGACAAAACGTGTCCATCACGGACATAACTGGAAGTCTTGTTTCTACTGTAAATTCTAAAAACAAATTTTCTGATTATGGTCAAGTCTAAGGTTTAACCTCAACCACCGAGTGGTGTTTTTTTTGCTTAAGACTTTTTTTTTTTTTTTATGGCATATTGCTTGTGGTGATAATCCTACTTTTGAAAGCAGTATCTCTGCTTCAGAGTCAGGTCTGTCTCTTCCTTTCAATCAACTCAGCACTCTTCTGAAAAATCCTGCGGAATACAAAAAATAAAAAATAAATAATAATGAATAAAATTGTTTAATAACAGCCAAGAGGCAATCATATTTCTGATTTATTTTTATTTATTTATTTTTAAAGAGAGTATATTTTTGTTTTTGTTCTTATCTTGGCATTTTACAAACCAGTATCATCACTTCATGGCTTCTGCTTAGTGAGACAGGCTGCAAAGCCTAAAGACTTTCTCTTTGATGAACTCTTAGTGCTTGGTTTTGGAATTTTGTATTTTTCTTTGAAGGAAGCATTGGCACCATTTGGTGGGATTTTTGTGACTGAGATCAGTAATATTAGGATTTCAGTCCTTGCACCTATCAACATACCAAATGTTCTAAGTTTGATCTGCGTGGCTAACTTTTTTGATTGTGTCAGAGAATGTGAAATGTATTTATATTCCATTGATGAGACTCAGGAATAAATAAATAAATATAACTAGACAGGTAAAATAGCGAATGAGCAACCTGAAACAGTTTCCCAGATAGGTCTGCGCTGGATGTAGATTTGCATTTCCCAGTCCCCAGCTCTCTGCTGCCCTCGTGCTGTGTCACTGCCTCACTCCTGCATGAAACAAAAAGGGTTCAAAACCTCTCCTGCTGTTTTCATCCTCTTTCTCCACTCACAGGAAACCTAGCAGGTTTTGAGCCTGGTGTGCAAGGGTGGTAGGCACTGCAGGAGCACGCTGACCTTTCAGGATGCAGGTAGGTCTGCCGGCTGTGTCCAATATAGTCCAGTAGCATTTCTCAAGAAGTGCCTAGTGTTTAAAGACAGGGAACTGTTTCCTAATCATTGCTGAGATGAAGGCTAAATTCAAAGCAATTAAAAAATCTGCTGTGCAGTCTGGTGCTGAGATCAAAATGATTAACATCAGTATTGATTAGCTTTACAGTAGCCATGCAAGGAGTCAACTAAGATTTTGGCTCTTTTGTCCTGATCCTGTATTAACAGATTTTATCTGCCCAGGATGCCATGGAGTTTAAATGGAGAAGACAGAAGAAGACTGGGCTGGAAAACAGCAACAACAGAAGATGGAAACATATCCTTAATCTTGTGTAGCAAACCAGATTTGGTGCAGGAAGGCGATACCAGCTTTGTGATTATTTAACCAAACACTTCCTGTAGACCTGAGAGCAAGGTTTTAATATGTACAGAATCATGTGAATAGGGAGCCAAAGTGGTCAAGAAAGCTTTTCTTTTTAACATTTTGAATCTAAAATTACTTGGACATTACTGTAGTCATTAGATTCAAAATTTTGTAGGGAATGTAAGAGTAGAAGAATGTGTATCATCTAGGTGTCATATTACTCATAGTTTTAAGAAAATAACAAATATTTATTGAAAAAGAATGCATACAAGATTATGCATAATTCATACAGAATTGTAAAAGCTTTACCTTCCAAAGATCATGATACAGGTATTTGAATAATTTGAAAGTGTTCTACAAGATATATGTTTCTATATTTTACGTTGTGTAAAAAAATAATAGATACTTAATACATAGCTACTTATGATAGGTGGCTCAAACATTAAAACCTACATATAAACAACTTTTAAATGTGGAGGAGTATTTTCTATTTGAATCACCAGATTTATCAGAGATATCATGATTTAGTTCTCATGTGAATCCAAAATGAAATTACTTCCCCTTAGGACTCAAAAGCAGTTTTTGTTGTGATGGAAACATAAAAGCAGAATTAAACTAGTATGTTTTCTGCATTGAGGGGCGGCAAAGTCACCGTGATTTAATGTGTCATCTAAAGACAAAGAACAGACATTTCCTACTGTAAATGATGACATTGGGTCTCTCGATGATTTGGATACCAGTGAATGCTAATCTCTGCAGAGAATTTCCATTCTGGGGCATTTTCAGGAACTTCTATAACAAGGCTTAGTAGTTGTTGGTTGACTGAGGTAGTTCACTTCTGGAGCCATATTTAATCTCAAATTAAGTATGTACCTGGATCTGGAAAACTAAAATTTTGAAACTTGGCAATTCACATTCAAGCTTTGCCTTCTTGCTGGTTTTGGCGTTTTTTCTAGTGTTGCTCTGGTAAATTATGAAGCACCAAATAACTTGATAAAAGTTGACAAAATTCAGTGTTAATAATTTCAAACAGAATCCACACCTACCTGCAATTCAGATTTATGCACTATGAATAGTTGTATTGAAGGGAACAGTGACAGCACCTGCCAGTTATCAGGAAAATGTTCTGACTTTCAATTTTGTCATTTCTTCAGTGCAGTCTGAGACACTGCTCAATGCTTCTTCCATCCTCATCTTCAATGTACTGTGGAGCACATTGTACTGAGGAGTCTGATGGCGCTGGGCAGATGGAGCGGTGATATCATTGGGCTTTTCCATTTCTACTTCCTATGAATATTTGCCTTATTCTTACATCTCAGCTCTTTCTCGACATGTTTTAGACTAGAAACATTTTTCTTTTTCAGGGGCAGAGAAGGAATCACTTCTTTTTGATTTCAGACAAGATCTGGCAAGTGAGTTCTTGTTGGTAGTCAAAGAAAAAGCATTAAAAAAATTAACACAGAATCTGTGTTTAGCAAAGTAATTTGCATAAGCTGTACACTTGGTTCTTAGAGTTGGAACAGTTCTAACCTATGACAAATTCCTCTGTCTGGGCTGTCTTCCAAAATCATTTTCATCTACCCTGGCAAAAGAACTGAAGTCTGCGTTCTGCACTAATTAACGGCCTTCAGGAGAAGGGCCCCAGTTGAAATGCTGACACACTTTGTACACGCTTTATTTGTGAAAGGGGATACTGAGCCCATTTGATGGCGCCTCCTGCTCCATCACGCTGTGCAAAATTTTAAGTGGGGAAACAAAATGGGTACAGTCATGTCTTGTTAAGATTCTGAGTCACTAAAACACTGCAGTTTTCCCCATTAAATAGTATTATATTGGGAATTTCTTATATTTGAATAACACTGATAAGCAGAAGAAAGTCTAAAACCATAGTTCATCAGTGAATATGAATTGTCATTCACTACTTTTTATGAAGTATTATGTCTTAACATAGCTGAGACTCTATCTCAGTAAATATCTTTGTTTTGGAAGCAGCAGAATATATGTCAAATGTCTCTTTTACATATAAATGAAAACTGTTGGAAAAGGAATTCAAGAATAGCTGTCATGATAACTGTATAGAGTTCTTCTAGGAGGTCTGCACAGTCCCATAAGTAAGCTTTCCATGCTAGATCCATAAAAGGATTCATAGCTTGTAGGCATCCAAAGCGTTCAAAGGAATGTAGAGTCCATGATCAAGCAAGGCACCCACAAAATAGCACACGTGGAGAGTCAGGCATACTGAAACGTGGCATCCCCAAAAAACTTGGGAGACATCTAGGTAGTCACCAATAAATGGGAGATGGTGTAATGTAAGAACCCTATAGGAGAGCACCCATCCCTGCTAGTGCTTCCCACCAATGAGCTCTCTTCTGGAGACTTGCATTTGAGCTAAGAAAGCTCTTGCTTGCAAGGTACATACTACAAGAGAAACAGCCTGCATTCAGTCCCACCTCTGTGTTGCTGTGATTTCCATCTTTTAGCCGAACATCCTACCATGGAGCTATACGTTGAAAGGAGGCTGTCATAGTTTTCTCTTCCAGAGATGTTGACTCGAGTATTTACCATCTGCTTTGGAGATATGAATACACACCTGCCTGGGTTGAAGAGAGATCTGAACCTGGCTCTTGACCATTTCATGTGCCCAGCATGAGCTAAGGAAAGAAATTCCTTTTCTGGCTTGTCTGTATGGAGCCTTACCTAGGAAGAGTGCTTTGAAAACAATGATCAGACTCAACTTTACAGCTGAACTAGATGGAGAGCTCCTGTGGAGGCTAATAGAGCTTAACTAGGTTTCAGTGCATTCACTCTCGTCATGGAATGGGTGCAGTGCATCCCTCCAGCAGTAGATTCAGATGCTTAGTGAACTGTAGGAAAACACCTGGGAGAGGCAAGGACATTTATGTATGGTGCTTTAGGAATTTAAAGAATCCCAGTCTCTGTCTTAGGCTTTCCTCCTTGCTCATTTGTGATGAGTGCAGAAAGGGAAAGAGGAAGAGCAAGGGGATTTCTCTCTCAGACATTCCTGCAGCATTTTTCTCCTCAGACTTAACTCTGCTTGCCTGCTACAGCCCTCAGTAAACCAATTCACTGTGAAACAGGAATGCACTGATTCTGTAGTCACTGAGACAGATCCAGGATTTTCCCTAGCAAATAAACTAGCAAACATAATCAACATTCTGTGTAAACCCTCATCATTGCCTTAGGAAGAGAAACTTCAAATTTATTTTTCTATGAACCTTAAATGTGAAGTTTTCACCAGCACAAATACTCCAATATTTCTCCTTCTTCTTGGGTACAGAGGACAGTTCTGTCTTGTTTTCGTCCCTAAAAGTATTGACTGTGTTGAACACTAGACACGTGCTTTCAAAAGAAAAGCACCATGAATGCTTTCATGTCCCTGTATTATCAGCCACGTGCTCCATCACTGGGAGACAAATGGTCCACTGAAATGTGGCTGGCCAGGACGTTCTACATACCAAGCAGATGCAAGTAGAATTCCATAGGGAAATAAGAAACACATTGTATGTGATTTAAAAGGCTTACAGCTATGGAATATCCTTCTGAAAGCTTAATGAATATCTCCAACACATACGCAATCGAAATACAAAACAGGCCGTGCATCAGAATATAAAACCGCAGAACTGGAGATAATCTCTGAAGAGAGCCACAAAATAAATCCACTGACAGCAGCATCTATAATCATACAACCCCAGCATTTGGCTTGTCAAAATGTCTCCAAGATCAGGATTTTCTGTGGAGAGGAAACAGTCCATAGAGATTCTTTCTTAATTTTATGCCTTCTGTTTGCCACTCAAACTTGCTGGGTTTGGGGGTTTTCTTTGTTTTGCTTTCTTAGACACTAATACAGCCCAGACTGAGTTTGACAAAGTTACTGATTATAAATTCAGCATTCTTGCCACAGGGCTGGAAAAGGACCATTTAAACAGGCACTTGTTCAAGTAACTAAAAATCCAAGCTTTTACATAGTGACTTGAAAAGATCTTTCTTCCTAAGGTTTAGATCTTTAGTAGGAGAATACGTAGAAAAAAGGAGAAGGGAGAGGGGGAAAATCTCTCAGGACTAGTCTTGCAAAGGTGTTTTTCTGCATAGGCCTTCCTGGTTATTTCACAGCATGAGCTCATGAAAAAAACTCTTCAGTGGAGAGTTTCCACTAAAAGTTGAGGTGGCAGAGCTGGCAAAGGCCAGGCAAAAGAGGTGAAGAGGATAACTTCATCTATCCCTCATTCTCAAAGAAAAATGCAGCTCTGAAACAATGTATTCTAGAAATATGTTAGTTGCCGAGTTTTCCCAGCTGCCGTAGTGAAGCGGAGGGATGACTGATGTTATAGCTGTATTGTGAAGTGAGAAGGAAGGTTAAGCAGGCCAGGCTGAGTAACTTTCTATCCAGACAACTGGTTGTAATGAGGACTCCCCAGGTGTCTACTCTGCAGTTAAGCAAGCTGATCCCAAGATATGTAAATGGTATGGGTTGTGTTCTTTCACCTTATCCCCATGTTATCTGCCTTACGTAAAAGAGTTACAAGACATCTTGAGGAGAAGAAAGCATTCAGACTTTCCTCCTCCAGAGAGTGCCAAAAGATTATGAGGATGCCTGAAAAGTGGTGGACAAATCTGGCTTTGAGAAAAGACTCAGCCTTCACATACAGTGCACCAAATATTTCAAAACTTTGGAGAAAAGGTGGACGGAATTTCAGACACAGCATAGCATTTTTATTTGCAAATCCCATGAGGTGTCACAGCTCCCTCAGCCTTTCCTAATAAGAGAGATGCTCCAGTCTGCTAATTAACTCTGTAGCCCTCCACTGTACTCTATTCAGGAGCTCCATATCTTGTGCTGGTAAGCCCAGAACTGGACACAATATTCCAGGTGTGGCCTCACCAAGGCTGAGTAGAGGGGGTGGATCACCTTGCTCCACCTGCTGGCAACACTTTTCCTAATGCACCTCAGGATATCATTGGCCTTCTTGGCCACAAGGGCACATTGCTGGCTTGTGGTTAACCTGATGTCCAACAGGACTCTGAGGTCCTTCTCCACACAGTTGCTTTCCAGCAGATCAGCCCTCAACCTGTAATGGTGCTTGGGGTTATTCCTCCCAAGGTGCAGGACCCTTCATTTGCCTTTGCTGAACTTCATGAGGTTCCTTTCCATCCAACTCTCTGGCATGTCCAGGTCTCTCTGAATGGCAGTGCATTCTTGTGGTGTATCAGTCATTTCTCCTTGTTTTGTGTTATCGGCAAACTTGCTGGGGTGCACTCTGTTCCTTCATCCAAGTCATTGATGAGTGAGTTGAACAGGACTGGACCCAACACTGACCCCTGGGGGAAAGCACTAGCTACAGATCTCCAACTAGACTGCACCACTGCTCACAGGCCTCTAAGTTCTGCCATCCAGACAGTTCTCAGTCCACCTCGCTGTCCACACATCCCGCACTTCTGAGCTTATTTCTGAGGATGTTGTGGGAGACAGTGTCAAAAGCCTTGCTCAAGGAATACAACATCCACCGCTCTCACCTCATCTACTGAGCCAGTCATTCATCACATAAGGTTATCAGATTGGTTAAGCATGATTTTCCCTTGGTGAATCCATGCTGACTATTCCTCATCACCTTCTTCTCCTACACATGCTTAGAGATGACCTCCAGGAAGAGCTGTTCCATCACCTTTCCAGGGATGGAGGTGAGACTGTCTGGGTCCTTCCTCTTGAAGTTTTTGAAGATGGAGTGACATTGTCTTTCTTCCAGTCCTCACACACCCCTCCTGTTCTCCATGACCTTTCAAAGATGATGGAGAGTGGCTTAGTAGTAAGGTCCACCATCTCTCTCAGTACTCATGGGTGCATCCCATCCAGGTGCATGGATTTGTAAGTATCATGTTTGCTTAAATTATCTCTAAACTCATTCTCCTCAACCAAGGAAAGTCTTCCTTTCTCTAGACTTTCTCTCTCATCTCAAGGGTTTGGGATTACTGAGAGTGGCAGTAAAGACTGAAGCAAGCATTCTATAAATCTACCTTCTCTGTATACTTCATCACAAGGGCACCCACCCCATTCAGCAGTAGGCCCACATTTTACCTCATCTTCCTCTTGCTACTGACGTATTTGAGGAAGTCCTTGTTGTTCTTGACATCCCTGTACGCTCTGATAACATTCCTACATTCCTCCCAAGTGGCCTGTCCCTTTTTCCACATTCCACATACTTCCTTCTTGTGTCTGAGTTTTGCCAGGGGCTCCTTGCCATCCATACAGGTCTCCTATCCTTTTTTTGCTTGACTTCTTACTCATAGGGATCTTGAGAGTGGAGGAAGTGATGCTTAAATACTGACCCCTCTTGGACACCTCTTCCGTCTAGGTCCCTAACTTGGATTTCTCCAAGTAGGTCCCCAAAGAGGCCTACGTTTGCTCTCCTGAAGTCCAGAGTTGTAATCCTGTTTATTGCCCTGCTTTCTCCACTCAGGATCCTGAACTCCACTATCTCATAGTCATTGCAGCCAAGGCTTCCATCAACCTGTCTCCAACCAGTCCTAGTTTGTTTGTTCACACAAGGTCCATCAGCACAACTCTCCTCATTGACTTATCCACTACATGTCAAAAAGTTGTTGTCAGTGCTCTGAAGAAACCTCCTGGACTGTTTGTGACTAGCAGTGTTTTCTTTCCAGCAGATATCAGGGTGGAGAAAGTCCCCCATGAGAACCAGGGCCTGTTGTCATGTGGCTCCTTCTAGATGTCTACAGATCTTGGCAACTCCTCTTCCTGCTCAGGTGGCCTGACCCGCAACAGTGTCACTCATGTTAGCCAGCCCTTTTATAAGCTCTCAGTTCACTTATCATCCACCCTGAGGCAGAGCTCTATACATTCCAGTTCCTCTTTCACATAAAGAACAACTCCACCACCTTGTCTTCTTGGCCTGTAGCCATCCATGAGAGCATTCTGGACATACAGTCTATCCTACTACGTTTCTGTAATTGCAATGACACCATGGGGTCAGTCCTTCAGGAGTGGACTGATCCAGCACAGATCCCCAACAGGTGGCAGCTCCCCCCAGACCCCCTGCTCCTGTGTGGGCTCCTCTCCACAGGCTGCAGCTCCGGCCCGGAGCTTTCTCCTGCGGGGGCTCTTCATGGGCCACAGCCTCCTCCAGGTCACATTCACCTGCTCCACCGGGGGCTCCTCCATGGGCTGCAGCGTGGAGATCTGCTCCATGTGGGACCCATGGGCTGCAGGGGGACAGCCTGCTCCACCACGGGCCTCTCCACAGACTGCAGGGGAGCTTCAGCTCCGGTGCCTTCTGCCCTCCTTCTGCACTGGTCTTGGGGTCTACAGAGCTGGTTCTCTCACATTATCTCAGTCCTCTCTCACAGCTGCTGTTGCACAGCAGTATTTTCCCTTTCTTAAACATGCTCTTACAGAACATCGCTCATTGGCTCAGCTCTGGCAAGCAGCAGGTCCCTTTTGGAGCTGGCTGAAACTGGCTTTTATTTCACATGGGGCAGCTTCTGGACTCTTCTCACAGAGACTCCCCCCTGCCGGCCCCCTGTGAGAAAAGCGAGAAAAGGAAGTAAACAAGCGGTAGAAGAGAAACTGAATCCAGGCGGGCAGTCCTCATTTTGAGATCAGCTGATGCAGTTTCCCACTGCCCATTCCACCAACCCAAACAGAGAAATGGGTGAACTTGCTAAGCAAAATTTTCCCTTGAGCCCAGCAAGAGAACTAGTGCTAATACTATCGTGCCTTTCACTGGGTCTCTGTTAAGCCTGGTTCCTTGTTTCTGAAATCTTATGAAGCATTTAGAAATCCGAAACTGTAAGGGACTCTGTTAAAGGTGGTGTTAAATCTTCCTTTAAAGACCCAGCACAACTGTAACCCCAGCACACTGGTATGCCATCATTCACTAGTCCTTGAGGTGTCATCTTTGACCCACACTAATGAAATTCTGCTAAAACCATCTGGTATGTCTGGGGTGCAACTGCCTTCAGCAGTACACCGGAGTGAAATACTTATGCATTAAGATAAAATTAAAATACAATTTTCGGGCATGTTTAGAGGAAGTCTTCAGCTTCAGATGTGGCAAAATGATAGATAAACTTTAAAACTTACATGTAACAGTTAAATGGCTTAAAATATTGTGACAGAACGTGAAGCCTATGGAGACAGCCCAAACTCGTGCTTTTTAAAGTCGATGGAAAGATTTCTCTGTCTCTCAGAGTGTTGAATCGGTCTGTGAGAGACTGGATGAGATCCAATTGAGGCCCATAGTTACCAGAAGTTGCTACCAACCAATGGCTATTCAGTGAGTCAGTCATATTAAGTGAAAAGATGGTTGCAGTAACATGCTTAGTGACCAATGGCTGCAGACACAAAATATTTTTCTTTCTGCATAGAGGTCTGGGGTCAGAAGACCAGGAGGGGAAGGGCATGAAAGCAATAATTAATTTATCAGTCCATGTATGCCCCCCACAGAGGGATCTGGAAGAACAGCCAGACGAATGCAAACCTGTCAGTGTTTTCTGTAAGGTATTTATTTGATCCAGAGGGCTGCAGGCTGAAGTCACTATGTCTCTCAGGCTGACTCCTTTCACCAGCACTGAACTGCTGCTTTAAAATAAAAATCCAAGAATTGACCTACAACTGCTACATTGCCAAATAAAACTGAGATTTCTTAGAAACTGCTTTCACTGTGCCATTTGTGTAAAATATTTCCTAAGATGTCTTTATGTGGCTATTAGCTATTGTACTTGCTGCACTGTTAAATTTTTTAATGTCAAGTCAAAATGTTTCCTTAAGATCTCTTCTGAGATCTTTTGTTATGGACCACTCTCAAGGTAAACCTGAAAGCAACAAGCAAAGGAACAAACAACAACAACAACAAAACCAACCAAACAAAAAGTAATGAGACTGTTAAAGAATGGGTAACAGTAACATCCCTTTTTTTCACACTCATTGCAAATTACTCAGAAGTATATCTTTGAGGGGGCATGGATTTCAGGTGAACCTGAAAGATGACATTGGAATTAAAAATAATTCAAAAAAGAAGATATATTGGTTAAAATGAAGCACCGAAGTAATGATTATTCATCCACTTCAAATATCTCAGGGAATGGTTAAACTAAACACTGCAACATTTTTTTTAATAGGTAAGTCTGGTTAAGAGAACTGGACAATGTTACCTACAAGAATCATAGAATCTTTAATTTAAGAGACTTTTAAGCGGAGACCAGGTAGATATTTGCTAGGAACAATTTAGGTAGTGCTGATCCTATTGTAGAACAGAGGAATACACCATGAAACCTCTTTGGGTCTCCTGTAAACTGTAAATTTATTTTCTATGGTTCTGTGCCGACAAACAGAAAGGAGTGTTAGCCAAGAACTTGGGAAGACATATAGTAATGTTTTAAATCCATTTATATACAAACTAATGTTTAAGAAAATATACATACGAGATGAAGAACTGCAAATGAAAGATGACAGAAAAATAACACACAGGCATTTGAAATGTAGGCCGAAAATAAAACAGGATTTAGTTTGGAAAATGTATGCTAACATACTTGGGGAAATATAATCTGAATGAATATTCTCAGTGGGAAAGGAAAACCTGGAAATCATTTATGTTACAGAAGAGTCTTCTGGCTGATTAAGGACAGCGAATTAGATTGATGTGTTTGGAGTACCACTGTAATGGCTGGAGCTCAGCTGGGACTTTCAAATTTAAGTTTGCTGCTGCTACAACTGAGGCCCACAAATAAATCCTCTAGTACTCATGGTAACCTTCTGCAAGTTGATTTATACTTCCATTGAAAAATTGACTAGAAGCACTTAGGACTTCATACTGTTTTGCAATGTGAAATTAAACTGATCACCTGCAATGGGAAACAGTGTTGGTGTGAGCCCCTGAAGCTTCACCTGGAGACCAACAGCCAGCTCCAGATATATAGTCTGTGGCGATCTGTCTGCATGCTGTTTTTCAACAGAGCGACTAAGATAACTAGGGTAATTTCCTTAAAGTTCAGAAGCAACAATTTTGTTTTAGATGCTTTCCTTAATGCAAAGTTTTCCATTCTGTCAGTAGCACTCTCAGCAGCTCCTGACATAAACACAAGCCCAAGCACAGCATTACATCAGTTGATGGCAGCAACAGGGATGTCTCTGCTTACTTTGTGTGGTATCTACGGACTCCCATAGTGAACCTATTTGTACTTACATGCAGGAGTGAGTTAGTTAGTCATCTTTATCAGGTACAAAGATTAGCTTGGCTCTTTCTGCCTCTAATACTCACTTAGTGCTGTTTCTTTTTCTAACTATTCCAATAGGATGTTTCCTGTTGGCTCCTGACAGCTCTTGTTCATTTGGTAGGAAATAGAAGGTAATGTTTCCAAAGGAAGCAACCTACAATCTGAGGAGCCTGTCTCCCATCTCTGTTACAGATGATAGCCACAGAGTAAAACAATCTCTTCATTTCTCCCTGCCGCTGATACTATTTCTCCACCCAAAACAAGCTTTAATTAGACCTTCCTGTTTTAACTATGTCCTTTAGTTAAGATGTCTGAGATGACATCTAAGATGAGATCATCGGCTATAATCCGGCAAATGAAGTTGATCTGTGTGGTCCTCCAGCTGCACAGAGTGCTTTTTGCCATGAAACTTTTTTCTGCAAAAGGGATTTTGTTATCTGACATTTTTTCTTTCTCTCACTATATTTTATGAACACGTGGAAAGGATCTGATGGTGGGCTTCAGCAGAATAAACACAGAGAAGCTGTGTTGTGCAAGATCATTTATGTGGTTAATTGTGGAGGATTTTTACTGTGGGCCTTCAGTGGTGAAAAATACAGCACCACTACTGGCACAAGCAGTGCCAGATTTCTGCTGAGAAATATTGGATTGGCAAAGTCTGTCCAGTAAGGGGGCTGAGCCATCTTGCAAAATACAGCACAGATCACCCAAGAGTCATGCAGTCTCCACATCATGGTCCTAGTTCTGCCACAGAAGCCCATTAAGGTGCAGAGGGCCAACTCATTTACTGACTTCTTCCAGATTTAACACTAGTGCAAATGAGGTCAAACTGGGGCAAAATGCATGCAATGTCCTGCAAGGAATGGAAACATGTGAAAGCTCAATTCACTGACCTTCTTTGTAACATTAATGTATATACAATGTCTGTGTAAAGCAACACAAATGGCTGGCCAGGATCAGCTGTGAAATACACAGTTGTAAATCTTGGTGAAGTGTAGTGATTACTTACTCAATTACTTCACCTCTGTTATTTCAGTTGTCCTTTCTAGTATATTTCTAAATAATTTCCCTTCTTGCTCTAATATTTACAGATCTCTTGCACATGCAGACCTTATATATCTGTTCATATGTCATCTTGTAACCCAAGTAGATATACCTAATTATTCAAAAAAGTCACATCTTGTAGCCCATTAGCAATTTTCTGTCTGCTAAGTATGCTCCATTGTTTCAGTATTTTTCTGCTAGAGCAGTTTCTTGGACTTCATTTGATGTTTGAAGAGCAATCATAAGGGGATGCACAGTGGAGAACTATGGTATCCTTGCACTTTAACACTTTAACATATTTCTTTATATCTTTATTTCTCACAGCTTCTGTATAACAGTGTATTGAAAACACATCTCACATGATCTTCACTGTCATTCTGTGGTCTCCTTCAGAGTTGTTTTCCTGGCTTCTGCTTTCTATTGCATATTTGTATTTATTTTTTGTCACCTGCCTAGCATTTTCACAAATTCTGTCTTTCCTGGTATTATACATTATATTATAAATATTATATTATTCTGTCTTTTCTGATATGGTACACAGTCTCTACAGATAATATAAAACTATTTTTTCTGGGTCATATTCTATACTGTCAGTGGTAATTTTTGTCTCATTGGTATTATCTGGAATTTTCAATAATTTACTATTTTGTATTTTCCACATTATTTGAAATCCCTCTTAATATCCAGTCCCTAAATTTATGTCACAATGTTCTTTCCCTGGATCTCTGTGATTGTTATGATACCACTATACATCTAAATAAGGAACAGATTATGCATTAAAGAACAAAAAAACCTCGGTTGTTTAGACATTGATCTCAAACTCGCAAATGCTTCCAAGTGGATAAAGCACTAAGTCTGACAACTGCTAAAACCATAGTGCTTGCTAGGGAAAAAGGACTGGCCAGAGCGCATGAGTGATGGGCTGGTTTGTTGCAACCCCTGGGTCACTCCAGAGAGCAAGGGGTTTGTCTTTCCTCGGATGTTTTCACTTTCTCATGCTTTTCATGGGAAATTATCTGACAAATTGAGAAAGAATCAAGCTGTATTGCATTTGGTGTGTACAGCACAGTAAAAACTCAAGGAAAGGAGCTTAGTTCCCTGTGCACTAGGCTAAGCTTTGCCTGAAGAAAGTTACACAGGACGGACAGGAACTCTGTGGTGGATGCATCAATGAAGAGCATGTAAAATTTGTTTTGAGGAGGCAGACAAACAGCAGTATTTATGAGCAACTTTTTTTTTTTTTTTTTCCCAGATAGATTTTCCAAGGTATTTTGTATACTCTTTTTACTCATATGTTTGCCAGTCAGGAGCAGTAAAACTACTGGTTTGTAGTCATCTCCTACAAACCAGTGGTATACATGTATAAATGAGTCTGAAGTGATGGAGTTCTGCTAAATGCTTGGCTGGCATCAGCACTCTGCATCTTGCTGGCCACCATCATGCTGCTGGTGAGGACATGAGGCAATGGCCCTGCTCACAAGGTATTAACCATACAGTTCAAGACTGGCAATTGACCAAAGTCCCCTGAGCCTTCACTAGATCACCCATATTTCAGCATTGCTCACAAAATTTCTCCTACTTTGGAAAAACACAACACAACAGATGATGTATCGTGATGTACCAGATGCAGTCCTCTACTTATATTATGCTTATATCCTGCTTTTGCAGGCTGGACCTTCTCCATGTCTGGAGTCTGTAAGCAGCAGCCAAAGTGGGAATTATTGCAAGACGTGTAGAGCTGCAGTCTGCTAGGTGATCAGTACAGGGGAAAAGTCTACAAACACAACCCAGACAGCTCTTCATTGTCAAACTTTAAAATATATGTATATAATAAATACAGAGTGAAAAGTAATCTGGGATTCTGAATTATTTTGATATTCAAAGTCCATAGCAATTCAGCAACATGGGTAAAAATGTTTGTGAACACCTCATAATGTTTGTAAGGTAAATATTTCTTTATTAAATGTCATTGCCGTTAGAACAATTCTGAATGTAAAAATCTTTATATAATGTGCTGAAAGCAAATGTATTTTTTACCTTCAAAATTAGACCCCACTGAATTTCTGAGAAATACAGCATACAACATAATTTTGTATCGTTCTTTGTGCAGAGCTAAAGGTGCACATTTTTATATATATCTTTAATTCCCATAAGTTTACTACTTTGTAAGAAGTCAGTAGATTTTATATTACCACATTGCTAATCTGGGCACTAGAAAAGAGAAATGTCTAGAAAACATTTTCTTGAGAAAAAGTTTTTTGTTTTGCATCAGACTGGGGGATGGGGCAGAAACAGATAAACAGTCCAAGCACGTTCTAACTTCTGCTCACCAATTCTGATTCACCACTACCACCTGGTGTCCCAATACACTATCTTTACTGCATCCAAGGAGCACTTCCCATGCCCTTAGAAACTACTGATCCAGTGACATCTTCCCTGCTCCTTGACTCTGCCAGAAGGGACTCAAGGTTGCTGTATCTTAGCTCTCATAAGGCAAAGCTTTACCACTGTACCCACCAGCCTCTCAATAAATTGCGCACTGCTTCTGTCTTTTCTGCTCAGATTGAGTTGGTCAGTAAGCATTTTAGTCAGTCCAGGTATTACCTTTTCACAGGATTGCTCAATTTCTGAAAGGCCAGTGTATCCTTTTGCCAGCATTTTGGGTTGTTCCATTGATGAATGGATTTCCAGGCTGACCTTGTAGTTTACAAGCAGTTATTATTATTATTTTTTTTATTAACTTTCAGATTAGCTTTAATATAGCATTGGAAATGTCATTTTCAGGCTTCTGCCTGTCTGACCTCTGTGAATCTGACTCATTTTTTTTTTTCATAGATCCTGATACTTTTCTAACAACATTTGAAAAGTGGGTCCATAGGGCTCCCATAATAAGAATTTAAATGGGGATTTTCTTTGCTAGTATTGCCAACTTCTTTTATCTTCCTGTTGGTGGTCTCCTGCTAGACTAGATGATAAAGCATGAGCAATAATGCAGTCAAAATCAAGTCCATGAATCTCATGACATTCTGGCTATATGCTGAATTTCTGAACTCCAGAGCACATTATTTGGTGAATTTGTTTCAGTTTCCCTTCTTTGTTGTGATTTTGAGCATTGGCTATATCGGTTTTGGTTTTCATGCCAGAGGGTAAACCCTAATTTAATGATGTTTCACCACTGTGTCTGCACAGGTAATTTATTTTTCTTTCAGCAGTGTTTCTGTCCTTGCTGCAAACCTCAGCACCTGAGCCTTTGCATCTGTTCTCAAACCTGTCTTCATAGAAGCATATACTAGACTTTATCTCCTCCAGGTTTTTGCACTATCAGGGTAGAATACAAATTATTCAACATTGCTTGTACAGTTCCTGAGGCTTTTATGATTGCTGCACAAAGTCTGCTTCACTGAAGAAGAAAAAACTGAATTAATCAACAATTTGCCTGCTATGTCATGTAAGCTTTTCATACAGGAGTCTACTAATTAAGTCTGAAACGACTGCCTTAGAGTGCTTCAGCAACAAGTATTTGGCATGATACGAGATATATTTGAATAATTTGCTCAACCTTCTGTGGTTTTCATTACTGAGACCACCATGCCTGAAATCACAGTATTGCATAAATTAGTATTCTTTGCTTAAATTATTTGTAAATTTTTCTTGGCCAAAAATATTTTTGTGATGTCCTTTTCCTTTTCCTGTGTTCCTACCCTTCTCTTCCATTAAAGTTCTTTTCTACCAGAAGATTGGCTTATTTCTTTATTACAAACATCTTCTTGGAAGGTGGATTCTCTTTATATGTATCTTCTTTCAAGTTGACATGAGTGGCATTTTCTGAGAGATGATTTTTATCTGTATTTGTACAACAGATTTATGACTAGACTTCCAAAGAACAGCAAAATATGTCTTGTATATACATGGGCCAGAAGCATCTGACTTTTCATTAATCTCTTAATCTGTGCCATTGCAATGACAGGGTTAGAAATCTTACTTGCTTTCAAGTAGTGGCCTTGTCCTCTGTGGCTTTTGACTTCTTTGGATTTGGGGTGGCTTTCATCTTCAAGTGAAAATCTGGTGGTGTTGAATCTGATGAATGGTGTTGAATCTGATGTCCAAATTAGTATCTTCACCATAGAAATTGAATCCTCAAGGTGATACACTGCTGTGTTGGAAGCTCTGCCCTCCAGTAGATAGTTATCTTGAATTTTGAATATTTTTGTGACTTTCACCATATCCTCAACACTGGGTGTACAGCCTTCACACTAATGACTATTATCCATTACTGTTGTTTCATGTGGGGGCCAGTGATGCAGCCAGGAGCAGTCTGAAGATTATCAAGAGGGATTACAGAGCCCTGGGAGCAGCAGTAAGGGACTCAGTCATGGGCTTGGCAAGCTGGTGAAGAGGGCTTTAAACTAGAGTTGCCAGGGAAGAGGAATCTCAGTCTGTCACACTCCTCCCAGTTTGACGCCAGTGTCAATGATTGAGCATGGAGAAGGGTCACAGTTCAGCAGGAGAGCACCTGAAGAGCAGCACAAAGGTATTCCAGCCTCTCCAGCCAGTAACTTAGCTTCATCACGGGCCCAGCTCAAATGTCTCTGTGCTAACACATGTAGCATGGGGAATAAACAAGAAGAGTTAGAGATATACGCACGCCTGCAGGGCTATGACCTCATTGTAACTACAATCACTACCTGCAGGGCTATGACCTCATTGTAACTACAATCACTGTAACTACATCAGTGATAAAAGGAAGACTAGGGAAACTGTGGGTTCTCTCCAGAATGAAACAGGAGACCTGGTTACCCAGGCTATGGAGAAGGCTGAGGTACTTAATTACTTTTTTGCCTCAGTCTTCATTGGCAAGAGCTCTAGTCACATACCCAAAAAGTTGCTGTCAACACTTCAGTCTCCAAGTGGAAATCCCTGACAAGTCGTCTTCAGGAATTGGTGTAGGGACCGACAGTGTTTAAGGTTTTTGTCACTGACACAAACAGTGGGGTTGACTGCACCCTCAGCAGGTTTTCTGATGACACTAAGCTGAGTGGTGCAGTCAAGGGAGGTGATTCTTCTCTTTAGAGAAGTGATTCTTCTTCTCTACTCTGCTCTCATTAGATTCCACCTGGAGTCCTGTGTTCAGCTCCAGGGCCCCAAGCACAAGAAGGAAATGGACATATTTGATTGAGTCCATGGGAGGGCCATGAAGATGATCAAGGGGCTGGAGCACCTCTCCTGTGAAGACAGGCTGAAGAAATTGGGGTTGTTCGGCCTGGAGAAGAGAAATCTCCAGGGAGACCTTATAGTGGCCTTCCAGTATCTAAAGGGGGCCTAAAGGGAAGATGACGAGGGACTCTTTATCAGCTATCTCCTATAGTGACAGGAGAAGGAGTAATGGCTTTAAACTAAAATAAAGTAGATACTGTACTGGGGAGAAATTGTACTGGGGAGAAATTCTTTCCTATGAGGGAGGTGAGGCACTGGAACGGGTTGCCCAGAGAAGCTGTAGATGCCCCATTCCTGGAAGAGTTCAAGGCCAGATTGGATGGAGCTTTGAGTCACCTGGTCTAGTAGAAGGTGTCCCCGTCCATGTCTGGGGGGGTTCCAACCCAAACCAATCTATGATTCTGTACAGAGGAACCAGTATGTATACTGATGTCAGTGGAATGTTGTCAATGCAACTGGCAATGATATCAACTAGCACCACTACTGACATAAACCATGTGAATATTGATATGGACAAAGACTAGGTGTTTATGACATCATGCCATTAAACTTGTCTGATGGTTTCTATTGAGAGTGACTGTTGCTCCACTGGTGATGACAACCACTGTCTGACTGCAGATTACAGGCCTTATTGCAGACTCATTATTAAGGACACTTCTAATTTTAGGTTAAATTAAAAATATAGACTCTAAGCCCCTACTACTGTGTTTTTTTGTTTTGTTTGTTTGGTTGATTTTTTTTTCTTTTTTCTTACAATCAGTGTACAGTCAGACTGCTACTCTTACTGTGTATCTTTCCAAAGAATTAAGGACAACACATGGAAAAAAAAAAAACAACAAACAGTGAGTGATAGGAGAAGCCCAGAATACTGAGGGTATTTATGGACAGGCATGGCAGAATATTTTCTGTTTTCTGAACCTGTCTGGGGACTTGAAACAACTAGTCTTTTGCCTAGCTTACTGACCTTCAAGGTCAGTATCTGCAGTAAGCTTGCATGAAAAATTGTATACATGTCAGTATAAGCAGTGCAGCAAGTACTGGCATAAATGGGGGGATACAGCACATGGCTACATATGTTCACTCTTTGTTCCATTTCAGCATACAGCACTAATCCTAGTGGCAGAATTTCCTAGGCTCATCCTCTCTGAATGCTTATGAAGGACTCGTATCTGGAGAATGTATTCTACACTCAGTACTGACACAAGCATAAGTTTGCAGTAGACATCAAGATTGTGGGCATAGATACGGGCGTGCTCATCAAGATAGGCATGAGCTTATTTATGTAACTGTAGTTCCGTTTGGTAACAACAGAATGGCAGGGACTTGTTTTAGCCTGCTAGAATTTAGGATAAGCCATTTTAAAAATGGCACCTTCATCAGCACAGTATTTCCATTGCCATAGTACAAATGTGAAGCAGACACAGATTACAGCTGTGACACTCCTAAATGTCTGAAAGCTTCATTTTTTTTTTTTTTTTTCGCATTGGCATAAAACAATATTTAGGTCATTCTGACCACACTTAATGGCCCCCTCTTCTAGCTGGAACAGTCGATATGTTTGGCATCCCTTTCAATAAACAGTTGTGTCTTCAGCTAGACATATTCCAGCCTGTGGTTGTGCCACAAATGATGGCATTTTCCTTATGTTTCTAGGTCATACCTGGTTGTTTAAATGTAGTAGATCTGTGATTTACTCATACACTGGGGAACATAGAATAAAGAACTGCAGTCTTCAACTATGTTTTATTTTATTTTCTCACCGCTCCTTTTATAGTTACCCTTTGAAAGCTGTGTCCTTTCTCCTATCTTCCTCAAACAAGTTCCTTTCAAGCTCCACCATCTTTTCATCATTTGTGAAAGTTTTATGCATTGCAAGCTGAAATACCAGTGATTATCATAAAGATTTGGTGGAAAAAAAGAATTATTTGTCCATGGCTTCTTCTTTTCCTTTAACTTCCTTTTTTATCTCACTTGTTATTTCTTCTTTAATTTCTACTTAAAAATGGCATTGTCCGGTTATCCTGTATCTAGTCTATCTCTAAAACCATCTCAAACAATCCACAACGCAAAGAGCTTTGTGAATTTTTCCTATCATTCTTTGTCTTTATCAGTATTTGGAAGGTAAACAAACCTCAAACCTTTGGTTAAACCAAGTGTATGTCGCCACATGAAATTAAAGAGAGAGAAGATTGGTACTGTCACCAGTACCAGAAGATTGGTATCACAACTAAAAAGAATGCTCAGTTAAAATTTTAAATACGTGGTGGCTACACAGAGATGCAGACTGAACTATACATGCTGCTGGAAATATTCACCTTTGACATCCAAGCCCTTGCGTACAGGAAATTAACTTTTGTAGTTACTTTGGTAAGAAACCAGGGCAACTTTGTTCATGGGCTTAAGTCTTTACCCAGGCCTAGCTTCAAATTGAAATTACTTAGTTTGGATTTGCAGACTAAATCTTTATTAAAACTGTCCTGGCTTTTGTAAAGGATAATGTTATTAAGCACTGAGGAACATAGTCTGAAAAAAAGTACGCAGTGATTTATTTTGGCTGATAAGAAACATACATATATCAGATAAGGAATTCTATGCCTCAGTTCTCTGCATGTCTTTACCCAATTTGCAGTACAAGAAACTGAAGAATTTTGCTCTCCTTTATTTAGTCAACAATTTCCTTACTGCAAAGCAGCAAGAACTATAGTATGTAAGCAACAGATATATTTCTGTACTGATGGGATGGTAGATCTAGAATTAAGCTGTGAGAAGAACCCAAAGTTGTGTTGTGCAATCTGGTATTAAGTAGCAAAGAGCATTATTATTATTTTTTTTATTAGCAAATTTACCAAGGTAAATAGGTGTAACTTTCTTTAAAATATTTAACAAGACACAATCCTCTTTCTTGATTTCTGGTATTTTTTTTTTTTCTACATGCAGGTGCACATACAAAATCATCATAATAATAAAAAAACACCATACATTTTTTACTATCCCATTTTCTTCTTTCTTGCCTTCAGGAATATAACAATTTATTTTACAGGGTTTTCTGCTCTGTAACCAGACTGTATTACCAGATATTGGTGAATATCATAATAAAAATACAAGAAAGGAATGGATATGAAAATAAAATAATTGTTGACAGTGTGTAGTAGATTATGGAAATATGGGATTTACAATTTTTCACCAGAGAAAAGTAAGAATTTAATTTGGTAGCTTTACACTTTGATGTGCTTATAGACAGACTCACACTGAAATTGGGATTTTTCAAAGAAAATGAAATTCTTCCAAAAAATCTCTGTCTCAGTGAAAATATAAGCATAAAAATATAGGATGTTTCTGTAGGGAGAGCCTGCACTATTTTTTTTTTTTTAATTCATTCAGCTGAAAATATTACACTTACATTTATAAAGGATCGGGAAATCCTGATTCAATGTTTTAACTCCAAAAAATGCCTCTTTCAAATATGAGTTCTAATTAAGTTTTTGAAATAACTTAGTTTTGATGTTCATCTTTTTCCAGAGGAATTTTCTGGTTTGTTTGTTTTATTTTGTTTTTCATTTTCAATATAAATTATCCTGTAACAATTGCAATTATTACAAAATATATGCATATTATATATATATATATATATATATATATATATATATATATATATATATAATATATGCAATTATTATAAAATATAATTAACTGAGCAGACATTATATTAGTATTATTCAATAGTGTTGAGAAAGAGAATGCAAATTTTTAATGCTCCAAATCCTGCAAAGTTTTATGCAGGTGGTTAATTTTACAGTTCAGGATTTCTCTGTTGATTTCAGTGAACCTGTCTATGAAGTGCACTTCAGTAAATGTTCATGTTCAAAAGAGAATGCTATACACCACATGCTGTCTTATCCTATTGCATTTATTAAATCTTACATTTGTTTTTGGAGTATCACAAAAGGCTACAGAATTTCTAGTCCACAGCACTACTGCTGCAGAATGTTGATTAATATTCCTATGAAGGCTTGGCTACAGATGCAGTGAAATACAAGACTGTTGTCAACTACATAGATGTTCACTTTTCCATGAATGTTTTTTGTTTATTTATGTTACAAAACCCACATAAGATTACAACAGTAGCCACGAGGGGAATTTGAATTTTCTATTATGCATTTTGTATTCTTGACATATATTTTTATATCTTTTTCAATCACTTAATCTTCTTGTCCAATTTCCTAATTTGGTTGTTCCATATTGCTAGAAGTGGGAGAAAATGCTTCCAACTTGATGTACAAAATGCTAAGACTCAAGAACAGATATGGTACCTGTCATTCTTTTTATTTAATTTACTTTGAAAATTATTAATTTTCAAGTTGACTGTGTTTCTTTAAATCCGAAAAAAAAGCAGCTCAATTAATTCCACCAAGAGTGAGGTGCCTTGAAGCCTACCTTGCTGGAGAGCAAAGGGGACCAAGAAAAATAGTTCTGTCAGTACAATTCAGCAAGAGGATACATGGAAACGGAAGCCCCAGAGATGTTTTGTTGTCATTGGGCCAAACTGTAAAGGAATATTCATTCATCCCAGCCTACCCAGAGAGTCAGTCTCTTACCAGATCAGGTCATTGGAAGAGTTACTGGAAATTAAGATTTATGTATCAGAGATGAAATATATAAAGGGGGACTTCAATCATTCTGATATTTGTTGGATAAGCAACATTGCAAGGTCCATGAGGTTCCTGAAGATACCTTTCTGATGCAGGTGGTGGAGAAGCCAATGAGAAGTGTGCTGCTGGACCTTGTTCTTACTAACAATGAAGGACTGGTTGAGGATGTGAAGGTTGGAGACAGCCTGGAATGCAGAGATCATGAGATAATGGAGGTCAGGATCTGGATGTGGATCTGTTAGAGCGGGTCCAGAGGAGGGCCATGAATTTGATCAGAGGGCTGAAGCAATTCTCCTATGAAGGAAGGCTGAGAGAGCTGGGGATGTTCGGCCTGGTGAAGAGAAGGCTCTGGGGTGACCTCATTGCTGCTTCTCAATACATAAAGGCAGCTTATAAAAAAGATGGGGAGCAACATTTTTGCTTGACCAGACAGTGACAGGAGAAGGGGGAGTGGCTTTAAACTAAAGAAGGGTAGATTTAGATTCTACGTTATGAGGAAATTCTTCACTCAGAGGGGATGGTGAGACACTGGAACAGGTTGCCCAGAGAAGTTGTGGATGGCTCATCCCTGGAGGTGTTCAACACCTAGTTGGATAAGGCCCTGGGCAACCTGACAGCGGGGGGTGTGTGTGTGTGTGGGGGTGGGTGGAACTAGAAGGTCTTTAAGGGCCCTTAAAACCCAAGCCATTCTATGAGTCTATGATTCTATGAACTGACGATGCCCACCACTATGATGGTGAGCGTACTGTAGAGAGCCTTATTAAGAATCAGGTTTCTATTGTGATTCAGCTCTGTATCGCAAATATAATTTCTACTTGTATTGTGATTTAAGTACAAGGCTGTATCATTCTGCTAAACGAAAACCCTATGTAACTTCATATAACTTCAGCTAACTAAATCTGTTATTAAGCATGAAAACCTACACATGTGGAACATCTAAAAGCAACTAATTAGAGACTATTGGACTCAGGCACTGTGTCAAATATGCTGAGGGGGGTCCAGGCCAGTGCAAGTTTCAGCTATCTGCTAGCTTACATCCCATTTTTAGTTGAAGGACCGCAGGCTAAAAGATGTTCACTGTTTTCCCTGGGGTTATCACTGGAGCAAAGGAGCCGCAGATCCACATCCATGATGCAGGCATCCCATAGTCCCTCCACACCTTCTACCCAGCTCCAGAAGATGTGATTGCTGTGTGCCCTCACATTCCTCTTCCCCTTTCTGTCTCAGAGGCCCCACATCTAGATCTAACATCAATTTCAACTGAGGCCAAACTTAATATGCTGTATCTTTCAATTTATCTAAAAGCAGGCCTTTATGTCAACGCTAAAATATTTTGTTTATCTGTATCTTAATGTGAGATGGTCACATTTTTTTCTTAGTTATTTATTGTTGTATATTATGAGAAAAATTACCTCTAGGGAGCCTGGAGTAACTTAGGCTACCACTCTTCCAAAAAAAAAAAAAAAGCTCAAAATCATTCTAAAAGTTATAATTCTATATAAACAGAGGATGCTGTAGGACTGGGATATTAACCTCAAAAAATATGCTATCTACAGGAAATAAAATCAACAAATAACAACATAAATACTTTGTTCTAATATAGTGCTTTTCATTAGTCTACTTCTAAGTGTTTCCTTAATTAGATAGCATTATTAGACTTAATGGATGAGAAAGCTGAGATATGAGAATGCGACACCACTTCCATATGTCACAGAGCAGAGCAGCAGCAAGACTGGGAGCACACCCTAGGTCTCCAGTGTGCTAACCCTGCACTGGTTCCACTGGCAATGCTCTGATCCCCTTCTGCCATCTACAGTATATAGTCTAGCTTCCTCTCAGTCAAATTTATGTGCAGCATCACAGGAAACAACCTATTACACAAAGATCTCAACAGCATGTGTATGTTTACTTGCATACAGAAATGTAATGACATTTCTGACATTCACTCCTACGTATGGAGTGCAAGAGAAATTAACACCTTGGGGAAATTATGTAACATCTTACAAATCAAACAATTTCCAATGGAGTTAACAAATGAAACATTGAGCATTCAAAGGATAGTTTTATAGCTAAGGTGTTGGATTGTTCCCACCACACAGGCACTTTGGTCTCCCTTTTACCTTGCTCCAGCCAGAAGTCAAAGTGATAATAGTATTTCCCTAACCGCAGTAAGGCCACAAGGAGATCGAGGGTGCAGGTTTGTATAAAAATGGTGGCGTGCTATTTACACCTGCCAGCCCTTAAAGTCAGCACTTGCAGCTAGCCTGCCTTTTGGTGATGTGGGAGATTGCTGAGAGACACCAGACACTCAGTATGGGACTCTGAAAAAATCCTCACACATTTTAGGCGATCAGTAGCCCCGAGGCTACTTTTAGATGTTTGGCTCTAACCTCCCTGGGATTCAAATACAGTAAGATAGTCCTTAATCAGCAATATGATGTTCCACATATTTTTTATTAAATCAAATTCAGCTCTCTGTAAATTGCACATTTAACCTAGTTAACTTGTAACTGGAGATGTAACAAGTAGGATGTGTCCATTACCTTAGTGCTTTTTTTTTTTTTTTTTTTAAATTACATAATTGTAACACATGAGCATCTCTGCTCAACTGGCACATCTTATCCCTACAATAGCACTGCTAAGATAGGAAAATGTTCCTTCAAAAATGGAGAGTAGAAACCACAGAGCTCTGGTTCATCTCATCTCTCCTAAAATCAGAGCCAAAGGCAGTAGTAAGTCTGGAGTGGAAGACATCTCCTGATTTGTACTCCATTGCTTTAGCCTTAATTCATCCTTCTTTTTCTAGTCCTATCTTTGAATTTGTTATAAACTTACTTTCTGTGGAAGTGATTTATGTCACTGTACACAACAAGCAGGGGTCAAGTCTCCACAGCAAGAGTCTCTGAGTTATGTCAAGAATAACATGCCTGGGTGACATGCAGAAAGTAAATTCCCACTGCTTTCCATGGGCAAGAACTGCATTTGCAGATTGACAGTAGGCTTTTCTGTACCACAGCACTACAAATGAGATTTCCCAAAGGAGAAGAGGCAGGCTGGGCCACTCAGAAAAGCTGTGGTGAGACTGTCATACATGATGAAGGGGAAGAGGGCATAGTTTGGGGATAGGAGGCAGTCAGGACCTGCACTGTAATTCCCAGCTACCAGCAAAAGATGCACACACTCAGTTTGGTATGCACCTGGCTACTTGCTAGACATAAAAGTGCACTGTGGCTGAGAACTGGAGATGGCCAGTGTGTGCAGAGCATCCAGGTTTTTGCCCCAAAGCCCCAGTCACTTGCTACGCGCCATCTCTGGCAGAACTGGTACTTTGGATTTGTGTCAGTAGTTTGGAATCTGCATCAAATAATCTCCAGAAATAATCTCCACTCTTCCTTTTACTTTGTTGATGTTTTAAAACCATTTTAGTGAGTAGGCGCAGCGGTTACAGCGGCATAAGCCAGTTGTCGCAGTAACAGCCATTTGTATTCCATGCAGACTAAAAAGCAATGGGAGCTCCTGGGAAAAACGAAGCTATAATAGTGCAGGTGGCAGATTTAGAGTGCCCTGCGTGTGACTACGATGCAAGCTACACAGCGGCACTTGTTTAGGGGGGAAAATCCCTCAGTGCAACACTGAGGCGAGAGGAGGAGCTGGGAACTGCAGGGTGGTTGACTCTAATCACGTCATAGCTTAATCCCCGTTGAAGGCCAATATGAGGAGGCCAGGTAACTGAAGGTGTGAGTGATTATCACTGAGAATGTTTTCAACCGGCCAGCTCAGCGGCGACCGAAGTTACAACGGCTCAGCTGCTGCCCTGCCTCATTTCCCCCCTCGCGGGCTCCCCGCCCCGCCGCCATGACAGAGCCCTGCGCATGCTCACAGGGCACCGCGCAGCCATTTCTCCCCCCCTCCCATACGGAGCGCTTGGCCCTGCCCGCCCGCCGTCGGCCGCGGGGGGTTGTGGGCTGAGCGGCAAGATGGCGGCGGCGGCGCTGCGCCCTCGGTCGGCCCGCGGCCTGTGGCTGCCAAGGGCAGGTGAGCGCGGCCGGCGGTGGGGTATTACTGCATTACGTTTTTGTAATGTGGTAGTAATTGGGCGTGTGGCCATAGGTTATGATATGTTATGATGGATCCTGAATAATTACGGAACAAGAAAAGGTGTAGGCTGCTAAAGAGCTTACAGTGTAAGGCAAGCACCAACAAGTGGGAGAATACAAGACGATAAGGGGATATTATTTACAAATATGACAGTGATAGTACCGTGAAGAGCCTGTCGGCACGTATTTTTGCAGAAATAACAGCAAAGAACCCATAAAAACGTTGGAAGACACGCAGAAATTTTTCAGATTGTAAGAAGGAAAAAAAGACGTGGGTAGAACTATTTAATAATATTCGGTTTGAAAGGTACTCGTAGTAGACTAGAATACTGTTGGGTTTAGGTTTTATGTTTTAAGGACTGAACTGTTCCTAGTGAACCATAACAGAGAGAGTGTTGGTTAATTTTGTAACTAGAATACTGTGCTCTTTTTTTTTTGTTTTTCCACTTAAGCCTTTGGAAAGAGGAGTGTGTGTGAACAGGGTATTGAGAAGGATGGTTGCTCATCAAGCTTTCTATTTTACAATCTCAGCAGGCTGTGCAGCTTTTTGGAGCTAAAGGAATCTGTTTTTGAAGAACCCATTCATTTTTATGTAGGTTTGCTTATCCTATAAATAAGTATCAAGAAGTTATTGCAACACTACAAGAATGAATGCAACATGTTCATCCAATGATCTGCCTCAGTATTATCCTTTATACTTGCACTTGTACTGGGCTTAGCTGGTCTCCACTTCTAGCCACCTGTTACTTTACATACGGGTTTTATTCTGTACAGAGTATTCAATACACACTCCTGTTTACATATGCAGATTTACTTTGTTGTTTAAAAGATTTTTTTTTTTTTTAAAGTCCCCTCCCCAAGTATCCGAAGTATTTTTGAGCATAAAAATGTGGGTAAATTTTTAGGCTGAGAGTTCAGTTGTTGCAGTTATCATCAAAAAAAAACACAGAATAACTGTATAACAAAACACTTTTGAAAATTAGTGACACCGTATTTTATACAGCTTTTCTTTGTGTACCAAGGAACCTATATAGGTTGCCTATTGGTGTATTTTGTGCCAGGTGACATTGTGTTGACAGCTTGGTAATTTGTTTATGATATGCTGTATTGGAAATTCACTGAAATGACTGCCTTCACCATCACTGTACTTCTCCAGAAGTGAAAACAGAGACTTTAGAGGGCAGTGTTGAATTAACTGTATAGTAGAAAAAGCAGAGAGTGAAGATAAGTGGGAATATGGCAGTGATGAATTGGTATGTTTCTTAGAAGTCAATTTGAGGCATTGCAAAGTTTAATATGAACCTACCATCACGTTAAGAACCTGAAATGAAGTAGCATATATGCTACTTTGAGCCAGGTACCATGCTGTTTAAGTGTTCCTGAGATCGGGCCTTTTTTTGTGTAGGAGAGTTGCTTTTCAAAAAGTCATAAACGTGAGTTTTATGTAGGTAATACATTATTTTGTCCTGTTTCTGTCAGCCAGTTGGGTTACAGTTTATAAGCATATTAGATTAATTTGAAAAGTCCAAATGAATGTTTGTGCTTTGTTTGTTTGTTTGTCAAACTGCCTTTCAGGACAAAGTTGTAGATGTTTGTGGCATCTTTATTTTTTTTTTCCAGTTTGTACAGTGTGAAGAGAGGAGGGATAGACAAACCTTTGGGCACAGGTCTTGCTGGATTTTTCGCAAGTCTTGAGCACTGAAGTCTTGCTGGATTTTCTGGTTTGAATGTTATCATCTGACCTAATAAAATATAATTCATCTCCAAGCATACCTTGTACTTTTTATCTTGTTAACATTGTGGCTGTGGCATCAGTGCCACTGTCTCAACTGGCAGTACCTAACTATATCTGATTAAAATTGCCTCCTTCAGTGTACAAGTGGATTTTTTGCCTCCTTCAGTGTACAAGTGGATTTTTTAAAATCCCATAATCATCTGATTCTGGTATCAACTACTAGTCTTACTGTTTTTACTGTGGTTCTTTTTGCATAGTTTTATGTGGGGAAGATGAAACTTGCTTACCCATGAAGTGCTTGTGGTCATGATTTATTTGAAGTTGGAAGGTCAGTTATTGTTTTTTTTTTTTTCTTTTCTCATTGACAGCTGCTGCAGTCTGCTATTGTTAACAGCAGGATGTCTGTGGTGTTCTTATATGCTCTACATTTCATCCGTTCCTTTCTTTTTATGAGCAGAGCCATGTAGTAGCACAACACGCTTCCAATTTCAAAAATCTTCTATGAGTAGATAGATTTCTTGTTTCTTTTGGCTAACCTGATTGAAGAGAATGAATGTATGTCCTCTCCAAACTTCCTTTTTGAGGTATCTTGTCAATTTATATCAATATTCTAGTGATCTGATGTTTCTGTGGTTTCAACTCTTTGTAGCTCCTTGAGAAAAGACTTTGAGTCAATATCCTATGCATCGTGGAACTGCCTCTTTGTATCTCTTCATTTCCTTGCACTCTAGAGCTGTGTTACAGCAGGACTGCTGCCTCTTCCAACGTTTGAGTCTGCTATATTTAGACTGAGATAAAAAGTCTGGTTTAAGCACATCTAGAATGAGCTTGACATCTTTGTCTCATAGATCTCAAGTCTAGGAGCAGGACGTGGATGTACTCAGAATGGACCTGCCTGTAGCAAGTAGTTTTTATTTGCTTAACCTCTGTTTCACCTCATACATCAAATACTAGTGCTAGCAAGTTAAGCTTTACTTGCTGTTTAGGAACCGATAGCCCTAGTCTGCTCCTTCTGTGTCTTAGTTTGGACTTCAGTTTTTATCCACGCCTCCCTCATGCTCCTTGTCCTCTGACCTATCCAGCTGTCTCTGAAATATCCTGGCATGGGAAACCTTTCAAACAGAGAAAGAGGGGAAAAAAACAAAAACAAAACCTAAAAATAATTAAAAAAAAATAGGTCTGTAATGAGAAAAAGTATTTTTAACTATGGTTTGACACTGATAAATTTTAGCTTGTATCACATGCTCTTTCCCATTTTGTGTTTCAGGCCCTGGGATTTCTGCCTTAGCTGCAGCTCCATCTGCATTGCAGCAGCACCGCCACGTTCATCATGCAGTGATACCTCATGGAAAAAGTGGACGATCCTCTGTTAGTGGCATTGTGGCCACTGTCTTTGGGGCTACAGGTTTCTTAGGACGCTATGTTGTCAATCGTTTAGGTAATGTTCTCCAGGAGTACTAATTAAAAGTTTAAGTGCTTAACCAAGCTCAATTTTTTCATTAGGTTACAGATTAATCTAGAAGGCTTTAGCATTTTGGATCTTAAAAATGCAGCAGTACAAAAGTGTTTTGCATCATTCCTTCATAGTATTTGGTTTAGTAAAGCGCCAAGATGCATCAATCAGTAAGAAGCATTTGAAGATAGTTATAGACATTAAGACCAGTCATTCTCATTCACATAGTGTTTTTCCACTGTAGAATACAGCTCTGAGAAGACGTACAGCATGCATTTGATTCTTCTGATTTTGGCATTGTTAGCACACCATAGTAAATAGCTTGCAGAAGTTTGATTGGAGTTCTTTAGAGTTGTCCTTTTGATTTTGAGTTCCAGAAAATAACTCTTGCATTTTGTTTTTCCGTCTCTCCGTCCGCCTTCTAAAAATGCAAATATCCTTAGGTGTGACACATTTTTACATATTGTACTGTGTTTATAGTATGCACTGCGTTTTTTATTTTCTGTCTTACTACATCATTAATTCACTCAAGTATTCAAGTATCTACCTGCTTAAGAATCGAAATTATGTGTTAAGTTCAATAGCTTCTTTCTTTGCTACTTTCAGTTTTGCAGATATTTGAGATAGTTATGTGTATGTGTTGTTCTTTAATGCCAGGGACAAAGAAAAAAATCTGTACGTTCCTAGGTTCATCTACTTAGGTATGTAGTAGTTTAAAATAAATTAAATTTTTTTGAATGCTTAGGTCGCATTGGATCTCAAGTAATCATACCCTATCGCTGTGATCAGTACGACCTCATGTATCTGCGACCAATGGGTGACCTGGGGCAACTTCTCTTCTTAGTAAGTCTTTTACTTTGGCTTCAGATCAAATATAATACCATTGCTATACAAGGAAGTCTGTTAATCATTCTCAAAGTCAGAACTCCTGCTATTGTTTAGCCTGTAAATGGAAATGATGGGAAAGAGCTTTCTTTGTGCCTTTTTACACATTATCTCATCTCTTTCCCATTTGATGTTCTGGTTACAGGAGTGGGACTGTAAGGACAAAGACTCTATCCGAAGAGCCGTGGAACACAGCAATGTGGTCATTAATCTTGTTGGAAAAGAATGGGAAACAAAGTAAATTTTTTTCACCTATATGCATAGATTTGCAACAGGTATTGGATATTGTAGCCACTTTTTACAGCACATGTACAGTATGCAGTGACACCTTATTTTTGCCTTACATGAAAAGGCAAAACTGAAATCCTGCATATAAAACTTCTTCCACTTTAAATGTTTAATGTTTTAAAATGTGGTTATGATCTGCTCCTGAGAAGTAAATTATTTCTGTAATTTTCTAGTGTACAGTTTTTGTTTTGCTTGAGTGTTAAACTTCTTTTGCACACCTTACTGATGTTTGGTGGGTCCCTTTCTGTATCTCGTGGAGGCTTCCAGTTTCTGTGGACTCATTTACTTTATTAAAGAAGTTGGCTTACATCCTGCCACTTTGTGGTAATAATGGATTGTAGCCTACTATAATAAGCTATGATCAAGGTTTTCCTATTCTCTGGTAAATGTTAATGAACAGGAATAGCTATGGAGAGTCCCTATTATGATTAACAGTTCTTTGACAGTTTGGCACAGATGCTTTTAGCTACATAAGCATTTTTGGTAATAATTTTTTAAGTAGCTCCTTTTTGAAATCCATTTAAAAAAACACCTCACATAATTCAGGTTGAAAATGCACATAATAGCCTGTTTCTGTGTTTTGTTGGTGGTTCTTTTTTTTTTTCTTTTGCATGCATGCAGTTTTCCAACTTTAAATAAAGCCTTGTTACAGCAGCACTGCCAGACAAAAACTCATTAACTATGTGGTTTCTTTTAACATGATCTTGCTGTCATGGCAGACAGAATCAATTGTAGATCTTGATTTCACCTATACTTAAAAGACTAATGCTTCTGTTGCACTATTTTTGGTTAATAGTCACTTGTCGGTGTTGCCCTAAGTTCTACAATTACTTTTCCTAAAATAGTGTGTCTCTTGGCAAGCACCAATTTCAGCTGTTTGTTGTCTGGTCAAGTATTATACATAACTTCTGGGAGACTCTTTGATTTTGTATTCAAACTCTTAGAGGTGCTTTTTTTTCTTTTTCCTGATAGTCACTTAGCTCCTTATCCCACTCTTGGAGTCCATAAAACAGTTTAGTTGGGGAAAAAAATCTAAACTAACTTAACTTCATGTATCTGACAAGGTTTTTTTTTTTTTTGTCTTCTTCAGACTTTGGGGTGTAGGTAAAAACATACAAAAACAACCTAAGACTATTACGTATTGTTTATTGTTGCTGTTCTAACAGCAACAATTTCTTCATAATGTGGAAGCAAAGGAAGAAAAAGTCTGTGCAGTTGGCCAAAGGACAATGTAATCTCCATTTATCATTCAGAAATGTTCTTTCTCCCTTAACATTTCTGGACTCATAAAAAGTATGGTTTGTGTATGGGAGAGTTCCTTTTTTAGTGAAAGTAAGTGAAACAACGACAAATAGTTTCATTCTAGTTTAAAAAAACAATCAAAACCAAATAAAAATTGTGTTGCTGTGGTCAATTTCAGCATTGTCAAAAGCAGAGGAGTCAGTACACCTTAAAGACTTCTGAGTGTTTCCAAATTTGCTACTGTGTTTCTCAGAGGTCCTTATGTCTTTATCTGCTATGTTGATATCAGTGGTGGTGCTGGAACCCTGTGAAAAATTCTGTGGCCTGTTAAACATGAGGTCACACTAACCATTGTAATCATCCCAAAGTCTGTGAGAAACATGAGCAGGAAAAAAAAAGAAAATTAAGATTAGAAGTGGAGATTGGAGTGGGAAGGGAGGAGGGAGAAGTAAAGCCTGCCATTAAATACTTTCCTCCTTGCCTTGTATTAGTATACAGTATGATCTGTGTATATTATGTTGTTTGAAAACTCCATAGTTACAGGAGGGATGTTGGTCATTCTTCTGTGTTTCTAAAATCTATTTTTGTGAGTAGAACAGGAGTAATGGTTCCCAGGATCAGATTAGCTATTGAGGGGTCAAAAATAACTTTTTATTTTTAAGGCTTTCTTTAGACTCCAGTGGGATCTGAAGAGCTGTGAGAGTAGATAAGGATAGAGGGAGAGGCATTTGAGAGAGGCATTCAGAGTAACAAAAATGTTTTTTACTCAGAATCAAATGGAAAAGATGGAGTGGGGTGCTTACAAGGACAATATAAAGACATGAGAAGCCAATTCTCTTCCTTGCAGTTTTGGTATAGTTGGAAGGAATTTTGGGATTGTTGCCAGGCTCTAGTGTCAGTTCTGCTTGGAGACTGAGCTTCTGTATTGTTCTTGATCAAATGCCAAACTAGATTACAGTTGAACCCCACTAACTTTGGCCCCTTGAATGCTATGAAGTGAGTAGAGTATATATTTTTTTCTTCCTTCACCCTTCCTTTTGAAGTCCTCTGTCAGCTGCAATGATGGAATACTCGTAACTGTTCTGTCAATGTAAAATTTTCCATTTGCATAAGCACCTGTGAGTTCTTTGGTCTGTTTTCATCCACTTTCTTAATGCCTAGCATCTATCCTAACTTAGGCTACTCAGAATTTGTGTTCCTTTTTAATACAATTGAGTGCATCAAACAAAGTCAGTTTTTGAACAGGTGTTGTAAAAAGACAGTTTTGCTCAGATTTTGAAATGCAGCAATTTTTCAAACAAAAGAACATGTTTTGTCTTGGGAAGGGTTTTCTACTTGTCCCAGATGAGTGGGCAAGAGTTTTTCATACTGATTTGATTTTACCAGATGAAGAAGGCAGTACTATTGCTGTAATTAAAGCTCACTGTTGCATTTCACTTCTTATGAGAAGAATATCTCACAAACTTAAACTTTCTAATGAGGAGCATTGATAGGTTTTTGAAATATATTCAAGTAATATGTAATGATTGCTCGTGGTCGGTAGGCAACCACTATTGGTCACTCTTAAATTAAAATTTGTTTTTGGCTTGTTCCAGAAACTTCAGTTTTGAAGATGAATTTGTAAATATTCCTAAAAGTATTGCCCAGATAACTAGGGAAGCTGGTGTGGAAACACTCGTTCATATCTCTCACCTGAATGCGAGCTTGAAGAGTCCTTCCAAATACCTGAGGAATAAAGTAAGTCTAGAATAATTTTGAAGATTTTTTCAGAAAGCCTACTTTTTGTCTTTTTTCCAACTGAGTCTGTTTGAAGGAAATCACTGTATGAAATTCATTCTTCTATGGAATTTCGTCTTCATCTGAGAAATTATGTTACTGTGCTTACTGGGGCTAGAAATCTTCCTAAGTTTTGCATGTACTTTGAAGGGAAATAGATCTTGTATTCCTGCAAACTACTCCTTTCTTCTGTCCTTGGGTATCTTTGCATCTACAATTATTGTTGTTAGGAAGGAGTTTGGTGGTGGTTTGGGATCTGATATTATGTTTTACATCTAAGGCTGACCTAGTAAATGGAAGTAAGTAGATGATGCCGAAATGAATTTTGCAAAAACAAAAAATCAGTTACAGACCCTTGTGCAAGAACAGATAATAATTCTACTGCTACGAAAAAAATCTGTTTTTGGTATCCTTTTGTTTTATCCTGTGCGCTGGACTCTGTTGCCTTGCTTATAATAGATGCTTTTTAAACACAGTTAAAATTTGGTAGCTCTCAGTGTGTAATGAGTTTATAGGGGATATATATATATATATATATATATATATGTATATGTATATATATATATATGTATATATATATATATATATATATGTATATGTGTATATATATATATATATATACAGGCCTTATTGTGTTGACCAGTCTCATGGGGAAAGCAGCTGCTTCTGAAGTTTTTTTTCAGTCTACTTAAGCAATTCTTTGAGTGTTTTAATAATACAGTAGGGGTTATTTAAACATTATGTTGTTTTTTGTTTTGTTTTCAATCTCTGTTCTGACATAAGATAGAGAAGTACTTAGATTAGGCTTCTTTGTTTTTGAACTTCATCGCTTTTAACATGCATTACTTCACTAATGAGACTGTTGTATCTCAAATGGAATAAGTTATCTACGTTTCTATGGGACTTCTGGGACAGTCTTTGAGAACTTAGCATCTCAAAAATAAATGACTCAGATACAAATAATTTTGTACTGCTGCTGATGAGTTCCTGAGTGCTATAGTCAGGATGCTGTAAATTCTGAAAAGGTATCATCTTTTGGTCTATCTGGAAGGGATCTAATTCATGTGATCACTTTAATTAATGACAGGCTGTTGGAGAGAAAGCAGTGAGGGAAGAATTTCCAGATGCTATAATTTTGAAGCCTGCTGAGATGTTTGGGAGGGAAGACCGTTTTCTCAATCATTATGCGAGTATGTATTCTTGAAATAATAAAACCATGTCAGGTATGTATACATATTTGTGGAGAACAGAGGGAAAATGCATTTTACTTTTGGGGAGTGGAGAGTTGATTTTTTTTTTTTTTTAAGTCAGAAATTTACTGTATTTTACTTTATTGAAGATGTGTAACAGAAGAATAATAATTTTTCAACCTATGGTGAAATGGTAGATCCTGGATTCTTCCTCAGTCTAATTAGACTTTGCTGTTTGATTTTATATGCTACTACATTTTTTTTTTTCTATTTAGATTGTCCTGACAATCTAGACAGCAGAGAGTAGAAGCTGTTTCTGGCTTGCAAAGTTGAGATATCTCTGAACCACTTTAGGTGAACAGCAAGCATAGCCTTCCCATGGTTGTTGATAAGACAGTTGAATGTGGGGGATAATTATTTCCAATTTTTTTAATCAATATTTTTCAGAAGAGATCCACACTCAGTGTTGTGCAACATGTATTGGTTATTTGCCTGCTGAAATGATTCACAGATCTTATTCTCAAGTTATATTTGTTTCTGTCCGTCAGATATGCGCTGGTTTGGTGGTGTGCCTCTTATTTCGATGGGCAAAAAAACAGCTAAACAACCAATATATGTAAGTTTTCCTAAAAGCAAGACAATCCCAAATCCTGTGTGTCTTTTTCTATTTTCCTTTCTCCCCATAAATCACTGTTGAAGAAGAGTGTGTGCATGCATTCATGTTTTCTGTTGGTAATTATCTGTTGTTATTGTTTCTCACAGGTGGTTGATGTAGCAAAGGCAATTATTAATGCAATTAAGGATCCTGACGCTAAAGGAAAAACATACGCCTTGGCTGGGTAGGTTACTTTTCTGATTTTAATTATCCGAAGTACTTCTTTTTGGTGTCATTTTTTGGCATGCTGCACAGTACATTTAATTTCTCTATCCATGCACACAGTTTGAGCTGCAATAAATTCCACCTCCTTTTTGGGAGGAAAAATGACTCAAGCTGTTGTTGTGAGTACTCTGAAAATCCTAGTTTGGGCCCCGTTGCATTTAATGTTATGTATGTGCACACACACAAAAAAATAACCCAGTCTTTTTAAAATGCACCAGACAAAACAACGTTAGAGAAAATGCTACTGAAACTATGTGGAAATCACCTTGAATAAGAATGGATAAAGCCAGTGGATCCCTTGGAATATTTATTTATAAAAGCTCCAAGTCAGAATAGGTCATTAGTAATAAGGAAAGATGACCTGCTAAATGCCAAGGTAATGGGTCCGTGTTTCAGTATGTGGCACTGAAATCAGTCGTACGGTTATTCCTGAAAACATACTGGACTTTGCAGAAGGCGTATCTGAGACTTTATTGTTCTTTCCATATTCATTTTGTGATGCTGTCACTGTAGAGCAGAGATTATTACTAGTTTATCTTTCACTGTTGTGATGTAACTGAGCTATTGAGGAAGATGCTGTTCTAGTAGCCAGTTTAGGTGTGTAGTATGCTGATGTTCTTGAAAAGGCAGCAGCTTTTTTTTTTTTAAATCAGGCTGAAGAACTTCTGTTTGAAAACTAGCAAAATAATTTTCAGCTTCACCCCTGTCTCAGCAGAAGTAACTACTCTAGCAGCAGGAGAAACTGAGAACTGCACACTAAATGGAACAATATTTGTAACAAAATGCAAGGGCAGTTGGCTAAACTTTGTATTCTTGCGGTTTCAAAGTCTCATTTTTTGGCAATTTGGAGAAGGCCAGGGGTTCAACACCTAGGTTTCAGAGGCAGGAATTTAAGCAAGGATGCCAGGCTATTGCTGCAAGGAATACAGAGTTTCAGGCACCTAACAGTGACTGAAAAGCTTTTGAATAAGTGATAGTCTAAACTGAAGACTCAAATCAGTGTTGGAAAACCAAAGGAACTCTGCAACACAACCCTTGATTAAAGCTGTGTGAAGCACTTTTTTTTTTTTACGGGAGTTAACAGCTTGAGTTTAAAATATTAATTTACATGTAGTAAAAGAATGCTTCTCCCTCTCCTACTATATGGTGGAATAGAGTTTCAACTATGGCAGCTGGTGGTAGCATTGCTACGCCTGAACAACTGAAGATTTTATATGTTTTTTTCTCTGTTCTGTTCTTCTCTGTTCCGTTCTTCTTAAATGTCACTGTTTTTTCTTCATCCATTTATTCAATCTTTTGTCTTGGATGGTAACAGCTTGCTGTCAGCTGGTTTTGTGGTTGGTGTAATGACACTTGTAGTAACTTTTTTCTTGGTAAAGTTGCATTGTTGATGTTTGGGAATTTATAAAGGAACAAAAGCGCTAGGCTTTATTTTTGCATTTTATTATATAGAGCTACTTTACGCATATCTGTGGATTTTAACTATCAAGACTGAAGTAAATTTGACTTATTTTACTAGCTTTGGATAGGCATTAGGATGTTTAAGTATAAAGCGAAAACTTGGTGTCTGGTACTCCTGTTTAACTTCATATAGCCTGATAAAGATCTGGATTTATAATTCATCCACCTGGATGAAGTCAACAAGGAGTTTGGAGCGTTGAATTCATTTGAATTCTCCCAAATATGCTGGCCTACCTTTAAGGTATATACAGTAGATTGTTTTGCCCTAATTTGCCTTCAGAAACTATAGTAGTAGTAATTTAGCATTTTTCTCTTTTCTAACACCTAACAACAAATTTTGTTTATTTGCATTTGTATTCTCTCCAAAGAACATTGCAGGCTGTTGAGCCTGAGCTATTGAAGGCTCAGTTTTCATTCATGCAGCCTCAAACATTGATATCCTTGAGATACTTGGTTTATCAGAGTGAAATTGATGTTTTTCATATCGTAGCCAAGGGTTTCTGGAGTTTTACATAGTCTTACTCTAGCTGTTACTTACTCTTCATTTATATGGGATTTTAGATTGCAGCAGTAATTCATTTTCAGATGAAAAGCTACAGAGTCTTATTTTTAGGATGATTCTACCTGTGAAGGAGTCAGTCTCAAGATGGTTGTCATTTCACTGAAGTCTCTGCCTTATCTGAAAAATACAGCAAAACATTAGGAGACTCACAATTCTGTTTGTTCATTATTTCTTTGAATCATCATCTGCACCATGTAATTTTGAAGGCTGAAACACAAAATGATACATCAGAGCTTAGTAGTATGTACTTATGAAGATTTTTCAAAATGTATACTGGCAAGTTGCCTTGAAAGCCAAGGTAGGTAATTGTTTCAGTCCAAGGCATCTAGAAAAATGGAGTATTTAAATGCCAAGGTGAAGTCTGAACAAGAAAAGAATAGGAACTCCCAGTGGTATGTGTTTCTCTTAAACGACTGCAGGTGTACAAGAGCCTGACTGTTTCTATCCCTCCATTTTGAGAGGGCAAATGCATTCTTTTGGGGAATTTACCTTGGTTTCTTCCTCTTGCTCTCGAAGAGAACAACATGTTCTTAGTCTCTCAAAGGCAAGCGAATTAGTTTCCTTGCAGCTATTTGCTACCTAAGAAACCTTTATTAATTTTTGGTGTTTGCTTTCTAGCTTTTTGGCTTTCTTCTGTTACAAAGTGTTAACTGGGCTTCTACAGATTCAATCTTATCCAAGTGCTTAGTGTATTGCAATCAGAATTTGAGTCACTTGTTACATGGAGGAGGCGCGTTAAGAGTGTGATTTAGAAGCACACAGCATACATTTTATTCAGTACGAATGGTGGGCTAGCCTAGTCCTGCAACCAGATACCCGTATACCTGGCCACTTACTCTTCCTCTTGCTCAACAGGACAAGGGAAAACAATAAAATGAAAAACCTTGTGGGTTGAGATAAAGACAGGGAGACAGTTTACCCAGTTACTGTCATAAGCAAAACAGATTTTACTTGTGGAAAATTCATTTATTGATAATTAAAATAAATTTGGGCATTGTGAAATAAAGACAAAACAAACAAAAGAAACCCCATCTACCCTTTTCCCTGGCTCTGCTTCACTTCTGACTCCTCTATTGCATCTCCCTGAGTGGTACAGAGGGTTGGGGAATGCCATATGGGTTCAGTCTGTAGCAGCTCCTTTCTGCCATTCCTTCATCTACACATTTTTCTCCTCCTTTATGATGATCTTCCCCATTGGTTGTTGAGTAATCTCTGCTCCAGTGCCTAGAGCCGCCACCACCTTTGATATTGGTGTTCTCTCTGCTGTTTCAGACACACTTCTTCCCTTCACAGATCAAACGTGTGTTTGTGCTTGGGACTGCCCTGACCCAGATGTAGGACCTTGTGCCTTGTTGAATCTCTTGAGGTTCACACAGGCCCATCTCTCAAGTCTGTCAAGGTCCTTCTTTAATATATTTTCACAGAGGCACCACCAACTTGTCTCATGGGCTTATCTGTGACCTACAGTGGGTCTGTTAGAGATGAGTGTCTGGGCATGGGGCAACGCCTGAACTCTTTACACAGAGGCCGCTTCAGCATTTCCCTGCTACCATCACCTTGGTAGGGACATCCAAAACTATGATAAAACAGTTTTGTAATTCATGATGTGTATAGTTACCATCGCTGACATCTGATTATATGTATTTCTAAATTAATCTGCTTATTTCAAACAATATGGAATTTTAAGAACAAAAATTTTTTCACTTCTTGTGAGGTAACTGACAAACCTGACAAATAACTTGTGCTGAAGAATATAGGCCATTGGTAGGCTTAATGTATGTGTAACTTGCTAATTTTTCTCTTACTGCAAATGTTTAAGTACACCTAATTTAACTATAATGTTATTGCTCTTTCTTTCAGACCTAATCGCTACCTTCTTCATGACCTGGTAGAATATGTATACGCAGTTTCCTTCCGAACCTTTTTTCCATATCCACTTCCACGTCCTCTGTATCAGTAAGTGGAACCCTTCCTTTCCTAAGAACTTTTCAAGCAGCATAGAAGTGTAAATAACTGTTGCCTTGGTCATTTACTATTAGTACTGTTAATTGCTACTTAACATTGTAGGATTGTAGAAACTGGCTTTCCCCAAGTACACATTTGTTAATTTTGAGTCTTCTGCTCAGGCACAGGCTTGACCTTGATGAGCTACTGAATAAAAAGTGGAGTTGTAGTAAACTTAACTATTTATCCAGAGTTATTGAATGGCCTTGCTTTTTCTGAGCCACAGATTAGTAAAAGGTCCAAAGTGGAGACACTCAGCAGCAAATTGAACAAACTTCTAATAGTACCACAGGGAAAAACTGTGTATGCTGCTGACCATAGCCCTGACAGATGCTTTGTACAGCACAGCTACTGTCAGCTGTCCCTCCAGTCTGTTGAGCACTGCCACACTGGAAATAGAATTAAGATAGGGGTGTCTATTGGTATTGACTTGACTTTCTAGTTCAGCCCTTGGTATTCATTTCAACAAGTGATGGAGGTAGGTTTTTGTTGAGTTGATGGCCTGGGAATTTAAGCAGTGCATTCGAGCAAGCTTTTTTTTTTTTTAATATGAGGAAAGGAACATCTTTTAGAAGATAGTAACAAATAGGAAAATAGTAAAAGAAAGCTGTAGCATGACTTCAGTTGACTACAGTGGATGAGTTGTAAAGATTCTGCTTGCATGCACAGAACAACCTGTGTAGCTGTGTGTTTTGTCTCTTTAGAGCACTCAGGAGAGAAGCTGATCTGCAGAATCATATCTACAGAGTAATAGTGCATGAAAAAGTTTAGTCCTTAAGGTATAATTGGCCATCCTTTTACAGAGCTACCTGCAAACAGGAAATTCCATTTCAGAATATAATCCTCTGCTTGGTAGATGTGTCAGTGTTTGGGTGCTGATCCTCCCTCATTTTAGTGCAATACAAGCTAAATAGCTGAAGAGAAGTCTAGAACCCTTTTATCAATCTGCTAATGAACTATTAGGTTCATGTAGCAGATGATGAATAATTCTAGAACATCTTCAGCCAATTCAGAAATAGATGCAACAGTTGTAGAGTCCTCTAGTTAACATGGCTTAGATGACATGGAGAAGCTTGTTAAAAAGTAGCTATGTTGGTGTGTGTTATTCTTATTAGCTCACATTAGCTGCAGTCCATGTTATACGTTTTTCTTTATGGGCTAAACTAAGTGGTATTTCATATTTTTGAGAAAAGAGCATGTCTGTAAGGCAGATAAGCCTAGTTATGTTGGTGTAGTAACTTTATACTATCCTGGTCTGCAAGCTGAGAGTTTCAGTAAGAGGTTCTACCTTGGAATACTCTTGGTCCTGAATCATCAAGCAAGAACTGTAGTATTTTTTTTTCTCTGCCAGATTCACTTGCTTTCAAGGGAAATTTGATTTCTGGAAACTGCAAATACTCTAATACTCATCCTTTTTATAGATGTAGATTGTTCCAGATTCCGTCATCTTGTTTATGTGGCTGTTAAATCATTTAGTTGTCAGCAAGCATGTTTTCCCATGGAGGCATTGAATCAAACTTTGTGACTAATTGGATTACTGCCTAAACTATTAGGGAAAAGAGTTTGGAGGAAAGGCAGGGGAAGGACTGAACCCTCTGGTGTGTAACAAATTGGATGTGTTTACTTTCTCCACCTACTAACAACACTCAGTTTTACTTCTAGATATCTACTCTTCCATCCCCTTATGAAGTAGAAAAGTAGGAGGTTGAATAATTCAGTAGCAAACAGTTAAAGTTACCAGAAACACAGCTAAGAAATAGTTTGCTGACATGTTCATTGCGTTAATGATTTTGTAGCTTTGCACAAGCAGAGCACACTATAAAGTGTGTAATATTCTTCCGAGATCTTGGTTTTTTTCTTCTGTGTATTGGCATAATGACTATAATTTTGCAACTCTTCCTGATTACAGTTTAGTTGCAAGGTTCTTTGAGCTCAGTCCATTTGAACCATGGTTAACACGAGACAAAGTAGACCGGGTAAGTGAAGAACAACTTTCAAATTTTTTGGGGGGAATGTTTGTATTTGTAACTTCCACTTTGTAGTTCTATGTTCAAGGAGTGCTGAAATGTGTGTACATCGTGTGGTACAGTATTTCAGTCAGTTCTCTAGCTAGAGTTTGATTGTGAAGAATTAACTTCAGGCTGTTTGAATGGTATACAACAATTTAATACTTGTAGTTTTAAAAAGGCTAAGTGAGAGAGAGAGAGAGACTAGCTGGATTTTTTTTAAAGGTGTCACTAGGATGTATTTTTTTCTGATAGTATTGGTGGAGAAAGAATAGTTAACATTTTTCTTTAAATAGGTTTAAGAAAGTGGTCAAAACAACTGGCAAAGAGTTATATAATCAGTGGTAGTAACATGGTAATGTGGTGAAAAGTGAATGCCCAACATTCATATGTGTTAAATGATCAGGGCTGCATGCATTACCTCTCCTCTTCTTTGCCCAGCAAACACTATTAAAATTAGGTAACAGTGAGTTTATGTTCCTATATCTGCATTAAAATCACTTACACCACCTAGACAGTGTCATTTTTTTAAAAACTCAAGTTGAACTACACTAAATACAGACAAAATTCTTGCTTAATATTTGAATGCATTTCTAGTGGAGGTGTTGAAACTTTGTGTTTATTCTTAAGTTCTGAGATTATTAATATTCCTAATTCTCAGAGTATGTGAATGGGGTTGGACAAAAAGCTTAACAGTAGCCTATTATAACCTGATAGTACACTGGGACAACTAAGAATCTGGAAGAGTTTGGTCTTGTCATTAGAGCTGCTTATTGAATAGCTGTCAGGAATTAACTTTCCTCTTTGCATTTCTCCATCTGTAAAATAAACAGTAATTTTCTATTCCCGATGGAAATTAATTGTGAAAAAACGTGGACAGTGTATATAATTGAGGAAATAAGCTTATTCATGGTATAGATAAAAGCTTTTTTCCACTTTCCAAGCCACTAACACAATCCCTGTGTCAGAGGGAGTTGGCACTGTAGTTGTATTGACCATATTGACACAGGAGGTAGACATACTACCTCATGAAAACTTTAATTCTAGCTGCTTTCATAGTTCATAGTTAAATTTTTGTGAAATAAGCCTGTACCAGTTGACTCAAAATACTGCAATTCAGCTGTAGTATGGGTAATATAAAAGGTTCTCTGTTTCCCGTGTCTGATCGTTCCCCTCTTTTCCAGCTTTTCACCTGTAAGTGATCTGTACACAAAAATAGATGATTGACTTAGACCTTTTAAGAAATAGCACTGTAAAAGAAATCTCACTTTTCTAAGGTACAGGTCATTTGCATTGAAAGTAAGTTAATAGAATTAAATATTTGTCCTGTATAGGACCCTGTTCTAACCATAAGCAGAGAAAAGCAGATACTAAAGACAGTAATTCAACACGCATTTTCTTGAGAAAGCAGAATGCATACTTGCAGTTCAAATATACGTTTACATACAAGTTTGGCCTAATTTCATGGTTTCAATTCAGTAATCTTACTGGTATGGAGAGAGAATGAAAAACCTTTCTGCATATCTCATTTATCCCTGAATCTAAATCTGAAGTCTGAAGGATTTATTTTTTTTTGGCAGCAGTACAGAGCATCTGTATCTCCTAGCTAAGTACAATAGGTACTTCATACATTATATGATTAGGCCATAGTTTTGTAGGGCCATGTTGATTCTTTTCATCCTCCCAAGAAAAAAATTGTGCCAAAATTACAGTTGGTGAGCAGGGAATGACACAGAGGTGGCTGAGTCCACATTTCTTTAAATAGTTCTTCAGATCTACTGCAAGATGTGGGAATGTATTGTAATGAAGTCTTCTTTCTTAGGGGAAATAGCCCTTTATCAACAGCCTCAGAACTGCAGTTGAATCTCTGAAGAGCTGTCGTGTAGAAATTTGTTTTGAGAGGTATTAAAATGTTTCTAGTACTAGAGATTCATGCTAGTATGTGTTTAGAAAAGAAAAACGGTAACCTCAGGTGTGAATACACAATACTTCTCTTCTGCATGTTAAAAATTGCATTGGGTGTTAACGCTATTCATTCTGTTAATTCCCACTCTTTTTTCCCTTTTCATTTCTTAAAGTTTCACATAACAGACATGACATTTCCTGACCTTCCTGGTTTGGAAGACCTGGGTATTCAACCAACACCTCTAGAACAAAAAGCAATTGAAGTTCTGCGCCGTCACCGCAGATACCGCTGGTTGGATGCTGAGCTGGAGGAGGCAAAACCAGCAAAGACATACAACATGTAAACAGTTGCTTAGGTGGTTACTTAACACTACCTAAACTGTCTTTCTATGACCTAATTTGTTTGGAGACCTGTGTATATACCAAGTAAAATATGGTAATCATAAGCTGTATTTTGCCAGTGTTTTCTTTTTAATTATGGAAGACTGTAGCACAATTCTTATCTTTAAAATGTCATGGTAGCAAATTTGCATATCATTTCTTAGATAGTGAGCACTGAAGTATTTTAGCTGGGATAAGTTGAAATTGGTGGGGAAACTGAGTGGGATTGAGAACAGGGATATAACAAGTGACAGCACCTTGTATTTTCACCTCAATGCTTGCTTCCTACTATTTGCCTTTGTTGGGTGTGGCAATAGGAGAGAAGGAACTGGGACAAGTTGGACAAATAATCACGGCATCAAAGGTAGAAGCCTAATGGTGGAGGAGAAATTTGAGGTGGAGATTGGGACTGAATAGTTTAAAAAAAAAAAAAAAGGAGAATAGAAAAAGAATGGACAAATTGAAAAGAAAACAAAGGTCAAGGTTAGGAAAAGCATTTAAAAAGTCTCTTGATTAACTCATAATGATTGCTGGACCCAAAGATCAGAATCTTGGTGTTTGTGTTGTTGCTGAAGTACTGTCAAATTCCTGGACAAAGCGTTTCTTTAATTTCAACAGCTGCTGCATTTTGCTCTTCCACGACAACCTACTGCTGCTAATGTTTACTTTGTTAGGAAGAGTTAAATTCTTGTAATAATATCTACTGATTCTGCCTACCACATGTTTGATTTGGCTCTCATGCGTAGTTTACTTTTTCTTTTGATAACGTAAATTCATTCACTTGAAAATAAACCTGCCAATTAAAACATTCAAAAGGTAGACAAAGTGGAAGTGCATGTTGTTAATAATTTGATCCTTATATTATTTTTATTTACTTGAGTAAATCCTTTTTTCCATAACACCCTAGCTTTAAATAAATAGCCTTGTTTGTGCTCATTTAATATGTATGGCTTATGCTTTATTTATGCATGTTATTCACATCCTGCTGGGAAAACTAGTATTTCAGAGCTGTTTCACAGAAGCCATGTAGAGTACAGACAGAGATATGCAATTATCATGATAGTCCTGCACAGATAATTAGCAGTTTCCATTTTCAGATGGCAAACAGGCATAAAATGTTCTCAAAGGTACTGCTGTAATGATAGATGCCAGTTCTGAGAATGGGGGGGGGAAAAAAATAAACATTACAGTAAGCATTTTAAGTACAGCTTTTCCAGTGGCTTCAGTTGCACCAAAGACCACTCCTACAGGATCTTAACTCGGATACACATTAAATAGAGAACATGCACCTGATCCATGAAAAGTTTGTTTTAAGCAGCATATTCCACATCAGGTAAGAATACCAGAGAAGAGGAGCATCATAGAAGTGCTCAGCTATTGCTGCTGCAAGTTTCTGTAGGACACATAGTTTCTGAATGTATTAAAAACAGCAACAACAAATAAAAACTGACCAAAAAGAGGGGGGGGGGGAACTAATACAGATCAGAACACAACATGGAAGGGGAACAAATTAAGATAGTGTATGAAGCCTTAATTCTGACACTTTTCATTTCTGAGAGTCTGATATTGCAGCCTCAGTCACTATTATTTTCTTCCATTTATAAGGAAAAACTGGATAGGAGCTTCCAGTAGTTCCCCAGTTGTGGACTTCAGTTAGCTATATATCTCTTGTTGTGAATGAATGCCACTAGGTGGCCTCATACCTATGGTTTCAGGCTGTGTGAGCAAGCCACACCTGTAAATTTAATAGTATTAATCTCTTCCATGCTTTGTATTATGCAGCGTATCTCTCTTCCACTACTTCCACTTCTTCAATAATTTTTAATCTGGTCAATTTTTTTCCCAGTCTCTGTATGGCTTTTTGGCTGTCACTTGAATTTAGAGTAATGTTTCTTGCCAAGGACTATAGTGCAGAACTACTAAGTACCTTTTAAAGACAGGGAATCATTAGCATTTGCTTCTTCTTATGTTTTTGCTAGAATATGACTAATTCCCCGGTTTCAGATCCCCATCAAGGGATCTGTTCTAAGAAATGCCCTTGCTTTGATATACAAGCACTACGGGTTAGAAAATCTCAGCTCTTTTTATGGTGTTTCTTAGACAAAGTTCTTGAAATTTTTTTTTTCCTCCCCTCTGAAGTGAACCTATGTGAGAAGGGGGTGATTGCAGAATAAACATGAAAGTATTGAAGTTTTTTTTCTAGTCTTCCTCAGAATAAATCATATCCTACACAATACTTAGGTGGTAGGTAGCTTTCATTGATTTCAGTGGAAGCTGACTAAGAAGATTCCTGTGAAAAATGGAGAGGGCACACCTTAGGTTCTTTTGCTACTAAATCTCATGTAGGCGAGCAATGGACTAATCGCACTCTGAATTTCCTGTCTGTTTTAGCTGCATATCCTGTGGTAGAAAGGCTGATGACATGAACAGATCTATTTCTGTGTTGGGTGAGACAGTGAGATAGAGCCTAACTCAATATTTAGTCACTGTTAATAGTATATACATAGAGCAACATATTCAAACAGAAAAACGAGAGTGATAACTTGGGTACTCTCCCATCTTCTAGTAATCTACATGTATAATTTGGAAGTTTTCCTGAGGTAGATCTCAGTGCACGATCACTCCATTAATTGGCCTAATTATTTTCTAAATCTTAGGAAAACTTGTGTCACCTATAAAACCTTATGGTTCTGCAAGTTCAAGGGCATACAGCAGGATGAAACATTTCCTTGTTTTTGATTGTCTCATTTGATTTGATTAAATTTTGTGATCCCTTTCTCTTACATTCTCATACTCAAGGAAATACTGGCTCCCTACTAAGTTTCCCTTCAACTGCTGAGAATTTACGAACTTTTGTAGTCTTTGCCGCTTTTGAAGTTCTGTTATTTTGTTGGTCTGTAGCAGCTGCTGTGTACCTTTTTGCCTTTTGCAATCTCTTGACCCGTTGTATTCTTTCTGTTTGGTGGTGGATAAGAGTAACTGCATATACAGCCATCAAGGGTTAGGCTTATTGTGGCTTTCCGGAGTCCTTCAGTGGTGCTTGCCTGTTTAGTTTTGTATTCCTTTTTTTTTTTTCCTAATAATTCCAAACATCTGATTTTTTTTTGTTTGTTTTGATGTCTGTTGTATAATGATATTAGATGATATCATGGTATGATTCAATTTCATCTGTGATTTTTATCCCTGCTCATTTATCAGTGAGAGAGTCTTCCTTCGTATCCCATCTCTACTGTCTCTGCTTCTGCAATAGTTTTTTTCCTGCTAATCTTCAGTTTGCAGGTACTGGAGGTTCTTTACGTACCTAGAATCTAGAGGCACAACTTTTAACACCGTTGTGAAGGGGAGCTTTTCGAAGCAGTATGAAGAGGGACGTGTTATTTGCCACTGTGTCCACAAGAGGTCACTGGTAGAGCAGAAAGCGGCAACGGTCTTCAAAAGCATGCAGCTTGCCTCTATTTGCATCTGGCTCTTGCTCTGGCCTTTTCTTTTCTGGTCTCTGCTCTGGACGGAAGATCTTTTCACTGGGGCCACAGGGCTGGATGCTGTAGTTCTAGACGGGGGTCTTATGAGGGTAGAGAGGGAGAATCATGACCTTCAACCTGCTGGCAACACTTGTGTTTGTGCAGCCCGAGGTGTGATTTGCCTTCTGAACTGCAAGTGCACGCTGTTGGCTCGTGTCCAAATTTCCACCAGCTGGTATCCTGCTGTTCCTGGCACGGCTACTCCCAATCAAATTAGCGCCCCATCTGTACCGATACTGGGGATTGCTCCAACACAGGTGCAGGACTTTGCACTTGTCCTTGTATTTCATGAGGTTCACCTGGGCCCATTTTTCTAGCCTGTGAAGATTTGGGCTTTAGATTTCTTCAGAGACTATGTCTCCTAAGCAATAAAGATTCTGGTTTGGATTTGCTGCTAATTGCACGTGTATTTATGCAGAAAATGTGGTAACTCTTAAATTACAGTGTAGTGCTCCACGTTGGAACAGGTGACTTGTATAGAATTAAATGTTCCCATCTGCTTCTTTTTTCTCACCTCTTCCGTTCCATCTCACTAAGTGATGTGTAGTCCAGTAAAGGTACTAGAAGAGATCAGTTCTATATGGAAATAGGAGATCAAAGAACTGCTATATTTAAAATAATTGGAAGTTCTGTATATACAAGTAATCTGTGGCAATGTTATTGCAGCCTTTCTGAGGTATGGAGGCAGAAGATGAAGGACACTAAAAACAAAGGAAATCTGGTGGGAGAACTGATAATTTAGTGGACAGCATCCTGCTGTGGCTTCCTTCTTTCTTTTAATGACTAGTTATAGCATGAAAGTCACTCTAAACAACATTCTTTCCTGAAAGAGCTTACAACGTTGGTAACATTGAAATTTTTATAATAAAGAAATGAGACCTTTTGAAGAAAGTTCTCAATGAAGGTAGTGCTCTCTTCCTGTGTGTCTCTATTTATTTATTTTTTCTTAGGCCTGTTTTGACACACATTTCTATTTTGGCTTTTATATAAATCAAAAACCATAAATCACAGCTGATCTTCTAAGACTGCAGAATTCTGGAAATTAAGTCTTTCTCGTTGTCCCTAAGGAATCTCATTTAGATTCCAGGGATTTTGTTGCTGGAATTCTGAGTTGGAGCAGGGCATAGAGCTCAGCTGAGTGCCCATTTGAGGAGAACACATAGCAATACATGTCTGTTGGTTTACCCCTTGTGTTGCAAGTGCCTTGGTTAGAATTTAGTCAGCCAGTAGTCAGTGCTACTGCTTCGCAAATGCTTTTGTAGGTTTCCCACCTTCACTGTAACTTTCTTGGCCAGTAGGTATCTTTGGGGGGCTGATAAGACTGATTGAAATGACCTTAAATAATTTCCTTCAAAGTTTTCTGATTTGTGATTCTGTGTGTGTGTATGAGAGAGGGCGTGTTTGCTTTTTATTTATTTTAAATATATTCTTCAGTATGACCTACAAGGAGGAAGGGAGGAGACAGATTAGTGTCTTCTGCAAAGCAGTTAGAAAAATAGGAAATAAATTGTTTTGGACAAGGTTTATCATGGCTGTATTTGTGTTCTGTTGTTCATCTTCCTATGCCACTATTTCTTCCTCTGCCTGGAGGGAGAAAAATACACAAGATATGGGGAGGTTAAGGAAATCTTGGGCACCCAAACATTTCTATTTCAGTTGAAAGGTTCCTTCATAAAAGTAGCTAAAAGTTTTGGATCAGCTCTGAGGAACTGGGAGTTGGGAGTGTGCAGGAAACAATATTGCTCAATTTTTATTTACTGAGACTAACCACGTCAATTTTGAGCAACTATCAGATTATGAGTGCTGCTTTAAAACCTGGGTGGACAAATACAGATAATTGGGGGTGGGGGGGAGAAGCCACCAGATAAAAGAACCTCATTGAGTACAGAACATATGGAGAACACACATGATAATATCCTCTATTTTAATTACAAAATGAGTGAATCCTGGCAGTGTTCAATCACCTTGTCAGCAGAACTTCTACATGTCTTCCTTCTGAGAGGAAAACGTGATTCATACTGATGGAAGTTTCAGTGCTAATATGGATTTAAATGCATATTTAAATGCTGGAGAACCTTAAGGCTTGTAAACCAAATACTGTGATGATAAGTGTGTCCATTGATAGTGTGGGGGCTTAGAGAAGTAACGCCTCGCTGATTTTTGGCTTAATGCAGTTTTTTCCTGGCTATTGGAGGACTGTGGTGTCAGAGAACTTGAAATCGTGCCTATTTCTCACAAATACAACATGGAACACCATTTGATGGACAACGGTAATTAGTGCTGAGTTGTGTCCTTTGTGACAGAACTGTAAAGTGTTAAAAACCTCAACCAGGAAACAAACTCCGTAGCTTCTTGGAACTGTTTGTCCTTTATCCCTCACCGTTTTCTTCCCCATAGTTTTGTGAGTTTGAAAGTAATTACATTCTACATGTGAGCAGTTGCATTTTTAACAGCAATACCCCATTGATATTTCAGAGGCAACAGAAGAATCAAAATAGAGCTCCTTTGGTAAAGTGTGACTCAACTTGTTCAGAACTTTCGAAATAGCCCTGCTTTTTCTTCCCCAGTTTCACATTCCTGCATTACTGTGCTGTTGTATGTATCCTAAAGCCTTATGTAAGTCAGACGCTTATAACCTCTTCCTTTTAACAGAATTTTAATATTTCCAGAAGTGTCCAAGTGGTGTGAGAACCCAATTCCAATAGGAACTTCACTTATGTTGTAGGTGTTCTTGAAGTAGTGCAAAGATACTGTCTTTGAAGAGCTGAAAAATATAGAAAAGGTACAAAGTGTTTTTCTACATAGTATTTAAATCATATTTATTGAATGAAAGGAGACTTACGCTCCATGATACAGAATTACCTTCTTATGTTTGAAGTACACAGAAGGATGTATGACTCAGTTCTTACGTTTTGTGATAAACTAGGAAGTGGTTGATGCAAGTACTGGTAAATAAGGAATTTTTTAACACCATATTGGTATGGGATCTGTAAAAGATTATGGTGGGATTTCTACTCTGTTGTACTGGAGAGAAATTCTGGTGGTTTTGCTGAAGAAAAACTCACTGGTAAGTAGTCTGGGGAATGGAATGTGCAGTTTGTTTAGATAAGAGTGCTGTATAGCACATATATACGTAGAGAGTGTGTAGAATGATATAAAAGATGAAATAATGCAATGTATGCAGTGCAACTAGGTAAATGATGTGATATCAACCTCTAATCCAATTGAAAACAATTTCAGTGCCTAATTTAAAGGAAGTAGGTTTGTAAAGTGTCATTACACTGTTTAAAATTAAATAAGGAAAATCAAATAAACCAACTGATAGAAATATATTAGCACACACTTGAACATTTATATGGAAAGATATAATTTGCTGTTATGAATGTTATCATTATGCAGTCTGAATATGAAGGTGAGCTTACTAGTTAGGCGTTCTCCAGCTAATTCAGCCACGTAATTCAAATGCAACATGCAAAATGGTGCTCTCTGAGGCTGCAGAGGCTGTCTAGTGGTAGCAAAGTTCTTGTAGAAAAGCAGTAGTTATTGATGGCTTTCCAAAGACATATGGAAAAATCTTTCCTGTCCCACACTGTTACATCGGATCTTAGAAACTATGACAGCTCACTGCTCCAGGACATTGAGAGACTTCTGGGAAGTTTTCTAGGCCTGAAACAAGCTGTTTTCAGCCAATGGATGGACTCAAAGTAGCTCATAGAATTATATATCTGAGTTGGAAGAGACCTACAAGGATCATTGAGTCCAAGTCCTGGGTTCCTAAAGTCTGTCCATATATCCAGGGTTGCCACTTCCCAGGTGTAGAATCCAGCACTTGCTCTTGTTAAACTCCGTATTGTTGCTGATTGCCAAGCTCTCTAATTTGTACAGATCTCTCTGCAAGGCCTCATCATCCTTGATGGAGTCAACAGCTCCACCCAATTTGGTATCATCCATGAACTTGCTCAAGCAAACTTCTTCATCCAAATTGTTTATGAAAACACTGAAGAGTATTGAAGTGGGAACCCCATTAGTTCCAGCCTGATGTAACCCCGTTTACAAGAACCCTCTGGGCCTGACCCGCCAGCCAATTGTTCACCCATCTTATTATGCGTTTATGTAACTGCATTCTTGTCATTTTGTCTTGAAGGACACTGTGAGAGACAGTATTGAAAGCTTTGCTGAAAATCAGAAAGATTAGGCTGATTGGCTTCCTTTGGTCAACTAGTTGGGTAATCTTGTAAAAGGAAATTAAGTTTGTTAGACATAACCTTCCCCTAGTGAACCCATGTTGGCTCTGACCAATGACTGTGTTGTCCTTCAGGTGTTTTTCAGTAACTCCCAGAATAATCTCCTCCATAATTTTACTAGGCACCAAAGTGAGATGGACAGGCCTATAATTGCCAGGATCTTCTTTCTTGCCCTTCTTGAAAACTGGGACCACATTTGCCGGCTTCCAGTCAACTGGGACCTCTCTGGATTCCCAAGACCATTGAAAAATAGTTGAGAGGAGTCCTGTGATGACATCAGACAGCTCTCTGAGTACTCTGAGATGAATTCCATCAGGCGCCATGGACTTATATGCATCCAGATGGAGCAGCAAATCCCGCACAAGTCTGGGGTTAACTGGGAGTTTATCATTTTCACAGTCATGCTGCTCCAACTCAGGGCAGGTGGGGTCCCAGGGCCCATCGCTCCTGTTGAAGACAGAGGTGAAAAATGCATTAAATGTCTCTGCTTTGTATATGGCCCTGTTTAGGTGACCATCCTCATCAAATATTGGACCAATGTTTGCTCTGGTCCTCCTTTTCCCACTACCATACTTTAAAAAGCTTTTTTTTTTTTTTTTTTTTAATTTTTTTATTTTTATTGTCCCCCCACACTGCTGGCCAGCTTTAGCTGTAATTGGGCGATGCTTGACCATGTCCTTGAAGGAGGGCCTCAACGCACGTAGCCATTGTTCAGGAGGAGAGATGTTTTCGCAACAAGAGCCCACCTCTCTCCTCTTCTTCCTTTTTCCACCTTTTATTGCTGAGTGTGACATCAGATGGTATGGAATATCCCTTTGGTTGGTTTAGGTCAGCTATCCTGGTGATGTTTCTCTTCTCACTTTTTGCCCACCCCCTAGCAGGGTTAGAGACAGTTGTGATGCTGTGCCAGCACTGCTCAGCAGCAGACACAACACTGGTGTGATACCACTGCTGTTCCAGCTACAAGTGCAGAGCACAGCACTGTATGGGCTGCTGCAGGGAAAGTTAACATCCCAGCCAGACCCAGTACACCATGTTGCCCAACCTCATTTCCAGTGGCCATCCACTTTCTTTTTTATAAGCTCATGAAGAAGACCCCTGCTCAGCCAAGCCAGCCTTCTGTATCTCCAGGTTGACTTCCGACATTTTGGAATTGCCTGTTCCTATGCTCTTAGGAGGTGGTGCTTAAAAGCCAACCAGCACTGATGGACCCCTTTATTTTCATGTCCCTTGTTCCTTATCCAGAGTCTCTCAACCCCACTGTCACAGACTGTAAGCTCTGTACGGTCCAGTGCCTACCTTATATTGAGTGCCATCCCCCTGCCTCACCTGCCCTGCCTTTCCCTTCTGAAGAGCCTGTAACCATCCATCAAAACACACCAGCCACAGGCTTCTTCCCACTGTGTCTTGCTTATGCCAATGATGTTGTAGCTCTGGGACTGGGCCAAGGCTTCTAGCTCCTCTTGCTTTTTTTTCTCATGCTTTGTGCATTTATATAGAAACGTTTAAGATCTGCTTCACTGGACCCAGCTCCTCATGGGGCAGACTGAGGGGTCTTACTAGCACACGGTCCCTCAATTTTTGGCATGCGGTCCCACAGTTTATCACTGGAGGGGCCTGTTTTTGTCCCTTTCCCCCTTCAAATCTAGTTTAAAGCCCTATCAATCAGCCCTGCTAACTCCTGGGCAAAAATCCTTTTTTCCCCTCTGAGAAAGGTGCTCCCTATCAGGAGCCAGTATGCTCGGTGTCATGTAGATCCTCCCATGCTCAAGAAACCCAAAACTGCATCGGTGGCACCAGCCTCAGAAACACATCTTCTGGGTCTGCCATTTCCTTTCAGTATTGATCCCGACTACTGGAAGGATAGAGGAAAATATTACCTGTGCATCTGATATTTCAACCAAAAGACCCAAAGCCCAGAAGTCCCTTTTGATCACTGCTAGACTTTTCTTTGCTATCTCATCACTGCCAACATGAAATAAACAATAAGGGGTAATAATCAGAGGGCCGTACCAAGCAAGTGACTTTCCCAGTGATGTCTCTTACCTGAGCCCCAGGGAGTCAGCAGAGTTCCCTATCCCTATGGGTAGGGTCTGGACAACAAATTGGGCCCTCTGTTACCTTCAGAAGGGAATCCCCTATGACTATTTCTTCATGGGAGTTGTTGTGGTGTAGGGCATATGTTGACTTTCCCTGGGCAACTTCCCTAACGTGAATGGACTTTTGTCCACATCACTTGCCTGCCCATCCAGTTCCCAGTTCCAGAGCCTCATAACTGTTGTGTAGGGGCACCTGGGAAGGTGACATATGCAGCAGGGGGGTTTGCCTGCTGTGCCGAACAGGAACCTGCATTTGACTTCCCCCTGTCTCTTAGATCCCCTTCCTCTGCCTGGTGGTGAGGTGATATGGGAAACTTAATTTCTTGTGTAGTGGCTGGCTGAGGAGCCTGTCTCAAGGAAAGCAGAGCTCTACCCTACCAGTCAATCTCCTTCTCTGACTTCCTGATGCTCCTCAGTCTGCCCACCTCCTCACAAAGCTCTGCCACCTGGCAAAGCAGTTCTTCAACCTGGCCACACCTCCCACAGATGTGCTCACTGCTGCCATCCTGTACTGACCATAAGGGCACACTTGGCAGCCTGACACCTTGGTGGCAGTGTGTTTCCCCCCCCAGCTCTGTCTAGGATGCTGCATTGGATGTGGTGGGTGCCAAAATCCAAGAGGCCACTGCCTTCTGCTGGGTGGATACCATCTCCCCCTGGTTGGGCTGGCCTAGGTTCAGCACCTTCCCTGCCCATCCTGCCTGTGCCAGCTGCTGTGCCAACTGCCATGCCACACCCTGTTTGCCTGTTCTGTTCACATGGAGTCGGTCACCTCTCCTTGCTTGGAAGACAGTCACAAAAGCAGCTGCTTGCATTTCTGATGGATCTCAGAGGATTATTGCTTTTTTTTTTTTTTTTTTTTTTTTTCTGTAGAGAAGAGAGCAAGCTAGAGCTAATGTCCTGAACTGATTCCTCTGCTGAAAATCATCTATTTTTTGGTGAATTGGCTACCTATGAAAAAATTCAACTGGAGAAGTTGTATGCCATCCAGGTGTACACATGCTAATCTCATAGCGTTCTTTAATTACACATAATATACAACATTTCTAGATGATAACAACGAGGAAATATTGAAGTGGCTCATATTTTTTTCCAGACTTCCTTGTGTGATCATGTGCTTTGTTGCACGATAGACTTTGACATATATGCAACAGCCCTGTTCGGACAGCATCCTTTCTGGTAAGCGCTCAGTGAACTGCATTCTCTCTCTGACAGTGATTATGTGTACAGTTGCCTAACAGCATGAACAAGAGAACGCCCTTAAGCTATACTTTATTGTTATTAGTTCTGTGACTCATTAGACTTGGTTAATTACTTCTCAGCAGTCCTTGTTTTTATTTGACTCAGAGGCATTTGAAACAGGAAATTTAAGAGGAAGACTCTCTGCAGACCCAGAACCAGGTACAAACTTCCACCAGCAGAACTCAGAGTTTCTCTACACTTACAATGGCACCATGGAGAAGACCGCATAAAGTTGCACTGTTAATCATGAATGCAGGTTTTGTGTGTTATCTTGTGCACTTACTGCAAGATCAAAGACAGGGAAGACATGATTCTTTGGAAGTTAATCCTCGATCTCTAAATGGAAATCTCATCCTTGAGAGACTAGATCGTTTGGACTGGAACATTTATAACCTATGTAAGTAAAATGCTATGCTGCTTAACTTTGTTAGAGTTAGGTAGCTAGATTTTCTGAAGGACAGAAAAATAGGTAACATAGAAAATATTTATCTGGATTTCCCTGGATGTTTAAATTTTTCTTTCTTGCAGTCTTGAAAAAGATGTGATAGTTTCTCAATTTACATGCAACACATTAATGTCTTTCACAGTCATCACTGTGTTCTTTATTTTTGCATATTAGACAGCTTCTTGCCCTGAAGTGTTAATCAGTTTTAAAGCAATTCTACCAGTATACTAATCTCGAGTGACGAACCAGGAAGATGAACTTTACATCACCTGGTCAATTAGATTATATTTCAAAGCAGCATTTGCTAAAATTTGTGGTCAGGGTTATTTCTCGCTTATAGTATTACAGTACAAGACCAACAGCATCCCAGCTGATGTACTTATACATGAGGGATATTAATTGATGATGGCCTCTTCTTTCTCACAGAACGGTTTGTGAATTTTGAAGAACTGTGTTTTCAGATATTTGTTGTTGGACTGCTGGGAGGTGGGCACAACAGAGCCATCTGAATGACAGCTTGTAGTAGGTTAAGTTTGTCTGGCTTCTATGTGCCCACTCAGCTGCTCTCACTCCACCTTGGAAAGACATGGAAGGAAAAAGCTCATGAATCAAGACAAGAACAGTGAGATAACTCACTAATTACTGTCATGGGCAAAACACACTCAGCAAAAGGGAGATTAATGTATTGCCTACCAACAACAGTGAGAAACTAAAAGCAAACAAAAAAACAACTCTCATCCATCCTCATCCGCCCGAGTGGTGCAGGGAAATGGCGAAGGGGGGCTGCGGTCAGTCCCCGATACTTTGTATCCACTGCTCCTTCATGGTCACTCTCTTCTGCTCCAATGTGGGATCCCACTGGAGGCCATCTATCTCAAACTGATCCTGTGTGGGCTTCCCACAGGCAGCAGCTCTTCAATAACTGCTACAATATGCCTCCATACCACAGGGTCTATCCCCCAGGAGCAAACTGCTCCAGCATGGGTCCCCCATGGGTGGCAGCTCTCCCCAAGCCTCCTGCAAGTGCCGGGTCCTGCACCTGGGGCACAACAACCCCAAGCAGCGCTACAGGATGGGAAATGAGTGGTTGGAAAGCTGCCTGGCAGAGAAGGACCTGGGAGTATTGGTTGATAGTCAGCTGAATATGAGCCAGCAGTGTGCTCAGGTGGCCAAGAAGGCCAACAGCATCCTGGCTTGTATAAGAAACAGTGTGGCCAGCAGGGCTAGGGAAGTGATTGTCCCCCTGTACTCGGCTCTGGTGAGGCCGCACCTTGAGTACTGTGTTCAGTTTTGGGCCCCTCGCTACAAGAAGGACATCGAGGTGCTCGAGCGAGTCCAGAGAAGGGCGACGAAGCTGGTGAGGGGCCTGGAGAACAAGTCCTACGAGGAGCGGCTGAGGGAGCTGGAATTGCTCAGCCCGGAGAAAAGGAGGCTCAGGGGCGACCTTATTGCTCTTTACAGATACCTTGAAGGAGGCTGTAGCGAGGTGGGGGTTGGTTTATTCTTCCACGTGCCTGGTGACAGGATGAGGGGGAATGGGCTAAAGTTGCGCCAGGGAAGGTTTAGGTTGGATATTAGGAAGAACTTCTTAACTGAGAGGGTTGTGAGGCATTGGAATGGGCTGTCCAGGGAAGTGGTGGAGTCACCATCCCTGGAGGTCTTTAAAAGATGTTTAGATGTTGAGCTTAGTTATATGGTTTAGTGGAGGACTGGTTAGTGTTAGGTCAGAGGTTGGACTAGGTGATTTTGGAGGTCTCTTCCGACCTAGATCATGATGGTTCTGTGATTCTGTGTGATTCTGCTCCTGTGTGGGCTCTTCTCCACGGGCTGCAGCTCCGGCCTGGAGCCTGCTCCTTCGGGGGCTCTCCATGGGCTGCAGCCTCCTCCAGGCCACATCCACCTGCTCCACTGGGGGCTCCTCCATGGGCTGCAGCATGGAGATCTGCTCCATGTGGGACCCATGGGCTACAGGGGGACAGCCTGCTCCACCAGGGGCCTCTCCACAGGCCGCAGGGGAACTTCGAACCATAAGCATCTTCTCCAGGCACCTCCTCCCTCTCCTTCCTCACTGACCTTGGGGGTCTCCCGAGTTGTTTCTCCTGAATTTTCTCACTCTTCTCTCCCAGCTGCTGCTTTGCAGCATTTTTCCCTTTATTAACTATGCTTTCACTGAGGTGCAACCAGCATTTATTTGCTGATCTTTGGCCAGTAGCAGGCCCCTTTCTAGCTCAGCTAGAACCAGATGACATGGTGCCAGCTCCTGGTCTCGTCACAGAAGCTTCCCTTATAGCCTCCTCCACTACCAAAACCTTGTCAAGTTCACCCAATTCAGGGCTGAAGATTTCAGATCTCTATTTTGTTTGGACTGCTTTTGATTTCCTACTTTTTTTTTTTTTTTTTAATTTAATTTGAATCTCGTTGTAGTCTTAAGCTGAAGAAAACAAGGAAACCTTGGAGAATACAGGGAAACTGGTAGCCTTTAGCAAGCAGAAGTACGAGAGAGAAGAGATGAAAGCTAGAAAACAGGAAGGAGGAAAACAACTAAAGGAAGATTCCAGACTGACCTATGGTAACCTTTTGTCCATTACAGGGCATACATTAATAACTGCCATACATTATTTGAGTAGTCGACGCCAGCTGCCTTGGAGTTACTGCAGCCACAGTGCCCAACATTGCGCCACAGGGGTACCTCAGGCCCTTGCTTCACCAGGGGAGGCCTGGGACAGCAGTGTGACCAGGCTGTACCCACCGGCTCTCAGGGAGAGGCTAACAGGGAGCAGATGCTGCCAGGGCAACAGCAGCTGCACCCCCGCCCTCTGCCCAGTGATGAGGGCAATGGCTGCAGGTGCACACTGTGAGCAGAGTGGGCTGGCAGTGGCGTGGTGCGCACTGGTGTGCCACTGGTGCGGCAGGGCGCAGGGCTCAGCACCAACTTTTCGGCAGTCTGTGAGATCATCCAGCTACCATGGTGTCCACTAGGCAGAGAGCTCTCTCCAAAAAGGCTGTGGTGACCCAGACAGAGGGCCTGCCCAGAGACGTGGCTGCTCAGGTCTCTGGCTGCAGGGACTGCCTGAGCCTGCCACTGCCAGGGGAGCAGAGCAGCAGGGAGACCTGTTCTCAGGTGGAAGGTCCGCTCACCATGGTGGCTGAGCTCAAGGAGGAGGTAGAAAGACTAAGGAGCATCAGGGCGTGTGACCAGGAGATTGACTGGGGGAGTAACTCCCTGGTGCGAGAAGGGTGCCGGGGGGATGCCCCCCGGAGGGTGATGAAGCCCCTGTGCTGTCACTGTCAGACAGAGGGAGGGAACCAAGAAGACAAGGAGGATTGGAAGCGAGTCCCAGTTCAGCGCTGCAGGTAACCCCCCTCTCTCCCTACCTCGATTCCCCAGGTGCCCCTCCACAATAAGTCTGTAGGCCCTGGATCTTGAAGGAGAGATAGGCAAGGATGTGGCGGAAGGCCTGCCTACAAGGTCACACAGGAAGAGGCAGTTGACACCACACCTCAAGACTACCTCCGAAAAGAAAGAAAGAAGGGTAATTGTAGTAGAAGACTCCCTTCTGAGAGGAACAGAGGGCCTGATATGCAAAGCTGACCCTCATTGAAGGGAAGCCTGCAGTCTACCTGGAGCCCGGCTCAGGGATATCACCAGGACACTCCCCAACCTGGTGTGCTCAACAGACTACAACCTGCTACTGATCTTCCAGATAGGTGGGGAGGAATCTGCATCCTGTCATCTGAGGGGAACGAAGAAAGATTTTCAAGACCTTAGGACAGTTGGTGAGAGAGTCTGGAGCACAAGTCATTTTCTCTTCCCTCCTTCCGTTCCGGGGTGATGATGTGGGATGGAATAGAAGGATCCAGTCCATAAATGGTTGTCTGTGTGACTGGTGCTACAGGCAGGGCTTTGGGTTCTTTGATAATGTCTGGTTTTATAAGACACCAGGCCTGGCAATAATACATGGGAAAGGTTTATCTCACAGGGGCAAAAGAGTTCCGGGACAGGAATTAGCAGGGCTCATTTGGAAAGCTTTAAACCAGATCCAAAGCAGGAGAGGGTTGTAGCTGGGCTTGCACCAGTGGGGCAGTGCTCTAGCAGTGGTGAAGACTGGTAGACCTTCCACCCCCTAGGGTGAAATTGGCATGCTCAGCTCGCTCTCTGAAGTGTCTGTACACCAGTGCATGTAGCATGGGGAATAAGCAGGAGGAGTTAGAAATCCATGTTCAGTCAGGAGACTATCATCTAGTGGCAATTACAGAGACATAGTGGGTCAACTCACATGACTGGAATGTGGTCATGGACAGGTATGTCTTTCTCAGGAAAGACAGGCCAGCAAAGCGAGGTGGCAGAGTTGCTCTTTACGTGAAAGAGCAACTACATTGTATTGAGTACTGTCCAGGGGCAGATGAGGAGTAAGTTGAGAGTCTGTGGGTGAGAATTAAGGGGTAGGCTGGCATGGGGGATACTCTTGTGGGTGTCTGTTACAGGCCACGAGATCAGGATGAGGAAGTTGATGAGGCCTTCTACAGGCAGCTGATAGCAGCATCGCGATCACAGGCCCTGGTGATCATGGGGGCTTTTAACTACCCTAACATTTGCTGGAAGGCCTACTCAGCCATCCATCCGCAGTCCAGGAGGTTTCTTGATTGTATTGAAGTGGTGAAGATTGAGGGCAGCCTTCGTTGCAGTGACCATGAGATGGTGGAATTTGGGATCTCATGTGGCAGGAACAGAGTACTGAGCAGAATTGCATCCCTGGACTTCAGTAGGGCTGACTTTGGCCTTTTCAAGCATATGCTAGGGGAAATAGGGAAATCCCATGGGACAAGGTACTTGAAGGAAAAGCCCAAGACAGCTGGTTAGCATTCAAGGACTGCTTCTTCCAAGCTCCAGAACAGAGCATCCCAACAGGTAGGAAGTAGGAAAGAGAACCATGAGACCTGCATGGTTAAACAGGGAATTGCTGGGCAAACTCAAGTGGACAAGGAGAGTCTATAGATTTTGGAAGGAGGGTCTGGCCACTTGGGAAGAATATAAGGCTGTTGTCAGAGAATGTAAGGAAGCAACTAGGAAAGCTAAGGGCTCCTTAGAATTAAACCTTGAAAGAGGCATCTGGGACAACAGAAAGGGCTTCTTCAAACACATTGTGGATAAAACTAACACTAGAGGCAATGTAGGCCCACTAATGAGTGAGGTGAGTGCCCTGGAGACAGAATAAAGAGAAGGCAGAGTTACTGAATGCCTTCTTTATCTATAATGCCAGAGGCTCTTCTAAGGAGCCCCATAACCCTGAAATCCCAGATAAAATCAGAATAAAGGAGGAGTTTGCCTTGGTTGATGAGGGCTGTGTTAAGGACCGATTAAGCAAGCTGGACATCCGTAAGTTCGTGGGTCCTGATGAGATGCATGTGCGGGAGCTGGTGGAAGTCATTGCTAGACTACTCTCCATCATCTTTGGTAAGTCATGGGCACTGGGAGAAGTGCCTGAGGACTGAAGGAAAGCAAATGTCACTCCAGTCTTCATAAAGGGCAAGAAGGAGGACTCGGGTAACTATAGACTGGTCAGCCTCACCTCCATCCCTGAAAAGGTGATGGAACAACTTATCCTTGGCATTGTCTCTAGACATATCAAGGATAAAAGGGTTGTTAGGGGCAGTCAACATGGATTCACCAAGAGGAAGTGATGCTGGACCAACCTGATAGCCTTTTATGAGGATATAACTGGGTGGATACATGATGGAAAGGTAGTGGACGTGGTGTATCTTGATTTCAGTAAAGCCTTTGACACTGTCTCTCACAGCATCCTCTCAGCTAAACTGAGGAAGTGTGGTCTAGATAATGAGGTGGACTGTAGACTGGCTGGAGGGAGGAAGCCAGAGGGTTGTGGTTAATGGGATGGAGTTGAATTGGAGTCCTGTATCTAGTGGAGTCCCTCAAGGGTTGGTACTGGGACCAGTGTTGTTCAATATATTCATCAATGACTTGAATGAGGGAATGGAGTGTGTCGCCAGCAAGTTTACTGATGACACTAAACTGGGAGGAATGGCTGACGTGCCAGAAGGCTGTGCTGCCATCCAGTGGGACTAGACAGGTGGGAGACTTGGTCAGGAAGAATTTAATGAAATATAATAAGGGCAAATGTAGAGTCCTGCATCTGGGCAAGAACAACCCCAGACACCAGTATAAGTTGAGGACTGCTCTGCTGAAGAGCAGTGAAGGGGAGAGGGACCTGGGGGTCCTGGTGGACAACGGGATGACCATGAGCCAGCACTGTGCCCGTGTGGCCAAGAAGGCCAATGGCATCCTGGGGTGTATCAGAAGGGGTGTGGTTACTAGGTTGAGAGAGGTTCTCCTCCCCCTCTACTCTGCCCTAGTGAGACCACATCTAGAATATTGTGTCCAGTTCTGGGCCCCTCAGTTCAAGAAGGACAGGGAACTGCTTGTGAGAGTCCAGCGCAGAGCCACAAGGACGATTAAGGGAGTGGAGGATCTCCCTTACGAGGAAAGGCTGAGGGAGTTGGGTCTCTAGCTTGGAGAAGAGGAGACTGAGGGTTGACCTCATTAACGTTTTTAAATATGTAAAGGGTGAGTGTCAGGAGTAAGGAACCAGGCTCTTCTCGGTGACAGCCAATGATAGGACAAGGGGCAGTGGGTGCAAGCTGGAACATAGGAGGTTCTGCTTAAATATGAGACAAAACTTTTTTACAGTGAGAGTGACAGAGCACTGGAATAGGCTGCCCAGGGGGATTTTGGAGTTTCCTTCTCTGGAGACTTTCAAAACCCACCTGGATGTGTTCCTGTGTGACATGATTTTGGTGTTCCTGATCCAGCAGGGGGATTGGACTAGATGATCTTTCAAAGTCCCTTCCAATCCCTAACATTCTGTGATTAAGGGTCATTAACATATTCAAAAACACACACCAAAATGCAAATATATGGAAATGTGGGATCTTTGCAAAAGATCACCAAGCACCTGATTCTGCAGAATTATTTAATTAACTATGTAATTAAAAGACCTTTATGTGGATTTCAACTCTGTGTGCTTATTGGCCATGTGCACTGGGCATAAACCTATGGATAACATCACCTCATGGCAGTGGTTAGAGGGGTAAAGCAGCCAGAACTATGCTGGCTGCCATTGTTTGAACAGTCATGTTGTCTATGTCTCCTCACATTACAGCTAGATTTCATGCTAGGTAAAACAGAAGAAGAAATTTAGAACGCCCCAGTCATCAAGCCTGAAACTAGCTGTTTCAAATGGTACGTGGGGAACCTTGGAATTTAGTGAGGAATGTGTCACATACAACTTGGTCAGCTTTAATATCCCATATCCCAAACATTAATATCCCATAATGCCATGCTATTGTTGACACTTATTCTTATGGACACCAATAGCTACATATATTTTTGTAGATGATTTTAGGGCCATTTGAAAGAATTGAACTGAAGCCTTCACTTCAACACTTAGCCATAAAACCACAGATTAATTGAGGTTGGAATGCACCTCTGGAGATGGTCTGGTTTTATTTCTGGGCTGAAAGCATGACTAGCTAGAGCAGGCTGCCCAGCACATTGTCCAGTCAGGGTTTGAAATTTCCAAGAAAGGAGGCTTGGAAACCTGACTAGATTAATCATTCTCATTTTCAGTCACTCTAGCAGGCAAAAAAAAAAAACAAAAACAAAAAAACAACACTATTTTAAAAATGTTTAAATAGAATTCCATGTACTTCAGTTTGTGCCCACCATCATGTCCTTTCACTGTGTCCTAGGAGAAGACTGACTGTCTTTGTTAGTCCCTTGCATCAAATATTTATATTCATCAATTCAGTCAAGCCTTCTCTTCTCCAGCTCTCTTAGCTTCTCCTTGTAATACATATGCTCTATTTTTTTAGTCATCTTACTGGCTCCTTGTAGGATTTGTTTCAGTGTGTCCATGTCTCTTGTTTTGGGAATCCCAGTACTGAACACAGCCCTACACATGTGGTCTCATCAGTCCCGAGCAGAGGGAAGAATCACCTCCTTTGACCTGCTGTCACTGCTTTTCCTAATTTAGCCCAGGATAACATTGACATTCTTTGCCACAGTGGCACTTTGCTGGCTCATGTTCAACTTGTCCACCAGGACCCCCAGGTCCTTTTCTACAAAGCTGTTTTTCAGCTAGTACTGATTTATTCTCTTTGCACTTGGCTTTGTTGAACTTTATGATGCTCTTCTTGGCTCATTTCTCCATCCTGTTCAGATCACTCTGACTGGCAGGATGGCTCTCTGATGTATCAGCCCCTCTTCCCATTTTGGTATCATGTGCAGTCTTTACTGGTGTGCAATCTGCCCCATTGTCAAGGTGGGATAGTACTATCTATGTTTAGTACTATCTAACCATGTTAAATAGTACTAGACTGGTGTCCATTTTGAATTTCTGCCACTGAACACAACCTTCTGAGCCTGTCAGTTCAACCCCCATTGCCATCCACTTATCTAGTGCATATGTCCTCAGCTTGTGCATGAGGGTGTTTTTAAAGACATGTCAAAAGCCTTACCTGAGTTTAAACAACATTCACTCCTCACCCCTCATTCATCAAGACAGTCATCCCACTGTAAAAAGCTTCAACTCACACAGGTTACTTGTGCCTTTTCCTTATGTCACAGTGTAATATTAAAACCCCCTTTTAAAAAAAAAAAAAAATAATAAAAAAAAAAAAATAAAAAAACACCAGCAAAACTTGAGAGATTAGGGATCCACTCAGTTCAAAGGTTTCTGATGGAGCAGAGGTCAAAGCATTCAGTATGCTTTTCAAAAGATACAGCAAAGGGTTTGTTGATTGTATTTGTCTTCAAGACCAATATTTGCTATGTAACCTGACTCACCCAGGTTATCTGTGCCTTATCTTTATGGCACAGCCCTATATTGTAAACCTAGGGAAACCTTGACAGAGAAGGATCTGCTTAGTTCAAAGGTTTCTGACAGAGCAGAATGCAACTTCTTTGGGTAAGCTTATTAATGGAGATGACAAAGGGTTCATTTACAGTTCATTTACAGTCTTTGTCTTCAAAATCAGTATGGTATAAACAATTGGACTTAGGTAAGAACCTTGTTATGGATTCTTAATACATTTATATAAGCCAAGCATAATTGCATAAAAATGGTTTGGGCCTCATTAAAAAAATTATGCATTTTCCCTACTTCCAGATTTCTTGAACTGTGTATCTTGCTCTGTGTTTGTATAGAATCTGATGCAGGATATGTGGAATGTAATGTTTCAAAAATGATCTTATGTAGAAGGGAGGGTGTGATGCTACTCTCATGTGAATATCATTTTAGCTGTAACTTCATGGATCACTTCACCTATAGTACCATGAGAAACATTTGGCTTACTTATAATGGGGTGGTGGTTTCATATTGGTAGGAAGCTCAGCACCACCATGCAGCTCACTCTCACTCCACTTCCTCAGAAGGACAGGGGGAGAAAGTATGATCAAAAAAGACCCTTGTGGGTTGTGATATGGACACAGAGATAAGTCACTGATTACCATCATGCGCAAAACACACTCAGCAAAGGGGAAATAAATGTAATATATTGCCTACTAATAACAGAGCAGTGATAACTAAAACCAAACTACAAACACCTTCCACCCCATTCACCCTCTTCTACAACCTCCCCCAGAACAAGGCAGGGGAATGGGGAATGGGGGCTGCAGTCAGTACATAATGCTTTGTATGGAAAGTGTTATGGACCTCCCTCCTTCTTCACTGACCTTTATGTCTTTAGGGTTGTTTTCTCTTGCATTTTCTCACTCCTCTCTCCCAGCTGCTGTTGTGCAGAAGTTTCGCTTTCTTAAATCTGTTTTCACTGAGGTGCAACCATCATTGAACTGAGCTCACTGATTCAGCTCTGGCCAGTGGCGGGTCCCTTTTGTAGCCAGCTGGAACTTGCTTTTATCTAACGCAGGGCAGCTTCTGGACTCTTCTCACAGAAGACACCCCAGTAGCCCTCTGTTACCAAAACCTTGCCATGTAAGCACAGTACATTTTACCTCTTGCATCTGTAAAAAACTTATTTAAAAATTATGATGAATATATATATTCATCACACAATCTTCACACACTTCACAGAAATCAACAAAAAAAATTATCCACACCAAAGTGAACATAACATCATCACAACACCTACAGAGGTGGACAAGTACACACAGTCTACCTCTTGTCCCTTTACAATATTACAACAACACAAATTCACCACAGTTATTACACTCTTCGGCAATATCCCCTCTGTGGTTTGCCTGTTAAACTCTCCCAGTTACTGTCCTAACCTCAAGTTCCTTACAAACGACATGTTGGTAGCCAGAAAGGGCTGTGCTGCTTTATCACCGGCAGGTTTAATGATTTAACACTGTTATCAAAACCTTGCCATGTAAAATCAATATAAATGGACAGTGTTCTCAACTGCTGTTATAATGAATCCTGTTTCATTTTCAATCAGCTAAATCACTGGAGAAGGTCCATAAGAAAGTAAAACAAATAGAACATGATCAGAAGCTGCAAAATATCTCCAAGACTGAAGTACGCCAAGCTGATAATATGAAAGAGGAAAAGAAGATGGTACATCGTTTGCTGTACCCAGACTCAGCTCTGTTCAAACGGTGGGGTGCAGATTTAAGTGAAGAGGAACAAACTGTTGCACAGGAGCTGTTCTTAAAATATGGGTATAATGTATATATCAGTGATCATCTGCCTCTGGACCGACCTATCACAGACACCAGATCTCCCAGGTACAGTAAAAGCCCTCCCAGCATTCACAAGGTGACATGAAATTAAGGAGAAAATCTGAATTGCTTTGGAATAAGTTATTGTAAGGTATTTTTCTAGAAATTAGTTGGTTCTTGAACTCAGTAAATAATATATATTTTAAGCAGACCAGTGGTACTATGGGAGCTGGTGTAAGTAACCATTAGAAACCTTATTAGGAATGAGTATCTGTTCAAAAAGGAAACACATTTTTCTGCATCGTATGATAAGATACATAATTTGTTGCAAAATATACTATTAAACTTCACTGGAGTTAACTGGTATAAATGTGGAAGAATGTCACAAATATACTGAAAGCCTACATCTTAGTACCTATAGATCCTTGTATGAAATCTGACAGACAGTTTCAAATAATGTGACATGTAAAATGGGTTGCAAACTGGGCCTGAGTTAACCATGTCATGTTGTTGGTTAAAAGGGAGTTGTCTTACTGGCAGCCCTCTGGAAGATTTCAAGAGCAGGTTAGTCTAACAGCCACCAGTAATGACATAGACAGGAATGATTCTGTAAGGAGGTAAATGGGGTTCCCCTAAGCTCCTGTGTAAGAGAAGGACAAATCCCTTTTCTCAAGGTGAATAGTGCCACTGGTTCCTGATCCTGTTGCTTGGAGCTGGTTCCATCTAGGGCAGACTGTTGCCCTTGATTGTGGGTGTCCTCTGAGTCTTGCATCAAGCTTTAACTCTGATGCATAATGTCAGTTTCACATGTGTTTCTCAGTTAACAGTGACTGAAGTAGTGTGAGGATTGTGTGGTAGCTTCTCAAGTGAGTTTTGGGGGTCTTTCTGTGCAGTGTCTCTTGGAGTGCTCAGATTGTGGATGTGTGGAATTGCATAAGGGGAAAAAGCTGCCGTGCAAGTGGTGGAGAGAAGGACAAGGGAGCCAGACCTCATTCAGCGTTGTGCCAACCACAGATCTTTTTGAGGCAGCCCCAATATGAACAATGCTCACCCTGCTTGGGGATTGTTCTGGGGAGAACTAGCTGGAGCAACCATTGCAAAGCTGTGCTGCAGCAAAGCAAGCTCATGATTGGTCTGTGTGGTCCTAAAATCAGGTGCAGTGCCTGGTACTCTTCTGTTTAGTTAGGAAGACATACTTGTGAAGACCTCCTTTTGAAGATGTTTTTCACCCAGGTTTTTGTACTAATGGACAGTAAAGCTAAGGAAACTACAATAAAAATGCATGATTACCACTTCAGAGGTCTCATTAGAGCACGAGCCTGGCTCTCAAAGGACTGTATTACATAACTACACAGCTCATGCAGACTGTGTTTTCCCCTCCAACATCTTAAAAGAAGGACTTTGTGTTAGTCTCATGAACATGTTTTTAAGGGGATTAAACAATCAGTTTGAGAATACAGATATGCTCTGTTGTTTCCTCTAGCGGGAATGAGCAGTTAGCACTATGTGGCTGAAACAAATAATGAATCTTGGATTTGGGTCTTCCTTTTTTCATTCTTATGGTTTAAGTCCAATATCGCAGGTCTGACTTCCTGCAGATGTCTTTCTCTGATTTTCTTCAGAAACTGTATTAAAATTGTTCTTCTATTACAGCTGTAAAAAGAAGACATACCCCAAAGACCTTCCAACAATTAGTGTTGTACTTATATTTATGAATGAAGCACTGTCAATCATCTTACGTGCAATTACTAGTATAATTAATCGAACACCTGCTCATTTATTGAAAGAAATCATCCTAGTAGATGATTACAGTTCAAATGGTAAGTGACCCGGGGAAGGCAGGAGTCTTGCAAATGTATGCTGCTATTGTGTCACATGAATGTTGGTGGCCGTTAGTATACACACAGGGTAGGCTGCTCAAAATTAAGACACAAATTGAGTATGTGAGAAAAAACACACCTCCTTAGTAGCCTGGAAAATGTCAACTAATAAGGAACAGCATGATGCTCTGCAAGTATTTGAAAAAGGTTAAAAATTGAAGTTAAAAATTTGTTATTGTGGGCTCATAAGACAAATTACAAAAAAAAAAAAAAAAAAAGAGTATGTTAAAATAGCTATTTCTGTAGGCATCTGAAATAACTCCTTGAAGAGTGGTATACTGAGTTATGGAAAATAGTCCTAAGGGAAGCAGAGAATGCATCATTGCTCTTAAAATTGAATTGAGCAAGGCATTGTAAGATTATCTATAAGAAATGGTTATGCCCCTTGTCTTAGGGGTACTTTTTCTTCCTTGCCTAATGAGTTGTGTGTGATTTCTCAATTTTAAGGTTTGTAACTGCTAGAAAAACATGCCAGTTTGGATGCAGCAAGAATTCAAATGAATTTCAAAAACAATGCTAAGAGGTTCCAAATTTTCCATCCCTTTTCTCTAACACTATATACACATGTATTTTTTTTCTTTTGGTAAGGGAGTTGGCATGCCTTTTGCATGGACCATTTTGCCTTTTGCAGGACCATTTCACATTTTCAGGACTGTTTATTTTCTCTTTTCCTTTCCACAAGCAATACGATACACACATAAATTACTGCACAAAGACAGCTAGTTACTTGCTTTTATAGCATGTGTCTAATAAAGTTTGTACATACTGATGCATTTGTGTAAAATTTAGAAACCATACAATACCACTCTATGTAAATTAAATTTAGGTACATAATCATACTCCTGGAACTAAAACTGCATTTTAAAATAAGCCTCTTGAAATCATTAGTACCTGAATAATTTTAGCTATTCTACTGTAAAGAACAAATCAGTTTTCCATCTGGAACTGTGAGAAGCTAAAAAGCTGTTATGTACATGATCTTCTCCATTTTTAAATATTGATGACCCCTGTTATTATTTTTAAAAATCATTGAAATGTGTGGGACATTTTTAGATGATCTGAAAGGACCTTTGGAAACACAGATAAAAAATTACAATGCAAAACATCCTGGACTGCTGAAAATTGTCAGACATGAGAGAAGACAAGGACTAACACAAGCCCGGATTTCTGGCTGGGAGGCATCAACAGCAGATGTTGTTGCAATTTTGGATGCCCATATTGAAGTGAACATGGCTTGGTAAGACTACTAAGAGTGAGGGGTTTCTGACATGGGGAGATAGTGGTGGACAAGGAGTTCAAGTGTGCAGCTGGGACAAACATCTGTATATGGCTCTCCTTTCTGGTCTGCCACATGTTAATTAACAGCCAACAAGTTATCTGTTTTTGAGAGGGAGAGAAACACTGGCTGACTCTTGTCCATGTTGCTTCATTTCCTGGTAAAAAGGTTTTTCTCTCAGTCCTTCGTGGGCCAAAATGGCTTTGGTCCAGATCTTTCTTTCTCCCTTGATAACATGCTAACTGATATTCTCTATTTCTTACAGTCTTAAAGGTAATATTGAAGGCCTCTAGTCATGGCTTTAAGAACTCTTTTGGACAGGTTGGGGTGCAAGAGTACAGAGGGAAAAATAAGGTCAGTTCTTCCAGGTCTAGCAGTAATTGAGACCCAGTAAAAAGGCTGTCTCTTTGTCAGATTATAAAAGTCTCTGACCAGGTTCTTTTAGATACTAGACATGAGACATGTTTAATGTTTTAATTCTAAATTTACTTATTTGAATGTTTTTGGCCTTACACAGAATTTTGTTTAGAAAAGTGATACTGCACTATACTGAAGTCACAACACAAGCATAATATAGCGATTTCAATCGAACTTCAAATTCAGTTTCAGTTGAATCACAATATGAACATGATTCACATTACTAATCCCTATATGCCCACCATCAAGATGCTAGATGGCCCCATCTGCTTGGAAAGAATGCATGTGTTGAAGACAACTCAAGTCAGTTACTCTCTTCAAAGTTAATTTTGCTGGGTGTTCAATTTTCACTTTCTATGTTGGCCTGAGCCACATATGCACTTCCCTGATATTGATCTGGCTGGCTTGGGAAGATAATACTTCCTACTATTATTTTAGGAAGGACCTGTACATAACCAGTTACCCCACTCTACTGATACTGCTATTTATCTACAACAAAACTCATTCATACAAAGGTCCTTGATGTTGAGATAAGTTTAATTTCCTTTGCAATCACTGTGATCACTCCCTATATTCTTCTCTGAGCTTTATGTCAGTCCTTGCCTATCTTCTGTGAGATTTCTTCCACTGTAGTGGTTCATTGATTGGTCAGCCCTTCCATCATACAGCAGCTATGCCATCAAGGCACAGGGAAGGAGGGGGAATGATCAGTGCTTTACAGCATCTCTCAGGGTCTTTTTCTCTTCTTTTTTTGTTTCTTTATGCAGATAGTGAAGACTCTCTAGAACCTGTAAGATGCAGTCCAGGATAGCAGTAAACCCAGCAAGTTGTGTGGAACTTATGTTTATTATAATTAGTGACAGTCAAATTCAGAAGTTGCCTAATGTAAGGGAGAACTGAGCCACAGCATTAGGAAATCATGTTAGTAGTGCTCCAAGACTGGTACATAACTTTTCTTGGAGGCCAAACTCAATGGCTTAAATAAATTAATTAACCCAGTTTTATTGAAACAAGTTGTAAAATGTAGTTCTGTTCAACAGATTTCATCTTTTTCAAGCTGAATAGACTGTTCATTCATTTTGGTAGGGCTGAACCTATTTTGTCTCGAATAAAAGAAGATCGCACTGTTATAATATCACCGGTATTTGACAATATTCGTTTTGATGACTTTGAGCTTCTTCAGTATTCAGTGGCTGCAGATGGATTTGACTGGGCACTCTGGTGCCTTTATGAACCTTTACCAGATGAATGGTATGCTCTTAAAGATGAAACAGCTCCAGTCCGGTAAGTATAAACAGCATTTGAGAGGGTTGTTTCATAGGTGGTGGGGTAGAAACTTACAAAGCACATTGTAACTAGATTGTTCGTTTGTAACTGAGGATTCTTCAGCAGACCTAAAAGTCTCAGTATACCGGTTTGCCAGACAAGCACATATCTGAGCTGTGAAGACTCATATAGATTCAATTTATTTCTTTCTTTGAAGTTGTTGGAGTGATGCACAACAAAAATAATCTTCGGCAACATTTTTCAACCCTTACTGTTCATGCATCACACAAAACCAAGAAAAAGACATGAACACAATGCATATAGCTGTTATACCTACTCTTACTGCTAGGCTCCAGTCTATTTCCTTGTGTTTCTCACATCTTCCTTAAACACTCAGATTAGTTTATGTATTCAACAGAAGATGGTCACTAGTACTGTGGTATCAGCAACCAGCTTGTGATGAATAATAGAATCGCAGAATGGTTTGGGTTGGAGGGGACCTTAAACATCATCTAATTTCAACCCTCCTACCATGGGCAGGAATACCTTCCCCTAGATTAGGTTGCTCAAAGCCCCATCCAGACTGGCCTTGAACACTTCCAGGGATGGGACATCCACAGTTTCTCTGGGCAACCTGTTCCAGTCCCTCACCACCCAGTGAGTAAAGAATTTCATCCTAATATGTAATCTAAATATCCTTTCTTTTAATTTTAAGACATTACTCCTTGTACTATCACCACACTCCTTGACAAAAAGCCACTCCCCATCTTTCCTTGCCCACCTTTATGTACTGGAAGGCTGCTATAAGGTCTCCCCGGAGTCTTCTCTTCTCCAGTGTGGACAACCCTAAATCCTTCAGCCCGTCTTCATAGGAGAAGGACGGGCTCCATCCCTGTGATTTGTGGCTGAAAGCACATATTTCTGGCTCATGTTGAGCTTCTGAGCAGCCAGCACCCGCAAGTCCATCTCAGGGCTCCTTTCATAGAATCATAAAATCATTAAGGTTGGAAAAGACTTCCAAGATCATCTGGTCTAACTGTCCCCCTACTGCCAATATCACCCATTAAACCATGTCCCTAAGCACCAGATCCAACCTTTCTTTAAACTCTCCCAGGGACCGTGATGCCTCCACTTTCCTGGGCAACCCATTCCAATGCCTGACAACTCTTTTTGAGAAGAAATGTCTTCTAATTTCTAACCTAAACCTGGCACAACTTGAGGCCATTCCCTCTAATTCTATCAATAGTTATCTGAAAGAAGAAACTGAGCCTGAGCTCCCCACATCTTCCTTTCAGATAGTTGTAGAGGGCAATAAGATCTCCTCTGAGCCTCCTCTTCTCCAGACTAAACAACCCCAGTTCCCTCAGCCACTCCTCACAGGACTTGTATTCGGGACCTTCACCAGCTTTGTAGCCTTTCTCTGGACATGCCCCAGGGCCTCGATATCTTTCTTGCACTGAGGGGCCCAAAAATGAACACAGTACTTGAGGTGTGGCCTCACCAGAGCAGAGTACAGGGGGACGATCACCTCCCTGGTCCTGCTGGCTACACTGTTCCTGATACAAGCCAGGATGCTGTTGGCCTTCTTGGCTGCCCGGGCACACTGCTGACTCATGTTCAGACAGGCATCAATCACCACCCCCAGATCCTTTTCCTCTGCACAGCTTTCAAGCCACTCTCCCCCATGTCTGTAGTGCTGCATGTGGTTGTTTTGGCCAAAGAGCAGGACCCTGCACATAGCCATGTTGAACCTCATCCCACTGGCCTCTGCCCACTGACCCATCCTGTCCAGGTCCCTCTGCAGGGCATTCCTATCTTCTGGCAGATCAACACTTCCCCCAAATTGGTGTCGTCTGCAAACTTACTGAGGGTGCACTCAATTCCCTCATCCAAGTCATCAGTAAAGATATTAGAGGATGGGTCTCAACATTGACCCCTGGGGAACACCACCAGTGACTGGTCTCCCACTGGCTTTAACTCCATTCACCACTACTCTGGGCCTAGCTGTCCAGTCAGTTTGTAACCCAGCAAAGAGTGTACCTGTCCAAGCCATGGGCTGCCAGCTTCTCCAAGAGAATACTATAGGAGACTGTGTCAAAGGCCTGGCTGGAGTCTAGGTAGACTACATCAACAGCCTTTCCCTCATGCACCAGGCAGGTCACCCAGTCATAGAAGGAGATGTGGTTGGTCAGGCAGGACATGCCTTTCATGAACCAATGCTGGCTGGGTCTGATCCCCTAGTTGTCTTGCACATGCTGTGTGATTCCATTCAGGATGACCTATTCCATCACCTTTCCTGGCACTGAGGTCAGGCTGACAGGCCTGTAGTTCCCTGGGTCCTCCTTACAACCCTTCTTATAGATGGGCATCACATTAGCAAGTGTCCAGTCATGTGGGACCTCTCCGGATGACCATGACCGCTGACAGATGATGGAAAGCAGCCCAGCAATCACATCCCCCAACTCCCTCAGCACCCTTGGGTGGATCCCATCAGTCCATTCTCCACTCAGCCTGTATTTGTGCTTGGCATCGCCCTGAGCCAGATGCAAGACCATGTACTTGGCATTGCACAACCTCATGAGGCCTGTCAGGTCCCTCTGGATAGCATCCCTTCCCTCCAGTGTGTTGATCACACCACACAGCTTTAATGTCATCAGCAAACTTGCTGAGGGTGCACTCAATCTCACTGCCCATGTCACCGACAAAGATGTTAAACAGAGTCGGTCCTAATACTGACCCCTGTGGAACACCATTCATCTCCACCTGAACATTGAGCTGTTGAGTGCAACGCTTTGAGTATGATCATCCAGCCAGTTCCTTATATACTTGAATACATCTGTCTCCTTGTTCTACAAGGATTTTGGGTGGTCTTGACAGTCCCTTAGCTCTTAACAACCTTCTGTCACACAATATTAAAAGAAAAAAACAACTGGTAACAGTTAAGATATAATCATGGCAGATGTTTGTATGCTACTATGCCTTCTAACTAAAGGTTGGAGATAAAACTGCACGGATACCTAGACAAAAAGCTATAGGTGAAACTGGTTTCTGTAATGTGTTAAAAACATTCTATAGTAAACAGTAATTGTTTGACAGGAGAAGGGAAAGAAAGAAAGCCAACTGTAGCATTGGAGATTTTTTGTTGTACTGCTTGAGACAAATTAAACATGCTTCTGTTTAAATATGAAAAGATTCCATGAACAACGCATTGGAAAAAAGTCCTACTGCCCTAAATGGATTTACAAAGAGTCTCCAAAGATGCAACACAAGACAATTCCTTACATATACCTTCACCAGCATGAGCCATAGGAGTGCTGTCACCATGCACCTTAACCTGGTATTTGGTTCATCTCCCTGTACCAGTTCTGTTTGCCAAAAATGGTTCCTGAGCATTGTTTCCTTTCTTAATGACAAGGGAATCTTCCCTCCTTTATGTAGAGTTGTTCTGACCCTGTAATTCCTACTTCCATTCAATTGAACTCATTCTACTGTCAGGCCCTCTTGCACTCCATGTCAGATCATTCCCTGGTCACAACTACAGAGTAATTACAATTTCCTCTTTGGTAGCTTAAAGAATGGTTTGGTGTTGGGGAGCTCGGAGAGGAGGTCCACAATTTTTGGATGGGAGAAAATAGAAATGGGTTTGGTCACAGTGGATGGGAATATCAAAAGAGGACCAAATCCACCTTCGGTCCCCTTTTCCCTAGTCTCTAGGTTGGATTCATCTGCAGTGAAATTGTTCCTGCCACACAATTGTCTCATTGGTTTCAAAACCTCAGTTGATAGCAATTTCATGATCCCCCTTAGCAATGTGTCTTACTGTGTAAGTTTTTTTAGTGTAACGTCTAACCTTACTCTTCCTCACTCCAGTTTAACTTGATTTCTTTCTTCTTATTTTAACTGCCACTACATCTCTCCTCAAAATAGAACTAATTCTTTAAACAATGCTAGATCATGCTTTTTAGACCATTGATCAAAATTATTTGTTTTCTTCTGGATTCCTCTCTGCTGATCCACATTTTGTTTTGAGGCTAACCTGTTACTCTCCTTTGGATATTTTTGGAAGTTTAAGCTTTGATTGATGGCCAGTTGACTTTATTTTGTTTTAATCACTGTTGCTTCTTTCCAACTGTGCTTGTTTTATACTACAGGAGCCCATCTATAATGGGGATTCTTGCTGCAGACAGAAAATTTCTGGGTGAGATTGGTGTACTAGATGGTGGAATGCATATATATGGAGGAGAAAATGTTGAACTTGGCCTGAGGGTAAGCCATTTATTAACCTTTTGCTGAAAGAAGCAGTGAAAATTAGTATGCAATTTTTTGGGAAAAAAAATATTTTCTTACCCCTATTGTTGTTTTTGCACTTCACATCCTCCACTCTCAAGTTTTTCCAACATTTGCCATTATTACTATAGTACTAACAAATAGTTGCTTGAGCCAACCCCAACCAGGCAACAACAAAATCAAATTTTCCCCAATGTCAAAGTTTCCAGTACTAACTTAGTACTTACTTCTTTACTGTCTGATTCATCCGCTTCACCCTTCCAGAAGAGGAAGGATGCCAAGGAGTGTGAAATTCCCTTGTAATTCCTAGAGTCCACATTAGCCCTTGGAATATTTGTGATGTAAAGTGACATCTTGATCAGAGTCAATATTTTAAATGATTCCATACCTGGAAATTATCTGTTCTAGAATTACGTCAGCTACCGCGTTCGCAGTGTAGCAGATACTGAAGGGAAAGCTTCCACCCATCCTGACAAATGATCGACCAAGACTAATAAGTATTTAAATTTACCTACTCTAGGGAGTTTAAAATCTATCTGTACACTTTTGAAGGGTCAAATACCTGGTTCTTGCCCCCCTTTAAGCTGGCTGCCAATAATTGTCATGTTTATTTACCCTGCATACTTGGTTAGCCAGAGTATATATTCCCTCACATACATATTTCCATAGCACAGTGCTACACATTGTTTGAACTCCCCAATGACTCCCTTGATGTAAAACAGTTAATATTTCTCCTGTCCTGACAATAGAAGATCATCCACATATTGTAACTTTAGCATCCCTTCTGGTGGTTGAAATTTCTCCAAAGTCTGCTCTAGAACTTTCCCAAATAAATTTGGTGACTCTGTAAACCCCTGAAGTATAACTGCCCATCTGTACTGTTGCTCCTGCTCCATTTCAGGGTCTTTCCACTTGAAGGCAAATATATCTCTACTCTTGGGGTCCAATGGACAGGCTCAGAAGGCATCTTTGAAATCTATCGCACTAAACCACTTACAGTCATGTGGGATCTTGCTCATCAGTGTGTATGGATTTGGAATCACAGGTGCCACTTCTGCATTATCTTGTTGATTTTTCTTAGATCTGTGTGGTGGTTTTACTCAGGTGGGCAGCCAAGCTCCACCACAACCGCTCTCTCACTCCCCCTCTCCTCAGGAGGAGGGGGAGAAAATACAACACAGAGAACTCGAGGTTTGAGATGAGAAAGGTTTAATTAAAGGGAAAGGGAATGGGAAGGAGAAACAGATACAAAAGAAACAATCAGTCCGCGCGGAAGCACAGAGAGAGAGAAAAATTATTCTCTACTTCCCATCAGCGAGCGGTGTTCGGCCACGTCCTGGGAAGCAGGGCCTCAAACGCGTAGTGGTTGTTCAGGAGGAATAGCCCCCTCCCCCACGAGAGCCCCCCCTTTTATTGCTGAGTGTGACATCCGGTGTTATGGAATATCCCTTTGGTTGGTTTAGGTCAGCTGCCCCGGCAATGTCCCCTCCCCATCACTTGCCCACCCCCAGCCTGCTGGCTCTTGGGGGCTTAGGAGTCCTGATGCTGTGCCAGCATTACGCAGCAATAGACACAACACTGGAGTGATATCAGTGCTGTTCCAGCTACGAGTGCAGAGCACAGCACTGTGCGGGCTGCTGCAGGGAAAAGGTGACTCCAGCTCAGACAGACCCAACACTGTCAGCCTTCCTTACCATCAGGATAGGAGTGTTAAGGGGAGACAAGAATGGCTCCAATAACCCATCATTAATCAGCCCTTTTGTTTAATACCAATTTGTCCTTCTATTAAGATAAGGTATTGCTTCTGATTTGTTGCCTTATATCCTCCCCGCATACCTGTCTTCAGGAGAGTGATATTAAGCCTTCCTCTATTTCCTTCCTTGACTCATACCACAGGGTCTCTCTTTTTTTCATCAACCTCTGTCAATAACTTAATTGATACTGTTATTCCAGTCTAAAAACTTACTATTTGAATGCCCAATTTCATCATCAAATCTTTTCTCAACAAGTTAGTCCCTGCCTTGGGTACATACAATAATTGCCCAGTAATCATTTTATACCTTAATCTCAGCTTGGTGTCCCCAAAAAGTGGCACTGTTATCCCAGTCCCTTCTGCCCCTGTCACCTTTAGGGTTTCATTAGTTAATTTAAGCTCTGATACTATGGGCCAGTGATGACCTAGCTGCCCCAGTGTACTGGGTTTATGTAGCAAGGTTTTAGTAGCGGGGGGCTGCAGGGGTGGCCTGGGTGAGAAGAATCCAAAAGCTGCCCCATGTCAGAACAGAGCCAGTTTCATCAGGCTCCAAAGGGACCTGCTTCTGGCCAGAGCTGAGCTGACAAGCGTTGTTTGCGCTCCTGTGAGAGCAGATTTAAGAAAGGGGGCGGAAACAAACAAAAAAATTGCTTTACAACAGCTGCTGGGAGAGTGAGGAGTGAGAACCAGCCCTGCAGCCCCCAAGGTGAGTGCAGAAGGAGGGAGGGTGGTGCTCCAGGCACCACAGCAGCAGTTCCCCTGCGGCCTGTGGAGAGGCCCCTGGTGGAGCAGGCTGCCCCCTGCAGCCCATGGGTCCCACATGGAGCAGATCTCCACGCTGCAGCCCCCCCATGGGTGGAGGAGCCCCCGGTGGAGCAGGGGGATGTGGCCTGGAGGAGGCTGCGGCCCATGGAGAGCCCCCAGGAAAGCAGGAGCTGGCGCTGGGCCGGAGTTGCAGCCCTGGAAAGTAGCCCACGCAGGAGCAGGGGTCCTGGGCGAGCTGCCACCCATGGGGGACCCGTGTTGGAGCAGTTTGCTCCTGATGGATGGATTCTGCAGCATGGACCCATACCAGGAGCAGCTCACAAAAAGCTGCCACCCATGGAGAAGGCCACACAGGACCAGCACCCGGTGGGAGGGACCCCACGGCGGAGAACAAGAGATAGCAACCCTGAATGAGCTGCAGAGAGGAAGCGTTACAGACCAACCACAGCCCTGACTCCGGCCCCCCCATGCCAGCCTGGGGCAGGGGAGGAGGTGGAAGAGGGTGGGTGGCGAGAATGCGCCCCCAGCTTGTTTCTTTTTTTTTCTTTCTTTCTTTTTTTTTTTTTTCCTTTTTTTGTTTCGGACTGCTCCAGCCCATCATCAGCAATAGGTAATAAATTTTATTAATCTCCCTATTCTGAGTCTGTGTTGCCCATTATGATAATTGTTGAGTGATCTCCCTTATCTCAGTCCTTGAGAGCTTTCCACTGTATTTTCTTCCTGTTTCCCTTTGAGAAGGGGGAGTGATGTAGTTGTAGTGGAGCTCAGCTGCCCAGCTGGGTAAAACAACACCCAGTATCTACTTTAAATACAACTTCTTCATTAGGTCCCACCATTACATTTATCAAGGCCTCTCGATGTGGACCAGCTTTCTGAGAAGCCCTGACTCCCCTACTCTGAATTTATAACAGCAAGCAATCTCTCCTCCTTCTTCCTTTCTGGACACTCCTGTTTGAGGTGACTGTCCCAGCCACACTTAAACATCTTCTCAAAGCCTGTCCCTGCTAGGATTTAGGCTGTAAAACAGGTAGCTTTCCTTGCCTGCCATTCTTTTTTCTCTCTTCCTCTCCCTTCCATCCTGGGACCGACTTCCCTGAAACTTTTCTTCCTCTATCTCCAACCCTCTTCCTCACTATCTGGTCCACTGTGAATACCATTAGTTTCGCTCTCTGCGTTTCTGTCTCATCTACCCTCCTGACAAACACCTCCTGGGCCTCCCACAGGAGGGTCTCGAGTGACTGTTCCATCCTTCTACCTTCTGGAGCTTTTTCTGTATATCCAGTCAGACTTTAGTCACAAGATGAACTTTGAGGAACCCTTGGGCTGCTGGGTCCTCGGGATTCATCCCCAAGTGTTCTCTTATTCCTGCTTCCTTAATTCCCATTATTATTATATCCCTTAAGTCTCCCATATGATTTCTGTGTTGTGGGATATTATCCCAGTCGGGGTCGGCAAACAGATATTTCTTCTCTTCTGGAATTACTCCTTGTCCTGGGGGTTTGGTTCTTCTTTCCCATTCTTGCATAGCTGCCTGCCTAATCATTCCCCTCCTCTTCTCTAGTGAGTAACATACTCAAGATCAATATTCTCCCCCCTGCCCCAAATATAAATTAGACCCTAGAAACTATTGTAACTGTACTGCTAGTCCTGTAGAGCCCTCAGTTAAAGACTTAATTTCCTTCTTAAATTTCCTAACCTCTCTGCTGGTGGTGTGTGTGTGTGTGTGTGGGGGGGGGGGGTTCACATAACCTATTTGTCCTTGTCCCACTGGGACCTCCCTAAGACAATACATAGGAGTGTTAGTACTGTTAGTATCAGGGAAGAGGAAATTCTTGATCTCTCTTCTATGTTGTTCTAATTCTTGACAGAGACTAGAGTGCACTTTTTGTCTAGGGACAGGATTAGGATTGGGGGGGTAAGAAGGTGAGGGTGTAAATTATCCAAGGTTTCCCATCGACTTGTCCTTCCCTCTGACTCCTCTTTCTCCTGGTCATGGCCCTTTTTCATTAAAAACTGACTTACCCGCTGCACACAGCAAGCAGCGTAACAATTCCTCCTCGGAAAAAGTCTTATCATTTGTATAAATTCAAAGCCTGACAAACCCAGTTTTCATCAGACACATATTTAGGCCAAAATACTGCTGTTCTGTCAATTGGTTCCTTTGTTTAGATTAATACACAGTATTTAATCATTTTCTTTTTATCATTTCCTCTAGTTTTGGGATTATTTTTTTCCAATTTCTCACCATTCTTCCTGGAGGACTATTGGTAGGCACTGTCCTAGGGATATCTCCCTGTCTCCTGGAACCCTTATTTCCTATTTTTCCTAGCCGTTCTCAGTGTGTTGCTGCAGAAATTTTTCCTCCTGTAGGGTACCACACACTAATGTGCCAGTTCTAGAAAATGGAAGTGTACTGCTGAGCACTTTACCATGCACGGCAGTACTGTATACTAGATTTCCACAAGACTCTTCCTTTCTCTCTTTTAACTCGCACTTTGTCTCTGGCCATACCCTTTGTGGAGCTACAGAACTGCGGATTGGGACTCCACACCCGCTTCTTATCGTACGTCTCAATCACACTTCACGCAAGTCTTACCCAATCCCCAAGGCAAACTTAGTATTTCTTACCTTGGTCTGTGCACAGAGTTACCTGGTCAGTTTTTGAAACTGGAGTGCCTACCTTCCTTTCTTCCCCAATTCTTCACCGATCCTGCCTTTTTAACCAGTCGCAGTTCCTTTGTCAGCTCTCTGCAGAACCACCGTCACTAAGGCACAGGACTGCTGAAATCAGTGGGGCATGGCTTCCTGCTGTAGTGGTAATAAGGCTCTCCTGAAGGCTACTGGATCCTGGGCGAGCCCCCAGTTTGTGAGAAGCAATCTGCAGCCAATAACACAGGCTCAGGAGAGGATCTCAGTGAAGTAGCATTTTCATTCATGATTGCAATGGTGGGCGTTCGGCAAGGAGGAGCACACAGCGGAAGTGTATCAAGGGCCTGTATTCCCTATTATCTGACGCTGGATTCCTTCCTTGTTTCCTCATTGGCTGAGTGCTACAGGTTCATGAACAATGCACTGCTTGTTACAATGCCCTGTATGTGCAATTTTATTTGACCAACCTTAATTTCATCTATTTCTATTTTTTTTTTTTTTTTGAACTGGAGGGGCCCATGATTTTGTAGCTTCTTGTTCTTGATGATTCTGCAACTGCTTGTCTTGTTTTTTTTTTTTTTTTTTCCTTTTTTTTTTTTTTTTTTTTTTCTTTTAAGTCATCCTCCTTATTTTGGGACAGTGGGACCTTCCACTGTCCCCTTATCTGCTTAATATAGTCCCCACTGCTATGTCTGTGCAATCACTTTTGAATATGCAAGGTTAGTGGATTTTTCCACTGCAAGAGCACAACTTTAATTCTTAAAACAACAACAGAAAGGTCCATGTCCCCTAGAAAGTAATGTATTCTTCAACTTCAGATGTCTTCAAATCAAGAATGTATGACTTCCCCCCCCTCCCCAATATTGTTATCTGGAGTGTCTTCAGCTATTAGGGAACATGTTACAGAACTAAAAATTCCATTAGGAAGTATTTTTGAAAAGTAATGGTGGATGGAGATATTCTAGGAAACCTGAGAAGATTAAAAAACACCATAGTGCTTATCTTTCTAAAGAAATATGAAAGCTAGGGGGCTTTGAAAGACAGTAGTAACCAGGTTCAAAATGAACAAGAGAGAGGAGTAACTTGACTATCCCAGCTGAAGATCTGTGGATCTCCTTCCAAACAGTATGGTGGGTCTTAAAAATTTTCAGTCATTCATGAGAGTACTGAAGAGCTATTGAAGAAAAACCTAGTCAGAGTCAGTAAACACCAGTGAATCACAGGAATAAGCAGAAAGTCCCCTGGCCTGAAAATAAGTGAGGACTGTGAGCGGTAACATGTATTTGGTTTGTTCTTACACTTTTCCAGGAGTAAGTTTGTAGTTTTTCCTGTATACAGAATAGGTTAGATGGACCTTCAGTCCAGTATGGACATATTCTCATGTTCTTACAGTTCTTTTTATTTTTAGTTCTGAATCCTAATTAGTAAGCTTGAGTTTGGATTAGCATAGCTTCTGGCCTCTTGAGGAGCTTCCATACTTTCACTGGTTCTTATATAGTAAGGCTGGGTATGTTTGCGCTGGATACTTTGATACTTTTGATGTGTTGGCTGTTGCCTGCTTAGGTATCTCTTTGAATGCCATGCACGTATTTTCCAGGAACCCACTGGATTTTTTTCTTCCCCTTTAATTCTTCCTAACGTACAGGATGAATTTTGTTCTCAGGATGTTCCAGGCAATGTCACTGCTCCTGAGAGTTCCTGATTCAGACCCACATCCACCACAGTATTTAGCAGTCTAGCTTCTAATGAGACTGTTTGGAGGCATATACCAGTTTTCCTTAGAGTATTGAAGTGGTTCTGAGTGCCTTGCAACAGGAAACTTGTGAGCAGTTCTGTTGATGATGATGGCAAAATAAAAGTAAGAAAGAATAGTCCTTTGCTCTTCTGGACTTGTGATAGGGCTACACACAGTAGAAATGAGAGGTATTAAAAAATTGTCATTCGCTCAAGAAATAGAACTTGGAAATGTTGAGGTCATGGCAGTTCATCTGGTGAAAGAATAGGGAGATCAAAAATGGGAACATTTTAACAAAAATGCATACAGCTTGAAGAAATAGGCAACTTTACCTGACATTCTCTCTTCTTGATCCAGGCCTGGCAGTGTGGAGGTAAAATAGAAGTACTGCCCTGTTCGAGAATTGCTCATTTGGAAAGAGCTCACAAGCCTTACTTGCCAGACTTGAGTATTGCATTGAAACGCAATGCCTTGCGAGTAGCGGAAGTATGGATGGATGAATACAAGTACATGGTCTACTTTGCATGGAATCTTCCAATTGAGGTGGCAATGTTTTCCTATGTTTCAAACTGATAATGAGGGTTTAAAAGTGGTCAAATAAGAGCATATGGCCACAAGAAAAGAGACAAGCTATCATGGTTATAAGAGTGGTTATTAAAAAAAAAAAGTTATTAATATTGATATGGTGCTAATTATTGGTATGGATGACATTTAAGAGCCATGATCATAGACTTGTTCCTCTTTTGCTACGAAAGCAGTGTGAATTACATCAGGCACCACTCATAAAGTGGTTCATTCATGTTAATCATAGTATATTGACTTCTCATTTGGCTTGATGTTCTTAACACTCACTGAAATCTATGAAGTAAGTCTTATAAAAGTAGGTCCCTGTTTGATTCTTTTTCAAACTTTCTGGTTCCCTCTCACTTTGTGAAGTCATTTACTGTTCAAGTTTTTTTTCCTTCTGTTCATGAAAAACATTTTTACGCTGCTATTTTTCCTTTAATAATAATCTGTCCTTTAATTATGTTTCTTTTACTTGTTCATTTTATATATATATATGTATATATTTAATTAACTTCAGTACTTCTGAATATGATTTAAACCTGTACAAACTGTTGAAGATATGGAATTGTCAAGTCATTTGAGTCTGTACATCTTTGGTTAATAACAAGAACTGTATGAATTTTCCCAGTCTGCCCTTAGTGGGTTTATGAATCTTTAACAAAGGAAGAATAGCTTCCCATCTACTTGTATTTTCCTTATATTAAAGAAACGAATCAAAATATATAGTCATATACTATAAATTAAAGCTTCAGAATAATTCATTTCCCTTTCCCATTAATTAACCTTTACAATAAATAAATGGATTTTTTCATCTGAATATGGTAGTCATCAAAAACTAAGCTTGTAGTTGTAACATACATAACAGTTTTCACAGTGAATGAAACCTGGGTGAAAATTGTTCTTTTTTAATAATCACTTTCCTCTGGGATGTTGAAATTCTTAAGCTAACTGATTCAGGCCTCAGACTGCATTTTAGAAAACTGCTGAAAGACTGGATATAAATTCTTGTAGGACTTATCTCTGTCAAACTTTACTACTTTGATATTCTTTATATGTATGAAATCATAACATGTTTGTTTTTCATCAGTGTATTGGTACTTCTAGTCAAAACAAGTTCTGAATTTCTGAAGCTTAAAAACGTGCATGGATTTTTTTTTTTACATGACCTTTTGAATATAATTTGTATGTCATTAGTAGAAAATATGGGGAAATAAATCTGTGTTTTTCCTGGTTTCTCAGATGACTTTTATGTTCTGAAATTAAGTATGGTGTTCTTGCAGAATTCTGGAATAGACTATGGAGATGTTTCTTCCAGAAAAGAGCTAAGGAAAAAACTGAACTGTAAAGGCTTTGACTGGTACATAAAAAATGTTTACCCTAATTTAAGATTTCTTCCCAACATTGTTGGCTATGGAACAGTAAGTACTGAATCTATTTCAAGTATGGAACAACACATTAACTCTAGTGTTAGGAAGAAGAGTTGCAAACATTGTTTTTCTGATTGTAATATATTTCCCTCGAAACTTTAAAAAGTCTTTTAACATGTCTTTCTAGACACTAAAGCTTTCAAACATCTTTTTTCATATTAGTTGTCAAACTAGAATTTCTGAACTGTGGTTATTGCATATGTACTGATGGGAACACAAAAGTAATTTTGGAAAGTGCTTAATATGCATTGTTCTTAAAATGCAAAATTTACCAACTGATCAACAAAAATAGATCAACAACTTCTTGTAAGTACCTGCATTTTTCCATGAAGTAGAACAGTAAGGATTGGATTGTATGGATTTTTTTCTGCAGCAGTTAGCAGGATAATTTGAAAAACATGAAAGTATGAATTGAGATAGCAAATAGTTTAGCAATAGTTCTAGAGAATAGCAATATATATAATTGCAGTAGTTCTCCCTCTTTGCAAAAGGGAGAACTAATCATCCAGGCTGCAGTGGCTTCTTAATATAGCTAGACAGCTTCTAGACCCAGGCTGGAGCTGGGCAGTGGTACCCACCTGTTTGGAGCTGCCTGATGACTTCTGAGATGGAGCAACATTACACAATGTTAATGAACCTTTGAAGTACCTTAGAATTTGCTTTTGATTTTTACTCTTATGAATAATTACTACAATAGTAATTCAAAGTGTTTTTTTTTCTTTTTTTCTTTCTTTTTTTTTTTTTTTCCTAAAACCATATTACATTTCCCACTTCAGGATTCAATACTGAACTCTGAATAAAGGAACATTACTCTTAGGACAGTTTTTAAAATTTGTGATGAGGTCAAAAATAGAATTGCTGTTCCTCATGGTAAATTTTGTATTTTATTCTGTAGATGAAAAACACATTGAAAGAAGACATCTGTATTGATCAAGGTCCGGTCCCTGGAAACACACCAATTATGTATCCCTGTCATGCATACTCACCACAGGTAATGCAAACAAGTGAACAGATATTCACATGTGAGGTATTGCTAACTGTTCCTTTTCAGCTCTCAAAGGGACATGAAAAAGGTACTGCAGGACTATTCTCTCTATGCTTTTGAAAGGAAAATATTAAACTTTATTTCATTAAATTCTGATCCCCAATCCAACTGGTAGCAGAGCAGGCTCCTGCAGATATCTGAGTGAATTAAAGGTTTTTGATTTTGCCTTACTGAAAAATGTGAGACCTTATGTTGATACTGATCCTGTTAATTGACAGAAGATCAGTGCATTAAAAGGGAGAGAGATGGAGCTCTTCCACACACCTCACTGCATATTCTCTCCATGGGTAGGAAGCTGAGGGTTACCATTCAGGAGTAAGCATATGGCTTTTTTTCATTATCACAGGAGAAAGATATTGTATGGTGTCACATTTGTCCTAGTTTAATTACTGAGATATCAGTGAGTACTGGTACTGTACAGCTGATGTCGCTCAATATCAGTTTGGGAACTGTATTCTATCAATGTGCTGATGACATTTCTTTAGTACTTTAATTCACTGTCAGTGGTGTCACCTTGCCTTTCAGCACCTGTTTTATCACAGCACAGGAGAAATGTACATAGGAGGTTTACATGCCCGACTAAATGCAGTTGATCGATGTGTAACAGACCCTGGGAGAGGGGACCTGCCAATTTTAGAGCAATGTGACATAGCTGTGAGTAAAGGTCTGAACTTGCACTGGGATTTTAAGCAGGTAGGTGCATTTCTATGCTCCCACATTTTGATAAGCTTTCCCATTATGAGGAACCCTTAAACACATTCATTGCAAAGCAGCTTGCCTCTGAATAGTGTTGCCTCAGTTTCAAGACTTGCAGGTGTCACTACAAGAGCTAAGGTGAAGTTGATTGAGTCCTCAGGGGTGTGTGAATGGTCACACAACAGATGCTGACTGAGTTACCAGAATTTAACCAGTCCTCACTTGTTATCTGAACCATAGTCACTTACATTTGTCCATCTGTCTTGTCTGTCTGGGTGGAATCAGCTGGCTTAAGCCTGTTACACAAAGGTTAAAGAATAAAGGTTTTTAATTTTTAGCTGAGAAGACTAAAAACATTCACTTGCTCACAGCTCAGCTGAAAGGTAGGAAATATGCAAGCCGAGGAATCTCTATTGCTTTTGGTCTGACTGTGCATCATGAACCCTCTCCACTATCCACCATCTGTCTTCCCAGTCTTCTCATGGGACCTGTTGGTCTTAAGGGAGAAGACACCACATCCTGCACCCTCTCCAGTACTTTCATCTGTAACAGTGTCTGAGCATGGATGTCCTAGCCAGAGATCAGGCTAGGTTTATCCTTTCAGTGCTCTGGTTACAGCTGGTCATTAGAGTCTTCATGCTATGAAAAGGTCAGTTGTCTCCATTTGTGCAGTATTTATGCTAGCTGATGCTGACACGCTTAAGAGCCTCAGTGATATTTTCATCTTCTGTACTCAGTACCTCTTCCTTCTGCTTAGTCAACTAGTCTAGGAAGAGATACAGCCATGGCATGTCATGGTGCTGGGGGAGGATAAACTGGCAGCAACAGCAATGATGGAGGGAGAGGTGGGAAAGGAAGCCATGCATCTTCACCCTTGTCAGGCAGTTCAAACCTTATTAGCTTATGTAATTAGTACTTAATTAATTTTACATATAATGTACGGGCAATGTCTACTATATATCCCTCTCAGTGAAAAATTAAACAGGAGACAAATCCAGTAAGAGTGGTAGAGAATAGAGTTGAACTGATGAAAGACAAAGTAAGTTCCAGTGAAGTATAACAAATAATATAGATCTACATGTTCTCCAGAAATTCGAATACGGAATTTCTTTTATCTTTAGTCTGGGCTGTAGCCATAAAACTTAGAAAAAGTGCAGGTGTGTTTCTGGAAGATTTAGATCCACCTTAAAAGTAAACTTTCAGTTCCTCGTATGTGTCAAGCATTATCGTAGTGCAACAACTGGCAAACAGTAGCCAGTTAAGATCCTGTTGGTCTGGAGCCCAGCTACTTGTCAACATCCTCGTTTCCAGTGTTATGAGATGACTTAATCACACCCCACTCCACTCACAACAGTTAAAACTGAAATATTAACTTAGAGATAAGGGATGACTATTCTTTTATCTGTTATTAGTTTTGTTGAGAAATAGGATGCAGTGTTACGAGTTATTTAGAAACAGGATACAGTGTTAAGAATTGGCAGTCTGTTGAAGTTCCTGCTGACTGGAAGAGGGAACTTCATAACCCCCATTTTTAAAAAGAGTTTTTATCTTTAAAAAAAAATATTAAAAAATTCTCTTTTTAAAAGGGAAGATCCAGGGAACTACAGGCCAGTCAGTCCCACCTCTGTGCCTGGCAAGATCATGGAGCAGATCCTCCTGGAAACTATACTAAGGCACATGGAAAATAAGGAGGTGATTGGTAATAGCCAACATGGCCTCATTAAGGGAAGATTGTGCTTGGCAAAGCTTGTGGCCTTTTGCAATGGGGTTACAGCATTGGTGGATAGGGGAAGAGCAAAAGATATAATTTGTGTGGATTTGTGCAAAGCATTTGACACTGCCCTGCATGATATCCTTGTCTTTATATTGGAAAGATATGGATTTGGTGGATGGACCACTCATTGGGTAAGGAATTCATAGGATGGTCACACTCAGAGTTGTGGTCAATGGCTCAATGTCCAGGTGGAGATCAGTCATGACTGGTGTCCCTGAGGGGCAGGTATTGGGACTGACACTGTTTAACACCTTTATCAGTGACCTGGACAGTGGGATTGAATGCACCCTCAGCAAGTTTGCTGATGACACCAAGCTGAGTGGCACAGCTGACATGCTAGAAGGAAGGGATGGCATGCCGAAGGACTTGGACAGGCTTGAGAAGTGGGCTTGTATCTACATCATGAGGTTCAAAAAGGCCAACCATAAGGTATTGCATCTGGGTCAGGGCAATGCCAAGCACAAATACAGGCTGGGAGGAGAATGAATTGAAAGCAGCCCTGAGGAAAAGGACCTGGGGGTGTTAGTTAATGACAAGCTCAACATGAGCTGTCAATATGCCCTTGTAGCCTAGAAAGCCAACCTTATCCTGGGCTGCATCAAAAGAAGTGTGGCCAGCAGGCTGAGGGAGGTGATTCTCCCCCTCTGCTGTGCTCTTGTGAGGTAGATTGAGGTTACATATTAGGAAGGTAGATTTAGATTACATATTAGGAAGGAATTCTTTCCAATGAGGGTGGTGAAGCACTGAAACAGGCTGCCCGGAGGAGCTGTGGATGCCCCGTCCCTGGAAGTGTTCAAGGCCAGGCTGGATGGGGCTTTTAGGAACCTGGTCTAGTGAGAGGTGTTCCTGCCCATGGCCAGGGGGTTGGAACTGGATGGTCTTTAAGGCCCCTTCCAATCCAAACTGTTCTGTGATTCTATGATTCTATGATTATGATTCTATTATTTTATAATGTAATAAAATGTTTATTTGAAGTGTAAAAGGAAAAACAAAAACAAAACAAAACAAGAATTAAAAACTCTGAAAAGCAAACACAAAATAAATTTCTAAATATATTTAATAGGCATTGAAGGGTACCAAAAACTGTCATGTGTCATTAGCGTGAGGCAAGTGTAAAATTTTTCTTTTATATCTGTCTCCTAGCAGTCTTTGTCAGACTCATTTGTAGAGGCCAAGACAATTACTTTCTGACTAAGCACTAAATTTAAATGCCCACATCTTCTCTCATATTTTCTTTTTTCCTTTTGTAGGGATCAGCTGTAATCAACAGAAACACTAAAAGATGCCTTGAAATCACAGCAGACAATACAGGTACATACAGACTTGTAATGCAGACCTGCACGGGACAAAGGTGGAATATTCAACACACAGTAAAGGACTGGGGAAAGACCAAAGATGTGGAACACAGGATACAGCAGTGACAGTGTTCAACTGAGGATCTTTTTCTTTGAAAATTGCTATGTTCATAACACAGCACTGAAAGCAGTGAACTGAAGAGTTTGATAGCAAGGGTTTTTACAATGTGTTACTTACTATAATAGCTGTCATCTACTGATGCAAAGGTACATATTCATCTCTCTGTGTTCTTGGCATCCCTTGCCAATCCCACTCCTACCCATGAGTTTCTTTGGCTAGGACTGGAATTGTCTTTGCTCTGTTTCGTCATCACCAGAGAGAAGCAGTTACTCCTAAAAGTGTTTCAGCCCACCTGAGTTATTTATGTCATTTGGAAGTGCTTACCTCTGCTCATTAATGTAGAGCAGGTGCAAGGTCTCTCACTTTGTAACTTATGAATATTCAGAAATAAAAAATATGGGCCTAAGGCTTCTTGCTTAATCACAGTTTATGAGTTTATCTTAGGCTGAATTGGACAATTTTTCTTGGGTGATGCAGATAATGCAATACTTCTTGTCATGATGTGTTCATGCTAGTTGGTGAAATGAAGTGCATTTTCTTTCTGTATAATTTACCTGGACATTAATCATTTTCTCAGTAAAGTTTATTATTTTCAGCAGTGTGCTACACTAAGGCTGTTTTATGAATACCTTCATGAAGCTGATTTATGTGAGCCAGCTAATAGCGTGGATTAAGGGGGATTTAATTCAGTAGTTTCTGCAAACTAATATAAGGCCAGTGCAGTAGTGTATGCCTGTTGAAAAAAACAAGTAAAATACAGTCAGAGTTGCTAATGAGAGGCAAACTCCAGTAAGAATTCCTCTTCTCTAGTATAGAAATAGGGGTAGGAGGAACTGGCTGTCCTACTTAGAGTAACCACTCCTAGGACCTACGTTTATTTGTTAAAGGGAACTCCTGCAAAACAAACTCACTGAAACTATACACAGTTTCAGCCTGAGGTAATTTCATTATCAAAAAAGTGCCAAGCATTTTATTTGATTAGAAAATGTGTTCAGAGTTTGTTTGAATATAATCTCATGAATTGATATGACTGCTGTTTTCCGATTTCTCTGTAAACTTGGTGTGAACCATCTATCCCTGATATTCAGGTCTGGAATTGGAGAAACTCTTAAAAGAAAATCTTTGGTGGCTTTTTTTTTTTTTCCCCTTGAAAATTGATTTTTAAAAGTGATACATTTTATCCAGATTGGATTTAACCTACTAAAATTAACTCTTACTCCCATGTTTTGTGTCAAAGCCAGACACCAAAGAAAATGTTTTATATGTGCTCTGCTGGTTTTCTGCATCTTCAGCAGTGTGTCTGACCAAAGCCAAAGGATTTAGCAATTTGGAAAGCACAGTGAAGATTGTGGAAATTTTGCCAGCGCTACTGAGAATATAATCTGGCTTGCTGCTGGTGGTGATAGTAAATAAAAAGTGTTCACTTAACCATTTCTTCATCTTAATATGCCACTTTAATACAACCAAAATGTAATAGGCATTTGAACAATTTTGTTTTGAAATTAGAGTTTGGAAAACATCAAAATATTCCAGAAAGTCTGGATATTCTGTTTCTTAATGTATGGCCAACAGTTATACATAAGAATCAACAACAAAACAAAACACTTCAAATGTACTAATATATTGGTTTCTCTCAAGTGTGTGTTGTCTTGTTTTTTTGAAGCCCATTCACAAATGAAACTGTTTGGCTAATTTAGCAGACAGGAAAGACAGTAGCCACAAGAGAATAACTCAGTTTTCTGACTAGTGCTTTCTGGTGATGCTTGGTGAGACATAAAGAACAATTTAGTGTTTTTTTGTTTGTTTGATTTTTGTTTTTTTTGTGTGTGTGTTTTTTTGTTTGTTTTGTTTGTTTTTGGTGCTACAGCAGTAATACATTGCTCTCACTAATAATACTTTGATATACTTTGAATACTTTTGCATGAGGGTGGAACTAATGCATGATTTCTCAGCAAGTCAAGAGTAGGTGTAGAAACGGTATGTCATGGTGTGTCATGAGAAGGAACCTATGACTGTAGCTGTGGTGGTTTCAGTGCAATGGCTAGCTAAGCTCCCACCAGACCCCCTGCTCCTGCGTGGGCTCCCCTCCACAGGCTGGCCCAGAGATCTGCTCCATCTCCCATCCATCCATGGGTGGGACCCATGGCCTGCTCCACCAGGAGCTTCTCCACAGGCTGCAGGGGAACTTTGTCTCCAGTGCCTGGAGCACCTCCTGCCCTCCTGCTGCACTGATCTTGGTGCCTGCAGGCCTGGTTTTCTCACATGTTCTCAGTTCTCTCTCCAAGCTGCTGTTTAACAGCCGTTTTTCCCTTACTTAAACATGGTCTCAACAGAAGTATTAGAAGTGTCACATATCGGCTCAGCTTTGGCCAGTGGTGGGTCCCTTTTGGAGCCAGCTGGAACTGGCTGTTCTCTAACATGGGGCAGCTTCTCGGCTTTTCCTATAGAGACCCCTCCTGCAGTCCCCCCTGCTACCAAAACTTTGCCACAGAAGTCCAATGAGTAAGTGAATGGGATCTCTTCTTGATCTGGTAACCAGTCATTAGCTGAATGTTCAGAAATGCAGAAAATCACCTCAGCTCCTGCAGAATGACACGTGAGTCATGTGTTAAACAGAGGAAAACAAGTAATAAATAATAACATAGAAGTTTTTAATGAGTGTTCAGATGCAAAGGAAAGGGAAACTTTAATTCAAAGGAAATATCAACAAAATGACTGAGATTCATACCACTGTGAAGTAAGCCATAGCAGCACATACAGAATAAAGCTTTTCTCCTTGGTTTTGCGCTTAAGCAATCTTGACCTTACTGCATATTTGCTGCATATTTTGATATAAATACAGCTTTGGAGGAAGATCTAGAAAGGGATAATAAGTTTTTCTGCAATATTTGGTGGAACGGGGAGAAGAGTCAGTCTAGAGGCAGGAGCTATTTAATGGACTACTAACCAACAATCTCTTTAAATGGAAAATAAATCAGAGAACAGAACATCCTTTCAGCTTGCACCAGGGGATTTGTTTAGTTCTGACCAACAATGTTGTGGGGAACTGTGAAAATAACATTTATATTTGTTTTCATTTATGTTTTTGACTGATTTTTCCCACCTAAAATTATTTCTTCCTTTTCCCACTCTCACTGCAGAACTAGTCCTTTTGAAATGTCAAGTACATGTGTTACCATTGCAGTATAATACTCTTCTTGCATCAAGAGCAATCCAGTCAGAATCAATGATCAATCTTTAACTAGATGATAGATTAAATTTTATCTGTGAGAAATGTATCTGTCAAAAGCAAAAGTAGCCTCATTAGGTATGAGAAACTTTAGCAAAAGAATTTGTATTTTCAGAAAGGTAATTTACTACACATTTCACTAGTTCACCACTATGCATGTCCCAGTCAGAACACAACTTTTCCATTCCTGCACAAGACAGAAATAGCTCACTTTGTTTGTTGGTTTGATTTGATATTCCTGGGCTTTATTCATCCTATTTAAGCTGCCATACATCTATTTGTTTTTCTGCACATATCTTCCAGCACTTTGTGTTTTCTGTCCCCCTCCTCCCCCACACTTATTTTTTTTTCTCTGCTAAGTATCCTGTGAATGCTAAGTATCCAGTCAGCAGACTGTGAATCTGAGCTTTTCCTTCTGCTGAAAGAGGCAGATGAGTTGAGGACATCCACCAGTTTGACAGGTATTGGGGGATCTGAATGATTGCCGGCAGAGAGAGGCAGAGCTGCTCACAGACAGCCACCCAGAATCTCTCAGTAACCAAAGCACAAGCCTGAAGATTGCCAACAAATTAAGGAGTTCATCAACTACACAGGGTAGGACAGGGTAATGTCCTGTCCCTCACTCCTGATAAGGATTGCACTAGGGCTTTGCATAAATGTTATTTAAGCAATTACCATCAGTATTTAAAACTAGAAACATATGGTTTAATGGCAAACATTATCTTGAGGGAAGACAGTAGTTTGATAAAGAGAAAATATTCATCTTATACAGGTAACTTTGCAAAGATGTTGTCAATTCAGCATATTTCCAGGAAAAGAGGTGCAATATTAGAGTGCTACACTGACAGCCATATTGAAAAAGACTGTGATAAATATGTGCAAACCTGTGATGCAAGGAAACTTCATCTGATAGTTATCACACACTGGAGCCATCCAAGTTTGCCTCTGCATCTCCTTTGGACTTGAATTTCTGTGTGTCTGACCACACCACACCTTCTCTTCCAAGGTGCTGCCTGTCTTGTTGATGTTCTTTGTCTTCTAGTCCTTGGAGATCAGGGCTCTAGCAATTATCCATGCAGTGCTACAAGTATTACTCTATTTCTTGTTCCCGTTTCCTAAAGCAACATAACCTGCCGACTTCCTCCAGCAGCTACTCCATCTGCTGCCTACATAACTCCACTAGATCACATCTTGCACAGGTGGAGCACCCCATACTCCTCCACCCAAGAGTGTGGGCTGCAAAATCTCCACCTGGACAGCAGCCTCCCTGAAGCTCTGTCTGGATGGCCTCCACTTGTCCACGGCTGGCATGGCTAGGTTCCTGGCTGCTGCAGAGCACAGCACATGCCTGGTCTCAACTACTATTCTACCAAGAATCTCAGAGCACAGCCTATAAGCACTGATTATTGCCTGAAGATCTTGAGCTTCTCAGTAGGTTTGCACAGACTGCAACATGCCAGAGAGACCATCGAGGCACACGCAGTACAAGAGTGTTGGGACTCAGGAACCCCCTCAGACACCTCCTGGGACTTCACAAGCCTCGCGTGCTTCTCAGCACACTGAGACTGCTGCTGACCTTCAGAAGCTACAGAACAGATTAAAACTGCAGTAATCCGTGTTTATTGAATATCTGTGGTTAAACATCCTGCCCACTCCACCCCCAATCAATAGCATGCCTTTAGGGTTGCAAGGAAAAAGCCCTTTAAACAAGGTGATGATGACACACACTTTCTGCTGTGAGATAAGCAAAGAAGGAAGTTTCAGTGTGTCAGTTCTGGGACATCTGTCTGTGAGATCCTGAACTACACTGTGAAGGAACCTACATCTCTGCCTCCAAGGGATGATTTGCCTCCTACTTGGGCAAATATGTGGTTACTCACTAGTCTAAATTGTATCTTACTTCAAGGTATCTTAATTGTGTAATTTTCCTTCCTTTTAATCTGTCTTAAGACTGTGTGTACAATGGGTGTGTAATGTGTAGGCAAACATGTAATAGCCTTAATTTATCATTGTTCTCATAAAACAGTTTATTTTGTAATGAAAGGATTGATTTTCTGCGACCTTAAAATGATTTTCACCACTGCTTCTTGGATGGTCTTTCAAGCCTTTGAAGGGAGTGCAAAGGATGTCAGACCTTTCTAAAACAAGGGAACAAAAGATACTCTACTTCATTTACCTTATTCTGGCAGCTATAGGTAGAATTTTAAGGAAGTAAACGGGAATGTTCATTGCCATTATTTGTCTGGTAATTTTGGACAAAAGATGAAAAATTATTTTGCAATTTGGCAATTCCATGCAGCTTGAAATTCAAGTAAGCTTGTGTTCACATACTTTGGCAGTAAGGGAGCAGGTGATTTTGTGATACATCTGAAAATTCATTATTTTCTAGAGAAAACAAATCACCAAATCAAATAATTTGCTTGAAACAGAGATCTCTCCACATACAAAATCATATTAGTATTTTGGATAAGTGATACAATTGTTAGGAGCTATGATTCAGAGATTGAAAACTGGCAGGTGTGCTGACAAAGGCCAGGCATGGCCCAGCACCACTGTATCAATCTTCAGCTATTATCATCAGATGAGTGTGTTGGCTGCAATGGGATTATCAAGATTCATCTAAATGAATCTTATTTGCGCTGGTGGAGTTCTGCAAAGATCCAAGGCAACTGGAAGGTAACTGAACAGCAAGAGTTTCTATTTTCCTTCTCAGTAGCTGGGAAGATAGTGAACTGAAATTCTTAAAGTCTTGGCCACCTGGGCACCCTGCCGGCTCATGTTCAGGCAAGCATCAATCAGCACTCCCAAAATCCTTTTCCTCTACACAGCTTTCGAGTCACTCTACCCCAAGCCTGTAACGCTGCATGAGATTGTTGTGGCCAAAGTGTAGGATCCAGCACTTAGCCATATTGAACCTCATCCCATTGGCCTCTGCCTGTCGACCCATCCTGTCCAGGTCCCTCTGCAGGGCCTTCCTACCCTCCGGCAGATCAACACTTCCCCCCAGCTTGCTGTCATCTGCAGACTTACTGAGGGTGCACTCAATTCCCTCATCCAAATCATCAATAAAGATATTAAAGAGGATGGGCCCCAACACTGCCCCTTGCAGAACACCACTGGTGACCAGTCTCCTGCTGGATTTCACTCCATTCACCAGCACTCTCTGGGTCTGGCCCTCCAGCCAGTTTGTAACCCAGCAAAGAGAGTACCTGTCCAAGCCATGGGCTGCCAGCTTCTCAAGGAGAATACTGTGGGAGACCATGTCAAAGGCCTTGCTGAAATCTAGGTACATCAACAGCCTTTCCCTCATCCACCAGGTGAGTTACCTGATCAGCTCCCTCAGCACCCTTGGGTGGATCTCATCTGGCTCCATGGACTTGTGGCAGTCCAGGTGGAGCAACAGGTTTCTAACTCTCCTCCTGAAGTGTTGGGGGTTTATCCTGCTCCCTATTCCAGACTTCCAGGCTGAGGACCCCAAGGATAACTGGTCTGACTATTAAAGACAGATGTAAAGAAAGTATTAAGAATCTCAGCCTTTTTCTTATCCTCAGCAGTTATGTTCCCCACCACATCCAGTAAAGGATGGAGATTCTCCTTGGCCCTCCTCCTACCATTAATATATTTGTAAAAACATTTTTGTTGTCTTTATGTGGACACTTTGATCTCTAGTGAGGGACATGAAGAGAAGACCTCACCTAATTTGACACGTTTTACACCTTGTGGACATAGCCTTGTAGTGTGCAGTTTTAAATGTGTGGAATAGTAGAAGCAGAAGCTACTTAGCATTTTCCCTTTGGTTTTGAGCTCTGTAATACTGAGACCATCCATGGTGAATTTCATGCTTTTTCCAACTCATCTGCAAGTCCCAAGAGCTCAGTTACCAAAAGGGAGAACACTACCAAAAAGTAGCACAAGGTGAACAGAGGAGAGTCAAGCTTAAAATGTCTCAAAGAGAGCTATCATTGTGCAGGGGTGAACCACTGGCTTTTGAGGTGGCTTCTTTGGCTACCCAGTAGCATGCGCATGTTGTGAAAGAAAAGAGGCCAGTCCGCATGTAGAGATTGCCTTTGCCGTCCACTGTCTCCAGCATCCAACCCTCCTGTTAATAGCAGATAATGCTCTACCTGTTCCACTGCTGTTCTTATTACTCCAACCAGGGCAGTGGGTAGTGCTCTGAGATGCAGGGCACAAACCAACATCCAGCGGAATAGTCTCCTTCTATTCTTTTGTCATTTGGTCCTTCATAGAGAAATCCTTTAGTGTCTTCCTGTTTGAAACAGGATGAACAACTCGGGATAGAAATTATCTCTCTCATATCATGCTTCTACTTTCTTCCTATATAGAAACTGTAAAAGTGTCTGTCTGCTTGAAGCCTCCACAGATGAGGTGTTTCCCAAAGCATGGTGCTGTAATGAACAATCTCTCAGGGACCATGACAAAATCTGCAGAGTATTAAGCATATCTGAAATATAAACCAACGTTTCTTGCTGTAAAGAATGCCTTTATGAATGTTGCTAAAGGAAAGGCATAATCTATTACCAGGAGCCTGTTTAACTGGTGCTGACCCTTGATTGTGTGATAACTTTATTTTGAGAGGCTGTGTACATCCAGGGCTGGTTGCTGCTGGTATAATTTGTCTAATGGGCAGCAAATATGAACATTGTAGGCAGGTTGTGGTCTTGCCCTGCAATAGGACTGGTCTGCCACTCTTGTGGAGTAGTGTTTTCTGGCTTAAAACATGGCCAGGTTACTAAGAAAGTGCTATCCATTGTTTTCAGACAAGTGAAATGTGTTCCTTGGATGACAAACACAGGGAGGAAAAAGATGTAAGGAATCTTCTTGATATGGACTTTCTCTTTTGCTATATCATCCCAGTGTAGGGGCTGACTGATCTTATGAAAACCGAGTTCACTGTTAACATAACAGACAGTTCAACTGTAGCAGAGACATCCGAGAAGAGAATATATAAGATGACAAGAGGTGGTAGCCATTGTTTCATGCCATAGATTCAGGTACTTCTGTTTTGAGGGTGATGATGTGGGACAACATATCACAAATACATACACCTGTCGTGGTTCCGCTTGAGTGGGCAGCCGAGCTCCACCACAGCCGCTCTCTCACTCCCCCTCCTCAAAGAGGAATGGGGAGAAAATATGTGAAAAGGGCTCAAGGATTGAGATAAGGACGAGAAAATCACGCAATAATTATTGTAACGGGCAAAACAGACTCAGCATAAGAAGATAGTAAGATTTATTGCTCATTACTAACAAGCTAGAGAAGTGAGAAACAAAGGAAAGAAACCAAAAGCACCTTCCCCCCCATCCACCCTCTTCCACCTCCTCCCCCCGAGCGGCGCAGGGGAACGGGGGAATGGGGGTTATGGTCAGTCTACAGCGCTTCTTCTCTGCCGCTCCTTCTTGGTCACTCTCGTCCCCTGTGCTGTGGGGTCCCACCCACGGGATACAGTCCTTGATGAACTGATCCGGCATGGGCTTCCCACAGGCAGCAGCTCTTCCAGAACTGCTCCAGATATGGGTCCGTACCACGGGGTCCATCCCTCAGGAGAAATCTGCTCCAACCTGGCTCCCCCACGGGCAGCAGCTCCTGCCAGGTCACCTGCTCCTGAGTGGTCTCCTCTCCACGGGCTACAGGTCTGGCCTGGAATCTGCTCCGGCAGGGGTCTTCCACAGGAGGCAGCCTCCGTTGGTGCAGGGCCACCTGCTCCACCGTGGTCTCCTCCATGGGCTGCAGCGTGGAACCCTGCTCCACCGTGGTACTCCATGGGCTGCAGGGGGACATCCTGCTTCACCATGGTCCTCACCACAGGCCGCAGGGGACTTCTGCTCCGGCGCCTGGAGCACCTCTCCCCCTCCTTCTACACTGACCTTGGCACCTGCAAGGCTGTTTCTCACTCCCATGACTCTCCCGGCTGCTGTGTGGTGCAGTGTTTTTTTCCCTGTCTTAAATATGCTCTCACAGAGGCACAAAACAACATCGCTTATTGGCTCAGATCTGGAAAACAATGGGGCCCTTCCCAAACATGGGGCGGCTTCTAGATCTTTCTCACAGAAACCACCCCTATGGCTCCCTGCTACCAAAACCTTGCCACGTAAACCCACTACAACACATCTTCTCCAAACTGTAATTGAAATGCTTCCTTCTCCTTCATTCCTTGTCCCCAGAACAAAATTACAGAGATGTTTTTTTCCCCAAAATATGCATGTGTGCATGTGAATGCAGGGAATTTCCATGCCCATTCCAATCAGAATGTTTATTTATTTATTTATTTATTTTCTCCTCAGGAAAGCACAAAATATTTTCAAAGACATAAAATAATTATTTACCTAAAAAGTAAATATACCTGTAGGAGAGAAACAAATTTTCAGTCAATCCATGCAATTTTCCTTGCTTCCCATGGAGAGAGCTAATAAAATCAGTCTGTAAGTGCTTTTGTTACTCATTGTTTATTGGCCCTGCAACAGACATCACGTAGAGGAACAGAGGTCTTACAGTGAAGAGCCTTCAATTCATGTGAAAGCAATCAGGTACAGAACAGGGGAGAGATGTGCCTCAATTGAAGGCTCAATGTCCAGGAGGAGACCAGTGATGAATGGTGTTGCACAGGGGTCAGTATTGGGACTGACACTGTTTAATATCTTTGTCAGTGACATGGATGGTGGGATTGAATGCACTCTCAGCAAGTTTGCCAATGACACCAAGCTGTGTGGTGCAGTAAACACACTGGAGAGAGAGGAAGCCATCCAGAGGGATCTGGCCAGGCTTGAGAGGTGGACCTGGGTGAACCTCGTGAAGTTCAAAAAGGCCCAGTGCAAGGTCCTGCATCTGAAGCAATCCCCAGCACAAATACAGGCTGGGAAGAGAATGGATTGAGAACAGCTCTGAGGAGAAGGACTTGGGGGTATTGGTTGTTGAGAAGCTCAGTATGAGCCAGCAACGTGTGCTTGCAGCCCAGAAAGCCAACAGTATCCCAGGCTGCATCAAAAGCAGCATGGCTGGCAAGGTGAGGGAGGTGTTCTCCCCCTTTGCTCTGCTCTCATGAGACACCACCTGGAGCACTGCATTCAGCTCTGGGATGCACAGCAGAAGGACATGGAAGTATTAGAAGGAGTCTAGAGGAGGGCTACGAAGATTATGAAGGGGCTGGAGCACCTCTCCTATGGAGAAAGGCTGAGAGAATTGGGGTTGTTCAGCCTGGAGAAGAGAGGGCTTCAGGGAGATCTTATAGAGGCCTTCCAGTACCAAAAGGGGGCCTACAGGAGGGCTGGTGAGGGCAGAGTCAGGAGAGCTGACTCTATGTCAGTAAGTGTAGTGATAGGACAAGGGGTAATGGCTTTAAACTAAAAAAAGGTAGATTTAGATTGCATATTAGGAAGGAATTATTTCCTATGAACATGGTGAGGCCCTGGAAGAAGTTGCCCAGAGAAGTTGTGGATGCCTCATCCCTGGAAGCGTTCATGGACAAGCTGGATGAGGCTTTGAGCAACCTGGTCTAGTGAGAAGTATCCCATGGCCAGGGGGTTGGAGCTGGATGATCTTTAAGGTCCCTTCCAACCCAAATCATTCTATTATTCTATAAAATACATGAGGTGATAAAACACCAGACCAACTTGTGGCCTCCTGACATTGTGCAAGTGCTCAGTATTTCCCTTGGTCTTTCAGCAGTCTGCTTTCACAGTGAAGCATTTTCATGAATTTGCAATTTGTAAAACTAAACTTAAATTGTAGAATCATATAACTTCTTTTACACTGTTAAATTCAGCTAAGACAAAAGATCTTACCTACCAGGATTGCTGAGAAATGCAGGGGCATCTGTTTAAGGCTAAAGAACAAATTAGATACTTTCAGTACACTTCTCCCTTTCCCTTTTTTAGTATGTGTGACATTTGCCTCATTGTCCATGTGGATTTTCTGATATATTGTCTTTCAGTTTCTCAACCCTCTTTGTAGTAGAGATGAAAGAAGGATTTTGTTCCTTGCAGGAACACCAGGACTTCTTCCTAACAAGGTAATTTTTGGATGGCAGGGTGCAAGTTTTATAGCAGAAGATAAAAAAAAAAATGCTGGTTCATTCTTTTTACTCTGTGTATTATGCTTTTGCAAAGAGATGAGAGAATTTTGGGGGCCAGCATGGCTAGAATAAAACAATCAAAAAGCTGTGAGATGATGTGAAGTAAACACATGTTCAAGGTTGAAGTTATCAATTGCCTCTTTCTTTCTATATTTGAGAAATGTCTAATATATTTTAAATGCTTCACACATGCAAGTTTAACAGTAATCTTATTACATAGCTATTGATAAGTGCTAATGTTGAGGCATACTGATTGCCAATGTTCACTTTATAGCTTTGGTTTTACAGATGTGACACTATCACAGGCCTGAATACTCTGTTGGAAATTCTCTTGTTCTAAAGAAAAACATGCTTTGTTAAAGCAAAAAAAAAAAAAAAAAAAAAAAGAGGTTTAGAAAGATAACTGCTGTCATCATGTTCTTCTGTCTTAGTTCACCTGATGGCAAAACCAGTTTGTGTTGCAAAGAGTTGAGTGTATTCACTCTCAAATAAAATATACCTAAATTTTATGTCTGCTTTGTTGTTGTTGCCCTTTACAGAGTCTCCTTTGCTTCCTATGCAAGAGTGTTTGGATGGGTACAAAAGGTAATGTCAGATCCTCTGGTGTGTTCAGTTGTTCTGTGCTAGCTCAGAAGTAATTCAGTCATGTCCTTCCTCACCACCTCCAGAACCACAACTCTGCTTTCATGTGTGCTGAAATCACACGTCTCCAGAGTTCATCTGTCTGTGATCCAAAGTCTTGTGCAGTGTAGCACAAATCTTGCAGCACTGACCTTAGCTCAGTTTTACTAATAAAAGTTGTTTTCTTGGGTACAGTGAACATACTGATGCTCACCTAGGAGCCTAGTTATCTACTGTGCCAAATATTGTTTTATAGTCTTAAGTTTTATGTATTCAGCTCACAGAGTCAATTTTGCCTGAATGAAAGGGCCACTAGCAGAGAAGGTTGTTGCTTGTTCTATCTAGAAATCATTAATTTTCCTTTTTTTTTTTTTTTTTTCCCCTTGCCAAGATATATAAACTATAAACTATATAAACTATCTAATATAAACTATGATGCACTTCAGTGCATGTGGAGAACTAGACAGAAAGCTGTGATGTGGCAAAGAAGTCTCTCTGGTTCTGTACAGTCTATAACAATTGCAAAACCTTCATGTTCCCAGAGAAGGTAACATGAGGGCAGTGAGAACACCAAACACTTGGGAGCTGGAGGTTCTAGCTTTGGGAAAATTTTAAAAGGGCTTGTTTAATTAGGAAGATTTGTTTTGAATTTAAGGAAAAATGAGCATATGTAAATGTTATTTTTTTCCCCTCAGAATTAATTCAATGTTTTGGTGAATAGTAATTTATCATTAGCTTGAGATTTTTGTTTCTGAGGATTGAAATGTACTGTCCTAGTTCTTGTTCGGACAGTGCTGTGAATAGAGTTATATTTGTTGTATATGTGGAATATAAACCACATTAAACCATTTACATATTATTTATTTAAGTGTGTAAGATACTTACTGCATAGAGACTCCCCCACGTTATTCTTCCTGAGCACCAGTCAGTCAATTTTCTTGCTTTATAATTAATATATGATGAATGCATTATTAAACGTGACATTTGCTATTGCTCATGTTTTCTGTATGCTCATGTTTTCTGTACAGGGTTAATTCAGACAGGTTTATTTTGTATTATGTAGTTAAACAAGTCTGTAGAATGAATCATATACCTTGGTCCTGTGAAAATATTTCTTATTGCCATGGAGACAGTTTCTCTTTTTGAAAGTCTTAACTTAGGTTCCTTTGGAAATCCCGCCCTTATGGTTTGCTAGATGTAACCCAAAATAAAGTGTTAACAGTAATGGACCTGATAACACAAATATTCATGTGTTCACACCTGCCTCTATGATCAGACCATTCTTTTGCTATTTTCTATTTTTTATTATTTATTGATATCAGGAGAGATAATATGTTCAAGAAGGGGCTATTATTCTTTTCTCTGGTATTCTCTATTATTTTTAACTTGTTTGTACACTTTCCATGTGACCCTTTTCCTGATCCTGTATTCCCTTTCAGGATATTTGACTGTTGCTTTTATGTATTGACTTTGTCTTGCTCCCTTTCTCTCTTTCTCTCCATGGAAGGTGGGACAAAAGGAGGAGCCATACAAGGAACATATGGTGGTCATAAGCCCTGTAAAGTCTTGGCATGTCAGAACTGAAAGGCAGTTGCTATTTCCTGACTGCAGTAATTCATCAGGATGCCATGTTTTTCCCATGCATGACTTTCATCCACAGTCAATGATCTGTGTGAGAAAGCAATGGCTTGGAATGGGGTCTTCAGAGCAAAGCATGTTGTTTTCTTTAATGGAAGGAATAAAGCATGGCACAAAAGAAAGAGGTACCTTAATTCAACATCAGACCTGCCCACACATTAACATTATCTTGGCAGGTAAAGGCAATTTACTCTAGGGTCATCCCAACCCCTCAGGCAGTCCTCCATGATTCTTTAGGAACAGTTTCATATTTGTTTTCTTGCCTGTGTTTATTCTGAGAAGAGCAGAGTTACAAGGAAATGAAAAAAAAATCATTAATGAAAAAATTGAAACAAACAAACAAACAAAAAAAATAAAACATTAAGCAGATTGCAGGAAAGCTGACTTAAAAATCTAATCTTTTGCGGGTATGCCTAAGAGAGGAAGAAAACCAAAATATGATCTTCAGGGGCATATTCAGGAGCAGGAGGCATGTATATATGTATATATGCATTTCTGTACACTGCACCATTAAATCAGTGATATTTTTGTGACATAGTAAGAGCTTGTCAGTATTGAAATTGGAGCATCGCAGTAGTATCTTTGAATTCTTTTCTGTTGAAGCAAGAGGAGTGGACATTGACTCTGGAGGCCTGAAGACACTAAGGGATTTACAAATCCTTTGTTAAAAAACATAAAGCTATTGCATAACAACATGAAGACATTATATAAAAACATTAAATATCATATTTATTCTACACACTATTACTGCATTTGAGTTGCAGCCTCTGTCCTTCAAGAACATAAAATAAGGTTAGGAAATGTACTTGTCCTTAGTCATAGTGTAATGTTTAAAACTGGTCTGCCTCCCACACAATAAATCCTATAAAAAGTCTACAAACGTTTTTTGTAGTGGCTATATTCACTTCCTTCCTACATTTGTCTCCAAATTTTATACTTCAGCCCAGAGGGCTTCGTTCTTACTGCAGAATATGGACTGTTTGCACAAACATGCATTCACTCCATATCTGAATCTCCCAAACAAAGAAGCAAAGCAATGATTTTCTACTGCACAGCATTAGAAAATGGGAAAAATCTCCAAAGGGTTTCCTACAGAGTACATTTCCCTCTTTTCTTTATGGAAATACTGGCAGTTTCCACTTAGTTTTCTCTTTGTCACCTGCTTTCAGAGGTCAAGTCTTCATCACTCTGTCTGAATCCCAAGCATGTGAATCACCAGTGTGCTTAAAAAAAAAAAAAGACAAAAAAATAAAGACATTGAACCCTTCTGTAGGCACTGGGGTGTTGTCATAAAATTCCATTTCCATATTATGCTTTTGGTGGGTCTGCTGACTTCTGTGTTGACACCTGAGACCTCAACATGCAAGTTCAGACCTGTGCTGGGGAAAGAAACTGCTTTGTTGCATTGCAGATAGGAAAGAGAGTTTGAAGCAGGGTTCTGTCTCTTCCCTGAGGAGATGGGCAATTCTTCTCTACCAGTATGCCAAGCATGGCTAATTAGAAGGTCACAAAAGATGCTGGTTTGTTGTTGGTGGTTTTTGTTTGTTTGTTTCATTTTGTTTGTTCTTTTTGTTTGTTTTGTTTTGTGGCACAGGAAAGAGGCAGTGATACCTCTCCATTGTGCATGGAATATGGGTGTAGCTCTGAAGATGAAGAAGTGGGAGGTATTTCTGTCACTTTACACATCTTTGGTTTGTAGAACTTGCTGGGCATTTGCTGGATCTTTAGGCTATATTCTGGTGTCTCATACAGTTATTACTAAAGCAGTTAAACCATTCGGTTCAGACAGCTGAAGAAATAAGGTCTATTTAGCCAGAGACATTAAAATCCTTTCAGGGAATTAAGATAAAATTTTAACAGTTAACACTGTAATAGTTATTTAAAATGTAACTCTTAATCACCATAGTTCAGGGCATGTTTTGCCTTACTGGAAATATTAATACATTGTTTGATATTCCCTATTTTAAAGCAGTGCCAATAGTTTTAATGAGATTTACTTGCTTTCATTAACAGTGTAGACACTTAATCCTTAAATCCTTTCAGCTTGAAGGTATTTGTTTTATCACTTTGCTTCAGCAACTACTTCTTTCATCTCTCAGTCTGACTCTTCTCCCTGGACGGACTGTCCCAAATTACCCTTTATGCTGCTTTAGGGTGATTGGTGACACATAAACCAGCTCATTCCTTTGTGGTGCTCTTGGTCTCTGCAAATGCTTTAATGCTCCTTTCATGCAATGGATCATGGCTTGTTCCTGCATTGTTCTGTGACAATATCTCCCACAGCTTTCTAAAAGCTTCAGTTCCCTGACTGTTCAAACCATCCTTGTTTTGTGATGCACTAAGGGACATCTAAAGTGTGACCTATCCAGAAAGGAAACATTGAGACTGCTTGGCCTTTCCATCTCTTTCCAGGTTGTATCCCCGGAAACACTAAGTTGGATGGCAAATATTTCATGGGGCAGCATGTCTGAGACCAGCTCTGTATCTCTCCAGAAACTGTGTGGTCCTGACAGGAATACATCCTTTTGTTTCTTAGACTGTTTGCTCTGCCACATCACCAGCAGGGATTCAGAACAGAACAGAATCACAGAACTGTTGAGGTTGGTAATGCTTTGAACAGCATTGCAACCGTATCACAGAATCACAGAACAGTTGAGGTTGGCAGGGACTTCTAGAGGTTTGTCACGTTAAGGGGTGTAGCTGATTAACTGTTATGGGCCTGGTTGGATTCAGGGTACTGAACTATCACGGTCACAGACTCACCAATAATGTATTAACTGTTATGGGTCTGGTCAGATTCTGGGTACTGAACTATCACGGTTGCAGACTCACCATCAATATAGCATGCCCTCACTCTAGTCACATTCAATTAGAACTATCACAGTTAGGAACAATGCAATTAACTGCAATTTATTACAGCAACAGGTACACAGGTTCTTTGGATTGCTGGTGATCAATTCACTGTCTAGAAAATCAAGCTAGCATGCATGAGATACACATATACACAGCCTGGCTATTAACATGTTAAAAGGCACAAAGACTCTACAGAGATTTCTAGGCTTCTGCAGAGACACCCAGTATAACCAAGTGTTCAAATCTCACCCAAAGGTGTCCCAATGAGGGGGGAAGAGAGGCTCAGCCCATCAACTTATCCCAGAAGTCAGGATGGTATCTTCCCTCAGGACAGTATCTTCCCTGACATCCCCTTTCTTTTAAGCCAATTTATATTATTTTCTACCTTTTAGGTGGAGCTTGAGTGACTCTAGTCAAGCATATCTTTTTTATGAGTGGTTAAAAGCTTTCTCGCCTTTGTTTAAAGGTACAGGCTCTGAGAAATTCAGAGCGCATGCTCAGTGAGGGGTGGTTGCACCTTGGAGGTGAGTAGCTTTTGGGATGGAGGTGTGTTTTCATATTATAATGATATTATAATGAGCAAAAGTTCACTAGAGTACAGCATTTTGTCAAAAACATGACAGGTTGTTGGCTCAGGGTAGCAAATGTTCAATTTATCAGTCTCGGTGTGCACAAGAACAGTCGAGATGAGACCTCATCTCATCACAGAACCTAGTCACGGTGTCTCCACTCTGCTCTATGTTCCATACTGTTCCTTAGAGTCAGCACACCAGGTTCCCCTAGCGCAATAGCATCTAAGGTTGGAAGCCTAGGGAACGTTCAGGTAATTCAGCTACACCCTAGCCTGAAAACCTCTTCAGTGTTGTATATTTTCTTTAAAATATGAATATTAGTTTTGTTTTCCTAATTACTTTAGGCAATTACTCCACAAGATTGTCTGTTCCAGTGCACCTACTAAAGCAAGGACACCTAGAGAAGATTGCCCAGGACCACGTCCAAGTGGTTATTGAAGATCTCCAAGGAGGGAGAATCTACAACCACTCTGGGCAACCTGTGCCAGTGCTCCATCACTCACACAATGCAGAAGTGCTTCCTGATGTTTCGACAGAACCTCTTGTGTTCCATTTTGTGCCCATTGCCTCTTGTCCTGGCACTGGTCTGATTTTTTGGGTGGTCCTTTGGGGACACGTGAGTTGGACTCAGTAATCCTTGTGGGTCCCTTCAAACTTGGGATACTCTATGATTCTGTAGCAAGGTGGGGATTGGTCTCTTCTCCCAAGCACCCAGTGATAAGCCAAGAGGAAATGGCCTCAAGTTGCACCAGGGACAGTTTAGGTAGGATATTAGGAAAAATTTCTTCACTGAAAGGCTTGTTAAGTATTGGAACAGGCTGCCCAGGTAAGTAGTTGAGTCACCATTCTTTGACATCTTCAAAAATGGTGTAGATGTAGAGCTTAGTGACATGGTTTAATGGTGGACTTGACACTGCTATGTTAAAGGTTGGACTAGATGATCTTAGAGGTCTTTTCTAACCTAAATGATTCTATGGTTCTATGACCTTTCCAGGGATTGAGGTAAGACTGACTGACCAGTAGTTCCCTAGATCCTCCTTGAAAATGTATGACATTTGCTTTCTTCCAGTCCTTAGAAACCTCTTCTAAATGCTATGACCCCTCAAATATAATTGAGTGGCCTCACATTTAAATGTGTTCACTGATCTCTTAACAGTTGTGGGTGTATCCCATTGTGTCCCACGGTCTTGTATGTCCCGTTTGTTTAAATATTCTCTAACTTGATCCTTGTCCACTAAGGGTTGAAGTCTTCCTTGCTCAAGACTTTCCCTCTCACTTTAGGGGCCTGGGATTCCTAAAAGTCAGTCTTACCAGTAAAGACTGAGGTAAAGAAGGTGTTGAATACCTCGGCCTTTTCCATGTCTTTTATCACTAGGACCCCTGCATCATTATGTGTTTGGGCACTATATTTATATTGTCGGGGGTCACATATCCCTGCTTCCACTTTATATATTTTTCCTTTGTAGCTTTGTCAGGAATTCCTCATTCATGTGTACAGGCTTTCTGCTGCCTTGAGTAGGTGATTCTTGAATATAAACTGGATCACTTGGACCCCTTTTGTCTCCAGGCTCACATCCCATTGAATTCTTCCAAATGGATCCCTGAAGGGGCCAAAGCCTGCTCTCTTGAAGGACAGTGTTTTAAACCTTTTTTTGCTCTGCTCCTTTCTATCAGGACACAGCCAAGGCTGCCCCTAATCTTCACACTGCTGATCATTGCTTCCTCTTTTTTTAAGTGTGAGATCTGGAAGAGTGCCTTTCCTCATTGTTGTCTCCTCAATCACCTGTGTTAGGTAATTGTCACTGAATTGTCACTGACGCGTTCTAGAAACTTCCTGGAATACTTATGCCCAGCTGTGTTGTCCTTCCAGCAGCTATGGGATGGTAAAAGTTCCCCCAAGAGGACCAGAGCCTGTGAATATGGGGCTTCTTCCATTTGTCTGAAGAAAGCCTCATATATTCCTTCTGCTTGATCAGGCAGTCTGCAGCAGACAACCAAAACAATGTTACCCACATTGGTCTGCCCAAGAATCCTGACCCATCAACTGTTGTTTGGCTCATCATCCTTTCCTAGACAGAGCTCCATGCATTCCCAATATACACTCACATAAAGGACACATCCTCCTCGCCTTCCCTGTCTGTCCTGCATAAAGGGCCTGTATTCATCTCCTGAAACATTTCAATTATGTGAGCAATCTCATGATGTCTCTGTGATCCCAATGATACTGTAGCTCAGTAATTGGACATGGACCTCTAATGCCTCCTCTTTGTTCCCTGTGCTGTATGCATTGACATACTGGCACATGATAAAAGTGTGCTGGCATGGTGATTTCACAGAAGAGGTATGAGAGCTTTCCCATAGATGTTACATAGACATTTCCTTATTTAAGTGCATATGCTTAAGGTGACCCCACTTCAGCCCCATGTTGTTGACTACTTAATCATTCATTCTTTAGAGCTCTTCTTATCAGGTTAGCCAGCCTGTTGGTGAAGATACTTTTGACTCTCTTGGTCATATGGATCTCGTCTCTTTCAAAGAGGACCTTGCTGGAAAAACAAAACAAAACAAAAGGACCCTGAAGCCAAAACCCTACTGCAAATACCAGATGTACAAACAGTTGTTGACCTGCAGAATCTGTCTACTCCTCCTCAAGGCCTTCCACCTTACTGAGAGAATCCACAGGAATACCACCTGGATCCCCATGACCTTGACTATCACCCCCTGAGCCATGCAATTATGCTTGATATCCTTCAGATCTCCTAAGGCAGTATCATTGGTGCCTATGAGGAAAATCAGAGTCTGAGGACTGGACAAGCCTTGGCAGCCTCTCCTTCAGTAAGCAGGGTCATAGTGTTGTTACTCCTCAGTCCTTTGTGTTATTTAAGTTCATGTGAAGAGTAGCCTTTGTGTTCTGTACTCAAAGAAATAATTGTTCAAGTTTGCAGAAAACCTGCTTCCGATAACAATGTCCTACTGTATTTGTGCTGTCTCAATATCCTTGCACAGGATAATATAATATGTTAGTAATGTAATACTGGTACTATAATACCGACATAATGATGACCTGGAATGTGTTCGTCTGCAGGTACAACTATGTGTGTACAAAATATCTTGCTTTTCTTGTCCAAAATTCTTTATCATGATGAAACCACAGAATCACAGAATCATCTAGGTTGGAAGAGACCTCCAAAATCACCTAGTCCAACCTCAGATCTAACACTAACCAGTCCTCCACTAAACCATATCACTAAGCTCAACATCTAAAGGTCTTTTAACAACCTCCAGGGATGGTGACTCCACCACTTCCCTGGACAGCCCATTCCAATGCCTCACAACCCTTTCAGTAAAGAAGTTCTTCCTAATATCCAACCTAAAACACCCCTGGTGCAACTTTAGCCCATTCCCCCCCATCCTGTCACCAGGTACGTGGGAGAATAGACCAACCCCCACCTCGCTACAGCCTCCTTTAAGTACCTATGGAGAGAAACAAGGTCACCCCTGAGCCTCCTTTTCTCCAGGTTGAACGAGCCCAGCTCCCTCAGCCGCTCCTCGTAAGACTTGTTCTCCAGGCCCCTCACCAGCTTCGTCTCCCTTCTCTGGACTCGCTCGAGCACCTCGATGTCCTTCTTGTAGCGAGGGGCCCAAAACTGAACACAGTACTCGAGGTGCGGCCTCACCAGAGCCAAGTACAGGGGGACGATCACCTCCCTAGCCCTGCTGGCCACACTATTTCTTATGCAAGCCAGGATGCCATTGGCCTTCTTGACCACCTGAGCACACTGCTGGCTCCTATTCAGCCGACTATCAACCAATACTCCCAGGTCCTCTCCACCTCTCAACCTCTTCACCTCCTCCTTGAACCCTGCCACCAGGCAGACCAGGCCATCCACCTGCTCACACCCCCCCCACACACGGTGTCTCCACCACCCTCAGATGACAGCAACAGGCTCAGGCGCTCCCTGCATCCAGAGACCTGAACTGCCACATTGCTGAGTAGGCAGTCAGTCTGGGTGGTCACAGACTTCCTAGAGAGAGCTCTCTGCCTGATGTAGGCCATTGCGGCTTAGCTAGGGAAAGACAGCCATTAGAGGATTTGTTCTTATGGGCGGGGGGCCCTCCCTGCTCACCCTGCCTGTGCGAACTGCCGTGCCGCACCCTGCCCTGTTTGCTTGTCCTGGTCGCTTACGCTCACTAGGTGCTGCCTTTGAACATCAGGGTAGAGGGGCATTGCCGGCTCCTGAGTGCTGCTGGCCCTTGGCTGCCTCGAGTGGCCTCGATGCCGGAAAAAAAGCCCTGCCTGTCCTGTTCCCCTGCTCCGCTGAAGAACGCTTCTGCCCCGGAGCCAATCGCCTCGACAAGTCATGCTTTATGGTTTATGAAATGTCACACAATAAATACTTGCACATTATGGAGCTCCACTGTAATCTACACTGGAGACTGAATACTTTGCTTGCTTCCTACTATGTTTTTAGCCAAAATGTAGCAGTTCTGGCAAAGGGCCTTTTTTACCTTTGTTTAGCTCTGGTGATTACATTGCTTCAAGATCGGTAGTAACAGGAAAAATTCAGTGAACTTTGACTGATAAATGGTGTGGAAAAACCTTGCAAGTGTTTCCCAGCTCTGCTCTAGAGTAGCTTCCAATAATGTTGTTTAGAGCAATTTCTCATTCACACACAGTCCGCACACCCTGTAGGCCTACATTCATCTGCTCTAGTCTTATGATCCTCTCTTTTTACCATATGAGTTATGATATCTTTCCCTGCTCCCAATTTCTTAACAGCAAAAGCAGACCAAAAGAGGAAAATTCCAAAAGACAAACCCCATAAAGAAAAAAGGTGTAAAAAAGAGATAAAAAGAAGCAGATGGAAAAGGGAATGACAGTGGAAAAAGCTGAGAGGAAAGAGAAAGATGGCTTGGCTGTAGGCTCTCCACCATTTCTCTTACTTTCCATCCACTGCTAGATTGCAGAAGGTCGTTTGCAGTGTTAGGAGTGTGCAGTAAAAGTGCATCAGGTTATTCTTGAGATTTGCTGTTACAGGATATATTCAATTTTTCAATTTTCAGTTTTTCCACTTGGTCAGTCAGTCAAAAATAAATAAATAAATAAATAAAAAACATGTAGCCCATACTAACAGTAATTAAAAAGCTTTATCTATGCTCTCTGACACATTTTAACTTGCTGAGCAACATTATTTACAAAACAACCCATCACTAAGAAATACTGGTGACTTTCAGAGCATCGCTTTTGAAAATTTAAAGCATTCCATATTCTCAACCCTCTCTTTCCTCCTCTTTTTCTTCTCTTCCTCCCCAGCCCTCTTTTTAAAAACTCCAATACAATGTCAAGTCCAGGGCCTCCTATGACTACTTTAACATCATATCTGTATTCCCAGAATTGCAAGCAGTCCATTAAATCCTGCAATTTCAGAACTGGTCAAGTTTTATTCCAAAAATAGTGTTTTTTCCCCCGTATTCCTGAAAGGTTGTTCTAGAACTTCATAGTTTGGATTGTTAGAAATTTCTCCTTTCAGCCCACATCCTTCCTTGGAGAATATAAATAAACAGACCACATGCTCTTCTGTCAACGTTGTATTTTAGCTTAAACGTTCCTCCTCCTTTGTGTTTTCCCTCCTGGGGAATAAAAGAAGCAATCATATTCCTTTTTCAACTTCACTTTTGTCAGGCTAAATAAAGTAGACATTTTTTTTAGTCTCTTCATATGATAAAACATCTCCTTCCTGGATCATCCTACATGTGTTTGCTCTGCATCTGTTACAGTTATAATTCATCTTCTTCAAACACTGGCATAAGAGTCATACACAGTATTTCAGAGGAAAGCATACTGATACCCAGTGCAAAGTAATTTGTATTTTACAATTTGCATGAAATACTATTCTTGATTCATACTGGGATTTTAAGTGTTTTCATAAGTTTGTCCTACTTTACACTATTGAATTTCACCACAATTCTATAATTTCAGTCCTCTAGCTTATCCGTTTTTATTCTTTTTTAATTTATTTTCCTATCTCTTTCTGCAAAATTCAACATTTCCTTTTTGGCAATAGGAAAAAGAAATTAACAAAGCAACTAGATCCCTTTGCCCTCTTCACCTAACGAAAGAATGTTTTAGGCAAGACATGGTCAGTAAAAAAGTTGAAAAGGTACTAAAGTGCTTAAAGAAGGAAAAGGGCAGGAAAAAAAAAGGCTTCATTTGAAGCGAGAATATTGGGTTTACATCAGCTTTGAAATTAAGGCTGTGGAGGCAGGTAGGTTGTGAAATGTACAAATTCACATCGATCTGAGCCAGTTGTGGAGTATAGGGAAAGTTTGTTTCTGTTAGGTTGAATGAAATACGTTTTGAGTCCACAGGCAAGGACATTACAATTGATTGTCAATAGCACTAAGAAACCTTAGAAGGAATCATTGATTTTTGCAAAATTAGTTTTTACCCATGTAAACACTTGAGCCTGAAGCATTCCTGTCTGCCATTCCTGTGCCAGTGTAGCTAGAGTTTCCTGAAGTGTGGAAGATTGACCTTTCTCTGTAGAGGAAATAGTAAGAAGATAGCTCTTGGTATTTTCCAAGGAACCTTGCTTTCACAGAAAAATAATAGCTTTGCAACTAAAGCATTCAATTGCATTTTGCTTTCAGAAAGCTCCTGAGAAAACATAGGCAGAAGTTGGCTTTGCTTCTTGCCAATCTCAAGGCTTAGAGTGCTCTGGCTTTTGCAGTCCATGGCTTTAGAACAAACTTTGTATCCTATCTCAAGGTGAAAGGCAGAGGGTTTCCTGATTACTGACTGTAAACTCTCCACAGCAGGGGCCATAGAAGGGTCTGCGTCTCTTCTTTGTGATCCAGAAGATCTGTGCTATGCTTGAGCAGATGAGGCACTTTAGAACTGAGTGAGGCGCAATATTCATACTCAGTGTCTGAAATATTTAATTTCAGAATGAAAAAAACTGCACAAAATGACATTTTCCAGCTGGGGAATTTGGAGTTGTGACAAACTGTAGTGAAGCAACATGCTCACTTTGTTTAACATGTCCTCTACAAGGCTCTCCTTTCTTTCAATATTAGCACAACCATCCGTTGTAGTACTGCAACGTACTTCATGCTGCAGCGTCAGCTACCACTGCCACTGAAGGGAGAAAATGGAAAGGTGTGTCCTGTCAGGTGGGTACTGCATATCTGAATAAGTAGCCTCAGACAGCTCTCATTGGCAAAAGATCCCATGGAAAAAAGGAGGTATTTCCATTCCTTAGGACTAACAGGCACTGCATGAAACAAGTGTAGAAAAAATTGTCAGAGCAAGGACCCTTGTAAGCTAGCTGGTGGAGTCTGTTAGTGGCTGAAAGTGACAGAAATGTTTGGAGGTCATTAAGGAAATCAGGTGAATTCTAGCACTGATGTAATGCTACAGTTCAAACCAGATGGCCCAGTGCAAGTGGATTAAACACAAAATTAAACACTTAATGTTTGCAAAACTTAAGGAAGTATTCAGAAGTCAGAGGAGTTACTGCTTTGCATCTGCAACAGCTTCTGTTTTAATTGCATAATTCTTGGATAACATAGAGATTTATAATTTCTTCTCTGAATTGCTCCTTTGTGTTCCTGACAGCTTTAAAATTGATATTATCAGACACACACCCACACATGCATACACACACACACACAGAAAACAAATAACAACAAAAATAAAAAACTAACCAAATAAAGGAAAAAAAAACAAAAAACAAAAACAAACAAACAAACAAAAAACAAAAAAAACACACAAACAAACAAACAAACAAACAAAACAACAAAAAACAACAAAGGCAGTTTCCAGGTTGCCTGTTTTATCAATAGTTATACAATTTCATTGGTTATGTAGTGTATTAGCAGACTTCAGGGTATAAAGGGGAACCTGAGGCTGGAATAGAGAAAGTGTATGGAGCCGTAACACGGCTCAGGTACTCAAAGTATGGTTAGAATCAGGTAGTGCAGTAGAGTACAAGTCAAGACGATGGAAGGAACATTTGAGACCAAAATTAAAGATCAGCTTATATGCTATGTACAACCAAGAAATTGAAAGAATGACAGTCTTATCTGGGATACGGAAGTTCAAAGTCTTAAAGGGCTAGTATCACACATTGTGGAAACACTACAACCAAATCTTTTGCAAGCCAAAGTACATTTTTAAGCACACAATAACATTTTTAGGGAAAATTTTTTTGAGCTGTTAAGTCACATGGAGCAAAAGAGGATCTCACTATGGAAAAAGTTACCTAGTAGTTTAGCGTCTCAATCTTCAGAGCACACATTTGGAAAGATTAAAAAATGATGATTTTGCTCACAAAATTTTAAATTCCTGCTTTAGAAATGTTAGTTCATAATTTTTTTGTGGGCTAGCTTTCAAGAAAGTAACAGCAAAACATTTTTTGAACAATGCACTAAAGAATATTTTATCATATACAGGGTCTCCAGAAATCAAGTGTTGATTGATGTTGTCTCTGAATGAAATATTGATGTAATATTGAAGGCTGTTAGATGAATAACATTCTAGGAGTCTTCATGAATCTTTTGGTATTTCTTTTGATACTTGCAAAGAAATTCATAGAGCATTTTTTTGTCCTGGAAGAATAGTATTCCATCAGGAAATACAAATTTCATGGCATCAAAATATTTTGAAGGCACATAATGAAAATCCATTCTATTATAAGTTCTAGCAGCTTCTAAGAGGCTTGGTCAGCTGTCCCTGACCCAAGGGTGCCTGGAGCTTTGTTGCATCTACCCCCTGATTAGGCAGGGTTGGCAACAGGGTTTGGGTTTCTATCACCATGAGACTCTGTCTGAAGATTACCTGGGAGATATGGGATCTGTGTCACTAAGCAGAAAAAGAATCTTTTCCAGCAGGATGGCTGACCTGGTAAGATGGACTTTTAACTAGGAATGATGGGCAAGGGGGATAAGCTACCAGTAGTGCTATGAGGGAATGAAGGCAGGGTTGATGACCAAAGGGCCTGTGATGATGATAACAGAAAGGAACACAAAATCAACAAAATGGATCTTAAGTGGGGTCACCTACAGCATTTGCATGTGAGTAAGCAAATGTGGACAAGGCATCGTTATGGAACAAAACAAAACAAAACAAAACAAAACCACCACGAACTGTTTCTGGGAAATCAGCATACTGGGTTGCCTGTTTGAAGTGCCTGTACACTAATGCACGCAGCATAGGAAATAAGCATGAAGAGTTAGAGATCTGTGTGTAGTTGCAGTTCTGTAACACCACTGGGATCACAGAGATGTGGTGCAATGTCTCCCATGACCGGAGTGTTGCAGTGGAAAGTTACAGGCTCCTCAGGCTGCGAAGATGAAGGGGTGGAGCTGCCCTTTGTGTGAGAAACCCGTTGGAGTGCCTGGAGCTCTGCCTGGGGATGGGTGGTAAACCATCTGAGAGCTTATGACTGAGGATTAAAGAGCATACAGGTAAGGCTGATACTGTTGTGGGTGTGTCTGTGATAGGCTGCTTGACGGGGAAGAATAAGGAAGTGAAGTTTTCTACAGACAGCTAGCAGCAGTCTCATGTCCACTGGCCCTAGTCCTCATGGGGGGACTTCCTCCATGCTGATATCTGCTGGAGGAGCACAGCAGGGCACCAGTAATGCAGGGGGTTCCTGGAGAGCACTGATCACCCAAGTAATAAAGGAGACAATGAAGAGAGGTGCTCTGTTGGACCTCACACTCACAAATAATGTACTTTTTGGGGATGTGAAGACTGAAGGAAGCCTTGGCGATAGGTGAATTCATGAACACTGTCTCACCTGGAAGGAGTTAAGACCAACCCCCTATGAGACTGCCACAGTAAGTGGGTATGATCAGATTAACTTCAAAAGCACAGTTCTGATCCAAAGTAAGCAAACACGATGAATTTCCCAAGGTTATGAGTAAATATATCATATCATAGCAATGATCTGTGTATTACTACACTAGACCTCTGTGCGAAGGAGCTTTTGCAGGACTGCAACTAGAATGTGGTGAGCAGATAAATTTTCAGTGTTCAAACTAGTCAGGGCCTTATCAGGCAGCTCATGAGGAATGAACATCTTTAAAAATCAAGCTTAAAATGAGTGAGGTAACATTGCAGCTACTGTGCAGGTTTATGAGGCTGAGACAAATTATGTTGGTACAGCTTCTGACGACAGCAGCACAGAAGTAGCTGGTGAAGATGCTTAGGCTAGAACTGTAGTAGAACTGTACATCCCAGTGTTGCCAGCAAGCAGACCTAACTGGGGAAACTTTGCTTCTGTCAAGCAACTCAGACACAACTCAGCTGAAATCAGATGCACACATCCCTCTCATCCTACTAGAGGAATGTTTATACTTCCCTTTGTGAAAGCTAACAGGGGGCTTGGTGGTACCGTGCAGTATGGCTTTACTGTGCAAATATTTGGTTCCTTTGCATGTACATTTGCAAATACTATTCTCCTTAGAGTATCACCAGCATTACACAGCGTTTAAACAAATATCAGTTTTGGAAGTATATCTCAATGGGGTTGTTTAAGGCTGCAGGAAACTGTAGAAGAAATGCAGCATGTTTTTCTTAAGGTACACGACTGTGCATAGCTCCAGTCTAGGTCTTCTGACATGGGTAATACAAAATTCTAAGCCTGCAATTTCAGGTTTGCTATGATGACTCCTGTATCTTCTCTGACCCAATGTAAGGAAAAGCTTTTTCCCCATCAAAATGATTCAACACTGGCAAAGCTCCAAGGGGCAGTAAAATCTCCATCCTTGCAGCCTTTCAAAACTGGGTAAGTTTTGAGCAAGCTAATCTAAATTTGAAGTTATGACCTAGGAAATTGTCCTAGATGACCTTCTGAAATTCCTTCCCACCTTAATTCCCACAGAACTACTGATTTTGTTTGTAAAGACACTCCCTCTAGCTCTGGCATCTTCTCCCTTGACCATGCTATGATCTGTTCTGTGGGGTGTGTTCTTACAGGAAGAAAGGTACCACCCTGTGTACTTTTTTTTTTTTTTTTTTTTTTTTCATTTGAGAAAGCTTAACTAGAATCAAACTATTGTGCTATATAGAGTGATGGGGTGGTTACTCTGACTGCTGGTAAACAAAGGAGTTATGTACCAAACCATGACATCTCCATCTGTGCGCAATGGATGGCAAGCACCCAGAGCTGTTAACAGAACTTGAAGCATTTTGAGACCACAATTTAGGCAGCTTTTGCATCTTCTTAGTGTACAGTTGTGGGACAGCCTGGGAGCTGAAAAAGTGGGGGCAGGATCTGGTACAGGTTTTAAATTGGAGGATGGTCTACTGCAATTTATCACTGGGGGTGTCTGAGAGAAGAAACTATGCTTAATAAGCCCATTTTTTTTTTTTTGTCTTAGACTCCAGGTGCAAGATGCTACTGGATGACAAAACAACTCTTCCATGTGCAGTACCTTTCCTCATGCGAAGCAGGGAAAATGAGTCCTAATGAGTAACCAAACTGTCCTAAAGAACTGAAATGGTAAAAAGTAAGACCCCCATCCTAGCCCTGGCTCCCAGTGAATTTCTCTTACTTGTGAATTCTTGTGAAAGTTTTCACAAAGCTTGCTCATGCACCTGCCCAGGCTCACGTTCGTCCCAGGGATGCTCTTCCCACCCCCAGACCCCCGGACCCAGCTCTGGCTGCAGGGCAGCCTCCGGAGGGGCGCAGGTAACGCAGCTGCGCCCAAAGTCTCGCTGTCCTCTTCGTTTAATGGCACAGAAATCTCAGACCCCAGAAATTCGCAGACCCCGGAGCCGAATGTACCCGGCAGCCGGGTTCTTGCGCCTGCTGTGCCACCCACAGGCACGGGCGCGAAATGCGCCCTGTCTCCGTTTCTTTTTTTTTTTTCTTTCTCCTGGTTAATTACTTTATACCCTAAAACCTCTCTGCCTTGTCTGCTTATCGTCAGATTTCTGCGGTATCAGCTGGGTATTAGTAGTGCTTAGTGTTGAAGGTTTTTAACCTGTTTTTAACCTTGTGGTTTAGTGCACCTGGTTGCACTTGTTGATATATCTCCTGTATTTCCAGCACTATGGCTTATTGTAGGTACTGCGAAATGCACTTGCTCCTGAAAGTCTAGATGAACCTCAGAATTTATTGACGGCAGGTTTTTTTTTTTTTTTTTTTTTTTTTTTTTTTTTTTTCGATGCAGAAATGCCATCTTGGTTTTCTAAATTTCCATTACATTCTGCATGTGTTTTTGCATGTCAGACTTTGCATTTGAAATGTTTTTTTTTTTTTTTCCTCTCCTTAAACAACCCATGAGATACAAGTACTATCACATAAAAATTGAACTGTACTTATACTTCAGAAATTGTTCCTACAACCTTGAAATATGTGTGTGTGTGCTGGGAGAAGGGATTTCACCTTCTCTTTCTTCTCTGGGACAAAGCCATAACAAAGCTTCAGATCTTTTCAGGTCAAGAAATGCAGCTCCCATCCGTTCCTTGTCAGTATGTTTTGAAGCCTATACATGAAAGCTACACAGTTCATCAGAAGAGTCCTGGTTTCCAAATGGTTGAGTTGTATCCCACTCAGTTCTGTCTAGATTCACCGATGGTCTAAAGCCGTGAACATGCAGTGAAATAGGTGGGCAGGGATTTAGCCCCAAATGTGTCTGCCCCCAGCTTTTCACAAGCTTGCAGTAGGCTGGGCAAGCTGACTAGATGCTTGCCTAATGACCAACCTTATATTTTTGTAAGGAACACCTATACAAACATCCCACTATAAACATGTTAGGAGCAGTCTGAGTGTGGGAATAAATAAATAAATAATAATAATAATAATAAAAACTACATTAATTCCTATGTATTTGTGTTTCAGGGATTAATTCTATAAGAATTCATCTATGTTAATAGAGTTGAGGCTTTTCCCTCTGGCACAGAAATTCCCATTTTTTCTCTCTTCTGTGTTTAGCAATTTCTGTGAAAAAGTGGGAACTTGCTATATCAGAGATCTAAGCCTTTCTGTCAACTTTCTGTTGAAATTGGCTGTGGTGGAAGTGATGGCTGCCAGAGAGACACAAACAGTCATTTGGTCAGAGAGAAATCAGGTGGCACTTGACTAAAAAGCAGTTCTTGGACAATTTTAGCATGACTCCTGTCCTGAGGCTACATTTTATGACCTGTTTGCAGTTGTGCTGGCATGATAGCTTCCAAGAAGTGAGCCAAGGAGGGTTTCTAAACCTGATCTTGTTCAGATTCTGTTCAGCTTCTTACTGAAGCTCCCCCCATCCTCCATGGGTGTAGTAGTGCTCCTGGGAAGCCATTCTTATCTCAGATATGAAAAGTTGCTGGAGCTTGGCTGTAAGTTGTTGGTGCCTTGATATTCTCAGAAAAATGATAATTTCTCATATGCTCCTATTAAATTTGCAAAACTAGTCTAAAAATAATGTAGACAGATTCAATTATTGAAAAATGAGGTTTAAACCAACAGAAAGTATGCCAGTTTCAAAGTTGGACCTATCTTCTCTTAAAGCTATGCTACTTAGAATGAACTTGAAGAATCTGTGGTTTATTGGATCATCTTCACTTTAATCTTAACATATAACTTCACAGATTACCACATTTCAGTTACCAAATAAATCTGAATGCCTGTTGAGTATGGTAGTTTTTGTACGAGGACATCTGTGCATTAAATGATACTTTTTGACAACTGTGCAAGTCAACATGAAAGAAATGTAGCCTTAGCTACAGTCCGTATTTCTGTAGTGATAATAATAATGATAAAAAGGAATAGACACTTCTATAACAGATACTATGTCTTAAAAAGATTTCTTTGACACTCTGAGTAATAAATCTGGCTTCATAACAGTGGTTATATTGAGGCTACAAGCCTGCAAACATGCACTGGTATGGTCTCCTTCTCCTAGATGAAAGAGCTCCAGGATTTTGTGGAGTAAAGTTTCATAACAGTGTTCTTAGTATAAATCCTTGGTCCTATGATTTTCTCCTTTGGCTAGGAAGGTTCATTCCAGGTTGACAGCTGGCACAAAAATGTTGGTGTGACATCATGATCCAACTTTTGTTTTTGATACATCTGATGGGAGCAAAACAGCTAATTGAATACTTCTCATCAGTAGACAAATTTCTAAACAGGAGGATGACAAACCCCTGTAGCATGGGATTTAAAACTGAATGATTCCTTTGGACAGGAGTGCTGTCTCTCTCAGTGTTTGTACAACAGTGAAGTATTATAGCCTGTATATCACCAGGTAACTTTGCCCAATATTTTAATATGTTCTTGAAATACCTACTTGCTTTGTTTTTACAAATGCTGTAGAATAATTCATCTAGTCTAACATGCTTAATTATGGGGGAGAGCACGACTCTTCATGTATTTTTTAATAAGTGGACATAAGTGACGAGTTGTGAAGTTTCTGTTCAGAAAAAGCCATGAAAAAATGTGCTCGATGCATTGTGCATTTTGGTGCATTTTCCATGACCAACGTTGATTTAATGAAAATTGGCTGGGTGCAACATCATCCCATGCTGATGCTGTTATTTGTACTCACCTGTGTAAGGTGGCATACTACACACAAAGACAACATATGGGGTAGACTTGGGCATAGCGTTGCAGTGGGAAGATTTTCCAGGTACCCAAATGTACTTGGAATTTCCAAGTACTTTCATGTAGATAGTCAGAGAATTTTGGATAAAGCAGCTCCTCACAAAAATGTAAGGAGTGTCCTACTTTCAGTTTTAAAGAGCATCCCAACCTGGACAGTTTCTGATTCACTACAAAAATACAGGCTGTGTATCACAAGGTCTCAGTCTAGAGTGTAGCATGGCAATGTACTTTCTGGCCACCTGATAGAAAAAAAAAAGATGCACAGGTATTGCTGTCTGTTGAACATTAATCTATTTTTTAAGAGATTCCCTGAAATAGCTGTTTATGGTTTAAGTTTTTTTTTTTAATGTTTCCTCTGAAAGGATGGATAATAATAGATTAAATATTTTAATTGGATGTCCTATATGCCTGTGTTCAAATATGTGAGCAGAGCATCTGCTTCACATTTCCTTGACATTCTGTCTGGGTTATCTTCTTTTTGTGTCATGTCTCCCCCTCCCCCATCATCCAGGAGTCCTGTTTTCTTTCCATGAAAAAAACATGTTTTTTTACTTTGGACTTAAATGAAGCTGAAAACTAGGTTCTCAAAGCTTTGTCCTACTCCTACTGCCTGTTTCATCAATTAGGCCAAACAACAAGGGAGTACTGCTTAGAAATCTACGATTGTGTTTTGTCAGGTAGAAAAAAAAATCTGAGTATTGCTGTGTATGTCATATCATCATGTTGAGTGTTAAACAATGCAAGTAATTTACATTAATAATACAATTGAATGAGCTTTTCTGTCAATTTATCTGAGCATATTATATATAAAGCCAGGCTTCCCCCACACACCACTACAAAAGAATGTTCCTTCCCTTCTCAGACTTGGTCAAGAAAATTATTTCAGGAATAGAAATGAATTATATAAGGCTATATCCTGGCCATCTGACAATCTTACATCTTCCCAGTAGGCACAGTACTAACTTTATCCCAGCACAATGCTCAGGCTAATATGAGTCATCTGATAACCTCCTCATTGTGCGTTGACCTCAACCTTGGACCAAAATAAACATAAATTAAATTACAAACCTATACTTGGTATCCTCGCACTCTTTTTTGTGTCTCTGAAGCTCTGAGAAGTGTGGCAGACTTGGAGGCTTCACTTTCCTTCCATCTGGCTGTCCTGAAATGGGAGCCGAGTCTCAGAATATATTGTTGCCTTTGTCCTTTGAAGAGCCTCTTGGGCTGATCCTGTTTTCACTGGGTTCAGCACTTATGCTGCTGTGTTCATTTCAAGTGAATTTCTTCTGGCTGATGTTTCTGTAAGTGTGAGCAGGTATCCTCTGTCATGGGAAAAACACTTTGTCTTCCTCTGAAGACAGGACCTTGCTTCCACTATCTAATTGACTTTGTGTCTGATCATATTAATGGATTTGAAAGGTCTCTGAAGCTTTAGTTTTTTTTGAATTGGATTTTACCATTCTCCCTGCCGAAAGACACATGCAAGTTGAGCAGAAAATAGCCTTTTTTTTTTTTTTTGGTGGTGGTGGTGGGAAGGGGTTAGACATGCTTTTTGAGACAGACAGTTCTCTGAAGCAAACCTATCTAAATCTCTGTCCATCCTGGCCCTTTTAGGTAAGGGTCCCTTAGCCAAATGCTGTATCCAAGAATGGGCAGCTGAGAAGATGTCCTCTGAGTGTGATGGCACATTGCCACATGTGGATATGGGTTTATTTAGAGCTCTGAACAAAAGTAACCTCAGCTCTAGGGTTTGGTCTGCTACTGACTCACTTTGTGTCCTTCGGTAAGCCACTTGGCTTGCTTGTTTTTTTTCTGCAAAAAGGGGACCCTCAGTAAGACTGACCCATTCTAAATATGCATGCTTCATCTGTTTTTTGATAGTGCATTTGGAGATGAGAACAATGTATAAGTATTGGTGAGCATCCCTCCAACAAAATATGACTGCTCATTTTCTAAAGCACTGGTTTAAAGCTCACTAAGCTCTTTTCAGTGAGTAAATTATACAACAAATTAACTTACATTTAAGCCATCCAGTCCTGATTTATTTTTAAATGAATATTTTGAAGCTTTGCACTGAATAGTGAAAGTGAAGTCATCTTATTATGAAGGCTGTCTTTGAACTCCTTGCTTTAAAGTAAGCCTTCCTCCCTTCACTGGTTTTCTTGGTAATTTGCTCCCCAATGTCTGAAACTTTAAAGCAGGAAAGTAATTAATGAAGAGAGAATAGTGAATGTAACACTTTTTGAACATACATTTCCAGATACATTGTAAAAAAGTTCCCTAAATGATTCAAAAACATATTGTTGCATAAATTTACAAGGATACATATTTTTATGGCCCGTGAATAATTCTGCAAGTAAGCACAGACCTGCAACCAAACATATGCATATAAACATGCACATGTACACATAAACATATGTACAAATTTCACCATTTTTTGTTTTTAATAACTACCTTAATATCTGGAAAGAATAAAGCGATTTTAAAGGTGAGTCGAGAAGTTCGGGTGGAAGATATTACTGAAATATCAAATAATTATTTCTAGAAAGACCCTTCAAAAATAGAGACTTGCAGACAGTTCCAGTAAACTTTCAGTAACTGAACATAGCAGAGGAAGAAAAGATTCCAAGTTCCAAAAACCAGCCTACTCACTTAACTTGTACCTGAGCTATCCCGGAATGAAAGGACTCTTTCATTTGAAGCATTCAGACTCAATGCACCTTTTATTCTACATGAAGCCTGAAGTATTCACCTCCTGTCACTTTACTGGTAAAATGTTTTACATCCTTTAGAACTTGATCAGAAGATCTTTGTACTCAGCAGAATGTTCCCTTTAAAGTCAGTCAGTTAGGGATGATTTGTGCATCTTGGTTTTGAAAAAAAATGGCTAATGATTCAGAAGAGCATTTATTTTGAATACTTCAAGGCATCTTAAAAAACGTGATCCTAAGAAGTGGTAAGAAGCTATTTTGCAAATCAGACCTTCTTTTTCTGTGTGTACAAAGAATACACAAACACAGCAGTTACTTGTGGAAATGTACTAATGAGCTCATGCATAAGCTAAATCTTTTCTGTAAGCAATGTTCATCATGTGGGATAAAAATTTGAAATTGAGACTGAGTGTGGTGCCTTTGTAGTAAGCACAGAAGAAAAAAATATGTTCTTTTTCTTTTTCTTTTTCTTTTTCTTTTTCTTTTTCTTTTTCTTTTTCTTTTTCTTTTTCTTTTTCTTTTTCTTTTTCTTTTTCTTTTTCTTTTTCTTTTTCTTTTTCTTTTTCTTTTTCTCTTTCTCTTTCTCTTTCTCTTTCTCTTTCTCTTTCTCTTTCTCTTTCTCTTTCCTTCTCTCCTCTGGAGAGCATCAGTATGCTTCTGAATAAATCAATTAGATGTTTTGCAAATGCGTAGTGCTTGGAACTTCCAATGGAATTCCCTGGTGTGGTTCTGCCCTTGCAGATAATGGCATTCATTTGGGAACAGCAGAGAAAGAAATACATTTCATGATAATCTGTGTTTTTTCCTCCTCACCCAATGACCTGAGTCACAATATTAATCTGTGACTCTGATTTTATATGCACTACATGCATTGGTATGATTTCGAAGCACACAAATGCTGACACTCAATTGTTTAGGTTTTCAGAACTGTACCTGTTATAATACCCTTAAAAATATCAGCTGCTGTGGCTGGGCTCTAGAGAAAGCTCCCTGTCAGGCTTTAAAAACTATCTATGTTACATTTTATGTTTAAATTTGTGTCTGCTAAAAGAGTCTAGTTCATTCATTTCCATTTCTGATCTGATTTGGGACCAAATGCTGCACACCACTATCATCCTGGGACTGAACAGTTTTTGCTAGCTGTCTGTGGATCTCTTGGACCTCAGTTACCCTGATCTAGACTCACAATAATCCTGATGGCTGCTGTGGAATTTCTTGTTGTTTACCCAAAGATAATCAATAACAATTAGTAAGAAACTGAGTACTTTATTGTTATCCTCTTCACTGTTCTTACCCTGAATTAAAAGATGGAGATCAGACATCATTTATTTGAAGCAAAGAAGATAATAGTCCTTCTTTATTTATGAGGATTTAGGAATTACATTTTAAATAGGACTAGCTGGGAATCTTTTACCTGATCAGTTTTCCCATGAAAAAGACGTTGTCAGACACTCAGATTTTATACAGAGAGAGCTTCCCCACTCTATCACCTGCCCCCTCTCCTGCGATGACTGGAGAGAAGGATCCTTGATCATGTGTTCTGAAGGTTTGAGCTTCAGAGGAACAGTGAAACTCAGAAGCACTTACCAAGTGCAGCACAACAGCCACCTCCCTGCCTGCATCACTCAGGATCCTCTCTGGCAGACAGGGACTGGGAAAGGGGGGAAGCAGAGAATCACAAAACTTTGGTTCTCAGCCTCACGATTCCTATAAAGAACTACTGGTAAATTATCTTTCTCCTTAGAAGTACCCAGGAAAAATGGGGGAAGAAATAGATAAATAAGGCAACAAAACCCTTAATGACATGCATCTAGTTAGTCAAAATTTCCACTAGTGTATTTCTCATGCAGAGAGCTAAGAAAAAGTGGAAGACAGATGCATGGTGTTCTTTGGGGTTATGATTTGAGTAGGTGCAAAGGTCAGATGAATTCATCTGACATGAGGCAAGATTAGTGTGTACAGCTTGATACTGTTTTCTTGCTACACTTCTGCCTCAGCTAGATCTGTCTACAGTTTTCTGCATAACTCAGAAATAAACAGCTGATGAGACATCTCCTCATAGCAGTGTATAGAATGGCAACTGATATCTCTGAATCTATCAGTGTAAACTGGATATGTTTACATGTAATTGAAGGAGCACTGGAAGCAAATCCATTTAATGGGTTTTCAGTAGCACTGATGTCCTTCTAATAATGTAGCAGAGGAATGAATCTCAGGTCAGTATTGCCCATAGTAAATGTCAAGGAGAGTGGAGAGAGAGCAGTCCTGTTTCAGCTTGTGTAAATGCATTACCCTGTAGAAACATCTGCCAAAGATGCCTGCTGGAGTGGAAAACAGTCTGATCCTTGAACAGTGTTCACATGGGAAATGGATATTCCTGCTTGGTAGAAGTGGTTGGCTGCAGAAAGAAAAATCTGTGCAAGAGCCCTCCTCAGAAGGCTCTGGGAAAATTTGTCTTATTTAACCTTCCTAAAACATTGTTGAGGAGTACACACAATATTTCACTGGACTAAAATCACCAGAGCCTGGGCATCAGGTATCACGCATATCTCAACATCTTTGTTTGAAGAATTATTGGTCACTTTGGGCTCACAAAAATAGAGTAGATCCTTAAGGCTTCATTCCAGTAATTGGCTCTGATGACAGCTCAAAATGCCTTACAAAATGAAATACAGTTAATGCTATTTCTGTCCTCAGCTAATCTTTTTTTTTTTTTTTTTTTTTAATTCTTAAATATTAATAGCAATGTCTCTACAAAAGATTTTACATTCAGAATTCCACATTTACCAGTCATTTAGTCAGACTATTCCTCACATTAGGGGTTATTTATGCTAAAAAGGCTAAAGAAATTCTTCTAAACTGTGTAAAAAGCTGCAGGATTAGGATTACTATCATTATGTGAAATGGTTCCCTTGGGAAAAGTCCTAGAGAATATGCTCCTGAGAAACTACTGGAAATGAGAGGGATTTTGTTTGTTGTTAAAAGCTTGGAATATTTGATTTATTTTTAGATGTCTGGAAACCAATCTGGCTTCTTTAAGGATGTTTAAGCTCGTCATTTTATCAAATGATGTTGCTTATTTTTCATCCAACATCAAGATGTCAACAATAGTTTTGATTACATAGACCTGTCAGTTCAGTTATATTTGCTTCATTAGCATTGTTAGTTTGACGGAGTCTTGTTTGCAAATACTTAGTTTTAAGGGATGAGGTGGCCTATTGCACAGACAGGATACAGCAGAAAAAAGTTAGGCGATTACATTTTTGTAAAGACAGCCTAATTTGTAAAAATCACAGGCTACTTAGTCCAGAGTTTTATAAAGGGTTAGTATGTGATGATGTGTACAAACAGAAACAAACATTCCTCTTTTTCAGGGCTGTGGAACTGAAATGTGACAATGCATTTATGAAGCAAGTTCAAAAACAGTTTTCATGACAAATTTAAGGCTCCTGTTAATTTTTTAACAAATAGTTTTTGTTTTTTCCCACAGGGGGTAATTGACCCCAGTGAGGAAAAAATCAGAAAGAAATTCTGCTCTGAACCGTACTGACTAGAGTTTTAAAACATTGCTGAAAAGCTATGGGAGAGATGTTATGCATTTTTCATAGAAAGAAATAAAATATTAATTCCTTTTAGTGACTTAGATGAACACTATAAAAAAGTATCAGAACTGGGGCAAAAGAGTTACATTATTTAACCACAGCCTCTTCATTATATGTTATTAAAATGATGTTCGATATTTTGAGAGGAAAAGGACTTTTATAGTTCTGGTTATTAGAGTACTAAAATTAAAATCTATTCAGTCTTGGGACAGAGAATAGAGACTGCAAGATGTTTCCCCTCCTTTTTTCCACATCTTCTAAAGAAGCAAGAATCAAAATTGTAATTAAGTATTTTGTTTGACACATTTGTGGTCACATACCCTGTGCTGGAACAGCATTTTGCAAGTTTGCTCACCAGAAATAAAACAACTCAGGATAGTTAGAGACTAACTCCACAAACATTGACATGCGAGGATAGCTCTACTGACTTTGAGCAATCTCAGAGAGGTTAGCAGGATTCCACAGGCCAATTACAGTTGCTCCCATGCCTGTCCCTACAATAGTACCTAAGTGACTATATAAGGCTTCTCATGAGTACAGGATTGTGTAATATTTTTTTCTTACAACCATAATCCATTGGGTGTTGACATCTTCACAGCAAGCTGTGACTCGGCAAGGATATGCAAGGTTAACTGTATGTATATCTCATTAAACTTTGAGAGATGATTTGAGGAGGTCCATGTTTTATGCACAGGCAGATTTTGCCTGTTCAGGCAATTTTAAAAGAAGAGCGGTTCTGCTGCTATTTTTCCTCACTTAAGATCGTGTCTGTGGAGCTGAGGCTTGGTTTGGCAACCATTAAGAAAATTCTGGATATAAGTGGATAAGACAGCTCTAATTGTAGAGATGTCATGGAAAAAGTGTGATTCATTGCTTTGAGCTGTGCACAGAGCTTGAATACTTGGTTTAATTCGGTATTAGGTGCCAAACTACATCTCTGGAATTTGACACCAGGACTAGGAGAGATCACTATTTTCCTTTGCTCTTGTTCTCTGATCCTGAAACTCTTCCTCCTCTTTTGAGGAGGCTCTCCTGAATGTCCCAGGTTGACCACATTCCAGTTAGATAATTATATTTCAGCACTATAGACACGCTCTGCAAGGAGCAGTTGGAGCTTGAAAAGGGCACACTTTCCTTGGAACTCCTTATTCTTTAGGAAGTTTTATACCAAAGATATTGCAGGTCTGCTTCCCAGATTATTTGATACGGCTTTAAACTGCATCTAGTGCTTTAAGTTGTGATTCTGCCAAGATTGTAATTTTGAAAAATCATGAAATTGGAAGACCTGTATCAGAAATATCTGCAGTACAGTTCTCTATTTCCATTGCTATTTAGCACATATTTCAGGATTCATTAAGTTGTAGGATGGTGGCAGTATACATAGTGTGGAGAAGGTAATAGCTTTTGTTTCCTATATTGGTGCACATTTAAGTACCAGTGGATGTTTTATGAGACAGGGCAACACTGGTCTTACAGAGATGCACAATTCTCCTCTTTGCCCTTTCCTTTCCTTTCCTTTCCTTTCCTTTCCTTTCCTTTCCTTTCCTTTCCTTTCCTTTCCTTTCCTTTCCTTTCCTTTCCTTTCCTTTCCTTTCCTTTCCTTTCCTTTCCTTTCCTTTCCTTTCCTTTCCTTTCCTTTCCTTTCCTTTCCTTTCCTTTCCTTTCCTTTCCTTTCCTTTCCTTTCCTTTCCTTTCCTTTCCTTTCCTTTCCTTTCCTTTCCTTCCTCTCCTCTCCTCTCCTCTCCTCTCCTCTCCTCTCCTCTCCTCTCCTCTCCTCTCCTCTCCTCTCCTCTCCTCTCCTCTCCTCTCCTCTCCTCTCCTCTCCTCTCCTCTCCTCTCCTCTCCTCTCCTCTCCTCTCCTCTCCTCTCCTCTCTCCTCTCCTCTCCTCTCCTCTCCTCTCCTCTCCTCTCCTCTCCTCTCCTCTCCTCTCCTCTCCTCTCCTCTCCTCTCCTCTCCTCTCCTCTCCTCTCCTCTCCTCTCCTCTCCTCTCCTCTCCTCTCCTCTCCTCTCCTCTCCTCTCCTCTCCTCTCCTCTCCTCTCCTCTCCTCTCCTCTCCTCTCCTCTCCTCTCCTCTCCTCTCCTCTCCTCTCCTCTCCTCTCCTCTCCTCTCCTCTCCTCTCCTCTCCTCTCCTCTCCTCTCCTCTCCTCTCCTCTCCTCTCCTCTCCTCTCCTCTCCTCTCCTCTCCTCTCCTCTCCTCTCCTCTCCTCTCCTCTCTTTTTCCTTTTTCCTTTTCCCGTATAGATTTTGAATTTGTTCTTTGTTTCCTGCTAAATCTTAGAATCACATACTCATGTAGGCTGGAAGAGTCCTTTGGACTGATGTGGTCCAGCTCCCTACTCGAAATAGATCCATCTGTGCCATGTAGCTGAGGGACTTGTTCTGTCAAGTTGCTAATATCTCCAAGGGTGGAGATTCTTCAGACTCTCTGGGTATCTGTTTCAGTGTTTCACCACCTTCTTGGTGAGTTATTTTTTTCCATATATCAAGTTGGGATTCCCCATGTGCCAGTGTATATCTAGTGCACCTTACCCTTCCATTGTGCAATTCAAAGAGTATACATTCTTCAACTTCCTCATACTCTTCCATAGGGCAGTTGAAAACAGCAGTAAGATGTCCCTTAAGTCTTCTCTCCTCCAGGTTGAACAAAGTTAGCTCCCTCAGCCTCTTATCTCTCATTCTCCAGTCCTCTCACCATCCTAATGGCCTTTCTCTGAGCTTACTTCAGTGTGTGAACATCTTTCTTCTGCTGGGAAACCCAAAATTAGGTACAGTACTCCAACTGTGATCCCACAAATGCCAAAGGGAGGAAAGAACCAGTTCCCTTACCACTCTCTGCTGATATATACTGGGATGTGTCTCACATTCTTTTCTGCAAGGACACCCTGCATACTCATGTCTTATTTATGTCCCATGATGACCTCAGGTCATTTTCTGAAAAGCTTCTTTCTATTCTGTGTATACTCAATCTATCCCAGTAACAACAAATGCATATATATATATATATATATATATATATATATATATAAATCTTTTATTGTCTTTTTCTTGTCCTTTGGTCCCCTGTCTCACTGAGCAATGGGATCTTTGAGCAAAGGGGTTGGTTAGCCTTCCTTTTTCTGGCAGTTTACTTATAAAGCCCATTCCTGTTGGCCAGAAATTTGAATGAAACTGAAAGCTTGTGGTTCTCCAGTGGTTTCTAGAAAGCCCAGGAGTGAATGGAGATTATTTTGCATGAATAATTCCTACCAGACATGTCATTCCCACCTTATCAGCGGGCTTTTACGCAGTTTCTCTGAAATTCCACACTGACTTTCCCTTTCATCCAAGAAAAGAGATGGCTCATGTTACTAGACTGGTGCTTACATCTGTTTCTTATTGCTTCATATTTGGAGATCATCTTATTGTCCCAGTGGTCAAGAGTAGGGGAAGTTACATTTGTTCTTTATAGGCATTAAGATGGCAGCAATGTGTGAATTAAATTAGCCTGAGTAGTGTATTTTCATGTATCAGGCTCCTCTGTTGAATTTTAATTGGCTTTAGTGCTTATTTGGTCAACATTTAGTGAAAAAGGTTCTAAAATATTGTCAGTATGCACCATGCACATGCTACTTTTATCTTAGAAGAATCTGTCTCTTCCTGCTCCTGCTGGAGGGTTTCTTGTTAATCTTAAGTCCGTTCAAATTGCATTTTTTTCATGTTGGTTTTCTACCTTGGGGCTAATTTGTTTGTTTTTATTTAGAAATCTTCTGCTAAAACAAACAAACTAAATATTATTTGGCCGCTGCTGAAACAAAGTTAGTGGAAAATGTTTTGCTTTGCCTGTCAAGATTTATTACACTCATTTTACTGCAAAGCTTTTTTACTTTTTGAGCAGATATGGAATATTTGCCAGGGAGGTTGTTCTGACATTATGATTTCATTTTTGCCATCCTTGAAGAAATCTGCTCAGATCTATTCCTTTGACGTGTATTTCCATAGAGACTTGTCAGAGATTTGCCACAAAATCCCCGAGGATTTCCTTGCATGGAGAAGACCAAGGGTTTTCACATCAGTAGGAGGAGCTGTGCTATCTAAGACCTTGCTGCTCCTGTCTGTGCAGAATGGATGTGATGACAGGCAGCAGAACAGAGAGCTGTTCCTGAAGTGCTCCAAGTGCCTGCAGGCAGGACACTGGGGAAGTTGGAAGCTGTGTGTGTCAGGTGTAGAAATGCAAGGAGTGGCAGAGGGAGCTTGAGATGGGAGTAGGAACACAGTATTGACAATTTTGTCTTCATGGGTAGTGACATGTCCCATTTTGGTCAAAGAAGCTCTAGAAATCCCATAATTTCTATTCCAGGAGTGAAGAGAAATCCCTGTGAAGAGCAGCTAGGCAGGGATATTGCAAAAAAAAAAAGCCATTTTTTTCCCCTCCCCTTCTCAGGTGGAATTGGGATAGACAGGGAGAGTGAGCAGAAAGATCCATGTGTCTCTAGGGTCTCTCCTTCCCCTCTTGTGCACAACTGGTCAGTCTACTGCCTACACTTGCCCTAGCAATACCTTGGGGGAGAAATGGAAAGACATCCCTTTATAGAGACCCTCCTCTCAAAGGCAGCATAATGAAGAGGCCCCACATACCTGGGCAGATCTGGGTTTGAGAGACACTGCATTTATATGCACAGAGGGATTCTCAGTCAATGGGATGAGGACAGATGCATTATTTGGTGGACAACTGGGTCATATGGAACCATGACGGGAAAGAGCTTTGTGCATCCAGGATATTCCTCACAGCACCATGTTTGTGTGTTGGTGTAGGGAAGTGGATGGGACAGGATGAAGGCTTACCCTGGGTTTTCTTCCCATCAGAACTACACAAACCTCACTTAAACATGTCTTATCATTCTGTTTTAATGATGATTTGCAGTGCCAACATACAGTAAAGGAGCTGACATTGAACAATACAGGCAACACGTAACGCATAATAACATGCAAAGAGTAACAAATTTAAATATGTTTCCATAGTTGTTTATGTTGCTGCTGCTTTTTTTTTTCTTTTTCTATTTTTTTTTTCAAAAATAATGTTTAAACACACTTAATGTGCATGTGTCTGCAGAGACTTTCTCAGTGGAAATTCTGCTGCCTATCCCTAATCTCCCATTGATGGGTGTTAAGGGATGCTATATCTATGCATATGTTAAGGCCTATAAGTGACCTCTGAAGAACCCAGAAGCTCCTCACAAAGAAGTTCCTCATTCCTGGGTGTTGGTGCTCAATCCTGAGCCCCCAGAGACCCAGAGGTCTCTATTCCAGGTCAATGGACATATGTAGGTTGAAAGAGTAGTGAGGCTGAGTGTGCATCCCAGAGACTGATGCACTGACATAGCCAGCTGCACAGACTGCCTCAAAACAGGTGCTGCCTTAAGCAACACCCAGATGTAACAATGCTAGGTTTCATGTAACTACAGGCAGACAAGTCCCTTTCCTCCTCTCTGGCTGCTCAGGACTGCTGTTCACTGGTGACGGCCAGCACAGGGCCCTGCCCTCACCTCACTCAGCCCAGTTCCCCAGAAGCTGTTTTTTGGGATGCGCACACTTGTCCTGACCCAGTGGCAGGACTGAGACCCTTGCCCACCCCAGTCTGGCACCACAGGTTGGTATGCCAGCACCCTGACCTGGCTCCAGCCACAGGCACCAAACCAACTCACGCAGCTCCCAGTTCGTGGCACCTCGTCCTTACAGCACTCACACACGGGTGGTGGTGAGAGCATGTGAGAGGTAGCTGAGGCAGGCTTTGCAGAAGAAGGCAAGTCAAGCTACCAGGCTCAATCAGATGAGCACACTGACTGTCAACAGCTTATGTGTTCCCTGTGTTGTTATACAGCATCTATTCACTCTTTTGTTTCTGCCTAAACCCCTTCCCCTAAATGTTCCTTAACAGGTTTTGTGTTAAGGAACACAAAACACAGGCCCTCCTCAAATATTCTCAAATAACCTAAATCCTCCTGTTCCTACGTTTTCCCCATCCTTATCAGTTACAAAGCCCAGGCTGGCCCTCTCCAAAGCTGTGTCTTGAGCTTTGCTACATTGACAAGCAATGTAGCAAATACCACAGCATGATTTTAAAGGATTGCTTCTTCATTCATTCTCCTGCATGGGAAAGGACATCTGTTGAAATACTTGGAATTTGAGGAACTGAACCAAATTTAAATATAACGTTTAGGAAGGATGAACTAGAAAATGAGATAGGATAAGAGCAATGAACTGAAAGGACTGGGAGAAATAATAGAAGGTGGGAACAGAAGGAATGAGCATGGGGAAGAGCCAAGGTACAGGATGGCAGGGTAAACATTTGGGGCCAGCTCAGGGACTAGAATATATAAATAAATTAAGAGAATGAAATTGGATGATGGAATCCAGAAACAAAAGAAGCTGAACAGAACCAAAAGAAGACAAAGTCAAGCTGAAGGGTGAACAGACATCTCAAAGGAGCTGCATCTCTGACATTGCAGAACCTGAATTTGGACAACACATCGCAATAATTCTAAGCTGTCTATCAAACAGCTATGAAACCCCCACTTTATATATATATTTATATATATATATATATATATATATATATGTATGTATGTATGTATGTTTTTTTGTTGTTGTTTCTTTGTTTGTTTTTGTTTTCTGGTGATAGGTCTGCATGCTGTTGTTACCTTCTGTTTCACTGATTCACATGACATAGGGTTGTGTTGTGAGCCTAAATACCATGGCCGTCTGACAGGCCAGCATGTTTTTTAACTGGTAATAAATATTGCCTGGCAGTTCCTGTAATAATTCTAAGGTATTTCTGAAACGCTATTAAAAAAAAGTGTTTTCATGGAATATACTTGCTTATTTAGAAATAGCTCATGTTTAAACGTTACTCATCTGTGGGACAAGTTTGGGGATTTTCTTTTAAATTTTAGTTTTTTGAAAGCCCAAGATAAGCACAACTTTAACAGCACTTTTAAGGTTAACAGGAGTAAGTACTTGAAAGCTAGGAAGTGCTTGCACAAAAGTTTCTGATGCAACCTTGTTTCCCTTCCACTTCTCCCTCTATTCCAGCATTGTGACATGCTTTTTAGTTACATGGTGGCATATTTTTCCCAATACTAGAACCTATCCTCATTGAAGGTACAGAAAAGATAGCGCTCCCGGAATATTGCTGATGTAGTGAATGAGGCTATCACCTCCAGCTTATTGTGGAAGTGTACTTCTTCCTTCCTCACTTAATGATGGCATAAGCATTCTATTCAAAGTGTAGTGTAAAGACAGCCTGTATTGTATTCGATTTATGGGGCAATGTTTAGTAGTGGGGTGGTAGCTAGGGTGGTCTCTATGAGAAGGGTACAGAAGCTGCCATGTCAGGTCAAAGACAGTTCCAGCCAGTTCCAAAAGGGACCAGCTGCTGGCCAGAGCTGAGCCAACAAGCAGTGCTCGTTGCACCTCTGGGAGAGCAGACTTAAGGAAGGGAAGAAATCTGCTTTACAACAGTTTCTGGAAGAGTGATGAGTGAGAACCAGCCCTGCAGACCCCAAGGTGAGTGCAGCAGGAGGGCAGGAGGTGCTCCAGGCACAAGGCAGCATAAGTTCCCCTGCGGCCCATGGAGAGGCCCCTGGTGGAGCAGGCTGTCCCCCTGCAGCCCATGGGTCCCACACGGAGCAGATCTCCATGCTGCAGCCCCCCCATGGGTGGAGGAGCCCCCGGTGGAGCAGGTGGATGTGGCCTGGAGGAGGCTGCGGCCCATGGAGAGCCCCTGCAGGAGCAGGTCCCCGTCCGGAGCTGCAGCCTGTGGAGAGGAGCCCATGCAGGAGCTGCTGCCCACCCGTGGGGGACCCGTGTTGGAGCACTTTGCTCCTGGGGGATGGATGGACCCCGTGGTACGAAGCCATGTGGGAGCAGTGCTTGAAGAGCTGCTGCCTGTGGGCAGCCCCCGAAGGCTCAGTTCAGGAAGGACAGCATCCCATGGGAGGGACCCCACGTGGAGCAGGGGCAGAGAGGGACCATGAGGTAGCAGCAGAGACAAAGCGCTAGGGCTTGACCACAGCCCACATTCCCCTGTGCTGCTTGAGGGGAGGATGTAGAAGAGGGTGGTTGGGAGGAAGGTGTTTTGAGTTTGCTTTTAATTTCTCACTGCTTTAGTCTGTTATTAATAGGCTATAAATTATATTACTCTCCCTATGATGAGCCTGTTTTGCCCACGACAATAATTGATGAATGATCTCTCTGGCCTTACCTCAACCCTTGAGCCCTTTTCCATCATATTTTCTCCGCCTGTTCCAAAGAGAAGGGGGAGTGAGAGCACTTAGCTGTCCATCAGGGTGAAGACACCGCTGTTGCATGTTGTAAATATAAGAGCACTGGAAACTACATAGCTTTTTGATATGCAATTACAACCGTAATCTTACAGCAAAAGTTCATTCAAATGTGCACGTGTGAATGCATGTATGTGCATGCATGTGTATTCACTGTGCTATGGCTGATGTAATATCCATATAACATATCCACTGAGTTTTCTGTTTTATTTATTTATTTATTCATTCATTATTTTTTCTTCATATGTGTAACTGCTGGGGGAAGGAGGGAACTTAAAAGGACGAATTAAAGGTGACAGCACCTCAGGGATCTGGGATAGATGCACTGTCACAGAGTAGTTGAGGTTGCTTCCATTGTGGGAAAAATTGAAGTTTGATCACTGTCCATTGTGGCAGTTGTAGAAACAGCAACATGACTGATACATGATGAGGGTATTGTTAAACGCCTGGACTCTGTTTACCTTGTTGCCTTCAGATACTTTGAGATCTGCAGATGTATGAACTGAGAATTCCTCATAATTTCTTCCAGTTCACAGTGTAACGTGGATACAAAAGCCAATGTTTCATTTCTTGTAGTCAGTGAAGTTGCTCATCTTTTGTAAGTGTACCTAGTGTTCTATCAGATGAAAAGAGTATCATTTTGGACTGATGCAGTTCTTCCCTCATCCTTGTTCATGTCCACAGAGCCAAACGCTTGATAAACAATCCACCTCAAATATAAAGGTGAACAGTTGAACTCCTTGCTGGGGTAGTCTCTGGCCCACATTAACTTTCTTAACTGCTCTCAGGACTTTTATGGACGGTTTTAGTAGTTCCAGGCTAATACCATGCTAGGGAACAGGCTAAACAATATTGCTGGCCATGCAATTTGCTGTTACGAACACCATTTTAAGGTCTGTGTTACAGTGTTTCTAGAAGTAGGTTGTTATTCTTCTGGTCACTCAGTTCTTCTAGTGAGTCAGGCAGTCAGCCACCATCTGTAGTGCTTACTGGGCAGGGTTCAGTTCCAGCAGGATTTTTGCAAAATGGATATGAAAATTATAAAATAAGTGAAAATATATAAATAAGTGAAGAAACTGGTAGGGTCAGAGGGAAGAGATACTTCATAACCAGGAAAAGTACATGAATGTGGGAAAAGATGACATTCAGGGAAGTCAGGGAGTCAGGGAAGCAGAAGATAGGGGTAGCACAGAAGCCATGGAAGAGAAAACCAGAAGCTTCAGGAGAACAAGGAATGACTGGGAAACACAGAAAGAAAAGAAATGGAGAAGTTCTGCATATGCGAGACACAAATCTAGATACCCATTTAGGATATCTCGGTTTTGGAGAACTTACCTTGAGGAACTCTGAATTTGTCTTTGCTGAGAAAATGCTACGTACCCATAATTCTGTGGCAGCTACAGTGCTGAGGACTTCAAATCCACTGAAAGGGATCCAAAGGGATTTCAGAGGGTTACCCAAAATGCTGAACCATGTTCAGGGGTGTGTAAGACATCCAAGCAACCAATTTACTTGTTGAAGCTCTACTGCTGTGCTACAGAGCCAGTCTCCAGGCAGCAATGCCCTTCCAGCTTCTCGACTTTGATGAGGGCTCAGAATCAGGTGTCTTGCTATGCTAGAACCAGCAGCAATTTTTTCTTTTCTCATGGATTTATGGAGATATTTTTGTGCACTTTGGGATCACTGATTGATACATCCTGGGCGGTTGCAATCATCCTTAACTCTTGAACTGTAGCAACCTATCATAGCTGAGCTAGGAGGGGTGAACATGGCCACCACCTCAGAGACATGTTTAGTGGCACCTTTAGCTGGCACTGATCTTGAGGTTTTGGCCCCAGACCTAGCAGCCAAATCACCCTTTGGAGTGTGTTATGGTATTGCTGTGTTGCATTCTGGAGTACTGTTGTGGGGTTTGCATCATGTCCTCCTCCTTGACATCGCTGGATCTCTCTTGCTATACTTCTTCAGCAAATTGTATACCACTGCAAGATGCTGGCCCAGCAAGATCCCTCACGGAGGCTGAACAGTGGCAGCCGGCATAGGATCTTAATATAGAAGTGAGGGGTGTGGCTGCACAGGCAGTGTGGTGCTGATCAGTTCGGGAACAGGCTGTGTGCTAAAAAGAGTTTAGTTGCATGTTGCAAAGGCTTATGGGGCTGATACTGAGTCTGAGGGGCAGCCTAAGTACTCAGAAAGAAGGGAATAGAGGGACTTCCTAAGGGCTTCCAGGAGCGAGTGCAGACAGGCTGGGTGCCTGCTCTAAGATGGACTGTGGTAGCAGCTGAGTAGACATGGCTGGATGGGACTGCAGCTCATGTGGAGGCACCTGAGCTATCTGCAACACCGCTAGCTCAAGGTAGTGTGAAGACCAGAGCTGTGGCAGCATGAGATGTCTGCCTGGGCTGGCAAATTGTCCTGCAAACCGTTGCAGAGCTCCACACTCTCTCTCCTGTGCTGCTTGAAGCTCTCTGGTTTAAACCTAGTACGTGGTGAGCTGAATCACAGCAGTGATTGCAATCTAGGCATGCCTTGTATCCTCTTAAAAACCTCAGGATTTTTTTCCATCCCTCCCAAAAGCTGTTTAAAAAAATATCTCAATAGCTAACCACGTGAATGAATAAATCATAATAATTATTCAAATAATCCTATGAATGAATTATTCATTGTAATAATTGAAAAGGAATCCCAGCAAGAAGCATTTTACTATTATAAAGGTAAATATTGATTCATTTTTTTTAGAAAGTATATTCTCCATCAAAGTATTTTTCATCTGCTTGCTATACCCTAATTGTGTACAATATGAAAGAAAAATATGCTTCCTTGTGTGTCAGCCATTTTCATATAAATGAAAAAATATGCTTCCTTTTGCAACAGCCATCTTCAATGCTATTCAGAGGGAAAGGAAAAAGGATTAAGCAATGTTTAGATTATATTCACCTCATTCTTGAGGACAGAGCCAAACAAGACACCTTCAGCTGGTCAAAATGTCCAAGCCTGAAGTAACTGAATATTATCAGCTAGTTATAGAGGATTTGGGAGGAGGGGTAAAAAGGGAAATATTTTGCTTCTAGTTCTGTGCTGCTAAGATAGTGTAGGCTAAGCATATGGCTTGCAGCCAGCAAAGGCATCAGATACTATGATGAGAAAAGCCTCATTAATAATATTTAGCACTGACAAAAGGCTTTCAAGGGAAAGACAGACTTTTGTTCTGGGAATGATGGATGCAGCCTTACCTGTTAGCCCTATTTTCAGAAGGACAAAGAGGACTGTCATAAGTTTCTTTATGCTTTCAGATCCCACGCATGACATGGATTGAGCAACAGGTTTCTGAAGGCAAAAGGACTGGAAGTCTAATTGCCTACAAAATGTAGTGTTGTCTCCCAGGGAGATTGGGTAATGTGTGGTGGTAAACAAACAAAGAGCAAGCTCAACTGTTTGGTACCTGGAGAAGGGACAAATCCTACGCACTCCAAATCAGAAAGTGTATTTACCTGTGTTTTTCCCCAGCTGCAGTTCAGTGTGTGACAGGTTGCCTCCATCTGTGAGCGGCCAGATGCCACTGCCGTGCTTGCATCCTGGCAGTGGCATTTATAAACGGAGGTCTACGAGCCACAGGCACGGAGCGCCTCGCTCAAGGTCAGCTGGAGAGCCCGCAGCGGGAGCAGGCACAGCACCGAGGGCTCCTGGCTCCAGCATCGGGGCACTGGTCGGAGCTAGCGGTGTCCAGTCCTCGTCGGGGGTCTGCCTGCAGGGGCAGGGGCAGGTTTTGACGGTGGATGGGTGGGGAGGAAGAAGAGCCGGGGGGTGCCACCGCTTAGGCGAGCTGCTGCAAAGCGCCCGGCCGGGGAGCAGCCCCCTGCAGCTGGTTACACGCGTGGGGACCCCAGGGCCGCCCCCCTTCCCTCCCCCCCGGGCTGGGGCTGCAGCATCTCTCCGTACCTAGGCGTGTGGGTGCCGGCGTGCGTGTCCCTGGGTGCCTCTGTCTGTCCCCGCGTGTCCGTCTGTCCCTCCCTCACCGTGTAACCGGCGGGGTCTGTGTGTGTATGTGCGCGCCTGCGTGTGCGCGCAGCGGGGAGGGCAGAGCCGGGCGTGCCGTGCAGCAGAGCACGCCGTGCCCGTGGCCGTGACAGTGACCGGGACCGGGACCGTGACCGTGGCCGGGACCGTGGCCGGGACCGGAGAAGGAGCTGCGGCGCTCCGGCAGCCCCGCGGAGCCGCCGTGCGAGCGCGCCGAGGCGCAACAGGCGGGGCGGCTCCTCCCGGGCGGTGAAGGGGAGGCGGCGGGGAGCGGGCACGGGCACGAGCACGGGCACGGGCACGAGCACGGGCACGGGCACGGGCACGAGCACGGGCACGGGCAGGGAGCGGGCGGCATGCGGGCGGAGGAGCCGCTGGCGCTGGCGGCCCCGCGGGCGGGCGGCGGCGAGGCGGAGGCGGCGGGCGAGGAGCGGAGCGGCGGCGGCTGCTGCAGCAGCGAGCGGCTGGTGATCAACATCTCCGGGCTGCGCTTCGAGACCCAGCTGCGGACCCTCTCCATCTTCCCCGACACGCTGCTGGGGGACCCCAGCCGCAGGGTGCGCTACTTCGACCCGCTCCGCAACGAGTACTTCTTCGACCGCAACCGGCCCAGCTTCGATGCTATCCTCTACTACTACCAGTCCGGGGGGAGGCTCCGGAGGCCGGTCCACGTACCCCTCGACATCTTCCTGGAGGAGATCCGCTTCTACCAGCTGGGCCAGGAGGCCATCGAGACCTTCCGGGAGGACGAGGGCTTCATTCAAGAGGAGGAGAAGCCCCTGCCCCAGCACCACTTCCAGCGCCAGGTCTGGCTGCTCTTTGAGTACCCTGAGAGCTCTGGGCCAGCCCGGGCCATCGCCATCGTCTCCGTGCTGGTGATCCTCATTTCCATCGTCATCTTCTGCCTGGAGACCCTGCCTGAGTTCCGCCAGGAGCCCAAGGGCTCCCAGCCTGGCTTTGGGGAGGCAGCAGTGCCTGGGGATGACACGCTGCTGCTGCCACCACCGCCGCCACCGAGTGGGACCCCACAACCCCTGCGACCTGCCACCGGTGCGGGCCCTTTCTTCACTGACCCCTTCTTCCTCATCGAGACCCTGTGCATCATCTGGTTTTCCTTTGAGCTCCTCGTGCGCTTCTTTGCCTGCCCCAGCAAGCCTGAGTTCTCCCGCAACATCATGAACATCATAGACATCGTGGCCATCATCCCCTACTTCATCACCCTGGGCACGGAGCTGGCCCAGCAGCAGCAGCAGAAGCAGCAGCCTGGGAGCAGCAGCAACAACGGGGGCCAGCAGCAAGCCATGTCCTTGGCCATCCTCAGAGTCATCCGCCTGGTCAGAGTCTTTAGGATCTTCAAGCTCTCCAGGCACTCCAAGGGGCTGCAGATCCTGGGGAAGACTCTCCAGGCCAGCATGAGGGAGCTGGGCCTCCTCATCTTCTTCCTCTTCATTGGGGTGATCCTCTTCTCCAGTGCTGTCTACTTTGCAGAGACCGATGACCCCGATTCCCTGTTCACCAGCATTCCTGATGCTTTTTGGTGGGCAGTGGTGTCCATGACCACTGTGGGCTATGGGGACATGTATCCTATGACAATTGGTGGCAAGATTGTGGGCTCCTTGTGTGCCATTGCTGGTGTGCTCACCATTGCCCTGCCTGTCCCTGTCATCGTGTCCAACTTCAACTACTTCTACCACCGAGAGACTGATCATGAAGAGCAGTGCCAGTATACCCATGTCACCTGTGGCCAGCAGCAGTCACCCTTCTCTGAGCCCAAGAAGGGGGACAGTAATCAGTCTCTCAGCAAATCTGAATTCCTGGAAGCAGAAGACCTGGAGTCCATGAAATATTCCAACTTCATTCCCCCCAACAACCAGGGTTTTAAAGAGAAGAAAATGCTGACAGAGGTGTGATTGGTTTTGTTGTCATGGGTCCAGACAGAGCTGCAAGCTGCTGCACAGCCGTCTTCCCACTAGCAGCTGGATCTATTCAGCATTTACATACCAGACTGTGAATTGTGATACCGTAAACAGAGTGATTGTGATAATGGGCTCTTCTCTGCTGATTTGCTGTTTCTCATTACTGTGTGCAGTCAGAAATGTTCTTGCTTTATTCTGTGGAGTGCTAGCTGTCATCCCCACTCCCTCATGAATGTCTTTTCCTTTTTTTTTTGGAGACTGCTGTAATCCAATATTAGCTCTGAAGCCTAACCTTTCTACTCTGCTAGCAAAGAAACCCTTGACACAACTTCAGCTGAAGGATTCAACAGGGAGTAAATAGTTAAAGGGGCTACAAACATCTGGCTCAAGCTGTGCCCTTCGTTCCTGTGCCAGTGCAGTGCCCTTGGCTGTGGGATCAGTCACGCCTGCCATGCCATTGCCTTTGAATAATGGAAATGCTGTAGCCAGCATCACAGTGAGTTCTGTAGCTGTAAGGAAAAAGTCAACAAACAGATGCCTTTCTTCTTTGCAACACTTGGCATGCTGAAGACCCTCTTGGTTTATGTTTCAAAAAAGGTGCATAGATCTAAAAGCTCTTTGCCACTCCTGACCATATACCAATTATCAAAAATGGGCATAAAGAAATCAACAGGCTTGTTGAAGTATCTCTGTGTTGTGAGCTTATTTCAGCCTTATTTGTTCCAGTGCCCTGATGTTAATTGGCTTTTATAGTACCAAGTTAATCTTCATAGTGCTAAGTGCCTTCTGATGCTAGGCACATTTGAGAAAATTCATTTGTTATCTCCGCAGTTTATCTCCACACAATAGTGTTTAATGAGATGTACTTTATGCTTCAGATATCCAGTTCTGTATTCAGGCATGTGAAAGCAATTGACATTGCTGCATTTTTATTGAAGTGTTTCTATAGCTGAGGGAAGTTTGTATGTTGGTATTTTGTTGGCATTGCTGAAAAACCCCAACCACCTGTGCTATCTGAAGATTGCACTGATATAGTGGGTCACAGTCACAAATTACCGCAGGGTAAGTGTGTCGACATTAGAGATTTAGACTGGCACTGATGCAAGTTTGCCCAAGCCATCTGCATAATCTCAGTACCCCAGATCTTTCAAATGAGAGGAAAAAGAGCTAACCTTGAAGAAATATTTTTGCTTTTTTTTACTGATTCAGCCAGTTCTGTATATTTTTTAAACAAAAGACAGAGAAATGTCTTTTGCATGCACTAGGTTTTATGAGAGCAACTTATAGTAAGTAGCATTGCAAAATGCATACATTGGCCCACAGTGCTGGGCTTGTCAAGGGACCAGAGATTTGCATCTTAAGATGCATGTTTTGCTTCCCAAGTAATTTCTTTTTCTTTCTTTCTTTCTTTCTTTCTTTCTTTCTTTCTTTCTTTCTTTCTTTCTTTCTTTCTTTCTTTCTTTCTTTCTTTCTTTCTTTCTTTCTTTCTTTCTTTCCTTCTTTCCTTCTTTCCTTCTTTCCTTCTTTCCTTCTTTCCTTCTTTCCTTCTTTCCTTCTTTCCTTCTTTCCTTCTTTCCTTCTTTCCTTCTTTCCTTCTTTCCTTCTTTCCTTCTTTCCTTCTTTCTTTCCTTCTTTCCTTCTTTCTTTCCTTCTCTTTCCTTCTTTCTTTCCTTCTTTCTTTCCTTCTTTCTTTCCTTCTTTCTTTCCTTCTTTCCTTCTTTCCTTCTTTCCTTCTTTCTTTCTCTCTCTCTCTCTCTCTCTCTTTCTCTCTCTCTCTCTCTCTTTCTCTCTTTCTCTCTCTCTCTTTCTCTCTCTTTCTCTCTTTCTCTTCCTTCCTTCCTCCCTCCCTCCCTCCCTCCCTCCCTTCCTTCCTTCCTTCCTTGCTTCCATCTATCTTTCAGTCTTTCAGTCTTTTGGTCTTTCTTTCTTTCTCTTTCAGTCTCTCTCTCTTTTTTTTTAATCAGCGGTGTCTTATACCCAACTTTAAAATGTTTCAAATGCTGCCAGTGTGTGAGAAGGGGAAATGGATGCTTTTAGATTCTATGGATGATTTTTTATGCGAGAAAATGTTTTTGTTTGTTTTTAAATATAAATGTATATTCTGTATTCACATGTGTGCATGTGTATGAAAGCAAAGGCAGCCATTAATGCCTTGCATCATACTGTATGATTTACATATTAGAATGTACTACATATTGCATGTGACACGTGTAATACGTAAAACACGTAATATCAAGATGCAAAATCTATAGAGTACATTTTATGCAAATGTATATATTATGCTTTTCAATCATAAGGCTGAGAATGCTAAAGACATATCCTTTAATATAGTCAGAACTGTCAGGGTTGTGAGATGGTATCTATTTGCATCTTTGTTACTCTGCTTGTTTTTCATTGTCTTGAGATCTGGCTCCATGCTTAGAGAGCTTTTATTGTGGCCTCTCCTCATCTGGGTCCTGATCATATGGTAGCAGTTGTTTGTGTGAGACCTAACTGCTGCATTTCTCCAGAGTCCCATTGTCTTCTCAAAGGGTTTTAGTGTACAGGGATCTCCCCTGGGGTCAGAGCACAGCCATTATATTGAAAACTCTGTTCTCTCTCTTGCTGAAGTCGGTAGCAAAATGCTACTTGTCTCGGTTACTGCTGGTCAGTCTGGGAGATGCAAGTGTTGTGTGGTGAGGGCTCTGTAGCTCAGAGGAGCTTGCCTGAAAAAAAGAGCAGAATGTGTCTTTCAGGACAGTCTCCACAAAGGTACGTAAGTGCCTAATTACTCTTTGGTTCTTTGGGACTGAGGCAAATGTCTGTGAAGGTCTGGGTCTTGGGAGTCATTCTGCATCCCCTGAAGCATGTAAGTGGTGGGTAAGTAATAAGTAGGACTGAGGAAGGGTCTGCAAGGTAGGATTTTGTATAAAAAGTTGTCTTGGTCTCTGAGTTAATTCCATAAAATGGTGTTCTTATCTGTATATCAGGTTCACTATAATGAAATATTTTTCAGAGTAAAAGGGAGTAACTTCAAATTTTATGTTGCTGTAGCAGATGCACTAAACTAGCAGAGTAACCTGCTATTTAAGAGGGATGTGTCAAGGCTGTTGCAGTCTCCTAGTAGTCCATGTTTGGTACTATTTTATGCCTGAGTGTATCAGCTGATATAAGTTTTCCCAAAGTAAGATATAAAAAACTCAGGTTAAGCACAAGCCACACTGAGCCTACGTCAGAAAATTCCTGTGCTCATTCTCTCCCTTGGGCCTGACCCCAGTGGCCCTGCCAGGCAGGAGCCATCCCTCCTAAGAACAGGTTGTTCTCCTGGCCAGTGTGACAAATGGCTGGACATGGAGGCTCCAACAAAAAAAGATGTGAGGCAAATTACCAGTAACATAATCCCAGCATGTCTTGCAGAGAGCTCATGTTGAGAGGTGAAGAGAGTTTCTGCTTTGAGGTGAAATTCAAAAGTGAGTTTCTAGCTGGAGTGCTGTGGCTTTGGGCAGTCTCCACTGGTGCAAATTAAATTTGCTGCAAACACACAATTTTTTGTACAGCTTTTGAGTTACATATTTTCCAGTTCTGGAAAGAATGTGCAAATGAAAATTTGTGAAATAGGACTGGTGGTTGCTCCCTGGATGTTCTATGTTAGAGCTAAGAGAAATTCAAAAGGAAACAGAAGCTTGGAAATGTAACCTAGGTGGTTTCATTCAGGCATGTAAATCCTTTTCTAAGCATCTCCTAAAAGACAGTATAGTGTAGTCCCACAGTCATCAACAATACTATATATTATACTACTTCTGGCATTCATCATTTTTATTAAGCAGCTTTCAGAATTTCTTCAAGTGAGTTAAGTGACATAGTGGTGACATAATGGCACCCATGCCACTGACTTTATAGATGGCTCATGCTGGCAAATCACAGATGCTTTCAGAAATCTTCCCTCAAGTCCTCAGCTGTTAACACTCACTCCTGGATGTTTGAAATGCAGTTCTGTCTGTCTGTCTAGATATTTCGTTCTTAAGGCAGAGCACATCCTTGCAAAGTAAAGTAGGCATCTCCAGGGACTTGTTTCCATAACAACCTCCCAGACTGTTTCTCTACCCTGTGACTTTGGCTACAAGCAAAAGCACTCGTTGAATACTTTCAGTTCTCAGATATTAGTGCACTATCTTTACAGCATTTTTCCTTGCTTACTGAAGATTCCATCACTTTATATCATGTACAACTGCCCTGTCCAACTCCGAACTGGCAGACCATTATCAGCATTTGAAAACTGACAGTGCAAACCAGGAGATGGGAAAGGACTTTGTATATCCTTGCACACAGAGAGGAGATGAGTGTGTGAAGGACAATCAACAATCACGGACAAGGAGCATTGCATTAAAAACCACAGAAACATTTTTTTTTCAACAATCTCACTATGAAATAAAGATTTTGCTGTGGATGAGACTTGCTTTCTCCTGAACCCCTGGGTATTTTGTGACAATCAGTTCAACAGAGAATTTCAACAATTAAGAACAGGGCAGAAATCATCTTCTTGTTGGAAGTGAGGAAGGAAGGAAAGGAATAATTTTGTTGAGGGCACCTTTTTTATCCCAAACTTATCTTTATGTGAAGGACTGTATGAGTGAATTGCATGAAGAGTTGGAAGAGTTGTTTTGCAGAATTTCAGAGTCTACATTACTGAAGGATTCCTGCACTTTCCTCTAAGATGAAATTTTTATTCTGTTCCTGTTTGGAAAATGTCACATTTTGAGATTTCTGAGCAATTTTCTGTTTTGGCCCTGTTCCTTCTGACCCAGAGTATATGGATAAAAGTCACTGCTACAGCAGCTGTAGAGGTGAAGGTGCCTGGACTTGGTGTTCTCTGTTAGGCCCACTCATTCAGTGTACAGAGATCCCTATGGAGATACAGAAGAATTAATATAAAGGATATTCAGGGCAGCCAAAGGCAGGGTAAGGACTGAAGAGTCTTCCATACTGTGATGGAAAGAACAACATCATCCCTAAAAGCAATGGAACAAACAGCTCCAGCTTCTGCTTTACCTGCAGAAGTAGGTAAGGTTTCTTTTTTATCTGTGAAATTAACAACTATGAGTTTCTTGCAACTAATGAGAAAGGGTTTCCTAATTAAGATTTGCAGCCTAAAGGGAGAATCTGGTTCTGGATGAAAAAAGAGAGAAAGATAATTATATACTACAAAATGTAGTATGAGCCAGATCCTTGCCATCTGCTGATACAAGTTGGCAAAATTCCATTTAGTACAACTACTTTTGTTTATATCTGTCTCCAACTTCAATCATCTACATAAAGTCAAAGCATGTGTAATATATGTTAAAATGCTTATCTTACTTTTTTTTTTCTTTTTTTCTTTTTTTCTTCTCTTGAGGTCCTGTTTATACTGGAAAGATCTACAGATTACAGCAGAAGTTAACCACAGCTTACCTGAAAACTCTCATCTAACTTGAGTCTAAGTAAGTCTAGTGAACTCTGAAAAGTTAGGCTTCTCTTTAAATTTATAGTGGCAAAAATAAGAGGAGTGGCATTATTATTATTATTATTATTATTATTATTATTATTATTATTATTATTATATTTTTAATGCAGTAGTAGAAATATGCCGGCCAATTCACAGATAGGTTTGAGACTAAATGAGATTCTGCCCTCAGCTGTGGCCATGTATGCATAAGATAGCTCTATTTACATTGTGGTAACTGAGATCACAGTCTGAGTTCTTCATTTTTGATTTTTGGAGCTTGCGTTCTAGACAAATCCCATTCTGACAACATTTGTAGCCATATTACCAACATGCTTATAGTAGAATACCTGATTTGCTGCCATCTGCTTTACACATAAAGTTAAGGAGGGGAGCAAGTGTCTGCATGCTCAGAAGATTTAATCTTCTGATGAAATGAACAATTGCCAGTGAATGCTGAGTGTCCTTAGCTGCCACAAGAGACAGTTGGTAGTGAAATTCAGTGATGTGCAGATCAGATCCTAAATAAGGCAAGACGCTGGCCAGGGACATAAACCCAGGAAAATGTTCGTTGGGGAAGCAGGCAGGGACAGCAGGCAGTAACATTGATTTCCAGTGTAGCATATGTTATTAGTACACATCAATTCTATATATCTTGGCTAAGTGTCTGAGTTTTAGCTTGCTCCAAGGTAGCCTGTTCAGGGCTTGCTGGCTGGCACAAGAGCTTGAATATTACAGCATGATTTTACACTTTGGAAACAAGCAACTGTGAGCAGTGTAGGTTTTACTTTCCTAAAGCACAAACATTGCTAAAAAATCTCTGTAGGAAATATCCATGTTGTCTGTAGTGCAAATTTGCAGGTTAATCTTTCCAGTGTCAGATTTTTTTCTTAGCATAAGAAAGGAAAAGATTTGCAGGAGGGAAATTTTACAGAAAATGCTCATCAACTTCTATGGTCACCCTAAAATACTGAAGCTGTGTTGCCTCTTCATTAGACAAGACTTATAGGAAACCTTGTCTTCATACAAAATATAATCAAAAGTTCAGTAAGTCCTTCGTTGGATTCACTAACACTAAGTGGATATAAAAATGTTTACTTGGTGGTATAAAGGTGTGGAAGAAAATTTGTCAAAAAGTGCAGTAAATCCCAAAGTATTTCACTGGGATTGTAGCCATTTTTGGTTTGAAGAAAACTGGGGTCTTGATTCAGCTCTCTAGCTGAGGTTGGGCAGATATATCCTTAAGGTTATGAATGCTGTTCCTTCTAATTTAAGTGACTGCGAGAGAAGAATCAAGCCCAAAAAAGAGGGCTGTAAATGCAGCCATCTGCAGCCATGTCTTTAGGTGTTGTAGATACATCTAGGTTCATTCACCTAAAAGGTTGTAAAGAATTTTATACCAACAGAAGATTTAGCTTTTAGAGCACATATTGGTTTATTCCCATACATTCTCAGGAGAGTAATGAAATGTTATTTGACAAGAAAAGTGGAACATTACTGTCTCCTCTTGCTGTTCATTGATGCATCTGTTGTTTTCAATTAGCTTGATGGTATCCATTTTCAGGAAGCAGATGCTGCCCTCTTTTACACCGGTGCAATTCTGGAATAACTCCACTGACGTCAGTGAAGTGAAATTTATCCCAGTTGAAAGCAGAATTGGACCACAGTCTCATCATCTGCTTATATGCTATGGTGCTCTCAGGAAGGTGCACCATTACCATACCATAAGGTGAGTGCCTATCTGCTGTTCCCTACTCGGCTCTTTTGTGCCCTTGACGGTCACATGTGTGGCAGAAGTTAGGCTGGTGTGGGTCTTGTGAGATCACCAGATTCCCCACATCAAATGGAGCAGATTTCCTTCCTAGATTCTTGTCCACTTCCCTATTTAATTTCCATCAGCTTCCTCTTGCTTAGATGTGATTTCCAAGGAGACAGAGTTTTTTATGGTAAGGAAATATAATTGCAAGTCTTAAATAATATAATAACAGAAGGGTAGCAGAGATAGACATGGAGACAAACTCTACCCTCCTACAGATTTTTGCTGTTTTGGCCATCTGTTAAAATTGCTGCAGTCCTGGCAGGTTGGCTATAGATCTGATGGCTCTAGGGTCTCCATCTTCAGGATATACCAGGTTTAAACAAATTGGGTCACTTCTTTCTTGCTCCAGCTCTGCTGATCTTAATGATGCCTTCCCTGAAACTAGACAAAAAGCTTCATATAAAACCCATTAGCATGCTATGTGGAAAAATACCGCTTAAGATGGGCAGATGAGGGTCACTAGAGAAAATACAGTCAGTAAAAAAGAGATCAGTATGAGAAAGAAGGGAGGTTCATAAAAGAGATCTTCAGGGGTTAGTCCCTGGAATGCTTAAAATATTAGCTGTAGGGCTGAATTTATAAGACTTAGCAATGATGCAACCTAAACAATGCCATTAGACCTGTGGATTAGGACACAGGACTAGATGATTGAATTATGGACTTAAAGAAATGAAAAAATAGTAAATAGTATAAAAACTAAAGTTGTGGTATGGATTTTGGTAGCAAGTTTATCACTTGGGGAAGATAAAAAAAGAATGATTGGGAGTGCTAAGATGAGTCAAAGCATCAAAGTCACTTACTAAGCCACCAGAGTAATGAAGCTGCAAAATCGCTTCTTGAAAGTCTTAGAAAGAGAAATTTTTATACCACTTGGGAAATGTTAATTCTATAAGTCCTCATCTGGAATGCCATGGGTCTTTTTGGTGACCTGAGTTTGGTTAAGTTTACCTTAGAGTGGGAAGAATGCATGGAAAAGCAGCAATAATGATCAGGTAAATGGAAACTCATTTACAAGATGAATCTAGAAGAGCCTGCCTCTTCTAGCCCAGCAAAAGATTGGCAAGACCTATAGTTACAAAAATACTGGGAGCAGAGTAGCTAACAAGACATAAGAGCTATTTAAGTTGAAAGACTGTGTTGGTATTTGAACAATAAGGCAGAAATTGTCAATGAATAAATTTATACTGGAAAGCAGAAGGTGATTTCTGCTATAACAGCTGAAAGAGAAATGAAAGCCTGCTCTAGATTGAATAGGAGAAATCAAGGCAAAAAGCAAATTCATTTTTTTTTTGGATGGACTTCATTAAATTTTTGAAAGGCTTTACATGAAAGTAGTTACATGCAATAGAAGGAGCCTGGTTTCAGTGATTTCATCTACTAGAATCAGTCTATCCTGAACCTTGGATGTATTTTGGATGTCAGATATAAAGCAATCGTATCTTTATTGCCTATGTTCTCTGAAAAATGCAGCCACACTATATCTGCTTAGCTAACAGACACCAAATCCTGTTGATTATATTATTTAATACTTGGGCTTTTGGTGTGTGTGTAGGAAAGAGAAGTGTGGGAGGAACTACATGTCTTTGGAGATGGTGTTTCTCCATGGGACTGGGTAAAGAGAAAAAAGTCCTTGGAGTGGGGTAGAATGGGGGGGGTGTACCAGATCAGTCTAGGAGCTAGTCTGGAGACAGATGGAGGGTGGGCCATGCCTTAATATTTTCTTACCTTTTGCACTTTAAAGACTCAACAATCTTTGTCCACTGCTCTTCCTCTCAACCTGGAACCTCTGCTGACTGTGTCTGGTCCTTTCTTCCTGTCCAGAGCTTTCCAGTTGTCCACTGATCTTTCTACTTCCTGGGGCCTCTAGTAATTCCTCACTCCCATTAACTTGCCAGAGTCACTTCAGTAGTGCATTGTACCTAATTTTGAGGATAGCCTTGAGGTGGCTCTGCTGCAGCTCAGCCCGGGTTTCTGGTTTGGATGAAGAAATCAACAATAACAGAAATGAAGTTGCCTGCAACAACTTTCATTGAACTGAAGGTCAGATAAGTTGATAACAATGGTCACTCTTGCCTGAAGAGGTTAGCAGAATAATTTCCTATTGCAGGCATTGTTCTGACAAAGACAAAATAAAGCCATGGCTTCGTGTTTCCTCTTTCACCTCTTTGAGTTTTACCCTATGAGAAAGAGACCAAGTATGTCTTCGATCTCAGAGGATAGAACAGACATTGACCAAGGTGGAACAGACATTGACCTCACTTATGTGATGAAGTCATTAACCTGTGATTTATATCTATATTAGCAAGTTCATTTTTAAAACTTTGGAATAGCTCTTTTTTCTTCTGTAAGTAGAAAAAAAGAAAAAGCAAAGCAAAATTTTACCAATGACTATAACCATTATGAATGCATGTGAACATGAACATCATCTGAGCTTTAACAATGATGTTAGCAGAATGGTGCACACAAATGCTGTTGTACATAAGTTGTCCTAAGGGCTTGTCATCTTTTCTAGAGCTAAGAAAGTAAGGAAAATGAAAAAAGAATTTTCTTATGACATTTACAGAATGAGCCAACAAGTTTCATTTGAATGATGAACAGTGTTGCACCCATTTCTGGGCTCAGTTGATTTTGACGTTGATAAAAGAAGCCACTATTAGTTCATGTGCATCTTAATTTACAGTTGTTATACCATGTGCACTGCAGTTGTGTATAGAAGCCTTAGTCTTGACGCATACAACATATTAATGGTAAAGATCTTACTGCAGTAGTCACTACCAGCAAAAAGGTGGTCAAAGTGCTTGATTAAATTTATATTAATGATTAAATGATTAAATGATTAAAATTATATATACCTCTATGGAACTCAAAGAACATTCCAGTGGTGAGAAAACATTATTATATTTTGATTTTATAGTAGGGATAGAATAAGGTGCAATTAGCTATGCAGAGTGGTGGAAAAGTAAGAATCTAAATGAAGAAGAACCCATGTCTTCTTCATTTGTACAATAGAACAAATCTTCATATTCTTGGCCCTGGCAACCATGTATTTTAGCAAGAAAATGTTGACTTCATAAAGGAGTACAGGTGACAAATAGCACAGGAGCAAATCCTACAAGTAAATCATGTCAATTCATGATGATATGTAAAAAGCATGGGAAATGTATTTGTTGTGAATCTTCAAGGCAATCTGATTTATTTATGCATAAATAAATGAGGATGAGAGGCAATGGGCACAAACTGAAGCACAGGAGGTTCCGGCTGAATATGAGGGGGCACTGCCTTACTGCGAGGGTGACAGAGCACTGGAGCAGGTTGCCCAGAGAGGTTGTGGAGTCTCCTTCTCTGGAGATATTCAAACCCCGCCTGGATGCCATCCTGCACAAGGTGCTCTAGGTGATCCAGCTCAGCAGGGTCTGGACTAGATGATCTTCAGAGGTCCCTTCCAACCTTGGCCATTCTGTGATTCTGTGGAATAGTATTTACTCATACTCCTTTTTTTGGGGGAGGGATATGACTTCAATGCAAATTGAACAGCTCAAGAACACTCTATCCAGTGTTTGAAACACTGACATGCTCTTAACTTGTGACCAAGTTTTGACTCTATTTGCTCTTTCAATGCTTCTGTTTTAAACCTTCCTCAGTCAAGAGCTTCATTCTTAGAATGGGCTTATATCTTTAAGGGTAGAGCTGTAATTAACAGTGAGGAGTTCTATGCAAAAGCCCACTTATCAGTGATGGAAGGACAGACTGCCTTTGTGTTTGAATCCCACTTCATCATCAGTACAAAACAAAGAGGTACAGGTAGATATTTATGCATAGATATTTAAAAACACATCTACGTATTTTAAAAAATATGTAGATATTTTGGTCTTTTTTCTAATATGTTGCCTGATGGCCACAAAGTTAGAACATCTATTTTATCACTCTAACTTTTCTTTAGATAGGTACCAAAAAGACATTGTACATTTCTCAAGATCTGAATTGTGCTGCAGTTCTAATGTATCAGAAATAGTACTGTCAGGTACATTCCTTTTAGTGCTGTAGACTATGGGCTTTCATGCTTACGAAATGGTGCACACAAAGCAATTGATCTTTGTAGTCTGTCCTTGGAGATGTCACAGTGACTTTCAAAAACACTCTGGAGGGTATTCAGTATTGCTTATCCATTAGCCTATTATCTGATATCTATTTCAGTTTTCTATACTGGACTGCAAACATTTCTGCAGGATATATTTCCATCAAAAGATGCCTCTTCCTCAAGACCCAGCATGTTTGAGAGCAGTTTCATTTCACTTCATGTTGGTGTTCTTTAGAAATTGAATGCTTGGAAAATTTTGTAATATGCATGAACATTTTTGTAATATTCTGAATATTTTTGCTTTTTTTTTTTTTTTTGTGTGCTAAGGACATCTATGTATACAAGGCAAAATGCAGAGTTTTGCATTCATGTCTTTTTTACTTTGATCTATAATGAAAGATAGAATTGTTATAAACAACCACAACTTTTTTTTTTTTTTTCCAAACAATGTAATAGTAGCCATTGACAGTTCCTGATTGCTGTCAGTGTGGCTCCCATGTCAGCTCCAATACTTCTTTGCATTCAGTTAAGTGCTATTCATATGCTCCAAACCAGATGAAATGACAGGTCAAATGGCATGGATACTGGAGCATGTGCTAGAAGTGACAAGATTTTAGGGAAAAAAAAAAAAAAAGAAAAAAAAAAAGATTACAGTCCTGATAATTTTCTGGGTTCAGGGAGAGGAAGAATTGCAGAAGAAGGTGCCATCTGGAGTGTGCTGTAGCTCACCTCATTATTTACTTTTTTTCTTTGGCTCTTAAAAAAACAACAAACCCACAACAACAACAAAACACCTCTATGCAGATTTGTGAACCCTCAATAACACTTACTTGGACAAGTGGATTTCAGAGAAGATGAATAGTGAGCTCTCCTTTGCACAGTAACCCTTAATCAACATTTCCATAGAAGATGTCTGAATACATATTGATCAAGCCAGCTGCAGCTGTGATATAGCTGTGATGAGTGTTGAAGAATGATGCAACTTTCCTTTCCATCATCCATCCCCCAGTCACGTAACACAAGTAGCCAAAAAACACCAGCTGGTACTTCTGATGCTAGCATTTCTGCTCATGAGAAAGTTGCATCAAAAAGAAAAAAGTGGAAAGTTTTCCATTAGTTTAGTGACCACTTAATAAGGCAAATCTTGTAATTAAATACTAGGCTTAACGTCAAGGGGACAGTCTACAGCTCGGTCACATGACCTTTGGGTGTCCTGTATTTCTCAGCAATAAAATGCTGATGTATTAGTTGTTCCTCCATTTTGTTGCACCCTTTTCCTAAGCAAATTAGACAACAAGATCTTTCTGAGTGTGCCCCATCTCTTACCTAATACCTTTTCAATGTCAGGTACAGCTGAGGACCACTACTCTATAAGGACACTGTGTTGTGTTACTGTCATAACAGTAGTAACTAACGTATGGATCAAACAAACACAAAAACTTTTGGACCTGTGCATGAGACTCTTAGAATACCCAAATGCTAAAAAATCCTGCTGCTACCTAGCTTTATGTTGCCTTTGGGTCAATGCCGTGGCCATGCTGATCTGATTTATATTTTTCAGTCTCAGACACAAAATATTCTGCCCAGCCCCCCTTGTTTGTGACTCTCTGTTCCCTTTCAGGCTGCTTTATAATTAAAGGCGTGCAAAATATTTCTAGCTGACAAAGCCTGGAGCAGACTTATTGCAACGTAAATTGAAAGCCCGCTGAATGCACCATAGAGATAAGAGGCTGACATCAACTTTTCACAGCTAGTCCAAAAGAAGTAAATTTATGCAGATTTTCTTTTTTCAACTCTTGAATTGCTATCGGGGACCAAGGTATTGAAGCAACAGAAGAAAATATGCTGAAGATGGAAGGAGTACAACCTGTAACATCTCTCACCTAGATTTTTATTAGTTCTCCAAGCACGAAGGTGGTTTGGATGGTAGCAGCTCACTGGTACTGAGCAGTCAAATCTGCTCTTTGAATCTGTCAAGGTCATTTTAAAAAATATATTTTCACTGGCACTGTTAATAACTGTGAATTTAATCCTTATTA